>NW_017728926.1:1884765-1916888 GCF_001723895.1 Crocodylus porosus | reverse complement strand
CCCCGTGGCCGGCCCGGCCCGGCCCGGCCAGCCTCACTCCGAGCTCGCCGCACCCTGTAGCCCTGCCCGGGGCACTCCTCGCTCCTGGAGGCCGAAAACCGACGCCGGCCGTGGCTGTGGGAGACCCTACCTCGGTGGACTCGCAGCAGCCCGGCGCGTCCAGCCGGCCGCTCCCGGGCGTCGGTAGCCACTAGGCGGAATCAGCCGCGGGGGCAAAGTGTTGGTTGCAACGATTCCCAGGTACTTAATGCGGGGCTCGATGGAGCCTGGGGCGGGATCCAGACTTGCAGGCACGTGTGGTTTGTGGCTGCAGACCTCTTTGTAGCACCACAAACTGTACAAGTTGCAGGCTAATGAGTGCGCCGCGCTGCTAACTTGCAACACAGGGCAAAAACTGCTACTGGGATTTCCCAGCAGCAAAAAAGAAAAAGAAAAAAAATTTTGAAAAAAAGCAGCACAACCCACGCCCAAGTGTGGGGCACCAGGACAAAGGCAGAGACAGGGTGGCCTGCTCTCCTGTCTCCCGCGGTGGAGTCCCCAGGCTGAGGCAGCCTGCGTTCCCTGGCTGGCTAGGGCACGGTGCGCCTCACTGTCGATGGTGGGGCAGGTAGCCTCAGCGTGAGGGCTTCACTGCAGCCAGCTAGGTGCAGTGTGCCTTGAACCAGGGGAGAGCCAGCCCAGGGCTGCCTACTCCCCTGTGTCGAGGCACCCCAGCCAGCTGGGAGTGGCTGGCTGTGGGGCAGGGTGTCTCAGTGTGAGGGCTCTGCAGTGGGGCCTCCATGCCGAGGCTTGTGGAGACGGGAGCAGCCACCCCAAGGCTGCCTGCTCCCCCATCTCAAGGCACACTGTGCCTCAGCTAGCCAGGGAGCTGCTGGCTGGGGCACAAGGTGCCTAGGCGCAGGTGCTCCGCGGCCTGCTGAGATAGGGGAGCAAGCAGCACTGGCCTGCCTGCTCCCCCATCTCCATGTGCCACTACCTGGCTGGCCGTGGTATAGGGTTCTTCAGCGCAGGGGATGGCTAGCCCCCTCCCTGCGGAGGCAACCTGTGCCCCAGCTCCCTCTCCCCTCTCCCCCTTGCAGCACATGGAGCAGCAGGACGGTGTGTCCCACTGCAAAGCACATGGGCAGGGGTGTGTATTGTGGCACAAAGTAGCAGCACAAATTTGTGTAACTATTTGTACTGCTGCAAAGGCACAGCCCTGCTTGTGTGGACCTGGCCTGGTTGTCTCTAAAGCCTGGAGTTGGTGCAGCCCAACCCACTGTGGTGCCAGTCACCCTGGTTGTCTGATTTTAGCTGTTCCCATGGGTGCTCACCAGGTGATAGACTCTATAGGCCCTGCCATCCCCTGAACCGTGCCTGGCACTGGGTGTCATCCTTCCAGTGTTTCGGTGGCAGACACGTGCTGGGCGCAGGGTGAAGTTTGCAGGCTTGGCACCCTGATGACACCAGTGTCAGAGGCTTCCCCCCAACACCCTGCACTGGTACAGAACATGTCCAGGGGGCACAGACGAGCATTTTGAACAGCTCACCCTGTACTTACTGACACCGGGAGGGCAGTTTGCCAAGCAAGTACTCTATAGCTATTGACTGTGGAAGGAAGAGGGGGAAAGGGCAGGGGCCCATGAGGACCCTAGGGCATGGAATCTGGTTTTGCTTGGAGAAGTGCACACAAGTCCACCAAGAGCTGCCCAGCACACAGAGTCTCGGGATGTTCCAGGAGGAGCATCAGAAGTGCTCCATGGCTTTGGAGCAGGACTGCGTCTAACAAGAAATAGCTCATCCTACTGGCAAACATGATTTCTCCCAGACGTGCCCCACTGACTTGTGAGCAGGAGTTGCAGAACTGGGGCAGGAATGCTGTTGGCTTGCACTGGGAGAAATGGAGAGGAAGGGACAGGCCAAGGTCTGGGAATGCAAAAAGGAGCAAGGCCAGTTAAATGTAAACAATACTGAAAGAACTTTTATTCAGTCCTTTACAGAGAAACCCTTGAGTTGTCAAAAAAGAGCAACCTACAAATGAATCAGAAATATTGTGAATAAAATGTTTTAAATTGTATACTTAAGACAAATCCACTTGGACCAATATAAAGATTTGTTGCAAAGCATCAACATCACTGAGAGAACAAGGATCTTACAAATGCAAAGTACGCACAGAACAGTTCAAAGTAGTGGTTTGAGTTCCAACAAAAGTACCTTACTGGAATTAACAAAACAGCAATCAGAGTGCAATAAAAAGACATTGTCTAGTTATCCCAAAGAATGTAACAGCCTTTGTGTTCCTTTTTTTTTCTTCAAAATTCAGTAAAAATCGGGATTGGATCTCTGTGATGTGGTGACACGAAACATTCTTCTCAAAGTATTGCCTTTTGACATTATAAAGAGTTAAAAAGATACAGTACTACAAATTGTTAACAATTGCTTAAAGCCTGATCCTCTCTTGTTTTGAGGTGAAACACCAGGAGGTCACCTACAGCATCATTAATAAATGACCAGCATGAATATTTTTGATCCTTAAAGGCACAACATCCCTTTTCAGAGGTGGAATTTTAGTGACAGAAATACAACGTTGATTCAGATGGTCTGTTTATTGTTTCTAGGTTTGTGGTTCTTTTCTCTTATTGCAATTGAAAGATGAATTGGCTAGAATGGTTCATACAAATATTGTGCATTTCAAACAGGAAACCTGCCCCTTGCGCTCCCTCTGACCCACAGAGCCTCCTTTACTCACCTGCTGGAAGGATGATCATTCCCCAGTATCCCTGCTTTGTAAGATTTCATGACTGAAAATTTTTTGCTTAGGTCTGGAATAGAACTATGGATTTAAATGTAACACTGGGACCAGGGGTCTGTCTATAATGCTTCATTCATGCTTTTGCAGTTATCTGCTGGCAGGGGCTGTATTGTTCTTTTACAGCAAGGATTAGATTTGCCAAGAACAAAAACCTCAAAGCAAAACAGAATTCAAGTGATGACTCCATTTGCAGGCAAACTGAATTTTGGCTTCCAAACGCATCTTATTTTCAGTCTAGTGCAGTCAATGGAGCTGTTATCAGCATCACTGAAATCAATTTATTTGAGAAAAATGGTCTGCTGCTTTGAATTAAGCTTGCATCTGTAGGGTTCAGACCAGTTTTCTGTGCCGCTTTGCTTGCAATTTCTCTCAATGGAGAAGTCTCTGACCCTGTCTTCCCAACGCAACAGAGATCATATATTGCCCTCATGCTTTTCCTGGATCTCCTTTCCCCACCATTGCTTACTGACAAGGTGTCAGTGTGCTTCTTCCTCGCATAATCCAGTGCAGTTCTGCTACCAGTGCCATGAAACCAACAGAAGCAAGTGGTTTGGTCAAACACTGGGATGGCTGATGGCATCATTTAAAGACCAAGTAACAATGATACTTTGCACATGCACTTTTCACCCAGGGATGTCAGAACCCTTACAAACATCCTGGGAGCAAGGCAAATAATACAATCCTAGTACCACTGGGGAGGCAGAGAGTGGAGAGACATGCCTATGGTCATACATCGAATCCAAGGCAGAGCAAGTAACAGGATCTTCTAGGCCAGTGCCCTCTCCACGTGGAAAAGGCTGGTTCCGGAGAAGAGGGTTTCTGCTTACACCCATGCCAGGGCAAGCAGAGATAATGGGAAAGAAATATCAGAGAACCAGAGGGCTGTGCACAGGCTCCAATCACAGTTCCATTGCTCCTGAGCCTGGTGCAGAGGTGCCTTAGCTTTGCTGCAGCTGGTTCTCAGATGGTCCCTGCTAGTGCTGCAGATCTCACCCAGGGCCATGCTTTGCCTAACTCAAAGATATGCAAGACTACATGGAACCAATGCATGCATGTTACTCTATTTTACAGTATATATCAGGCTGTACACACAAAAACAGCATTGCAAGCCCCAGAGGGGGTATCCCTCCTTATACCATGGCCACAGGAACTCACTGCAGAGCCCTGCACAAAGTCCAGAGTATGCCTAGGTCCCTGTATACACATTAGTCATGACAGAGGTGACAGGGGGTGATGAGTCCCCCAGGGGTACTCTGGAAGAAAAAAAGGCCTGTGGATATCTTGTATTTAAAAGCTTGTCTAACTCTATGCCAACTATGTAGTTGGTTCAGTAAAAGATACCACCCTCAGAAATCCTTGCCTCCTGCCTCATTGGGAGCAACTCAGCTGAGGGGCCACAAGGGGGAGCAGGAGGGACACAGCAGTGGTGTCCCTGTCAGGACTGCAGAAGAGCCAGCCTTGGAGGAGGAGAAAAATTAATGAGGTAGGAGTTGGTGGTAGAGTTTATCAGAAAGGAGAAATGTGGCGTGAGGCGGGGAAGGGTCCCAAGGGTGTCAGCTGGGCACCAGGATGCCTCTCCAAAGGAGGAGCAGCCTCAGAACTAGATGCTGACAGAGGCATGGACCACTGGGGTCAGATCTGCGTAGCAGAAGCTGCAACATCCTTTTTCCTATCTGTCCCACTTCTCTGACAGGGTATCACAAGTGGGATCCCTTCTGACTTCAGAACTGTGAGCAATTTGGGGCAGCACCTGGCTTATTTGGGAGTAGTGTACACATGGGCACAGTGCCCGGTGGGATGGTACGCTCACCTTCACCAGGCCAGCAGGTCTCCCTTCCCCACCTGGTGCTGTTCCCAGTGCGAAGACAAAGCACAGTACTTTGAGTCTGGAAACAGGAGCATCACCAGACAGGTGTTGTCATCACTCAAGCCTGTGACCCTGCATTTCTTGCTCTGGAGCCCTCCTAGCATCACTGCCATTACAGTATTGCCCGCAAGCATGCCAGGCTTTTTGCACATGCAAATATGTAAGGAACTCCTAGGTCCCTGCCTCAGAGTGCTCACAGTCTCGCTGAGATGGGATGTGTCAGGAAAACCACACAAGGAAGAGCAATGAGACAATGCTGGGACCCAGCAGGGCTGAGACAAAGAGGAGTGTCAGAGAACACTCTCTTCATTTTCTGCTTTTCAAAACACATTTGGTAGCAGTCGACTTGGGCTTGTCCTGCTTTGCTCTTCTGTGTATCGCATGTACCGCTGTTATCTTAATACACTTGGGCTTTGCATTTGCAAACACCAAAACTGAATATATTTTCATCCTAAATTTACTGACATCCAGCCCATGACACTCAGACCTGGGGCCAGGGCTTGCTCTATGGAAATCAGTGGCTCAGCTCCCATTCCAGTAGCTGGAAGCATGACTGCTCTGCTAGGACCCATGCCAATAGAGTCAACAGTGAAATATGAACTTCGGCTACAAAGATTCTTCCTCTGTTTTAACAGGCTGATACTAAAACAAAACAAAAAAAATGGTCCTGTGTTCTTTTCTTTTAATCCCTCTGGTAGCTGCAAGTATCAGAAGTGACTCCTTGCAGTCTCATGCCTTCTGCCCTATACACAAGTCCTGGGGTAAGAATCAGTGCCCTAATGACTTCTGGGAGACAAAGAGCACCCTAAACGTCCTGGAAGCTGAGTGAGCACAACAGCAAATGCTATGGTGTTGATGGGTAGAAAACCTCAACCCTTTCCTATGGGCACTCCAAGTAGTTTCCTGTGCACAACTGGGAGACCTCAGAGAATGTAGCAGCAAGAAGGATTTGGGTTTCCTATCAGCCTGTGATGAGATCCCTTCCCCCTCCCCACCCAATTGGTCAGAGCTGAACCCAGGTTGTAAATACAGAAGGGAACAGAAGGGACTGTAAATACAGAAAGGAAGGAAGCAGTTTGTAAAGACAGAAGGGAAGGAAGGGGATAACAGAGTGGGCTATGCTGGACCCACCCTCTTCTTGCTTCCTGAAGTAGGCCTGGCGGAAGTGGTGATCATTGCTTTTTCCCATATTAAGCATATTTCCTTATGGTTTTAACAACCTGGAAATCAGCTCCATTTTACCTTTAGCTTGTACTTGCATTTGTGACAAAACTAAAGAAAACAAATTAATTGTTTTGGGCAGGATGTCAGCCTAAAGAATCAGGAGGCACTGGCTCCCTATTCTCACACTGTCCCAAAGCAAAGAGATGGAGATCTGTATTGAACATGGTATAAGACCATTGCATTCTTGTGCGTCCCGCCCATGCAGCAGATCAGCAGGCAGTGGCAGACCAGCACACTCTCACCACAGGAATGAAAGTACATAGCCTCAGTAACGAGCAATGAAGATGCTGTCAGCAAACCATATATTCTTTTGTGATAATCTGCTGTTACAGCATCTCAAAAAATGGCCCTCATTTGTTTGGCTTGGCTAAGAGCTGGAACCTGTTCTCCATATACTAGAGCTCCAGCCACTTATTTGTCAGGTACCAGTTGTCATTAAAGTATATACAGGAAGTAGTCAGTAAACTTAATTCCCTGTGCTGCAAAATACTGAGCCCATGTTCTTGAGCTAAGTATACTTCTTAACCACCCTAACAGTCCCTTTCTATGATGCAGAACACTGTACACACATGCATCCTGTACATAGTCAAAAAGTAGCTCTTGGACATTCCTAAAAAGTCACTAATGGAATTTAACTCCCTCCCCCCCGCACTGTCCCTCCCCAAACAGCCTTCTGGTAAAACAAAGACACACACAAAGTCTTCCCCACCCCCAATTTCTCTTTCTAATATTTCTCCAGCCAGAACAGAGCTATCCTGGCTCTTTAGAGGTAGCTGCATTGTGACAGAACAGCGGGTTACAGAGCTGCTGGGACACAGCCATTGAAATGGAAATGGCACTTCTTCCCTCCTGACCCACCTCTCTTTGTGACAGGCAGACAAGAAAAGTTCAGTGTCTCCTCTAGTTCTGCTGGAGATTAACTCAGCCTTTGGCTTGTGACAAAAGCCTTTCAGTGCCTGTATTCTGCCCAGCATATCAACATTCCTTACAAAACAGCCCCCATTTTTCCACCATTGTAAAGGCTTTGTCCTCAAGGGGCCCACTAGATTTGCACCCCCCACCCAACTCCCCCAGCAGTCCCTGGCTGGTTCTTGTTTCTAATCAGGTCAGTAGAGGAAGAAAAACAAAGGCCCTTAATGATTTGTAAATGTCAAAGTTGGACTTGGTGGCTACAGCTGTTCCCCTCTGCATGAATGACTACTGTCAGCAGCACCCTGTGCAGGTTGCCATCACGTTGTCCTACATGCCATATGCTGAAGCCTGTCTCCATCTGACATCGTGACTCACTGCACACATGACTGGCCCAGGCTGGCAGGTTCCCCCAAGCACAGACACCTGGTGGTTGTTGCTTTACACATCTTTATCCAGAAAGAGATCAAGGTCTTGGATAACCAATACCTGTATGCACCCAGGTATGCACAGACCCCTCACTATAAGGTGCCCCATTGTAAGTCTACAGTACTCGGGGAATAAGGCTGCTTCCTTTGGCTGTCCACTCGCTCAGGGGGCATTGAACAATGCCCTTATTTATTTCTGAAGCAAACTGAGTGTGGCTTTCTACAACAGCCTTATAAGGAGAAAACTGTGTAGTACTGACTGCTAGAAATATACATGCACAACCATTACTACTGGTAAGTAGGGGGTGAGAACATGGTATTAGATTGAGCTCCCACCAGGCAGGTATGGACAGCAGCCCCATGCTGCCCCTCATCCTCCCACTCCCCCCTGAGGTTGCCTATCCACACACAGAAAGCTTCCTGGAGGAGCGGGCCATTCTCTGCCTGTTGCATGCAGGTCTCAGCATCCTGACAGCATGCTCCGAGCAGATCCATGTTTGACGAGTCTCTCCCCCACCCACTCCCAACCCCTCCCCATCCCTTTATTTTTGTGTGTGAGAACTATATAGGATTTCTTTGGTGCTTTGCCCACCTCCAGGTTCCAAACCAAGACTACATTTTGTAAAGACAAAAGAAAAGCCATAGAAAACTGGCGTGCCAAGGAAACGGCAGGGATATGCACATCACAGGCCCCGCACTGCTGGACCTATGAAGCTGAGCCAATGGAGTCTGAATGAAATGTGATGTACCCAGAGGAAGCAGAAGGGGAGCTCAAAAAGCTCGTGGTGCTCCCTTTGTTCCCACCTCTCCCCAGGTTTTCCTGGTCACCCCAGGAGGTGCTCAGAGCCGTCCGAAACCCCCCTGATTCAGAGCAGCTGATGATGGCCGGGCAGTTGTCCAGGGCCTGGGCCTCGCAGAGTTCAATTTGGATTTGCCCTATGCAAGGGCCTCGGTTCCCCTCAGGAAAGAGGCACACAGGGTCCTCCTGGGCACGCAGGGCCCCAGGTACAACCAGGCTGCATCCCTGGCTTTGTGCTGAGAACCTGCGCAGCCCCTGGGGCTCCCGCTCAAAGTGGGTGAGGGGGAAGCCGGCCAGCCTGGTGGGTGGGTGCAGGAAGGTGTCAGGGAACAAGGACACGGAGGATGAACGCCCAGGGCTCTTCCTGGGGCTGGGTAGCGGGGTCTCGTCAATGAAGTTCACCACCTCCTCCCGGCTGAAGCACTTGTAGTCTCCCTTGTAGAGGTCCTCGCGGGACAGCTGCTTGAGGGAGAGGAGGCTTTCAGCTGACCTCCTGCGCTTGCGGTGAGGCAGCCGCTCCTCAGGGCAGGAGATGAGGCTGCCGCGTCGCCGGTCTCGTCGGGGCGTAAGGAAATGGGCCAGACCTGCCACATCATCTCCTGCCCCCCAGCGCTGCAGGTAGGCTGAGATTTGGCTTGTTGTCCAGATGTCTGTCTCATCATGAGAGTAACGCCGCATGGGGGGCACCTGGAGGAGAGGGGAGAAAACATCTGCAGGAGGCAGTCTGCCCTGCCCTGCCCAGGGCGATGGATTCATGCCAGGACCACAAGGGACGGGTACCTAGTGGCACAGCCCTGTGCACACCCATATGGCAGGGTGCCCCTGCTACCCCCTGAGCCAGCTGCAGCATGGCCCAGTGCCCACCACCTCCCTCCCAGATGCACAAGGCATTCTTGGGGCTCCCTGAAGAATCCCCTGTGGCAGTGGTACCAGCACCAAGGTGCCATTGGAGTATGACGCCTGCTGCCATTGTTGCACCAGCGGCAGCAATACTGTTGCTGAGGTTGTTAAGATCTTCCCCTTCCTCCAGCTCTCTGTTCAGTGGGGATGTGGAACTGACCGCTGCCAAGTCACCACATCATGTTCAAGCGCTCCTGGAATTCTTTGCCCTGCCACGTGGGGTGTAGCTGGTAAGGCCTGGGCCCAGGATGCCACACACTTGCAGCCTTGCCCACTGCACCACTGATACGCTGCCCAACCCTCTCTCTGCACCCCTCCCTATCCCCTTTGCCCTCTGTTGGTTTAGCTACATGCTTCTGGGGCAGAAGCTGTTTGGAGAGTGTCCACCTTAGTCTCACTGCTCAGTATGTGATGGCAATGCAAAGTAAAGCTAATGGCTGAAGGTTTATCAGTGGGTTCTGTCCACCCTCAAGTGATCACCCCCAGGCATCACCCAATGGGTCAACATAGTAATCAGGACCAATTACTGATTATGTCCATGGGCTGTGTTCTGCCAGATGCTTGGACGTTTTGCCCAACCACCATGCGGAAGCATAACAGAGGCATGTTATTTTATTGACCTGCCTGCAGAGTTAAAGGAGGGAGGGGGTGGGGAGGGATCATATGGTAAAGGCAGCTTGGAAAATGTGTTATGTTTCAGCAAAGAAGAATTTTCCCAACTATTTTAGCTGGTCTAATAAAAGATATTGGATTTACCCAAAGAACTTTGTCTCCCTATGTTTCAGCAGAAATCCTCAGAATAGAGTTTTGCAATATCAGCCACAGCAGTTTTTCTTCCTCAGCCTGTTTGGTTTGAGACTCAGGACTCACATGGAGCTCTCTGCAACACCACCAGCAACCACCCATGGGAACATGCAGATTTGAACAGCAAGGGGACTGGAAAGAGGCTGAGAGTAATGCCTGTCCTCAGAGGAGTGGGGCTTGTCCCTGGCAGGATCCTGATGTTACAGGAGCAGAAGCTTAGGGGCTGCCACCATCAGAGAGAGACAGACTTAGGATTCCCACAGAGGGACCATGGGAGACAGGGAAATGCAAATTTAATAGATGCCTACAAGACTGATAGATGCATGCGGTAGGACAACATGGAGGTGTCCAGTGCACCATCCTCCTGTCAAGGAATCCTCTTGTGTACAGATGAAAGCAAATGCAAGAAGTTCATTTGGTATTTACAAGGTAACAGTGTAGGGTGGGCCTGGCATAGCACCCTGCATGAGCATTTGTGTAAAGCAACCAGAGTGCAGTGGGGCAGCTGTGAAAATCAGCTGTGTCCCTGTAAATTATGACTGATTTTTCTGCCCATTAGAATGCCAGAGTCATCCTGGCAGGCTGTTAATTCACATGGAGGACTCCCAGGAAATGAGTTATTGTATTGTGTGTTGCACTTCAGTTCCTCGGGGTTGCCATCCTCAGCATGCTTAGTGCTATAATCAAGTATACTAAAGAAATGCAGACAGAGGCGGGGGAGGGGAGCTTTGCATCTTACAGTAGCACTGGCCAGGCAAAGAGCACAGCACAATAAGTCAACAGCAGCGAAGGTTACGGTAAGCCTTGCTCAGGTGCTGAGTGACGCAGCTGCTCTACCCAGGGCTTTAAATAGACCCAGATAGGAATTCATTTTTTACAGAACAGTTTTGTTCCCATCCCCTGCTTTCTTTGCACAATCTCCCAGCAACCCAGTCTGCTGCCATCTTTCCCCCACAATCTTGGGCATAGCAGGATGTGCAAAGACTAGATTATTCCCAGCTGCCCTAGGACTCTGGCCATTGAAGCCAGCAGGTTCTCACTCTGATCCTTGTCTTCCTGGACCTGGATTGCCCTGCTGTGCAGCAGAAGGGAGCTGCTAGTGTGTTTTGCAGCACAACAGGTGGTAGGCACTGACTCCACGGGTACTCTGGAGCTCAACCACCCACAAAAAAAATTAGCGGGTGCTCAGGACTCATAAGCCACAGCCGTTTTGGTTTTACATGTTAAATCTCTGTGGCTGCTCACAGAAGTTTAAAAAAAAAAAAAATCAAAAAATCAAAAAATGTTCTTTACCAGAAGAAGCAGTGTGTTACTTCAACCTGGCTCCCCAGCGTCTGTAAAGATGAGGCGCGTCAATGGGGCTTTTTGGCTCATTTAGCTAAAGCTGATTAAATCAGCTATTAGATAAAAAAGCCAAGGAAGTCCCACTAAAACACCCAATCTTTACAAACATTTGGCGAGTCAGGTTAAAGTAATGTGCTGCCTCTACTGGGCACATGCAGGACTCAGTCCCTCCCTCCCCCAAAATAGCACCCATCGGCAAAAACCAAAGTTGGCACCTGCCTATGCTGCAAGTGTCTAGTCCCTGTCTGTACATGCTGGGACAGCAGTCTCACTGCACCAGAACTGCTGAGCTGTGGTCCTGCCTGTAGAAGAGCCTTCTCGCTAGGTGAGATACAAAGCTAATAAACAAATTCCCCTAGTGCTCTGACTTTAAGAAGCTCTGATGCATGCTGCTTGCTGGCCCCTATTGAGCCCTGTGCCATACCTGGAGATACTGCATTTTGTCTTCTTGCACTGACCGGGGAGGATAGACCTGGGGGATCCCCCGCTCCAGGGCCGAAAAGTCATACTTCACAATGTGGTCCAATGTCATGACATCCCCCCCGTAGCTGTAGTCGTAGGGCCTCTCGTACATCAGGTCTGCATGAATGGCACCATCCAGGCTGTTGTCTGGAGGGCATCAAAGTCCCAGTTAGTTTGTGGAAGAGGAGGGCATTGTGATGCCAAGGTGGGCAGAGGCCTGCCCACAAGTGTACTAAGGGTGCTGCTCCACATAGGCTTTTTCCCTGAGGATCCAGAGCTGCCGCTATAATCAAGCAACAGGGTAAAAATACACCCAGGGTAAAATTAGGAGCAATCTCCATCCCTGCTCTACATGCCATTCCTGGCAGTCAACATCCTAGTTCTTCCCCATTCCCTGGGAGCAGCCTGGGGTACAGGTTCCAGGGAATGAGCCCCAGGACTTCAGGGATGTGCTCACACTTCACAGCCGCCATGAAGGGAAGGGCATTTCAGAACATGTCTCCCCAGGCAGTAGGGCCAGAAATTCAGCTAGAGGCGCCCCCAGCACCCTGCCCCACCCCCAAGTTTCTGCCTTCACTTGCACTCCAGCCTGTTGCAGAAGGTAGGAGAATGCAATGTAGCCATGATCCACAGCAGGACAATGCCTGGAAAGGCTATTTGGGGGGAAACTGCTGGCATGCAACCCACCTGACCAGGTTTCCCTGTGGCTCCTGTTGCGCACAAAGACAGACTATGGAGCTCTTCCCCCCACCCCTGTCCCCCGCCCCCCCAACTGCATTTCCAAAAAGGTTTGTGAAATACTACACAGTGAGCCCTCAGTGCTCGGTTCCAGGGCACCAGCAACCCTGGCATGCTCTCACTGGTGGCAGGTGCAAGCACACTGCCCATGGGGCACCTGTGGCTTGCTGCCATATGACAGCACTGGAGAGCGGCTCAGCCTTACCTTCATCAACGTCGTCATTGGACATGATGGCTATGCACTTCTCCCAGACGGACTTGACATCTGCTCGGTAGCGGTCACAGGCCCAGAGGAAGAGGGGGAGGAGGATGGCCTGGACGATGGAGCACCAGATGACACACAGCACCATCCAGGCATACGCCATGTCGGACTTGAGGCTGGCGAAGCTCACCACCTGGGCACCAAATCCCAGTGCGTCAGGGCCTTGGAGCCAGGAGCAGCCCCACCCAGCAGGCCTGCTGCTTGCCTCAGGGGCTCTGCAGCACACCAAGCCCATGGTCAGGGTCCAGCCTGGTGCCCAATGGTTAGTGGTGTGTTTGGCTCAGCTCTTTTCAAAGAGAGATCCTGTGTGGCTACAGGTCCCCCAAGCTGGTGGTGCACTGGAGAGGCTGGGGCAGGAGCCCCAAGTTTAGGGATCCCCACTGCCACGCAAGAGACTAGGTCACCTGCTCCTGGGCTTGCAGTGCTCTGAACATGACCCAAACAGTGTGCACTTGGGGGCATGGACCCCCAGCACTATAGCTGGCCAGCCCTTCCCCTATATCCTTACTCTTCAGTGAGCAGGGATGGGCTGGGAACACTCAGGTTCCAGATGCATGTAAGCTGCTCTGAAGGCACTGCTGTGGGCTTGGGGGGGAAGGGGGGAGTAAGAAGGAGCAAGGGGTGTATTTAGAGCATCCAACTGCTGGACTGGAGAGGAGTCAGCCTTGGAGGAGGAGATAAATTAATGATGGAACAGTTTATCAGAAAGGAGAAGTGTGGGGTGAGTCAGGAAGGGTCCCAAGGGTGGCAGCTGGGCACCAGGATGCCTCTCCAAAGGAGGAGCAGCCTCAGAACTAGATGCTGACAGAGGCATGGATCATCGAGTTTGGATCTGTGTAGCAGGATCTGCAAGACCCTTCTCCCTGTCTGTCCAGGTGCTGGTTTCCCCACTTCTCCGACAGGGCATCACAAGTGGGATCCCGTCAGAAAACAATTTCTGATTTCAGGACTGTGAGCAATTTGGGGCAGGACCTGGCTTAGTAGTATATGTGCATAGTGCCTGGTGTGATGGTACACTGATCCTCACCAGGACAGCAGGTGTCCCTTCCCCACCTGGTGCAAAGGGGGAAGGAGCATCACCCTAGCACCTCTACCTCCTCCTTATAAAACTCACTCAGGACCATGTGGCCCAGCCTTGCTATCTGAAGCTGTATAACTCTTCCCCAGAGCAGCTGTGACACAGGGCTGCATCCCGCAGATGGTTGGAGGACAGTAATCTTGCTTCCATCAGCTGCAACCCTTGCAAACAAGCAATCACTACTTTTTCCTCTGTCCTGTTCTGTGGCCTTTAAAGTTCAGCTGTTTTCAGTTGCTCATTACTTAGGAGAGGTCCCTTCCCCTGCTTTCTCCAGAACTCCCCAATCCCTCTCAAGCTCCCTGACCTTCCCCCAGTTCTCCTGGCACAAGCCACAGCGCTATCCTTTAGCCTAGCTGGAAAAAGCAGGTTCAATAATGACTGGACTAAGCCTGTGCATCCAGGTGCCCAGAATCCACTGTGTAAAATAAGAATCCAAAGGATGGATTCTACAAGCCCATTTTTATTGGTGCTCACTACAACAGCTCAAGGGGGAATCAATGAAACCTATAGACATGCAACATCACTGCAATGGTGAACCCTAGTTCCTCAGGGAAGGCAAGGCCCAGCTGGGTTTGCAGAACCCTGTGCTGCTTGCTGCACTTGTGCAGAAGACCTTCTGAAAAGCACATAGAGCACCAAAGTGCTGGGATCAAGCACTGTCCCCTTCCCTAAAATAAGCATCCATACTTGCCCACCCATGTTTAGGTCCAGGACAGTCACTGCTGGGACAGGCAGTAGGTGCTCCCAATGAGAATAAGTGCTGTGTAGGCCTCCCTGAGGTCAAGCCCCAAACAAAGATTAGACAGCTCCCATGTCTTCCTCTGAACATCTCAAAGCACTTCTCCTCCCTGGGCCCCTCCACCTACTCCACATGCAGCTGGAGGCTGCACAACCACCTGACATTTGTGCCAGCTACCACCTCTGCCTCTTTCCTCTGAAACTAAACTAGCAGCCACCCCTAAGTGCTATCCCCACCACATGCACAGAAAAGCAAGTAAATGCATAGTTCCCCTCGGGACCATGGCAGGGGCCCAGTTTAATTATTTAAGACTCTGCAGGCCCAGAATCCCCAGAACAACCCCAAGAACTGTTCAGATTCTGGCTCCTGCTTCCATTTCCCCCTAAGAAACACTGGGAAGTTCCACTGGGGAAAGAAAAGGATATTCTCCAAGACACTAACAATTCCCTAAGACAGTGATAACACTGAAAACTGGGAAGAATGAAGGCAGGCAACCCCACGCTCCCCTGTCTAAGAATGGGGGAGCTGTGCCACTATGCCCTGAGCTGGGAAAAAGCTGGAGGCCTGTGGTCAGAGAGGGGTGTACTCTCTAGGGCCAGGAGAAGAGGAATCCCACTTCTGCATCAGTCCCCCAGGCTGGTGAGTTGAAGCTTCTGCCTGCCCCTTTACAGGACCTCCTTCAGCATCCTTGGAGACTACTGGCTGTGGAGAGACTGGACTAGCATGCCTCTGTTGTAGGTCTCGGCACACCACAACTTGGGTCTTCATCCCGCAGGTCACTGGGTGCTTTACTTAGGGAAAGGCATCTCTACTCAGAAAGATGCTTGGGCACATGGTCAGGTCAAGCACGTATTAAACACATTAAACACACGCTTCCCTGATTCAGGGCCTGGCAGAAACAGCTCCTCCAGACTCTACTCCCAGGGGTTTCTCTCACCTTTGATCCCAGGCTGTGGGTAGCAATGTCTGCTGCCAGGGTTAATTCAGTCCTAACACGTTAAAGAGAAGGGCCTGGTTCATTAAACTGAAACAATGCCCCCACAGGGGAGCTTTGCCCAGGGGGCTGGCCTGTTAGGTTGCCAGTCCCAGACAAGGGAAGCACAAACCACTCCATTATTAGTGTTTCTGAATCTGGGAAAGAAACACACACTTGAAATATGCAAACTGATTCCTATTAATCAAGCCCAACTGCAGCGCTTCCCTGCTTAATCAATGTTTCATTAACATAATGGTGTAAGTCAAATTCAAATTAACTTAATTTGATCTTTATAAATTGACTGCTTAATGTCGCTTGGCATGGAGCATCAGCATCACCACTGCTTGCAGACTGCTACTTCCAGTAATATGCTGAGTAAGAAGAGGCCAGAAATCAGTTTGCACTGGGGAGAAGAGGTGTGGGTCACTTGCCAGGGGCAGCATTTGAATTTTCATGCTCTTTAAAATAAAAGAAAATAATTTAGTGTTTGTGAAAGGCACCAACTCAGCTGTGTCAGGTGCTGCCATCTACTTATACCAGGTGTGTTTATACATGGGGCAGGCATGGTGCAGGAAACAGGCATGCAAACCACACACAAGTCGCTGACAAACCTCTGCCAGGGTCTGGGGGGGAAAGCCTGTGAGACAGAGCTCTCTATTTGTACAGCACTTGATGCCATGGGGCCCCAGCCTCGTAGACCACCAAGTGCCCCCCCATCATACATAATAATTGTGGCAAGAGCCACTGCTACCTGGGCAGCAACCTGCAACCACAAGCAGTCCAGGCAGCCTGAGCTGGTGCCTTGGAGAGAAAGGTTTGTTGCCCTCAAGTGGACCTGCTTCGTTCTGCTGCTTGTCCTGCTTGCTGACAGTTTAGCTCCTCCTCACCCACTGGCTAGGCCCTGGGGTCTTGGAAGAGAACTCAGGCCCTTGTGTGGGATTAGGACACCCAATCTCATCAGTGGCACTTCAGTGCTGTCCCCATTTGGACACACTCACCAGACCTTGTCCCTGCACAGCAGAAGCACCTCACAACCAAGCAACTGATTGAACTCACAGCTTTCAGCATGCCAAAGGCCCTCAGTGCTAGAGACATACTTTGCCTTTGAATCAGGGCTCATACAGCAAGTAGCAGCTGTGAGAGCTGCCTGTACACTGATCCATCCCATGAGTTTATCTTCCATGGATGTTGCACTTTGGCTATGGAAGATGTTCCTTAATGCTTTAAATTGATCATTCAGGCCTCCTTCCCTCAAAACACCTGCCACCAGTATTCAGTGCAAGTTCCTTAACAAACTCATCTCTGACAGTGCTAACTCCTGAAAGGAAAACTTGAACCAAAGGGAGAAGCCCAAGGATGAGGAGTTGCATTTACAGCAGCCAGTCACCTGGGTATCACTCCCCTTGGCTGGCATGGGTAACTGGCCAAAATGAGCCCAATGCACTCACAGACAGAGACGACAGATGCCCTGCAGATGCCAGGGAAGCCTCCTGTCCTGAACCCCATACTGTAACACAGGCCAGACACATCTCTGGTAACCAGGCTGGCCTAAAGTAACCCAGGCTGGCCACACCCAGGCTCAGAACAGGATTGACACTAAACAGACTATCACACTAGGGGCCCAACATAACCATGAAAGAAGGGACCAGTCACCTGCCTGCAGGTAAGAGCTCCTGACAGGGGATGTCAGGAGAGAAGATGCTGCTAGGCCAGGGTCAGGGAGGCCCGAAGATCAACCTGAGGAGGGCAGGGCCAGCTGCCAGCAAGCTTTTAGTAGGCACCAAGGCTCTGGACCTCAACTTTTCCTGGGATTCTTTGTAGCCAGAAACAGTGTTAATGCACCCAATTCCCCATGACTTCCAGCACGCACTGCCAGTAGCTCCCCACCCTCCTCTCAACCAACACTGGACACATTGGCACTGTGCATCTTGGATGCCACAATCACCTTCCTATGGTGGGACAGAGACAGCTCAGGAGCAGGGAGAGAAGTAGGACCTCAGCCCTTCCCCGATGGGGTCCCAGGTGGCCTCCACAAGCACCAGCCATGGAGGTGAAGCACAACAGCCAAGCGTGGCAAGGCCGCAGATGGGGTAACAGAACCCAGAGCAGCCTCACTTCTATGGGGCACAGAGCCACCTCCCTGCCCTCTCCAGGCAGCAACATTTCTAGGTAAGAGAACGGCAGAGGGAATTGGGCTGGCCCCCTCTGCCTGAGCTCAGGGGAGACTTTGGGAAAGCTGGGGGTGTCATGATGCAGCAGAAGGGCCAGCTGGGAGCAGATAACTGCATTTAGAATTAAGCAGTTCACTTTGCTGCAGAAAAAACAATCTGCCATGGGGTGGGGGGAACTGAATCCCAGGCCATGAGAAGCAACTCCCACCTGGCAGAAGGAACACGTGGTGCTGCCTCAGCAGGGCCATGGCATAGCAGGTCCTAGGCCAAGGACATGCACGTGCAGAGCCAGCCTCCACTTCCAGCAGATTCAGGTTCTCGGGGGCAAATGCAGTTGCAGCACCACCAGGCACTCTGACACCAGAGCGAGAGCTCTGGCAATCCTTCCCCATGGTCTGTCCCAAGGCACAGGGAGCTAAACCCAGGAGTCCTGTGTGGGATGCATCTCCATGAGGCTTGGGACCACAAATGAGGGAGACCAGCTCCAGTCAGCTCTGCAACTGCCAGTGCAAAACATCACCTCGGCCACATACTTCTGCAATCCTCTTTTAACGAGCATAGAACATGGGTTAGTGGCAAGGCCCCCTGGTACAGAGCATGGCAAGCCATGCTCCCCAGGTACCAACAGCCCCTGGCCAATCCACTCCAGGCAGTGTTAGGCCCTATCCCTTCCCGTGGGGTTACATTATTTGCTATCCCCCTGCACCCCTGCCTCCCCCCACACTCCTGCAATATCCATCTCTGCGTGCCTTCCACTTGCTCCCTGCCTCCCTGGACCCACAGCCTACCCAGCACCAGTTCCTGGCCTGTCCCTGGCCAGCTGCAGCTTCTGCCTGGGGCCTGGTCAATAGGGTGCCTCCTCTGGAACGAGGATCCTGCCAGCAAGGAGCCCTGGATGTTGCTGACCCTCAGGCTCCTCCTGTTCCTGGCACTATATTTAGATGGTGCCACTGTGCAAGGGCATGGGAATGGGACCCGTAGAGCCCTGGGACTCTGAGCTGGGCAGACAGTGGGCAGCTCTGGCAGAAAGTGCATGTTCTTGGGCCACCACCCACTCCAGAGTGCAGAGAAGGCTGCCTGAGACACTTGGAAGCCCGCAGGCAGTTGCAGCCCCAGGGCTGGGTGTGCGAAGTGGGGACACCAGGCCACAAGCAGCTGGGGAGGAGGGAGGAAAGGGAAAGGACAGGTTAAGTAAAGTGACTAAGAGCACAATGTCAGGCAGTGGCAGAGGTAGGAGGAGCAGTTGGACGAAAATGGAGCTTAGGTGCCCTTGGCATGGAGGCCACTTCTCAGCTTGCTTCCTCGGACACAAAAATGCAGGGATTTCCAGCATGGAAGGCTGAGAGCACATGGCAGAACAAGCCAGTCACCCTCCACCAGGCCTTGCCTGCTCCTGCTGCCTATGGTTGTTTACAGTGTGATGAGAGCTTTGCAACAGAAACAGAGATGTCACATCCCACACACACACTCCTCTCCACGGCTATATTTAGCCCCCCCAATTTATTTATTTATTAACGCTTAAGGCCAGCCATCCAGGCAGGAAGTCAGAATTCTTAGGAGCACAGGGGGATTTCACACGCACACAAACACGCCAGCTTTCTGAGCTGCGCTGCTCTGCACTCGCCAAGGGAACACTGTTGTCTGGGAGCCTTCCCAGTGCTAGTGCTGGGAGGTGTTGTTAGCAGGCTGCCTCTAGGCGCAAACTGCTCCCTCCCAGCCCATAAAGGGCCACATCCCCAGGAGAAATGCAGTCATCCTACCCCACAGAGGCTGTTAGTTACTAAACTGCAACACTCAACAGCAGAAATTACCTGCTGGCAACATGCACAGGAACCAGGTATTCTGGGAAGGAAACATTATCCAGGCATCCTGCACCTTAGCCATGTTCCCTCTGCAGTTAGCTACATGACTCGCCTCCTCTTCTGGCTTGGTCAGTGTCAGAGCCCCACCTCACCCCTGCCATCTGTTCTTTGCAAGGGTCCTGCCCGCACCATAGCCCCGACCCCTGCAGGAAGAGGCATCGGAGGTACAGAGACCCCCTCCATTACCACTCCTTTCTCTCTTCTGGTCTCCTCAGCAGTCATTCACAACATGCCCAGACTTCTCTTTATCCCTCAGTTTTCATTAGGAATGCAGGCTTATGTGATAAGGACACTTCAAAGGCATAATTATTTAGCAGTTAATCAGCATTAAACTATCTCTGCCACCATGTATTAGCCTTTAAATTAGAGAAATACTTTGAACCTGGGTTTGGGGGGGGAGGGGCAGAGCAGGGGTATTGCATGAAGAGTCATGCAACACCCCCGTCCCACACACAAGGTCCCACCCACCCCTCTGGATTGCCACTGATCACAGCAGACTATGCTTGATGCTTGCTGCTGACTTCTATCCTATGCCGCCCAGCTGAGCCTCCCTGTAATGTATCCCTGGAAATTCTGAATCACAGAATGCAGGGAAAGTGCCTGAGTTCAAGGCTCCCATCTCACAGCCTCCCCCGCCCCCTCCACTGCTGTGCTCAGCTGTTCCCTTCATTTCACTTCCCTCTCCCACACATTTCCGAGACCTACTTGGCACAGCTGGGTTGAAGCAGGCGGAGGGAGAGAGCTGGGGTGGTAATGCAGTGCCTGCATCCCTTCATGGGACCCAAGCATGAAAGCGAAGGTCAGGAGCCAGGTGCAGGCCCCAGCCTAGGGGTCATGGACAAAGCTGAGGGTGGCACAGGAAGCCCAGCTGTCTGCCCTGTGCCACTGCCCAAGATTTTCAGCCTAATCTCTGAATTCCCACATGTGGAAGAAGAACCCAAGCAGGAACCAGGAAATTTAGTGAGGCCCTCCCCTCAAACAGTCTTCTCCAAATTCCTATGTTTTGGACATGAAGTTGTCCCTCTTCACTATGCAAAGCAGGTAGGGGTCAGGTCTCACAAGCTGCAGATCACACGGGATTGACTAGACACCAGGACCAAGGCCCTAGCTGTGCCTCTGTCAGTGCCTGGCACAGGGGTGGGGTTCCCATAGCTTGGGGGAGCTCACAGCAAGCACCAATGTAGCTCAATGAAGCACAATCCCAGAGAGGCCATTAATAGCCACTTGCACACAGGTGGGATGAGAACACCTTCCTGGGCTTGTATGCTTTGCCCTGGCTCCAGCCCTTCCCAGAACAGCTAGGGGATGCTCGTGCAGTCTCCGCTGTTTAGGAGGAGGCAGGAGGGGCTTCTCATCATTTAGCTCCTGTCCTACGTGATTCTCTTTAGAGACACCGGAAGAAAACCCCAGTTGGCTCAATTACATTCTATCTTGCAAGATGCCTGTAGCCCTTGGGACCCAAGGCCTACTTCCCCCAGCAGGGCAGCAGCCCAGCCCAGCAAGGAGGAGAAGCCCTGATGACAGGTGTAGACAGACAAGTCACGGCCAGCCCAGAAACACCCCTCTTCAGAACCTTAACGGCGCTGCCCCAGACCACTAGGAGCCGGAGTGGTGTTTTGTCCTCAGATGCAATGGGAAGAACTCAGCACAAACTATCAGGGAGAGTAAGAGTGCCACCCTGCTGGAAAGTGTGGATCGCATCATGGACCTAAACCAAAACTACAAATCAGTTGCCAACAGCAGATTTAACAACCAGAAGTTTCACCTTAGATTCTCATAAGCGCATTCAAATCTCTCATGGTCACAGCCAGCTAAAGAGCTTTAGAGACAGGCTCTGAACCCCAGTGACACCAGCAGGACATAGCCACCTGTACACTCGACAATCTGTCCCCATGTGCCCAAGCACCAAGTCCACCTGGCCGCTGCTGCTGGTCCTTGGGATCAATCCCGCTAGAAATGATGTTCTTGGACTGCATAAACCGTAGCACCCACCCCACACTCCTGTAGGTGACCCAGAACTACCCCCTACCCCTCCATAGGCACTCACCAGGATGGGGAAGCCCATCAGGAAGTCATACATGAACACAATCCCTGTGATAAGGTAGGTGATCTGCAGAGAAGTCTTGAGGGGCTCAGAGCCATCGATGGATGAGCGTCGCTTGCCCTGTGCATCTTCCACCACGATGGTGGGTACGTTGAACTTGTTCTTGTCCACATTGTGCCCCATCTGGATGGAGAAGGTCTGGAAGAGGGTGATGCCCATGCAGACAACACCCATCACCACGCTGCCACTGATGAGGAGGAGGAAGCACACGCCAAAGCCTAGACCAATCTCTGTGACGATGAACCGGCAGTCCCTGGCGTAGAAGCGCTCGGTGGTGTCGTGCCATCCCACAGCCGGCAGTGTGGAGAGGATGAAGGATACCATCCAGATCCCCATCACAGTGTGAACGGCTTGTTTCTTGGTATTGCTTAACCTGCAAGGGAGGGGGGAAAGGAGGACAGACTCCCCTTGACACATGCAAGCTGCAAGGCATAGCCCAAGGGCATGGTGTCACAGGCACTGTCAGCCACGTTGCAGAGCCATGTCCCAGCCAGACCAAAGCATCTGCAGATATGGCGTGAAGACAGCAAGCAGCTACTCCACTGAGAGCAGCATTCAGGGGGCAGAGAAATGGCCAGACAAAGACTGGCTCCTGGAGACCTGCAAAAAGGACGGGGAGATGGGGATCGAGATGTACATTGCGGGGACACGTGGGCTGTCTGCCTTCCCTAGCCCTCTCTAAGTACATGCCCCACACAATCAAGCTGTGCTACCCTCCAGTTCCTAACTGGTACAAGCCTGCATGCCACCCACCCCCACTTCCTGGGCTAGGATCTCAGCACTGACAACCAGGTCCTTGGCAGTTCCCAGCTTGTCTGTGCGACTCCCACATCCCCAGATGCCAGTAAAGCAACACTTCCGTCTGCAGCTAATAAAGTACGTGGCACCACACAAAGGGCCTGTACCCTTTCTGCTGGTTTCCAGGGCCTAGTGGTTTGAAAGAAGACTGAACCTTGCCATCTAGGTGGTTGGAGCAATCGGCAAAGCCTGGCGTTAAGCTAGGAAGGTTTTGTGAGGTCCTTGTAGATTTGGAAATTCTGTCCTATCTTAAAATATAACACTTTGTTTCCTATTTTACAAAGATCAGTAGGAGCAGCATATCAGCCATCTGCCCATTACAGGAAGCTTCACGTGAGCGTACAAACAACATCCGTCTCAGCACAGAACCACTAACCCAATGTCATGCAGGTCACCTGAAAGGCAAAGGATAGTGCTGACTGGCCTATTCAATGCAATGAACTGGAGGGCGACACAGCCAGCATCTCACCAAGCTGAGTATGGCAAGGAGTTTCAAGCAGGCCAAGGCTTGGGCTGGTGTGATTGATGGGTTTCCAAATTTGGGAGCTTTCTAAAGAGTTTCTCCAGGGCGGAAGCTCTGCATACAAACCCAGGCAAAAGTGTCTCTTTCTCCTGTTTGCCTGTCAGCTATTTCTCAGTCTATTTATAAATAACTGATCCTGCAGCATCTGAATCCATATAAATGGTTAAGGAGAGAAAAACTAATGAAAGGCATTTGGTTAAAAGGAGATAAAAAAAATGAATTCCAAGAACAGCTCCAGGTGTGTGTGTGTGCAGGCAGAGAGCACAAGGCAGGAAGTGTACGTCCTTTTTATGTAAACCCCTCCCCATTTAGGAGATGTTTTTGGAAGGCAAACATGCCAAAGACTGCCGCAACAGTTTGTATGTTTTGTGACCGGCACCACACTCTTTTTGGAGATGGAGTTCTCTTCTTACCCCTGGAAAGCAAGCATGGCAGATGCTTCCTGATGGACTGGCTGGCAACAACCCTAGCAGGAAAAAAATTCTGCAATACAGATCACTTTGAAAGGGAATATATTTAAATGATAGATAACGTGATAAAAGGGAATTAGATCCACAAACATCAGAGAAGGCAGGAGCTTGTACTGAGTGTTTGTGTTTCTGCAGTATTTCAGATGCTCAAAGAATAAAGTTGTAAGGCTAATTCATTGATCAAATGGATTTAATAGTCTTCCATCAAAAGCAGGTCTGAAAGTGTGCTGTATGTGGCATTATGATGGGATGTTTGTCAACTTAAAGGGGAGCTGTAAAGATTTTTCTGTTCTTGTTCATCTTCCAAAACCCCCAAAATCAGGGTTCTGGAGCTACAGAACTCTGGACCCCACATCATTGGCTTCTAAGCGTCAAATATGTCTCCTTCCTTGGAAGTAGCACTGGGGTTTCTCAGTGTAAGTCAGAATCATAACTACATTGGTGCTGCATGCCCTGCTCCATGCTAGAGCAAGATTCTGTCAGAGTTTCATGCAGGAGTTGTTCCCAAGTCTCCAGACATGCCTCAGGCCAATATTGGAATACCAGGAATTGCACTTAAGAATGTGACAGAAAAAGAAACCAAATACATTCTTGGGTGAAAGAGAGGGGGGGTTACCTGTAGTTGACTGGCCAGCGGACCATCCACATGCGGTGGTAGGACAGCGAGGTAACCGAGAAGCAGGTGACCAGGGTCAAGGTGTAGAAGGTGGAGACAAAGACCTTGCAGAGGCCCTCGTTCCACTCGTAGTCTGAGTGATGCTTCCGGAGCTGGATCACAGAATACATGGTGACAGGGATGGCAATATTAAGGATGTGCGTCCCGGCCAGGGTGCAGATCAAGAACTCCAGTGGCTTCCATTTCTTCTGCTTGGCACTCACACTCAGGATCCCCCAGGTGTTAGTGAGAATTGAGACCCCCGAGCAGACCAGCCAGGCTACTGCGTTGCTGTGCAGTCTCTGCTCATCATTCATGGTGGAGGATGGAGGCACCATCAGATGAGATGAGTTGTGGGTGGCATGCGAGGATGGAGGAGGGAAGCAAATACATCCTACAGAAGAGCATGAACCATACAGGGGAGCTCGGGCAAGGAGCCACTTCCTCTCACTGCTCAGTGCTGCCAGGCTGCCCAGAGCTCCATGCAATGCCAAGACCTGCAAGGAAATAAATGGAAAATTTGGCAGGTTCAGGGCCTGGCTGCGGTTTCCCCCCTTTGTTTCTAGACCTGTGTGTGTAAGTGTGCATGTGTATGTGTGTGTGCATAAGTGTGTGAATACTGGACTGATCCTACAGGGGAGCCATCCTGGGCAGAGCAGAGGCATACTGGAGGGCAGCACTGAGACAGTCTCTGTTAAGGTAGAAACTGGCAGGTGGGCAAGGCTGAGTGCTGTGACAGCAGGTGAAGGATAAAATGCCAGAGCAGCAAGGCAATTTGGGGAGATCTGCATGGGAGAAGCTAGTGCTGGCGTGTGGGTCTGGCTCTGCACATGGGTGGGGAGAATGAGCACTCAAACTCCATCCCATTGGGCTGCATAGCTGGAGTACAGCCAGCAGCAGCAGGAAATCATTACGAGTCCTTCATCCCAGGAAGCTTCTCTATCTTAAACATATCTTTTCCAAAGCAAGCAGCTACAGTCACAGCCACAAAGCAAGCAGCCCAGCAGGAATGGGGACAGTACTTAGCATCTGCAGTGTGTTTCTGAGCTGAGCTGCTTGGCATTTGATTAATTAAAACAAAAAAACAGCCCCCAAGCCCTTTGCTGTAGCCTCAGAGGCAGCTTGCCTAGCATCCCCTTCATCCCCCTGCCAGGCTGCCACGCAAACCTTACTCGACCTTCAGGATGTGACATTATCTGTCAAAGTATGATTTACTATTTAATCTAAAAGAGCTTTTTGCTGCAGTTACAGGAGCTTGAAAAGAGCAAATGCATTTTTCATTAAACCCTAAGCACCTCTAAGATGCTGGATCCTGAGAGCCATGCACTGCTCCCTCCTTGCTTAGACGAAAGCCAGCACCAGCACTCCCAGGACCCATGAGCAAGTGGAAGAGACCTTCCCCAGATCCTGCCTAGTCAGGTTGCGCTCCAGAAGCCTAGCATCTCCCCAAGGAGCTCTAGTCCTGCCAGACACTCCTCAGATGCTACGGAAGCCCAACACTCCCCACCACGCTGCGTGTGGAGCACATGGCCAACCAAGGAGCAGCTGGGGAGGACTTTTCCCCAAACCACATGGCCAAGACCTGCTTTTCTAGGAGAAGACTGAAGAGTCTGCAAAAAAGGAGATGTTCAGGCAGCTATCTCCCCTGCATGGGGCAGCCCCCAGACCTCTGAGCTGATGAAGCTGTGCAGTCCCAGAGGCTTGCTGCAGCAACTGTTGGGGGTCTGCCACCATTTACCAAGGGAGAGGATAGAGCAAGAGAAGCCTGATGCTGAGGCAGAGAACACGAGAGAGATGGTGAAGAAAACAAGGGGCCGGTACAAGCAGAGGGCCCCAGCCTAACAAGGAAGTGGGAGAACATAGAAAAGGGATTGACAGGCCTAGGATGCCTGTTTTATAGGCTGCATCATCAGCTTTGCCCTCACCTCTACCTGCTCACCCTGGCAGAACAGCAGAACGGGAGGTGGGGTGGATTTGACAGCCCCACGTGGAGATGTGGCATGGCACAGCCTGCTTCTTTCCAACTGCTGTAAGCTGTCCACAGACTCAGGCCCACGCTGCTGCACCTGCCCTGGTGTGTACTCAGTACAACTGAGCCCTAGCCCCTGAATTAAATGAGCAGTAGCTCTGACTACGGAGCTTGCCCCCATCTGTTTGCCACTTGCCTTTGGGGTGATACTCATCAGCCTTTCTGGGCTCCCCCAGTGGGACAGGATGAGTTAGGACTTGGAAGGGGCTTCAGCTGGGGCCTGACCATCTCACAGAGCATCTGTATCTCATACGAAGCTCCTAGTTTAAATGGCAGTAATGTGTACAGTGTGTGATGGGTGCCTCGGGAAATCCAAATACATAAATATGTACTAAAAATAGAAATCCCAGCCAGAGCTGCTCTGAGGCTCTGCAGTTCGGCACCATCCCCAAAGGCAGGGGAGAAGTCGGGGGCCATGCAGGAGCAATTTTAAAAGGCTCTTGCTGAAATCCAGCAGCACTGGTTAAAAATAAATGCCACCTACAGCAAACATGTGGCTATTCCTGCTGGGGATACAGCATCCCCCTTCCCACCTCTCATTCTCCTTTTTCTATTGGACTGCTGTGGCAACCCAAATCATCATCAAGGGGATAAAGTACAATCACCTTAATGCCTTTCCAGTGCCACCACCACCAGTCCGAGACTGAACCCTCCAGCTCAGTGTCAGGCTGGTAGTTGAAGGGACTTGCACTCTTTTGCACAAGGGCAATGCCAGGGTAGGTCCACCCTGCTAGAGCTGCTAAGAGGGATGTGCAGGACTAGGAGCTGTTGCTAGACCCCTGGCAAATGAGCGCATGCCAGGACATGGGCCACAGGCAGAACATGAACCCTCCCAGTTCTGCCTCCACCTTCTTGCTGTCCCAGCTGCCTTGTCCCAGGCCACTTGCAGCCTGCTGGCACACTGCACCTACTCCCCTCAACACCTGGTGCCTGCATCCCCAGCACAAGTGGGACAGACATATGTCAGCAGTGGGTGGGACCTAGGGCCCACAATGAGATGTCATGGGAAGGGAGGGAATCAGCATGGACACAGCTCCCTTTCACAAGGGGAAGATGTGGAAAGAGCTCTTGATCTGCCTGCCCAGAGGGCTTCAAGCCTTAGGTGCAGAAAATGGCCCTGGGCAACAACGGCAGGCTGTGCCTAGTGCAGTAGCCCACAAGGGAGGGTTGAAGCTCTGCTATCCCCCCACAGAGAATGAACCTGGCAAGAAGCCTGCAGCAGAGGCCAGTACAGGAAAGACTTGGGCTCAGCTTGGATGCTCAAAGGAGGAAGCACTCTGCCAGCATCTGTCACCGCAAGTTTTCTCTTGTGGCTGTAGGGCTCTGTCTAGGATGCAACAGTGGCTGCAGATAACTTCAGGCCTGAACCAGAGGTCTTTACAACTCCATGACAAGAGAACAGCATGGCTGCTCCCATTCCCTGATCCTAGTAGCTCAGTGTTTTTCCCCATATAGAGGCAGGGACAGCCGCAACTTGAATAGCCAGACACGAGTTATATACCAGGTCTCCAATCTGTTCCCCTCCCTTTCCCTCCCCCACCTCCATGCCATAGAGCCCCCTTTTCTGGCTCGTGTCTGTTCCCCAAACAAGAGACAGCTTTGCCTCCAACTGCAAAATCCTACTCCCACTACGAAGGCTCCCTCCTGCCTCCCTCAGGGACGCTCTGGTGAGGGCACCCTTCGCCTAGATGGTGAAGAGCCTGCCCCTGCCCCAGCCCGGACTCCTCACATCATGAACATCAATGGGGCTGAGAGTCAGGGTGAAGCCACCCCATTTCCAGGGGAGGCCTACGTAATTTCCCAGCTTCTTGCTGATGCCGGGTGCTTAGCTGTGATGTTCAGCAGGCCTTGCCTAGGGCTACGTACACAGTGGAAGGCTGAGGCTAATGGGGCTTAGCTCCCCAACCTGGGCCAGCAAAAGTGGGTCTGGTACCACTGCTGCTGCAGCACCGCACCCAGCACCCTGCCACACGCTCCTCCACCACCACGGGCACAACACCAGCACATGCTAGCCCTGGAACGGCCCTGCAGGTGGGAAGGGAGGGGTCAGGCAGGCGTACTTCACACTGCCCAGCCCCCAACGAATAACATTTTTTAGTGCCACTTCTGGACTGCACCCTCACTATCCCCCTGAGAAATGGGCTCATCTCATGGCCCTCCAACCAGCTCCACACAACACTCCTTGTGCCCCCTTCACACCTTTCCTTCACAGAAGCCAGAGTTGCACCAGACCTTGAGAGGAATCGGGTGGTTGCATCCACTATCCACGCACAACTGGCCTGGGAGAGCTTGTCCAAAGTGCTGACTGAACACTCCACCGGTATCAGGGAGGCATTTTCTGCCTCCAGAATAAATGCTGCACATTACCAAATGCAAACATTTGTTTTAATTTCTCCATTGCATCCAAGAGTAGCAGACTGGCAGTGATCTGAACGGCAGGTCAGACCCAGAAAATCCATGCAAATGTGTATGTTACTAACACAAGGCCAACTATATTTCTTTGATTGCCACAGAATGTCTGCAATTGTGAGTCAGACAGATCTCAGCCAAGCCACTGGGAGCCATTGTGGGTTTTCCATCAAGAGAATAAAGGCACTTTATTTTCTCTCTCATAAAATAATTATGGAAAAATATAAACTGTACAGACTGCTGTGCTGTTTGCAGTACACCACCAAAGCCGACACCCTGGCAATTGTGTGACATTCAGGGGCAAATTACACCTTGCATTAAACTGCACAAAAGTAAACAGAGAACGTAAGTCAGAACTGCAGAGCCCCAGACATTCAGAGGTTAGCATTACACCAAATGTTTAATCTACACTATCATGCTTGAGTGCTATGACACATAACAGCACTCCGTGGAGAAAACTTCCTTTAGCACAATGAGCAAGACAGAGTCTCAAGCCATGAGCCCAAAGCTCCCTGTTTTTGCAGCCCTGTACACCATTTGATGGCTTAAGGTGTTGTTACATGTTACCCTCAGGCCATACTAAAGGCACTTAAAACATGAGGGTCGCACATTAAAGTGGATTCCCACTCATGCTAAGTGCTCTCCAAGCATCTCAAAAGTTATGCCACTTGAGGCAAGGAGTATCTTCAGGTTGTGGCACCTAGCTTGTGTTACAGTAATGTCAGTCCACTCCACAGAGATAAAACAAGCAATTTGCAATCCTCCAGCATCCCAGGATGCACCATTCCCAGCCTGCACCATTCCCATCCCTCCTACTCCTGCTTCACGGATGAACTTTCTGCACTCCCAAACTCAGGGAGTGGTACTGGCCACAATCTAACACCCCCACCCACATCCAGGAGGTGCCACCCTGGCCCATATAGCACCATGTGGGCACCCACTGGCATCCTTATGGTTTGCCACTGTTGCTCAAGTGCCCCTGTGCCAAGAGCCCTAACTACCTTTGTTAACTGAATCCAACCAAAGAATGTCCCCCTTGGATCCTATCAGGCAGGCCTCAAACTGGACTTGTGGTAAGGTGCTGGATCTCACTGTGATCTGGGGAAAGGAAAGAACCATTGCCACCACTGCCAGGGACACAAAGGGCAACCTGACAGAACCAGGTGGTCTGTGAATGTATTGCAGCTCAGATGGTGGCTCAGGGGCACCTATGAGACTGAATGCAGATTCATATTAAAATCAAGTGCCTGAAATCCCAGTACATTCAGGGCAGGGATGCCAACAAGCTCTCAGGCACAGCAAGGACAGTGAAGAGCTACCCCAGACCCTTGAGGAAGACACCATCAGTCCCCACCACTCCATGCACTGCACACCTGCGGGTCTGGTATGGCACAATAACAACAAAGACAACAACGAAGCAGGCTCCCTGCCACCCTGATACCCAAATGGCCACAGAGGAGCATGAGGATGGCTGCTTCGTGGACTTTTTTCCAGACAGACTCCAACCTTGTCCCCTACAAACTCAAACCCAGGATGACAGAGAAAATGGGAGTTGCTTGTATAACACCCTCATCTCACAGACATGGACAATTCAGCATCAGCCTCTGGTAAATCTCAGTGGCTGGGGGTGGGAAGGATGACTGGTAGTGTGCTTGGAGGATCAAGGGATATGGGAGCATCTCAGGGCTTGGAGAGAGTTTGAGGCTCTGAGTTTCTCATGGCCTGAGGGTGTTTCTGGGCTCTAGGTGTGATCACTGATGAGGTGGCTAGTCACAGGGGTTGCAATTAGCAATCACCCCAGGTACACGCAGCCCAAACCTGCCCCAGCCAGATGGCCCTGCACCTGACCCTGAGCCAAACCCAGTCTCCTCCACTTGACCCCAGACCCCCAGCCTTCCCTGGGGTGTGCTGTGCTTTTCACCCAGAGCCAGGCAAAACCCAGGGACAAGCAGATTTCCCCTTTTCCTAAAAGCACCACCAGCTCCTCCCTTGGCCAGGCAGCTTCATGGAGCCCATAGCTTTACCTTGAAACCCCCATGTTCCTGACCCGGGCTTGGGGCAGCCCCAGAGGTAGCTGGCCCCATCCCCCGTGGTTCCACCAATTTCTCCCAACCCGATCCCAGGCCCCGACTTTTCCCCAAGGTATGCAGCACCTTTTACGGGGCGTCAGGTGAAAGCCATAGGAAAGTTCAATTAAGCATGGTTACCAGCAGCTATCTGAAAATTTCCCATGCTGCCTGGGCCCATTTTCCAAAAGCACTGCTGGCTCTCCCCTGGCCAGGTGGTTTCATGGGAGCCCTACTTTTCCCACAGAGCCTCCTGTGTGGGTGTGGTGGGGAGATGGGCATAAACATACAGAAATGCACATTCAAAGCGTTTTATTTACAGGCACGAGGCCCTGCATTTCCACCCCTGAAAGGTACTCTGCATGTTCTGCAGCAGTCCGAGGAAGGGTCTGGAAGTAGGGAATGCTGTCATCTTTCAGGGCAATAGCCACCTCCCTCACCACAGGGATGCAAAGAGAAACCAGTTTGGGTGGCAGTGAAAAGTGTTGTTCTTCAGTGTCCCTTGGGACAGAGCTTCATTACAGCGAGGAGAGCTTGCAAGCCCACAGAGGAGGGCAGAATACTTGCTCTGTTGGGGAGGGGAACAAGCTCCTACTACTGCAGGACATTATCTATTGCTGATTACATTGACAGAGAGTTTGCCAGAGGTAGGAAGCTGTAACACATGTGCAGGAAGTTTTCCATGGCATTACACATGTTAGATGGAATTACCAGCCAGAGAGAGAGCTGTCGTAACAGCCAGCAACCTGTCATCCTTCCAGGACGTGCATTAGCACAATAGCTCATAGAAGCAGCAGAGCATATTTTGTGGGGTCACCACTTGCAAGTTCAAAGTGCACTCTGCACTGGAAGGACACTCTTGTCAGGGAGATATTGGGCGGAGAAGCAGTATCCTGAGACAGGGACAAGACAGAGAAGTTACTGGGTTGGGGGGCTTCTACTGGTGAGGGAAGTGGTTGGCAGTGGGTAGCTGAGAGGGTACTTACTATGATGATGATGTTCTATACCAGTCCTGCTATTCCATGAAAATGCCTGGGAAAAACAAGGCAAGCTGTGTTTCCCCTCATACTATCTTAAATGTTTGCTACAATTTCAAGGTCTGCCATCAGTACGCTACTGTCTATATATCTATCAGTGTTTGTGTGGGAATTAATTCAGAATCCACACACATTTTATTGTTTGGAAACAACCTTAAGGACTTTTCTGCTTGTTTCACTCTCTAGAAATTGCCCTTGTTCAAGAGAGCTTAGGAGGCTCCAGGACAGATGCCACTCCAAGACCATGAAGGGACACTCCTGCTCAGAAGATGGCCCATAGCCAAAAATGCTGTCAGGACCACTGTGATCAACTCCTGGAGGACACTGCAGTCATCTGCATGCCAAGCTGACTCCACCAAGTACTGGCTTTCTGCCTGTGGGCATAGGCAGGACTGGTCAGAGGAGCTGCTGAAAACTCAGCTAAATTCTGTGGCTCAGGACCACAAGTTGACATCCTTGTTGGCTACTGCTGTGGACTCCTGGAAGTCCTTCCTGACCATAGATTTCATAGATTTCATAGACATTAGGGCTGGAAGGGACCTTGGGAGATCATCGAGTCCAGCCCCCTGCCCCAAGGGCAGGAAGTCAGCTGGGGTCATAGAATCCCAGCAAGATAAGCATCCAATTTACTCTTGAAGGTGTTCAATGTAGGTGCTTGAACCACCTGTGATGGCAGGC
>NW_017728926.1:1875080-1884754 GCF_001723895.1 Crocodylus porosus | reverse complement strand
TCTCGTCTGCCCATTTGCTGAGCTTGTCCAGGTCAGCCTGGATCACCCGCCTATCTTCTGGCGTGGATGCTTTGCCCCAAAGTTTGGTGTCAGGGTGGGGATCACTGCAGAAAGGGTGGCTACTGCTATGGAAAAGGTGGCTAGTGCTGCAGAGGGGTATGTTCGTATACCTGTAGTGAGCAGTAGGCACCTCCAGCTACCTACCCTCCCCTACCTGACCACAGACAATGGCCCCAGCCTCAAGCCAGCACAGGGTACCATACAGACTGGCCACCCAGTCTTTCTTGTCTACATCCCTCCCTGTCTGGCAACCGCTACCATATGGCCAGTGGGAATACAGGGATACTGCCCAGGAATGTGAACACCTCACCTTACCCCAGGTGCCCCAGGCAGTGGCCTGAAGCCTGGCATGCCCCAGCATGGCTGGATACTAAGCAGGTAACAGAGGTCTGAGCAGCACTTCCACAGATCAAGCATAGTCCTATGCTTGCCTGACAAGGGAAACACTGTGACCACTGAGGCAGTCTTCCTAGTTGCACCCAGGGAAGACTGCTCTCCTGGCACGGGGATAGTACCTGCCATGGTAATGTATAGTAAACCTCCCACTTAGCTGCTGGAGTGGTAAAGTCTTGGCTTTATGAAAAGGGGAGACTCCTCTCTAGCTTGCTCCGGGACCTTATGGCTGAGGGCAAGCAAAACTCATGGACATCCGAACCCCAAGCCTCTGGACTTGGGCCTGCAAATAGGATACCTGCCAAAGATTTTGGAAACATCTGAAGTCCCAGACAGGGGTGGAGGATGTTTGCTGGTACTAGGGCCACTTATGGTTTTGGACTGACTCTCAGATTTGGAGTTTGTTTTGGCTACTTTGGCTTGGAATACAGAAAATTAAAAAAACCCAAACCTTCCACTGAATACCCTGACAAGGCAGCACTTCCTTTCCTTGGGGAGACTGGAAATGCCACCAGCCTCCCAGGTGCTTGCACCCCCAGCAGCAAGGGACAGTGTCACCAAAAGGCACCTGGCCTTTGATGACAAAGCAGGGGAGTTGACAACAAGGCAGGGGGGTTGACCATGGCACTATTTTTCCCCAGCCAGCTCCTCAGCAGTGCAGTCAGCTATTAAACTCCTTGGAACCACCCACCTCAGAGTGAAGGGGCATACCCCCATGTCTTCTTGTCCACTCTCCTGTACCTCAGTTTCCCCATGCTGGACAGCCCAATCAGTCTGTGCCTTTCCCCATCATGGCCCTCTGTACCTCATTTTCACCATCCCTGCCAGAATGATCCTTACCAACCCAAACCCAACCCCTCTGATCCGATCTTAACTTTCCCTGGAGAGGACTGCTCCTTTCACTCAGAGCTTGACAAAAGCCGTGGGAAAGTTCACCTAAGCACAATTACTTCTGATTAATTGAATTCTTCCCTACACTGCCTTGCCTCATTTCCCCAAGCACCATCAGCTCTGCCCTGGCCAGGTGACTTGAAGGCAGCAGTAGCCTGGGGGCACTGGGAGGTGGGGGAGAGGGCTAGGGTGCCAGGGATCCTTGAGCCAGGGGAGAGCTGGTGATGCTTTGGGGAAACACCCGGACAGCCTAGGAAAATTTCAGTTAGCCACTGGTAACTGTGCTTACCTGAAGTCTCCTGTGGTTTTCACTCAGCTCCAGGCAAAAGGCAAGGAACAACTTAGGGAAAACCGGAAAGGTAGGATCGGGTCAGGGAACATTAGTGGATCTGCCTGCTGTGCAGCCAGCTGGCTGGGCTCAGCTCAGGGAAATGCATGGTCCCCTGTGCCCCAGTTTCCCCATCCCAGTCAGCTTTCAACTTCCCCCATCATAAAACTCCATGCCTAGGTTTCCCCATGCCAGCCACCCCTTGCCTTCCCCCATCATAAAGGCCCCAAATCCCCAGGCCCTCCAAAGCTCCCAGATCAGGAGGCATCAAGCCCAACTGGTTCCATAAAAGATGCTTACTGAGAATGAAGCATTCACAACTGCACACAGCTCCCCTCCCAGCAGGAAGTTCTCACAAGAAGTGGTCAGCCAAGGCGGACTTTGTGCACCTCCCCTGACCACTCAACTTTGATGGTGGTGATGCACCCTTGGTGGTCCATGACTGCCTGAAGTACAATAAAAAAGAACCCCTTACAGATGATATAATCTGAGGCACAGTGCTAGGGGTTTGCTAACTTCCAGATCATCAATGGACAAGGGACACTGAAGCCCAAGAACCTGGCACTGAAGCAGAAGGGCCACCTTGGAGCAAAGGTCCATGAACGTGTCACGGGACATCCTAAAGTTCTGCTGCCATCGCACATCATCCCAGGTTCCAAGATGAGCTGCTCCCAACAGTTCAAGCTCACCAATAGCACCCAGCACTGAGATAGTATCCAATACTAGGCACACAGTGCCAGCTTCCGTTGTGTTGTCTTGTGCCCAGCTCCAGGTCTTGTAGATGCAGCACACCCTGGGGAAGTCTGAGGGGCTAGGATCAAATCAAGAGCACTGGGATTGAGTGAGAAGGGGGTTGGTGGAGCTGCCTGGGCTCAGCTTGGGGGCTTCACATAGCCCAGCCCTCTTCCACTCCTCCACTCTCACCGAGGCTGGGAATGGAGGAGGCTCCAGGGGAAAGCTATGGCCCCCATAAAGTTGCCTGACCAGGAGAAGCTGGCAATGTCTTGGGGAAACAGGGCCAGGCAGTGTGGAAAAAATTTTCAATTAATTGTTGGTTACTCTGCTTAACTGAATAAGCCCATAGCTTTCACCAGGCCGGGGGAGGGGAGTGGAGTGCAACACACACCTGGAAAGGCTGGAGAGTTGCCAGGGGAGTAACTAGGGGGCAGGAGGGTAGGATGGATGGATCAGCTTTCACCTGCCTCAGCCAGAACCAGTTTTCACGTGAACCAATTAACCTTTGAATAAGCCACTGAGTACCCTGACTGCCCATCAAGCCATACATAATTCCAGCCTTCTCCCACCCCAGGCATCCTGACTCCTAGCCATGCCCCTGCTCACCAGCCCTCTAGTACCAAGTCAGACCTATGCAAGGTTCTATTTTAAATACCACGTAACAGTCTACAGGTTTAGTACAGCCTGAGTGTAATGTGTAACAACACCCTTTTCTTTTAGGGCTGCTTTAATACTTGAGGGATGGAAGCAGAAAGATGACAGAACAAGGGAAAAGGATTAAAGGCTTCCACACACATCTCCCAACAGCAAACCTTACTGCCAAACTAGATAGCCTGTGATGATGGGCTTGGATAGGAAGCTTGGACAGCACCTTTATTGTTTCAAGATTCAGGGGCTGGTAAGAATTAATACTGCTCCCCACCCCCCAACCCCCTTTCCATTGGAAGAACACCACTGAGATCTAGGGAACTGGAGGTCCAGTCTCTGGGGCCTAATGGACTGGTTCTGGAGCTGGGGATTGTCAGTTCCAGTTCCACCTGGGATGAAACCCTGAACTATTTCAACCTGCTATACAATAACAGCAGCAGGGGCCAGTTCTCTCTGTAGTGGACACAGCTGTGCCATTGACATGAATGAGAAAACCACAATTGATTCCTCAAACAGTGCTGAAGAATAACTCTGTTCCTCCACCGATCTCATGACAACGCTGTGTGGCTAATGCTCATCCACCACTTCTCACCTTCTTTATAACTACCGCTTGGCTGTAACAGAAAACTAGAGCTGAGGAGTGCATTGCTGGTTAGGAATGTCCCATGAGTGGACAGAAGTGTAATGATCCCCTGGATATTAGCTAATTGCCTTGCCCTTAACCACACACACAAGTCATTTGGGTTCCAAAGTAACTGATCCCCACATGCTGGGGAAGGGTAGAGGAAAGTGTCACTTTGCTTGGCTCAGTTTAGCTCTATAAAAGTATTTTAAATGCGCTCAGACCAACGTCCCAACTGCATATCCCTCCTGCCTGCTGCTACATTCCTTGTCTTTCAGGCAGTCTCTGTTTCCTCCCATGAAAAATGTCAAGAATCCTGTACAAGCAACCACTCTGCTTACCAAGCCTCACCTATGCAGGCTGTCCCCCAGAACAGGGCATTGTCCCTTTTGCTTGCTCTTACTGCCAGCTGCTTCTACCACTGACCCCATGCCCTGGTGTACAGAAAACCAAGTCCCCCCTCCTGGCTTCCCTCAGCAAATGTCCTGTAACAACCTCTCTGACTCCTTCCTTACCTCCCCTTCCAAAACATATGTGTGGAGGACAACAAAGTACAGATTAATATTCAAGAAGCACAGATCAATAGGAGTTTTGAGTTCTCCATGTCATTTTCAGAGAAAAAAAGCTTTGGCTGCATAATCCTGTAATGCACAGGAATTTCCCCGCCTCCGGAGATTCTGGTACTTTTGCTGACTAGTGAACAGTAGGATCCAAATGACAGCCAGCCAGACCACTCAGAAAGTTGGGGATGGTGCTAGGTTACAGGCCCTATGGCCACTGGTTGATCTAAAAATTATAATCACGCACTATTGAGGGAGATGCCCAGGTAGTGATTTCATAAGGCTGGGGGGAGACCAAAGAGTAAGGGGACAGTTGCACATACACATGTTGGAAAGGTTTGCTCTGGGGAGCCTTCGCTTGCTGGGGCATGGTTCCATCTCCAAATCTGGGGCTGTGGGAGGGTAAAAGCACCCCTTGATGCCCAGGGGAAAAGTACTAGTATAGCCCCATGGGTACTGAATTAACCCCATGGTCCCACCAATAGCATAGTTCAGCACCAGCTTTATTCTCCACCCTCTCTATGTAGCCCCTACAGTCTAGAGACTGCTTATCATGCATGTTCATAGCATTCGCTGTCCAATAAGGAGAGTGCTACAGCAGGGCTAATTGTGCTGTACAGATGTTTCTATTTAAATGGAAGCCTTGCAGCCCTCAGCTGGTTCCTATCAGGTTTTAACCCCTTCCCAGAGCTCAGGGCGCTTCCCCTTCCTGCACAGCACTGACTAAGGTGTTCAGGACCACAAAGATCAGGGAGCTCCCAGATGCTGGGCCCTCCAGAGCAGCCTTATTCTGGGAAGGATGTGGGCCCTCCTGAGCTGCTAGCAAGCTACGTGGCCACAGCAAGAGGCCTGGATGGTGACAAACTGACCTGCTAAGTGCCAGTTTCCAGAAAGGAACAGCTCAGAAATTCAACAGTAGCTTCTCCTCTCCTAGCAGGAGCCAAGCAAAAGGCAAGAGACCCATTGCTGTCTCCCAATGCTGTCACAGGCTTCCACATAGAGCAGCTTTCCCTGGCTGCCTGAGGGGCAATGCAAGAGGGGGTCTCAGGGCACATGCCTGCTCCCTGGGATCTGTAGCAAGGCCTCTGGTCTTAGCATTCATATCCATTTTCAGTAGCTCCTAAAGGCGCCAGCCAAAGTTGCTTTCTAAGCCAACACAGGAGAGTCAGCACCTGCTGCCCAACAGCAACACCAGCACCTGGGACAGACAGACAAAGCAGGGCAGGGCAGGGAGCTTCCTAGAGGCTGCCCTGGCCTGAGCCCAGCAGCACAGCCATGATTCTGTGCCAACATATTGATGGGAGACTGACTAGTCTATGGCTGCCAAACCTGCATCGCAGCCATTGCAGCCCATGCCTTCTTGGCTGGCAGTACGGGTGAGCAGCTGTGTTCAGGCCTGCTGGGTAGGCAAAATAGCAGGAAGCATGAGAAAGCCCAGCAGCCATTGCCTTCCCCGAGAAACAGGCGTGAAACAGCCGTGATAAGTTTACTTCTTTAGCTGCATCAAGTGAGAGTCCCAGCAACACATCATGCACTTCCCTTTGCCCACTAGTGGAACAGCAAGCAGCTGCACGGTGCCAGGGCAGTACCATAGAACCACATGTTGAAAAGGATGGCAGGAGATAAACCCAGAGCAGGAGCCTCACACTGACTTTTATGTGGGTAGCAAACAGAACCATCAATATGGACCAGAGGAGGAAGACAAGAAAAAAAACACCACTTTCCTTTAAGCACTACCCATGTTTCCAGGCTGCTTAGTCAGAAAGCCATCAAGGCTGATACATGACTTATGAAAAGGATCCCTTTGCTTTTTTGCTGCAATAGTTACCAGCAGACCTGCAGTTACTCCATTGCGGCACAGGCCTGCCACCAGCCATATTGCATTAGCTGTGCTACTACATAGTATTGATTGGACATATTTGCTGTTTTTACTGATCTCATTAAATATTTAACTTAAATGATGCCAATATTATCTTTCCCAAAATACATCCTAAAGAGGCAAACAAAACAAAGCTGCCACAGTCAATTATTCAGGCAGTGTTGTAACGGTGGCCATCAAGAGAAACAACAGGGCCAAGAAGCAGTTTGCCAAACACCTGGAAGCACTTTGCAACAGTTCAATGTTACTGAAGACCAGAGTCCAGGACCCAGCTCAGACCCTGCACCCATATGCCAGCAGGGGCAACAAATTGAGTTCTGGGGGAGGGCAAGGACATGTGCATGCTAGACCAGACTGGACTCTTGGGTGGATGTCAACTGAAGCTTCCCTCAGTAATAGCCCTGACCACAAAGTGCCTTTAATGAAGTGAGTTGGTAGGGCAGGATCCCAGAGGTGCCCAGTGAATGCAGAGAAATGCTTTACTGTTGCTCAAGGTTACTATCCTAGATCCAGGGCTAGCCTGCTGCCAGGCACCACCTGCATCTGCATTAGAAGCTGGGAATTGTTTCTGCGGGTGTCTAGGGTACTTTACTTCTGCAGCCTGGGCCAGTGAACATATAGCCAATGTCAAAGGGGCTCTCCCCTCCTCAGAGCATGTTCCTAACTGCCATCAACATAAACTTGTGCAACATGAATGCCAGAGAACAAAGCAACCCCTGAAGGTTGCAACAGACTCCTCCTGGCTATTTACTTTAAACTACTTCCAGTCCAGCCAAAATTGCAGCTAAGCAGCACTGGCATTGACAGATATTAAGTTTGATCTGACTAAATTGACTAGACACAGCCTCTCTTTCCCTTGGTTCACAGGGGTATAACTTGAGCTAGCGAGTGTGTGGAGATGCCAAAAATACAAGCTCTTTTGGGTAGAGTTGGGGGAAGGGAAAAGCCAGAAAGGAACAAGGAAGAAGTCGTGTGAGAAACCACAGGCTTCTAGGAAACAGTGTTGACACTCAAATGCATGAGGAAAGGCTGTGGCCTATTTTATTGTATGAAAGTTTGACACTCAAAACAGTACACAAGTATTTGTGCATTTTAATGCAGAGTCCATCGCAGCAGCCTCAAAGCATGGAAACACCTCCAGCACCATCCCCTACAGGCAGCCAGCACTCAAGCATAGGGCCAAATGTAGATTTATGACGCATTATAACCTGCCTGACATCTGACTCCCCAGGTACCTCTCCACTATTTAACCACTATGTTCGTCACCCCACCCCCAGCCTGTCTCTCATCCACTGACTCCTCAATTTACATCTTCACTGACTGCCTGTCTTGCATGCACACCCGCCTCTGGCTTCTTTACTATTGATTCTATCCAGGAAGAGCACTCACCAACTGCTAAGACATCCTCAGCCCGATGAAGGGGTTTTAAACCCAAAATCTTGCTAAAAAAATGTTTTTCCAACTATTTAAGTTGGTTTAATAAAAGATATCAGATTCACCCAAAGAACCTTGTCTGCCTATGTCCTTAGACCAACACAGCTACAACCTCCCCCCTGTAGCAGTATGTTCATTCCTTCGCTGAGGGACCAGCAGCACTCAGGGGAGGAACTGCTGGGTTTGATCCACAAGTCTCCCCCAGAACATAGCTAAAGGATGGAGTATACAAACACAGCAAGTAACACAAGTGGATCTAGAGCAGAGGCCACATGAAAAAAAACATTTTCACTTGAGACAGATTTCATTTCATAAGCTTCCAGATTTACAACCCCAGCCGGGGTAGAGAAACACCATTCCTAACAGCACAACCATACCCATCAGCTAAAGGCAGCCCTCACCCGTCAAGGTGTGCGAGGACCTCAATTTGCACACTGAGATGTGTGGAAAGCTCTCTCACATTATGGGCATGCTAGCAACAGGGAAGAGGTGTCAGAAACAAGGATCCAACCAACCTATTCGTTCTTTAAAAGGGTGGGAGGAGTGGGAAGAGAGGAGAAGCTCTGCTCTAACCTGCCCTTTAGGCCTCTGGCAGAAAAGGTGCGAATTCATGTCTGATTACTGGTGACACTTATGCATACGTGGCAGAGTGCCCCAATTGTGCACAAGTCACAGCACAGAAAAGATCTTCAGGACTATGGTATCTATGCCCCTGCATCTCATAACCCTGCTCTCTAGGAAAGGCGCTACATTTGCTATGGCAGCCTTCCTTCCTCTCTGTGTCAGCAGAGCCTTGCTGGCTCTTGCTTCCATCTTGGAGCCCTTGCCTGGACCCAGCAGAAGGCACCACTCCACTGCCTTTTCAGACTCAGTCACTGCCTAACTCATGCCAGCCATTGCAGGCATCTTCATTGTTCCAAGGGAACAATCCCAGGATGAATCACAGGCACAGGGGATGAAGTGACCTATTAGATCATCCAGCCCATCTCTGCAGATACAGGATTCTTCCTACTTCTTCCTGTCATCAGGTTTCCTTCTGGTTTAAAGACTCCTCAAGTGGTAGTGTTCTCACACTGCCCGCATCTGAGTGCTGGTCCACCTGTGCACCACGGTGCAAGAGGTACTGGCAACGTCAGAAGCAACGTTAGACACAGTGCTAAGCAATCTTCTACTAGCATAGGCCTAGAGCTTCTCACCGGTATGCCTTTGCCAAGTCCAGTACCTATACAAGCAATAACAGTATTAATCATACTAGACACATCCTGAGAAGGAGCTCGGGTTTGCTGGCCTCCTGAGGTCCCTGCCAGCCCTGCTCTTCCATGATTCCATCAGTCCATGGGCTCATGTATCTTGCCCTCAGGAAGTCTTACCTGATCTTCAAGCTAACCTTCCCTTTCCTGGAAATCCTGCCCTCAATCTATGCAGACATGATATTGCAAGATAATTCATGAGCAGGCTTCCAGGTGCCTGCCTAGGGAATACTAGCCAACTGTGCACACCTCGCTGTATTCAACTTCTCCTCTCCCTGGATCGCACCAGCCCCTAGAGGATCTCTCTGAACTCTGGTCTGACACCCCATATTTCCTCAGTAGCAGGATATCCAGAGCCAAGTGCTCCATTCCTAATGTGATTACACCAGGTTACACCACTGCTTTCTCCCTGGCATGATGCTTCCACCTGCTTTCCAAGTTTCTTCCTCCCATTCAACAGAGATCACCCACATCATTCCCCCCGCTTCATTTTCCATCTTTCCATACCCCATCCTCCCATCTCTTTCTCCTCACTGGTGCTCTCAGAGGCTCCCAGTTTGCTGCCTGCAATCTCCTGCAGGCTTGTGCCTTTCTCCCAGCTTAGGCTTGGCAGGCGGGACACACCCACAGCTACTGCCAGCGGGGCCAGGACCATTCATCCACACACCCCGGCTATGGCCTTATTGCCGGTCTCCTTGTCGAGCCTACTTGGGCCTAAGCCGTGACTAGAGCAAAAGCCAGGCGTCGGGGCAGGCAGGACCCAGCGAAGAGGAGCAGGAAGGCAGAGGGAAGGGTGTCCAGGCTCCGTGCGCGGCGCTGTCTCGCAGCCTCCAGCGAAAGCCGGCGGACGTGCGCACGGAGGGGCTCGAGGGGC
>NW_017728926.1:1844953-1874242 GCF_001723895.1 Crocodylus porosus | reverse complement strand
AGATCCCCCCTCAGCCTTCTCTTGTGGAGGCTGAACAGGTTCAGGTCCCGGTAGCCTCTCCTCATAGGCTGCCCTGCTGCCCCCTGATCATGCCAGTGGCCTCCTCTGGACCCTCTCCATGCTGTCGACATCCCTCTTGAGTGCGGTGCCCAGACCTGGACGCAGTACTCCAACTGCGGCCTGACCAGTGCCGCACAGAGGGGGAGGATCACCTCTTTGGACCTGCTTGAGATGCATCTGTGGATGCGTGACAAGGTGCAGTTGGCCTTCCTGACTGCCTCCCCACGCTGCCAGCCCACATTCATCTTGGAGTCAATTATGACTCCAAGGTCCATGCACCAAGGTGGAGGGCTCTAGGATTTTGAAAGGGGGAACAAATGCTAGCTTGGTGCATCATCATAGATAAACACAATACCATTTTTCACCAGGTAGAAAGAAACTCATAACTTTACCAAGGCACTACGGCTGCATTACTCAATTCAAGAGCTGCAGAAGCAAATATCACTTTATTGGAATGTGCATTCATTTGCTATGTTACATAATGTGTAAAATCCCACAACCAACTAGGCAAGAAAGAATCAAAATGTTTCTTTTGTCCTGTTGTAATTCGAATTAAGTGTACAGCTCTTTCTGATTCATAAAACAAAACCCAGCCCCAAGCATCCTGACAAGGTATCAAGTGTTTAATTGAAAGTTATTTCCACACTTGTGTTGATGTTCACCTGAATTAATGTTGTTAGCTGGAGTTAACAATCTGCAGTGTTGTGAAATAGGACCTATATTGCCAGGAGCAGCTAACAGACAGCAGAACTGCAGAAGGACAGCTTGGTTAGTGCAACATCAAGGCCATTAAAAAAGGAGATGGTCATTAACATCCGTGGAATGAAGAGTTTTTAGAGGGAAACAAGTGAATCATAATGAGTCATGAAGTCAAGTAGTAACCTCTTCCATGTTAGATGGGTTACCTGGCCACTGAGCTGAGGCTGCCTGCTGGACCGCTTATCCTCAACAAATGCTTCCAGGAGCATAGCCAGCACCAGTGAATTTGGGCCAATGCAAAATTTACCATTCATTTCTCCTTCAAGTGACAGCTGAGGAGCAGGACGGTACCCATTGGGGCTGGGCTCCCAGCACTTTACACACCTATGTCTAACTATAAGGACCATGTGCAGCATTTGTTGCAGGAAAAGGGACGGAGGGAAAGGCTGAAATGCTTTGCTGGCTCTGGTCCAGGAGGTTCTGTGCTATGAGCTGGTGGTTTTGCCAGCCAGCAAAGAAGATAGCCTCAAGCCCCAGTCCTTTTAAGGTCCTTTGCTTTATTGTCCACAAAATCATTGCTAAACAAGAGCAAATGGACTGAGAAACACCAGCCCATCGCTCCCAGGGGCTGGCTTCCCTGCGTGCCACAGCCAGGCAGGAAGGAAGAGAAGTAGCCTTCTGCCCTAGCCCCTTCATGCCCGGCTTCCCCACTAACCCCATACGGACAGCAGTTGGCGGAGGGCACTTAACTATTTTGCTGGTGGAGAGAGACCAAGCCGCAGAGTTTCCTTCTGGCTTCTCGACTTGTGCAACCCCAGTGTGTCTCACTGTCTATGTACTCTGCGCCAAGAAGGGAGGGAGCCCTGATCATCCAGGAGGAGTTAGCTCTGCTGCAGGTTGTCTTCTCCCGGCTGCTGGCAGAAGCTGTGGTTGCAGGGAGGTGACAGGAGGAGCGTTGCTGGCAGCCATGAGCACATAGGTCTTGGCCAAAGGCACACAGATAGTGAGGTTTCCTTCCCCAGAGACCTGCTGAGATCTCTCCACTTTCTACTGTTCTCCCATTGGGCCCAGTGGAGCCCTGCCACAGCTCAGTGGAGGATGCTGTAGAGTGAGCAGGGGTGCTCTGCTGCCCCCAGGTTAGGGCACAGTTTGGCCTCCTGTCTTAAACTGCCCTGTTGGCTAGGTTACCCCAGGGACCAGGCAGGGCCAAAAATAAACTCCGTAGTTCCACTCTGCATTCTCCCTGTGCTGAGCAAGGGTGAACTGGACCCAGGCAGGAGAGCCCCACTCCCGATGGCTTTCAACAGAGCCACATGTGAGATGATTTTATCTTCCTTGTGCCCCCCCCTCCACTGCCCCATCTGTCTGCCTCATCTGTGTGCTTAGTTATGCTCTGCATTGTGCATATTCACTTTCCACTCTCCTCCCCTAATTAGGTAATTTAAGCCATGACCTTTTCTCTCTCTGGTTGTCAAGGCATCACCCTTTGTCTCTGCTGGCAATCACTGTGTTCCAGGCCCTCAGTCTGTTGCAAGGAATGGATTCCAAGCAAGTAATGATCCAAATGCCGCTCCATGGTGGATGTGGACAGATCAGTCTTTGTGCACCACCTCAGTCTGCTACAAGAAGCAAACCTCCCCATTTGGCCATCTTCGAGCAAGGCAGAGCAGTTACCCAGCTGGAGATGGCTTGAATATTTTAGTGCATGGCAATTAAGCCCCTCTGTGCTGGGGGTTGCTGGCCTGCATTATCCACGACTGCCCTGGGGAGGGGGGACTCCTACTGCCCCGACAGTGAGGCAAGTAGCACATGCAGTCTTAGTCTCAGCGAGGAGGAGGGCGCAGCGCAGCTTCAGAGCTGGCAAACCAATAGAGCCAGCTGGAGGAGAGCAGTACTTGCAGGCTGGAACGGAAAGCAACTGGCAGACACCATATGCTGAGAAAACCACTCCTCTGCAGACAGCAGTACTCTGCAGTCAGATGCACACCAGAATCAAGCACAGTTTAGGAAAAATACATACTGGAGCTTTAAGGTCTTTGCCTATGGAAGGGCTGAGAGCTGCCGCGCTGCTGCTCCAGCAGCTTGGGCTGGAGGTGGCAAGGAAACCAGCCCAGACACTGTGTCACAGCCTTTTTTGCCAGAGCACCTCTCTCTTTGTGATGCTATTAGGGCAAGTCTACCTTGGGCTGCAGAGCATGGGCTTGGTGCTTAACCTGGACCTAGGCACAAGCCAGAATAGTTACTGTTCAGGCCCAAAGGAAGCAGGCCTGAAAACTGATGTGCCAATGAACCCCTGTGTTGAGTCTCACCAGTTAACCTCAATGCTAACCCTGACACATTGCCCCATGCTGCAGCTCTGGGAGAGACAACAGGTGCTGTGCTGGTCACCTGTGTGCCAGCTGCCTGGTGCATGAAGGTACTACTGTCCTTGGGACACTGGAGGCTGCCAGTTCCCTAAGCTCACTTCCAAGGACAGGCAGGGTTTGAGCTCTCCCCAGAGCTGGCAGGCTGTGGGCTGCTGCATGTCATTTCCTGTCGCTCCCCTGGCAGTCCTGCAAGTAGGGCAAAGACTTGCTTTCAAATAAAGAATCCTTCTGGCAGAGGCTTCCCAGTCCTGGGCAGCTCAGTGCTTTCTCATTGTGCTGCCCTTGAAAGACTGGTGCACAGCAAGGAAACATGCATGCAGCCAAACCCACAAGTTTCCATGTCCCAGATGCCTGCAGGCTCCCTGGACTCTACCATGCTGCTAGGAAGAAGCTCAGGGAACACTGCAGATGCCAAACACACTGTAGAAATGAGGGCCCGGTTGTCACATCCACAGAAGAGGAGCCCCTCAGTTCTGGCAGGATCACTCCTCGGAAGATCTGCCTGCTACTGGACCAGGGTGAGGAATGGCCGGTGACCTCCCAGTTCTGGTTTGTGCAGGAGGTCAGGAAGGAGATCATGGTAGACTCTTCTGGCTTGGTCACATATCAAAGAGGAAGGGTCAGCATGCTTCAATCACTACATCCACTCTACAGCCCCCAGCCCAGGTTCCTTAGAGTGAGGAGGGGGATGGACATTGCCCTCTCCCAACTGGCTGTTGTTTAACCAGAAGAGATCACATGGCCAAGAGTCCTGGAGATAGCCATGACCCCCTATGACAGCTCCCTGCCAACAGGAAGCTGTGCTGGGGAGGCTGGACTGATGGGGAAGTCTCCCGGGGGCTCAGCTGGGCTGGGGTGGGGGAGGGAAAGGGGGTATGGCCTGTGACACAGGGCTGAGCCTTACCCAGGTGGTGGGGCCATGCAAAAGTATCTTCAGAGAGATGCTGTCCTCCTCCCTGATCTGTTGGATGGAGCAGGTAAGGAAGTTCTGGACATGCACCTGAGGAGTCCTACCTGTGAATCCTTTCCCCTCAGACTGCTTGGGCCAGGGACATCATCCGCAGCTGGAAAAAAGCCTCTCCCCCTTCAGCCTGTGTGGAGTTAGCTCCTTGACTCCCTTGTGCCTGGCCAGGTCTCATCACTGCACAGTGTCAAACTTAGGCAACTTGGGGCACAGCTGAATTAGCTCTGTACAGGCAGAGGCCTGCCCTGATTTTGTATCTGCTTTTTAGGGCACTCCCAATCATGGTGCTGGGTTTAACTGTGGAGCTGGGCTAGTGCTGGAGCTTCAGTAATTTATAAGTCAGGCACTGCTTCTGCTTTCCCCTGAATCCTCCTTCCCAAACTGCTCTGAGCACCTCAGGTGCTTACAGCTGGAAGAGATGGCAAATTGAACCGTTCAAATAATGAACAGCCTGTGCCAGTGACAACAGCACCTGGGACAGGAGGAACTGCCTGGGATGGCACAAATGGAATCGCAGCCTCCTGCTCTGCTCTTTCCCAGGGCAGGAAAAACGTGTGCTTAATGGAGGAGTCAGCTTGGTCTCATTCAGTTTAGGTCAAATGATTTTTTTTCAACAGGAGCACACAGATCACACTAGCTTCAGAGAGAGAGGCAACATTGCCGGATAACCCTAAACTGAGGCCCACATCCAGGCAGCCCAGGGCCTATGGCTTGGAGCAGATCCCACAGTGGGGAGTACACAGAAAGTCCTGCCTATGGCCCTCTTAGTCAGGGTCCACACATACAGCCCAGGGCCAAAATTGTCTCTAACCCCCATTCATAGCTTTGACTCCATCAACAACCCAACAGCAAGCCAAAGCCAGACTAAGCAGCCATCTCCACCAGTCTACCTGGTTATACTTGGCACCCACTCTGCTTCCCCCTGGTAGGGCCAAGCCTGTTCTCTCTCTTTCTCTGTATCTGCAGGGCACTAGCTTGACCTCCTGTCTCTAGCACAGGCCATTAACCACCTCTTACAGTGCAATTTTGTCTGTGTCATCCCTTGGCTATGTCTTCATCTGACCAGTGCTGTCTCTCTGCACATTTATCTGCCTCTGTCGCTCACCAGACTGCCATCAGAAAGGCTGAGGAACCAGGTAGATTATAAGGGCACCAAGAGCATATATTTCCACCAGGCTCCCCACTCCTAGGTCAGGCTCCACAAGCCCCAGGACCCCAAATCTCCTGTGTGTAACCCACCATGGGGAACGGCTTTCCTATCCTTCCAGGATTTGGGGATTGATTTTTTCTTACCATCTCAGATTGTCCCAAGCCCTTCTTCAAATGGGACTTACCCAAGAGGAGTGAAGCAGCCTAAATCACAAACTACAAACTTGCTGCTAAGACAGAATCCATCTCCCTGGGTTTGGGGGTGGCATGTAGTCTCATAAAAGCAAATAAAACAGTCCAAATCAAGAGGCAAGCAGTGCATGTCCTGGAGAAAGCCCCCATCACCATCAGGCTTATGTATGAGTCAGGTTTGTCAGAGCACCAGGTTAGCAATGAGCAAATGATCTGCTTCCTAGGTCCCTTGTCCATCAATGTTTTTTGGGTTAATGGATCTCTGCTCCAGGTGAAAACTCAGGGGTTGAATACTGTGTTCAGGTTAATGAGACAAGAGCAATGCAGGAAGATGAAGAGGTATTCAGGAACATATGTGTGGCAGCAAGTTGAAAAGACATGCAGTGGCTTCTCCAAAGGGTGCAGAAACCTCCCTAAAAGGTTGTTTAGCACACAGTATTGTAATGGCAGGCAGATATACAAGGGAGGGCAGGGAACTGCTGAGTGCATAACAGCTGTCAGTCCATATACAGTCCAAAGAAACACAATTAGACTATCTGTCCCAGAGCCTGTCTCCATGTTAAGCCAGCACAACCACTCAGGAAGGCAGACCTCATTTGACTGGTACACCTTGAACATCTGTTACAGAAGGACTCACTCTGCTGGTTGGGCAGCCAGAGGCACCCTTTCTTTCCTGCCTGCACTGCCCAACCTCCAACAACACATGCCTGGGATCTGCAGCCTTTGTGCAAGACACTCCCCAGTCTACTGCAGAGTACCAGGTCATATTTTGCCTCTGGCAGCCCAAAGCACACGGCATGAATGTGCTGGAGAAGGCGCACACCATACTACTCCAGCCTGCTTGATGCTGGGGGCAGAGGGTGATGCTGTCTTCAAAGTAACTGCACAGCACAGCTCCCAGGCATGATGCACGTCTGTGGCACACCTTTTGACTAGGGGAAAAGCTGATTCCATTTCTGCAGGGGCTCAAGTATGCAGGAAAGAGCGTGGGGCTGTGCTGGCTGTTCTGCACGTCCCTGTTGCCTGGGCATATGCCAGAGGGGGGGCTGTTTTCAGGGTGGCAGATTTCCAGTTCCAAGGTCTGGGACCAGACCTTGAACCAGATCTCATGGTCCTGTGTGAAGGGTCAAATTCATGGTGCCTGTCCCCACTGTCCAATCAGCCCTACAGGCTGTCTTCCAGCGCTGGCAATTGGCAGGACTTGGTGTCCAGTTGCACACAGCTTTCTCACATGACTTATCAGGCATGAGGCAGCCTGTCAGCTTTTGAATGACTCAGCATCAGACTATCAGCAGCATTGACAGTGGTTGGAGAAAGTGCTGGCTGGGCACTTGCTACTGTTGAGGTAGAGGCATTCACTGCATCCTTGCCATCTGGGAGGAGCTTGCAGAGCGCTGTGTAACCAGATGATGGTGCCTCTGGGGGATGCAGGCAGCTTCAATGCCCAAAGAGAGTCTCATTTTTATTCCAGTTATTTATCCAGGATTTGGAAAAAAGATGTCTTTCCCAGCCTGGGCTGTATTTTTCCCTACCACAAGTGCTGTTCCCTTCCCTGAGTGGCTGCTTATGGACAAACTGGAGTGCATCTGTCTGGTAGCAAATCTTTAGGTTTACCTCTAGTGAGACTCCCTGCTGGGCCAAGTCTGCACATATGTACTCAGAGCAAATGATCCCAGCAGAGCCCATAAGGCCCCAATAAGAACTTCAACAGCCTGTCCCAGTTTCAGGTGGTGACAAATTGGTGGGTAGAGTGCGAGAGAGCCTAGCAAATCAAAAGGCTGCTTTAAAGGGCCTCGGGTGGGTTTTGCCTGAGTTAGAGCTGCAAAAGTGAAATGAGGTCTGGGCCCTGAGATGCTGTGTTCTAGGAACAGCCTCTGGAGCAGCCAAGTGACAGGTGCTTGGTATGCTTTTAAAGGGGATCTAGATACCAGGGCTATGGCTACAGAATGAGAACCCACCAAGAGCAGAACAAGAGGGGCAAGATACTTCAACAGGTGAGAGATGGTCAGGGGGATGACAGCCAGGTAAGCTCTTGCACAGATGAAAGGGTTTCATTTGGTTACTTTAAACCACAAGGAGTATTTTAAGGGTGGGGTGGGGGTAAAAACTACATGAAAGAGGAAGTTTGGTCTACTATGCAGGTGTCCTGACCCACCCGGCTTGGACATTGGTGCAGCAGACATGCCATTAGAAGGATGCAAATTAGCCCAGAAATAAATAGTACAGGGAGCACTGGACAGCTGCATGGGACTATTCCTGCACAGCATGGTGACAGTCTAAAGTCAGCAGATCTCCTCTCCTAGTCACAGGAGGTGTCATTGAAAGGTGATCATGCATTAGGCCACACTGGCGTAGCAGTTGCTTTCAGGATTACAGGGAGTGGGAATGCATCTAAAACTCCTCCTAGTGCTAGACCTCATGCCCTGCAGCTCTGCTCCCACATGCCCTTCCTTGGGGGAAACACAAAGTTCCTGCTTCCATGAGACCCTGGGGTGCATTTGCTTCCCCAGATACGTGCAAAACATATAGGGCGAGATCTTGGCCCCACCAAAGTCAGTGACAAAACCCCACTGCAGTTAAGAGGGCCAGGGCTCCCTGCTCATGCTATGAACTCATGTGTGTCTTGGCAAAGCTGTCAGCAGCTTGGAAGTACAAGTGCATGTGGCAGTAGGGGGAGTGCAGAGTGGCTGGCCCTGGGATCACCCAGTGCTATGAGTCCCTCTCTGCAGCAGTGCAGCTGTTCCCCCTTCTCCCACAGCTGGAAACCTTTACAAGGCACATGTTTCTTCCCCTGACTTCCGTGAGTTGGCTGAGTCTGTTGCTGCCCTATCCATTGCTGAGACCTCAGATTGCCATTTCCTCTTCATTTTTCTGAGCTACCAAAGCACAAATCACCACTGTGCACACTCTCTGCTTTGCACTGGATCTTGGTTGCAGCTCACTCAGCGCTGGCATGCTGAGCCTGCTGGGCCCTGCCCTGTAGGCACAGAATGCTGGGCTTGGAACGTGGGCACCTTTGGGTTTTAGTTTTAATGGTATGACCTGTATTTTTCTATGGCTTGTGTTACACTATTTTTGTGCTTTGAAACACAGGAGACTGGCTGTGGAACACGTGCAGGGGGCGGTATTTACCCTTTATGAAGCTTCACTGACTTCAGGGGACATAGAAAGCCAAGTAGTGGATTTGTCCCTTTGCAGATTTACTGCTACCAACAGCTGACCCTACTTGACCCATGGTTTGCATATGGAACTGGGTGGGCTTCCAGCACCCCCTTCCCACATTTTCACTCACATTTATGGACTTAGAGCCTGTCAGGGCGTTTCCCAGAGTTGGGTCACCTTAAATTAGCAGCATATATACTAAAACTGTCAATACAGTAGCACAACCCTGTCTAGGAACCCCACTCACCTGCTCACTAGGCCCACCTGAATCCCAGGGAGAAGGACACCACCTGGTAGCCCATTCTGTCATGCTGCTTCCTCCAGCCACTTCCTCCCTGTTGTTTGTATCAGACCCTGCCTTTGTCCATGAAAGCCCTCATTCCTGATGGGATGAGTGACATTGGCACTTTGCTGCCATCCCAGATCTGGTCTTTCCCACACGCCGCTGCCACTGCTTTAGGGAGTCAAGAATTTTGGCCCTTTGGAGAAATCTGGATGGTAGGGACCCATCCTGCGCTGCTCACTTCCCTGCAAAGCTATGCATATAACCCATAATCAAACACCGTGGAGGAGGTTAAGATGGCTGTCAAGAGGTAAGAGACCCCACAGGCCCAATGCCCATCACCATCTGGCTTCTTACTTCCTTGTGACACTACTCCAGCACAATGAGACAGCTCCCTCCTTCCACTGGATCCCAGGAGCTCTTCAGGGTCAGCATTGCTTGTGTCCTTTGGCTTTACCCAAGTCTCATTACACCAAACGGGCTCCCATCATACTGGATGCAGCAGTCCTGGGTGCTCCATTGGAGCATCTTCTGGACACAGGTTGGACCAGGACTTCTGCACCCTGTTCTGGGAACCCTGGGTGAAGACTCACGGCTGTCTGGAGCACGCTGTAGAGCTTGAGATACAAGTGATTAAATCAGCCAAGCTGTTGCTGCCAGTCCCAAGAACTGCAGGCAATGGTTCTCCCAGGGACATTCTTTGGTTAGATGAAGGAGGTAGCCCCAGGAATTAGCATAATATGGGCAAGTCTGGGACACTTACTGAAGACACCAGTGCAGGTGGCAGCTCCAAGACTGCTGTCATTTTCAAGAAAGCTGTCTAGCTGAGGAAGCAGGAAGTGTTAACTGCTGAAATCACATGAAAGCTAATGCTTATGCTTTGTAGCCCATGTTTGCTTTGGGTATTAATGACTCAGATATGTGATTCATTCATCAGACCAGCATGCAGTGGTACATTAGTAAGTACCACTCAGTTAAACAATTTGTGAGAGAGGAGTTGATTCCACTGCTCTGGGTAATGCATTAACATCCCAGAGGCTTCTGCCAAGGTTGGAGACTTTGTGCCCTGATCTTGCTAATCCTTGTATAAAGGTGACAAACTGTTGTTTACACAGGAGCTCAGCTTCTGCTAGAGATTTGCCAACTAAGAAGCTCATGAATAAATCCTGGATTAATAAGGAGACTGCTGTGTTTATCTGAAGGATATCTTTGGTATCCGGGGTATAGGTTGTAGCCGTGTTGGTCTAAGGATATATTCATTCCATCCAGGAAGAGCACAGACGAACTGCAGATGCTTCCTCAGCCTGACAAAGGGGATTTGTACCCAAAAGCTTACAAGGAGGAATTTTCCCAACTATTTGAGTTGGTCTAATAAAAAGGTATCAGAACCTTGCCTGTCTTTGGTATCCTGCGCTCATCTGGTTACCTTCCTTGAACAAAGCCTCTGCCCCCTGTTGCTGCTGCATGTGAGATGTCGTGACTGACTGCTTTACCATTTGAGAAACACTGCAGGACCTGCCTGATTTTTACTGGGAGAATTAATTAGGAGTGAGACACTCATAAGCTAGTGGTTGCCCCTCAGATACTTACTGAGCCTGTTTTAGATAGTTCAGTGATCACCAGAGAACAGGAAACCCTCCAGTCAGGTTCAGCTAAAGGCCAAACACATTTAAACAGATATTGAAACAGGCCAAGGCAAGACTATACCACAAGTGTGTCCAATGACTTTATTCTTGATGCTAAGGAAGGTTAGGGAAGATCTCTCCCCGTTTGTCAGCTTATTGGTGCTCCTCACTTCCAGAAGGGCTACAAGCCTTCAAAGGAGTAGAAAATTCTGAGCTGATGCCCATTCCCTACCCAGATTTAAGCCTGAATTCCTTTGGACACATCATAAAAGTAAGCCTCCTCCCCACTTATTAGTGGTCAAGATGGCCAGTCTTAAATGGCTAAGGAAAAATTTGGCAGTTGGAAACTTGAGGTGGTATCTCCAAAGGGAATCAAAATGCTTGATGGAAAACTCCAGCCAGAATAGGAGCTGGACCACTGAAGATGATATGTACTGTACCCTGGACATATCAAAGCCTTATCGTACATGCCCAACAAGTAATGCGACTACCCTCCAATCAATCGGGTCTTATCTTCTGCTTCATGAGCTTTACCTGGGCTACAAATTTACACTGAGCAGCAAAAGCAGGACCTCCACATGACAGGACAAATTGCACGCTCTGGACTGGAGATTAGGAAGTGCCAGGATTTCCCTTGCCACCTCCTGCCACACAATCATTCCCATGTGTTTGTTAGTACCTGCACTGGCTTTAGACTGCTCACGGGCCCCACACACATGGGGTGGGCTGAGCCTTGCTGGGCAATGGATCTGCCAGACAGTCTGCCCTGAACTCTGCTCCTGTGCATCCCTGACAGGACCTGGAGGCATCCACATCAAGACCACAGGGATAGCTTGCCTTATATTGAGCTAGCCTGGGTATCCAGAGCAGCATGGCCAGTGGCAGCATGGCCAGTCTGGGATGAACCACCCCACAGCACCAAGGATCCCTAGCAAGTACTTAGGCAACTATAGTTCATGCTGAACTCCAGCTTGCTGCATATGCTGCTCTCCTGCCTGACTGTGGAACAAGCAGGCTTCACATTTCATAGTTGTTAGAGGCTGGAAGAGACCTTACAGATTATTGGGTCCAGACCCCCTGCACTTGGGCATTTCCCCCTTGTCACTCTACATTTAGATGCAATTTGGGCACCACTTCCAACCGGAGGTGCCTGGCCATTTGTAGGCCAGATGACCCCTGGAGCTAAACAGCACAAACATATCAGGGTGCAGCACTCATTTAAAGGACACTCTCTGTCCAGCCCAAGGAAAAAACTTGCCCCACATCTGCTCTGATGTGGAATCACTTATACCACACTTTTTTGTTGGCCTTTTTCAACCACACAAACCTTCTGTAAAGAAAAAAGACTCTGGCTCTATTATTCACCTCAGTCCAGACTGAGGGACTTTATTCATGTCACAAGTATTCTTTAAATTACTTGGATGTGCACAGGAATTTTTGTATATAGGTTGAAATGGAATGGATAGAAACAGTCCAATACAATACTGAGTAGCATTTACACTGGAGAATATTATAAATAAGCTTTGGTGTACATTTTTAGGACATACTATAAATTAACACAACGTTACAAAGACTCAAAGCCCCGTGTATTCTGCACAATGCCCCCTGCTTCTGTAGCACTTCATGATGAGATGGGAGTGATTTTTACTGAATTAAATGTCATAATGAGTAACAGCAGTAGTCTTGTGTTATCTACCCTGATACTCAATGCAATGTTATGCCGCTCCTGCATTTTCAGTGTGCCCTTTTCAACTGATAATTAAACAAATATATTTGTGGCAATCACCAAGACTTTGTGGTAGCTCAGCATGGGGCTTCCAGTGAGGTGTACTCAGCAGTGAAATAATTCAACAGCTGATTCAAATTGGCAACAGCAGATTTCAGAACCCACTGTGGTGAGGGGCGATTCTCAACTCTCTCCGTGGTTCAAGTGATATGTGAGCCCCCAAACAAGCAGGACATCTGCTGACAATAGACTTGGGTGTGAAAGGATGATGCTTTTTAAATGAAGCTGGGGGTTTCCAGAGCCAGATTCTGCAGGATGGTGTCCCTCCAGCCACAGGGATGATGAATACAGCAGGGCCCTGTGCACACGTCACACAACATTAATGACAACTCAGTTGTATTTGGCCAAGTGAGATCTAAGTGGATATGTTTCCCCCCAGGGCAGTTCTCCTGTGAGCATGTGAGGCCAGGAGGTAACGTCACTGCTGAGCCAGTGGCTGCAGATGCACCTGTCTTTTGGCTTTCGTCTGGAGGTATCGCCCTTTGCCCTCCTCAAAACGCTTCTTCTCATCTTCAGTTTCTGTCTGTTGGTCAGAAAAAACAAGAACCATGAGCATCACCTCTTCTGCATCTGGGGTGAACTAGTCTTACCGTGTCAGACAAGGTCTAATAACCCACTTGGCCCCTCCTAGCCCCCTTCCATTCTTGAAAATCCCAAAGGAGTCTACATTGCTGGGAAGGTTTTGATCTCAGCAGTAGCAGTGCTAGTCTGGAGTAACTGCAATCTGCAACAGCAGAACTGAGCAAAGAACAGCTTTGCAGGAATCCCAACACCCTGACAGAAAGGCAGCCATCTCTAGTGGGGGATGGGCAAGGACTCTGCAACACTGCGCCACAGGCATGGACAAGTGGCGAAACTCTTCTTAGGAAGGGAAAGGATCACCCAGCGCCACCTTCTCAGCAACAAGTGAATCTTCACTGACTGTAAATACCAGGACTGTGGTTCTGGGGTTCTAGGGAGCACCTGCCACTGACTCTCCAGTGCCAACTTCTAAGCATCTCTGCCAACTCCACCCTCCACCCCACCCCACCGCAGCTCTGAGAATGCATGCAGCGGTCCAGTACAATAAGGTCCATGCACTTGAGGTATGGGGGGGAGCAGTGCATGGCAAGCCCATATCGTCATTGGCAGCAACAGGCAGACCACCTCCATCCAGCAGGTGTCTTCTAGTTCTCCAAGAATGGGTCCAGCTCATTTTTCAGAGCTACTGCTAAAGAGGGAGGAGGAGAATGAACTGACTGTCCCAAAGCCACATGAGATGTGCAATCTGGTGCGTCAGCTCAGAAGAGGCAGGGCTGGCCTCGTGCACGCAGCAAAGACCACGCAGAGGGAATGTTTGGACTGGAATGCAGATCCATCACCGGAAAACTATTCACAAACCACCCCAACGAGCACACTGTTAGCACTGCCCCTCTGAAGAGGCCAGAAGCCTGGGTGGCAGCCCAAAGCAAGCAGCAGAGGCAGTATAAGCTTCTGCAGCTCTCTGGTGTTGCCACTTACTGAGGTGGGTGTAACTTTAAGAGATGCTTGTTGAACAGGCTAGCCTGGGAGGAAAATCTACTTCTTCAACACCTGGCAGCTGTTAATTTTTTAGCCAGGCGCATACCACCAAGCCCCACTGGCATAACATCTCCATGGCCATTCGTTCTGCAGATTATCATATTGGTTCCACTGTGTATACAATTTTACATCATTTGTGTCCCCCCGTGCAAAATACTTGGCTGGAGGTAACTCCATTAATAGGACTAGGATGAGCATGTTCACCTCCTAATGAAGGAACGTATCAGCAAAGTGCTACATGAGATCAGGCTCACAGCAGGGGAACGCCAGAAGTGAAGGTGGCCCTTTACAAAGACAGGCAACCTCAGCCGTACCCTCAAGGAGCTTCCAAGCCAAAGGCTCAGCTCTGCAAAGACACACGCAGAATCTCTGACTACCTGCAGCACTGCCCCAAAAGCAGCAGTCTTAGCTTTCATGCACCAACAAACCTGTTGGGAACTTACAGGGAAACCAAACATGTTAATATTGTGCTATTGGTTTCAACTGGAACGGGCATAAAACCTCTCAACAACTAGCAGAACTGTTTGTTCTTTGGTGAAGATGTTGGGTGTTAGGCAGGCAACTAAACCTGCACATAGTTATTCTTTATCCCAAATGCCTTCCAATCTGCAAAGCTTTGGACAAAGATGTCTAGAATAAGCTTTGGAGCATAACAACAGTGGGGGGGAAAGGTTAGTTGCAGCCAACCTCTCCTTGACCGTTCTCCAAATGCTACCTGGAACAAGCTGGTAGCAGCTGACACTCACAGCCAGCAAAAGGCAGGGTTCTTCCAGCTGTGGATGTTGCCTCGCTCTTCTGAAAGGAACCTTCATCCACACATCCGTAGATGGGTTTTCTGCCTCCTTTCCTTGATTCATCACAGGGCTGGGTATTTTCTTCACGCTGCTCTGGTCAGGTCTGGTCCAGAGAGCAGGAGATGGCCACAGATCTGTGACAGTGGGGTGTTTTTTTGTTTTTTGGGGATGGGGGAGAGTTGTTTTTGTAGAGGGGAGGGGTTGTTCTGTTACTTGTTTAAACTGATAACCTCCTTTGTGCGAAAGTAAACCAGAATTGCTGCTGTTGGAAGACTTGGCAGGAAAGTGATCTACAGCACATCCTCAGATGGCTTTGTCCTTTGGATTAAACCAGTTAGTATTCCCTCCAAAAATCTGTGCAACCCCAGTGTGGCTCTTCGTGCACCTTCCTACTTAGCCAGTACCCCATACCCATGGTTCTGCAGACAAGCTGAACAGCCTGCTATTCACAGATGACAAGATAATCCTAATGCCAAGTACAGAGGCAGATCTTGCAAGCCAAGCATACTGTGGTGGAGAATCATTTGTCAGAGCCAGGGAGAAGCAGGCCGACCCTTCATGGCTTAATTGGAAGCAGCAAGAGGATGTTCGCAGATCACAACATTTATTATGAATCAGCATGCTGCCATCATTCAGCCTAGAGAGCAGCAGTGTGCGTGGATTGTTATTTCATAGATTTCATAGACATTAGGGCTGGAAGGGACCTCAGAAAATCATTGGATCCAGACCCCTGCCCCAAGGGCAGGAAGTCAGCTAGGGTAAAAGATTCCCAGCAAGGTAAGCATCCAAACACTACTTAAAGGAGTACAGAGTAGGTGCTTACGCCATTTCTAGAGAGAGTCTATTCCAGGCCTTGGGGACTTGGACAGTAAAGAAGTTTTTCCTTATGTCCAGCCTAAAATGGTCTTGGAGGATTTTGTGACCATTGGACCATGTCATCCCTTGGGTTGCTCTGGTGACCAGGTGTTCCCCCAGATCCTGATGCACACCCCTTATATACTTATAGGCTGCCTGCCACCAGGTCACACCTGAGTCTGTGCTTTTCCAGGCTGAAGAGTCCCATGGCTCTCAGCCTCTCTTCACAAGGCCTATTCTCTTGTCCTCTGATCATGTACATGGCTCTCCTCTGGACTCTCTCAAGCTTCTCCATATCCTTCTTGAATTCAGGAGCCCAAAACTGGATCCAGTACTCCAGCTGCAGCCTCACCAAGGCCGAGTACAGTGGGAGGATGACATCCTGAGATTTACTTGAGAAGTATCTAGATGCAAGCTAGAGTTTGGTTTGCTTTACCAGCTGCAACATCACATTGGTGGCTCATGTTCATTTTGTGGTCAATCATGACCCCCAAGTCTCTTTTGACCATGGTGCCAGTGAGCATAGATAGCACTGCCAAGCCTATAAGTGTGCTGCGGGTTTCTTTTCCCCAAGGTGGAGTACCTTACATTTGTCAGTATTGAAAGTCATCAGGTTTGTATCTGCCCACTTTTTGAGCCTATCAAGTCATCCTGGATCACCAGCCTATCCCCAGGTGTGGACAGTTTACCTCAAAGTTTAGTGTCATCGGTAAATTTGGCCAGTCCACTTCTGACACCAGTATCCGCATTGCTGATAAAGACTTTAAGGAGAACAGGTCCAAGGATGAGCCTTGGGGGACCCCACTGGTCACAGAGCACCACGATGATTCACTTCTGCTGACCACCACCCTCTGGGTCCAGCCTCAGAGCCTATTCCCCAGCCATCGGACTGTGATGTAGCTGAGGCACACAGCTGGTTATGCTCAAGGATGCTTTCAGGCATTGCCTCCATTTACTGTAAATACTGGAAAGCTTTCTTGGACAATGCAGGTATTAAAATCTCACCCCTGTCACACACTAACAGATGAGATGGGGCCCTGAACAAGAGGAGCAAAGACAGGCCAACTTCCTGCAGGAGCTCTACTCCTTCTCACTGGCTTGCCTGGATGTGAATTGCCCTGACTCATACCACCTGTTGGGCAGCGGCCTCTTAAAGTGGCAGGATGGGACAAAATTGCTGGAACCTGTTGGCCAGGCCCCACACGCTCTAGGCACAGGGGGTTTCGTTCTTCCGGATTGCAAGGCCAGCACCTTTCATGGGAGCTGACTATACTTAACAGCTCTCAGCCAACATGCCGCATACATGAAAGGCAACATGGCACGTGACAACTCATTCAGAGAGCTGATTAAAAATGCATAACCTGAACTAGGTGGAACAATACAAACTAACGATTAAATTATCACCAGCAAAAACTCCTGCGTCTCTTATTCCACTCAAAAAGCGCACATCTGGTGTGCCTTTTCTACCTGTCCAGAGCAGCAATCCATTGAGCAGATGAAGACTCAAGGCCAAGATGAATGCAGTACACAGCACCTTGGAGCAGATGACCAGTGCTGCGGCCTACCCTAAAACCAGCTGATGTGGCACAGTCTTGCCATTAAAACATCCTCACCCACATTTGTTGAATGTTATGCCACCTGCCCACACAGCCCCTAACGACCTGCTATTGCAGCTACCTTGGCTCTGATGGACATGCTTACTTTGTGTCTCATTTCCTGCATAATTTGTCTGAGCCCTAATCACCAGCATAGTTTTTTCTGACAGCTCCTGGTAGCTCTCATATCAGAGCTAAAGTATAGTCCAGGGGTTCACCAGAATTGGTGACATGAAACAAGCCAGCACAGCCTCTCACTAGGCAGTCAGAGCAAGGGCAGAGAGAACTGCTAGGGGGTAGGATGAGATACTCCCATCACTGACGGGTGCAGACAGCTTTGTCCTGACCCCCTTGCAGTACAAGAGACCACACATCCTGTGCACCACACCTAGCCATACCAAGGCCTGTGTTAAGAAGACTATGCTCACATCCACCAAAATACACAGGGTGTTCACCATCCCAGGCAGAAGCACAAGGATCTTAAAACAGCTGCTCTTGTGCAAGCCAGTTGCCAGGTGCGAACACTCATTTCCAGATGCTCACACCCCAGGAGCCAGGAACCCTAGCCCCCTCTGGGCTCAGAGTTGCAGAAAATTGCTGCAGCTCCCCCAATTCTGGTGATGTGTGCAGTGGTTTGGGCTGGCTCTGTCAGTGCTCCAGAAGCCTGCTGCTCTGAGACCATCAACATGTACAGACAGGGCTGCATCAGGCCCAAAATCAGGGTGGGCTCTCCATTTGCAACAAGCTACTGAAACAGGAAGGGAAAGTCCTGGTGGGAAGCTCTGGGCTGCTGCTGTAAGTATGTCCATGCCTCTGTTACCAGAGGACAGGCACCAGTAGTCAAGAGCTCACAGGGGCTTTTCAAACACAAGCGTGTCTCAGCCTCGCCCATGTTACAGCTTGCAGACACCTGCATGAGCCAGGCCAAGGAGACGAGTGGCAGCAGGCCTCTCAAGGACTGCAACCCACACAGGCAGTGATAGCGTGTCCCCAGTCTACATTATCCAAGTGACTCACAGGCATAGCCATTTTGCTGTTTTTCCCCTGCTCCTCTGACAAAATCACGAGAGATGAAGTGTCACCACACAGCCACCCACCACCCACACTCCAGCTGGCTCTGGCAGGCCGCTCCCCTCCTCCCTACACGCGGCACTTTTACTGTGAGAAACAGGCTATAACTCCTGGATGCCAAGCCATGGCTGTGGAGTGAGACAAAGACTGGGGCACAGGTGCACCTCGCTACCACTGCCATGCTGCAGTGAGGAAGCTGCTCACCGCACTCCTGCTACACATAGTGAGCCCTCCAACCAGGCAGCTGCATGGTATGGCGATGGGGAAGCCAATTCACTAGAGAACAGGGGTGGGATGCAGCCAGTCACACAAAAACCTGCAGGGACAGGACTGAAAACCAGCCCAGCATCACCTGCATTCTCATGGCACAGCTGTTCCTTGTTGGGCTGTACCCTGCCCTAACCAGCATCTTGTTTTTGGCTGGTCCACATTACAGAAGAGTGAAGGAAGGACATACAGAGAACAAGGTAGAGCTAGCATAGGGCTAGAGTGGGGGCCCAAACAAGGGTCCAGATTTGGACCTAATCCCAGGCTGCCAGGTGATGGTAATGGGGTCATGAGAGGGTGGCAAAGTACTCATTGCGTCTAAAAACTCAGCATCTCTCATGCAGGCTCTGGCCCCATCCCACTGCTGCTCATCAGGGTAAAACTAATCTTTAGTGGAAAACACTGTTTGCTTCCAGAAGAAAGGCTGCAAATGAAGGAGCTCAGCATCTCTGCCTGTTCAGCCCATGACTGGAGGAGGCACCCTGACAGCTTGGTACAGGAAATAAGTGAGGAAGCTTGCCGCTAGCAGAGTCAATAGTGTGTCAGCTCTAGAATTAATGACTGTCAAGTCTGATGAAAGCTTCCAGGAGTGGGAAGAATAATCATCTGTCAGCTGAAGGGTTACAGACCTCCTTAATTAGCGAAGTCTTGCAGAGCACTTGAGTTTATAATGGGAAACACAAAGAGTCTCTGGATAAGGATAAATGCAATTTAAACTGGTGTCCAGATTCTTTCACCTCCAACTGAGCAGGGCACATGAGGCAGGGGCCATGCTCTGCCATGAAGGATGCCCAGTGCAAGCCTAGTGCTTCAACATGGCTGTGAAGGACCAAAGGTAGGGCAGGACCTAACTTCTGGCTGTTAATGCCTATTTGTTACCTGAAGCACAGCAACTATGTTAATGAAGACACACTTGCCTGGTGCAGCAGCCCGTTGGTGCTGGCTACCTGTTGCAAGCTGTCATCTCCTAAGGCCAGCTCTTCATGCAGCACTCAAGGCAGGGTGTGGACAAGGCCAGCCACACAGACACATCTCCAAGAAGAACATGCAGCAGAGCCTGGCATGTGATGCCATATCAATGCTGTTGGCTGCAGCAGCATATTGGGTATGGCACTGCAAGAGTTAATATGGCCACAATCCTTACAGGAGCAAGGCCTAGGCAGGCAGCATGGCATGGAAAGTGCTGGAACTTGAAGCACAGCAACCTCCCCACCACCACTAAGCAAAGGGGCCAACTTGCTTGTCCCCAACCCAAGTCTCTCATTTTCCTAATGGTCTAATTAAACTGCTGGCATGGGAAATTTTGGAGCATAGGGAGAAGGAAAGGCCAATCACACCACTCAGTCAGTTCTTACAACAAAGCTCCTCTGATGGTGCAAGGAGCAGTCATCTGCTTCATCAGCAGCTCTTTAAATAAACAGAGCAGCTCCAAGCTCCTATTTATGTTTAATAAAACATGTTGGTCCACTAAGCATTCATGCATAGACCTCCTGCTCTTCCTCTCCACACTGATGAAGAGGCTCTGCTCTGACCAAGTGGCTTACTGCAGGATTAATGTGCTGATGCCTAGATTTACTGCTTATTTACAGCATGCATTTCTCTTCACTGCCTCCAAAACAGCCTGCAGAAGAGCCAGCTAGCTTCCATTTCCTCTGTGCTGCCTGTTTCCCCACATCACAGGTCTGTGCTCAAAGGTGGATCTGCTGTAAGCTGCACTGGCCACCCTCAGGGCTGAGCACTGTATGGCTCACAAGCACTTCTGGGATTGCCAAGCAGGCCAGGCACTCCCTGGATGTTCCAAGCAGCTGGACGGGCCCAGGGCCAAGCTGCCCCTAAGAGCTGCTGAGCTGCGCTTATGCCCTAAGACAGGGACAAAGGGGGATGCAGGCTTGCACAGACAGCTCTACAGCCCCTGCCTGTGCTCAGAGGTCTGCCTGCTTAGCACAGCCCCAACTGCTGTCTCCCTCTGCCTGGGACATGGAAGCTTTGTGCCTCAGTTGTGCCCTCCCAGAAGCAGGAAGCATGTGCATGTCATGGGAGCAGTCACGCTCAACCCTGCAGCGACAGACATAGGGCACTCAAGTGGATGGGACCCCCCTTCGCAGTACTGTGGGAGCTGTCTGCACCTCAGTGCTGCCGACCAGCAGATACTCCTGGGTGGGACTGTGAATGTAGACTCCCAAGGCCAGAAGCAGCTAGCAACTCAACCCAGGAGAGGGTACCACTGCCAGCCACAGAAGAGCCATGGGCCCTGCCTGGCAGATACCTCCTGATGTGGACAGCCCACAGGGTAACAGCTGTAACTCTGTGGGGCAGCAATGACACTTGCCTGGCAAGGATGACACCAGGGAAATGTGCTACCTGGTGCCTTGCCCAAGATGGCCCAATGCTGCAGCCTCCTTCCCTACCCACTGTGTGGGAGACACACAGCAGGAAAAGGCCACCTATTCCCACAGAAAGAGCTGCATGGATTTCCCTTCAATGCCAAAAAAGGATTTATTTGAATCCCCATAGGATCCACCTGTCCTCATGCAGGAAACTAGTGTTCCTGCCATTAGAATTGAGCAGCAGAGCAAGGGGCTGCCTTAGAAAGTGTTAGATGAGCTGTGGGGAGATTAACAAGAGGGTTCCTTCCTCCCTGCCCCAGGTGCTGTAGCTGCCTCCCCATGCCCAGCACAGTGGAGTTATCAGGACATTGATATGAGGTTTTCAGGCTCCCTACGTGTAGAGGATGCTCTGCAAACTTCCAGCAAGGGGCAGACTCTTGGTCTGAGGCTCTGTCCCCTAATCACAGATCTCAGCTGGAAAAAAATCCATCTGGGATTCATTCAGATTGAATTCCACAGAATGCTATAAAGCTCCATGTGCCCTCAGGCGGGAACCTTTGCTGTTCCCACACTACGCCTGGCTGGGAGGTGGTCCTGGCAAATGCACTGCTTCTGCCCTGTGAAGAATTTCCATTCTCCTGACTCTCCAGAAGGGCTCAGAAATGGGACAGCACATGGTAGGCAGGTGTTGCTGGTGCACACAGCAACCCTGAGGATAGGGGACTAACATCTCCTGCCCCTGGGCTCCTGAAGGGGGGAAGCACAGCATTGAGGGCAATGGGAGGCAGTGAGGGCTTTGCTGTCCCAGCATGTGGCTGACAGACAGTACTCCATGTTGCAGTTGCTAAGGGATGGTTGCCTGCGTGCAGCAGGGAGATTGTGACAGTCCTTGGACAGATTTAGGGTTGGGGGTAGATCAAGGGACTTCTTCCCCAGGGCAGATTTTTAACACGCTCTGCCAGCCAGTGCTGCTGACGTGTGACAAATGCAAAGACATTTTTTTTATTGTTGTCTTCAAGCTGGGGAAGCACCAGAAGCCAGGCCCTAACAGAGCTAAACATACTCCAAAATTGTTCTCAGCCCTGGCCAGTCACACATACAAGGCCAAAATCAGCAGTATAGTTGTCTATCACCCACTGGTTAAAATACACATGTTCGTTATTCCCTCTCCTTCCCATGAGGCTATTGTCTGTGTTACTGCTGCCATTCACTGACATATGATTCATTTACAACCTGTCCTGAATGATCAGCCTGCAGATATGCCAGTGAATACGTAACAGTTATGTGTCCCTGTTCATGGCATTTCTCCCAAGAGCCTGAATCCTAAGTCCTTTGGAGAAGAGAGCACCCTACCTCATCCCGTGGGCTCATGCAGCAAGGGAGGTACAGCGTGAAACTGGAGTTACTCCTGTGTCCTCCACAGGCAACTTCTGAGAGACAGCATGGTGCACAGTGGGCAGCCCTGCCACCACTGGGGCTGACAGCCCTTTCTCTGTGTCCCCTCCCATCCAAGTTGGACTTTACCCACCTCTGGCTCTGAGGTGACTTCCTAAGTTTAGCCTGGATGTGAACAATGCACTCTGAATGAACCCATGCAAGGTGCAAGTGATGCTGGTGTCCTAAGGGACCAGCAAATGAGACTATTCAGGATATGAGCACAGCATCTCACTCCATAATGCTCCCCACAGGTCCCCAGCTAAAAGCTACCATGTCTAAGACAAACAACAACTCAGCAAAGCAGAAACAGGCACCTAGGAAAAAAAACAAACACAAAGGCCGCAACATGCATTTATAATTGACCGGTGATATATATGGAGACATCCCTGTCAAGAATCTGCTGCTCATAGAAAGCATTGGGCAGTAAGAGCAATTAGGAAGCCATACTCCTTCCAAGCAGTGCACTCAACAAGGAGATGCAGCTCATCTTCCAGGAAATCAAAGCCAAAAGTCTGGATCTAGAACATACAGGAATGCCACCCCAATGGCTAATTCATAATGAGTTGATACAATGCTTCAAAACACTGATAAGCACTGTGTGAAGGGGATTTGCATGGAGTCAGATACTCTATAGAAACAAAGCCAAGTCATCAGTGCTGAATCTGGAGTCAGCAAAGTGCTGGGTAAAACAGACAGGAGGCCTGGGATAGAATCAGCAGGGAACTGGCTCCGACTCTGAGGGCTCTGGCTTCCTTCTTTGTTAGTTACAACTCCCAACTTAAGCTCTTTTTAATTAAAAATAAAGGAGGCAGACCAAACACCAGCTCTCATCAATGGTGAACAGGGAAGAGTGCACACCTCCCCAGCTCCATTTTGACACAAGAACTTGGCTGGCTTTGGAAATACTTATGCTAATATTTTTTCTGCTGAATAATTTCAGGGGAGAGGTTCTGTTGGACAGCCAAGCCCAAAGAACGTCGCACAAAGTTAAAGTGCACAAAATATTCAGGCTTCAACAAACACGGCACAAGGGGCCTATCATCCCCTCGCCCTTGCAGCACGGAGTTGACATGTGCAGTGTTTAGAGGAATACATTCAAGAGCAGTAAAAGTCCGCAACATGCAAAGATATCCCATAGCATCCCCAGGAAAAAAACAGCAGCAACAGGCACTGCAAAAACATTTAGCCTACGAGGCCGTGGTCCCTAGCAACCAGGCTCCCAAGATGTCTGCAGTTCTGCTGTCACCAGTTTGCATGGGGCAGGGAAGTCAAACCTTTGCAAAACACCCGGAAGGCTGCTCAGCTGAGTGGCAATGGTAAGCAGGAGAACCCCACATCACAGTACATGGTCGCAGGTGAGACAGAGGTTAATGAGGCTAAATGGCACTGTCACAGTGAGGCATAAAAGGCCAAAAAGCAACAGCACACAGCCAATGCGTGGCCATGCTGGCAGGACTCTGACAAGCAGGCACAGAGGGTGACATGTGAGGGGTGGGGGAGATCATGTGGATTTGGATCCTTTCAAAGTGTCCCCTGGTGAGCCACTGAGGACATCCTTCATGAGGGAGCAGTCAGTTGCCCTGTGGATGGGCCTAGGGTCTCCTGCCCTCTCAGCAGAAATAGCAAAGGACCAAAGATGCGCCTGTCCCCTTAGTAGCAGGACCCTTGCCTTTTGCACCACTTAAGTGGCTAATGCCAGCTAGTAGCCTGCATGGGCCCCAATCTAGTGCATACAGTCAGGTACCTGGCACCAACCCCCAGCCAAGAAGGCCATTTGGCAGTCTGTGCCCATCACAGGTGTTCAAAGCCGCAGGCTCCTGATGCTGAGAGCCCCAGAGAGGCTGGTGAGGTTTTGTCTCAACATGCTTTGCCTCATGTTAACCATGAAACCCTCTGGTCCTAACCCCCTTGCAAAAGGCCTAATCCTGCACTGCTCTTCCCCAGGCCCTGCAAGAGCACTCAAAGGAACACCTGGGACCCGCACCACAGGTGATCCTCTGCACTGCTCGGCACTCTGCAGCACCAAAGCAAGTGCATTCAACAGTTCTTACCACCAGCTGCGGGACAGGAAGAGGCTTTCCCTCCTTGCTCAGGGACACGTAGGTGAAGAAGGCGCTAACAGCTCGGTATCGTTCTTGAGGCTCATCCACAAAAGGGTCTGCATCCACAAAGACCTCGATCTCCATGGATTTGTTGCTGGTGAAGGTCATGCGTCCAGAAATGGTAATGACACAACCTGAGGCAGGCAGAGAGGCAGGTTAGCCAGTAGCTCCAGCAGGAAACAATAGTCATCCATTATTTAGACTGCTAGAGCAGCGCGTTGCTAACAGGCTGACAGGCTGGCTTAACAGCCGCTTAAAAGAAGACATTGATTTCTGTTAGTAACACAAAAAGACTGACAAATCCAGGGAAGTTTCTTGCCTCTTGTGGGTGTTATATTTGTCCTGCTCCCCCCGCATGACTTATTTCCATACTTCTCCATGGCAGTAGCCAACAAGAGGGAGTCATGGATGCAGCCTCCAAGGCAAATGTCCCCCTGGTCTGGAATGCCTCTAGCTAAACATCAGTCCTTCAGCCTGCTCATCAGGAGGCAGCAGCAGCAGCAGCCCTTGTCCATAGGGATTCCTGTTCACCACAGGTCCCCAAGTTCCCTGCATGTTAGCACTGACTGGCACTCCGTGAGGTCAGAGGGACACAGAAGGATTTCCACCCCCCAGCCCCCAGGGTGGAATGCAGCTGCTATCTAACCATGCAAAAGCAATACAGACCCATTCAGCAGAGAAGCATGACTCACAAGAGAAGCTTCATGGGACCCTCTTGGAATCTGGCCCTAGTCCTGGTTCCTCTGAGACGTGCTACTGAAGCCCCACAGGAGATGGGTACTCCTGCCAGTTATAAGCTCGTACAGCACTGCTAGGATCAGTGCCACAGAGGAGAAAGTGGCATGTGCTGAAATCGACAGTCCTTCCTGCTCCATTTGGCTGGGTGCCCTCCTTTGCTAATGTACTGACTGACCCCACCAGACCCAACTCAGCTGCAGCATCTACCTAGCTCAAAACCTCAGAGCTGCAGCTTGAGGTGTTCAGACACACACCACAGAACCAGAGAAGGAACAAATCACTGGCCACATGATGACATTTGCTGAAGTCAGTCCCAAAGCATACTAACCTGACAGGAGAATATTAGTGCCAAGGCACTTAATCTCCATGTTGGCCAAAGGCACAGCAGACAAACAATATGTTCCCTCATACATGCTGTGACCAGGGTGAACAGACTAGGACATGGAGCGGAGCCCTCCTAGCATCCAGAGCTGACACAAAGCAAGAACCCACTGGGGTGGGAAATGGGCCCCATGATGGACTCTGTTCTAGTATACCTGCATGCCAGTCCTGGACTTTACAGGCAGGAAAAGGAATGCATGCTTGGTATATGAGGGCAACAGGCCAGTGTACCAGCCCCCTTCAGGTCACAAGCACCACTCCAAAATGGACTATGAAGCTTCTATAAGCCCTGTTCCAGCCTAGCATGCACAGTCTCCTGCAGCTGGGCAGAGAAGCCCAGGAAAGCCAGGAGCAGGAAGGCAGCCCATGGCAAGGGCACAACAGCAAATCCTCAGGACCTTGCTGAGGCAGACAAGCAGTACCTGCCTCATGCTGGGGGTGGGAAGTGAGACTGACACTCAGAGGCATCCAAAGGCCCCAACATGCAACTCTCAGACCTCAGACTTAGAATGGAGGCATTGGTCTTTCCCAGGGCCATCCTTCTACAAGGGACCCTGTGAGAGGGGAAAACAGGTGCGTTTGGATACAAGACTAGCATGGTCTGCAAGGGCAGCAGGCCATAAGCATGTGCAGTATAAAGTACCCTCCCCTGCACGAGACACCGTCCCCCCAGCCCCAGGAATGCCCACCCAACTGTGCACATATTTCTCCAGTAAGGCGACATTCCCCTGAGAATACATTTCGACTGAACGTACAACATGACTTCAAGCCAAAGCAACCAAGCTTGGGGCAAAGCTTGACACATAGGAGACAGCCTCACACATAATGCGCAAGCCACAATCATTAAAGCTTTGCAGCAGACGTCTTCTGGAGAAGTTCTGATTCACCCCAGAGCCCAAATCCCTATAGCTAGGAACCTCTGGGGTCAATTGCTTCTGAGGTGACCACCTGCTTATGTTGACCTGAGTGATTTCAGAAACATTATGCATCCTTGCTAATTAAACTTGCTGTTTTTATCTAGACCAATTTTGCTCATTTCACTACAAAGCTACTTGCTCTTGTCCTGCAACATAAGAACCAGTGCAAAGAAGCAATTTAGGAGAAAAATAGTAAAGGGAGATGATTTTTCTACAAGGCTGAAATGAAAAAGGAGCATCTAATCAACTTTGACGTTTAAAAGAAAAGCACCAGGCTTCTCATGCTACCCGTTACCGGTATCTGTAATTTTAAATTTCCTTCATGAGATGAAAAACTGGGAACAGAATCCAGTACATTTCACTCATAATGCAAAGCAAATAAGGTCAACTTGCACAATGAGGAGAGTCACATTCTCTAAGAGATGTTACTGAGCTTTAAGAAGACAACACACACATCCTAGACTACTGTAATGTAATTTAAACAGTCCCAAGTGCTAATTTGGCTGCATAATGAGCGTACAAGAAAGAGGTCAGGTGAGTTAGAATTGCTTTCTGGACAATGAAGCTCCTGTCTTAGCTTCCCTGACTCGACTTTCTTGCATCCCATCACTGTGATATTTCTGTGCCTACCCTGAAGTGACACAAAGGGAAGATCTGCCATCCTGGGTTGAGTCCATGAAGCCTGCTGCAGTACTTGGCTTCTCCAAGGAAGATACAAGTTATGGGGCACCGTGGCATGCCTTGGAGGGAAAGTGGGGTTGTACTGCAGGGTTTCACTTTGTTCCCTTTCCGAGGGCTCCAGGGGCTGGGACTGGACCAAAAGGGCTGTCAGTCCCAGACCCAGATGTCATGTCAGGGTGCCTTCCAGCCTAAAAATAGAAGTGAAATCATGACACTTTGCACTCAAAGTACATGACACCACAGGCATACAGATGTACAGAACAGAGGGAGCATGCAGGCTACTTTGATGGAGGTTCACGGTGCTATCTCATAGCTCAGAAAAAGGCAGGGAAACGTCTTGCTTTCAAAAGGGCTTTACTGCAACTGCTAACACACACACACACACACACACACACACACACACACATATGACTGACAGCTTCCTGTTGATGTAGTCATGGCAGCCCATAGGAAGGGAGTTAACCCTTAGTGCTGCACACAGGACTGATCCAAATGAAAGCTCCTGTAAAAAGTTGTGCAAACATACACATGTGGTCTCACTTCACTGTGCCAGTCCAGAGGGAACTGAGGCAACTGCAGTGCTTCCAAAGACTCTCCAACCTTGCCTCCTCCCATTCAGAGGACGTAGCGCACTTCCTCCACCTGAGCTCCCTGCTCAGAGCACGAGGCAATGTGAACAAGAACAAAGGCAACCAGGAGAAACATCTGCATTGTGTACAGAACTCCCCCTGGAGAGATGGAGAGCAAGTCCCATGTGACACGCCTGTCAGGGTGCTGGATGCACAGCTAGGAGATGTTGGGATGCTGTGGCCTGCAGGGTAGGGCAGCATCAGTGCCCATACAGAATACAACAGAACAGAATTGTACTAGCAGCAGCAGCTGCACTAACACCCACCTGGGAAAGAAGCAGCAGCTGATGCCATGAAGTCTGTTCCCAGCCTCTCCACAGCCCTGCTGCAGCAGAGAGGAGACTTGAGGCAAGAGGAGACAGGTCACTGTGGCTGAAGGGGCCTGCTGTGTCAGACAGTACAAGACTCCCCAGACACAAAATTCAAGTGGTTCATTCATAGCAAGAACCCAAACCCAGCAGTTTCCTGATTCCAGTTCCCACAATGAACTCCAAGAGGCCAGAATGCTTTTAGTGCCTGCAGCTAGGTTCAGGGAGCCGCTGCTGGAAATCAAGTGCCTTTTCCCAAGATTTAAGTGGTCAGTTTCCAGGGTATTTCCCATCTTAGCCCTGCTGCCTACATGCACTCTCAACACACATTGCCTGGATTTCTAAAAGCCTTCTCTCTGCTGCTGGTACATGAAAGGCTCTCACCAAAAAAAGGGAAACTGAGCAGCTCCCTAGGGAAAAACAGTGAAACTCACTTCAGACAAGGACTGTCAAAGGGCTCCAGGAAATGGAGAGAATCATTTCCACAGGAACCCTCCATGCTAAGTGCAGCATTGTTGGTCGGGGATTCTGTTGCAAGGAGGGTGATGGGAACCAAGGCCATTATTTTAGCCTGCGTATAGATGCTGGAATCTCCAGTACTGCCTCTGCCAAATCCTCTCGAGGTTCTCCATGTTCTGAATACAAACCTCTCCTGGAGCACCCAACAAACACATAGCACATTCAATGGGGAGCCAAGGGAGATGCAGCCCCTTATCCGCTGCAGGCAGTCAGTCACTCATACTGACCTGGGCATGGCCTCGCTGCTGTTATTGTGGCAGCGTGGCAGTGTGGGAGGGAGGTGGCTGCCACAGTTTAGAACGTCTTTCTAGTATAGAGCACAAGGCATGTCTTCCCCCGGCGCTCCGAAAGGAATGACCTTTTTTGGTCGCCAAAAGCACTAATGTCAGATGAGCCTCTTATGCAAACTCGAAGCATATGCTGATCGACTGTCACACCCCCTGAGCCAAATCCCCAGCTCTTTGTTCAAATGGGAGAGAGATGCCTCAGGAAGAAGTGAATGAGGACTTGGCCAGTTAGCCAGTGGTAGCTTTAATTCTAACCTATCTCCAAAACTAGTACTCCATGCTGTGAACAGTCTTGTTGTCTAAAGCAGTTCTGACTGAACAAAGAATTAGGGTTACCATACATCCAGGTTTTCCCGGGCATGTGCTCTATTTGGATCCTCCAGTCTTTGTCTGGGTGGTTTTGGTTTTTTTTGTTTTTTTTTTAAATATGATCAAATGTCTGGAGTTTTGGTCAGCTCAGCTTCAAAGTTTTTCCTGGCACTTCCTGGCTTGCCCTAGCAAGGAGCTGCTAGTGCTTGCGGCTGTGGAGGGGCAG
>NW_017728926.1:1834676-1844723 GCF_001723895.1 Crocodylus porosus | reverse complement strand
AGGTACCAGGGCTGCAGCAGGGCAGAGGAGGTGGGGGGAGGGAGAAGATGTGCCTGCCCCACCATTGGGGAAGGGGACGGGGGGCCCTTCAGGGGCAGCAGGGAGCTGCGTGGTCCAGCCAGTGGCACCAGGGCCAGTGCCGTAGCTCGCAGGGGCAGGGGGGAGATGCTGCAGGACTGGAGGGAGCAGGGAGCTGTAGGTCAGCAGTGAGGGGAACCAACAGGGGTGGGGGGGCTGTGGCTTGCGAGTGGGGGGCACCAGGGGACCAGGGGACTGTGGGTCAGGAGTGTGGGGTACTGGCAGCGCCGGAGAGCTGTGGGTTGGCATTGAGGGCACCAGCATACCACTGCCCCCCACAATTATATACTCCCCTCACCTGCGCAACAGGTGTCTTTTTTGGAACTGGAAATATAATAACCCTACAAAGAATCCTATGATAATCTTGTTTGTTAAACCTTATCTCTGGAGAAAGCTCCTTACTCTATTGGACTTCAGGTCACGAAGGCTTCTTTTCAAACCCTTGCACTTTAACCATTCATCATTAACTCTGTAAAATTCAGCCAGTCTGACAACAATTCAAACGCTTTCCTTGGGATTTAAAGTCAGCCAAATTATTCACTAAAAACCTGACCCCAACAAAGTGCTAGAATGCTCCTTTCTATTCTTATTTTAAGAAAATGCAGAGGAAAGAGTGGGTTTTTCTTCACTGCAGGATATGTGAAAATAATTTCAGCTCACGCTCAAGAAGTCACATCCTAGACAGAAAACTGAAACTGGTAACGAATGGACCCTCACCTAACAAAACCACACGTGTGCATTATGAACATTAAGGAGCAAGTTTAAGAGAACCAGAGCCACAAGGAAAGGTTAACGAGGAGAAATCTGCTGCCCAAGGGGGCTAGGTAACTGCAGCCTAACAGCAACCTTACCACCCGTTAACTCCAAACTTGGATAACTGTGGCATTTCCTCAAATACCTCCTCAGCTCAGAGTAACACACGGGAGTGCAGGACCCATCACTGGCAAACACAACAGAGAAACCAGGTCTCCCCAGCTGTGGGATTCCATTCAGTTTCCCTGCCAAGAATGATGTAGGCCAACCAGCCTATAAGTGTCCTATGAAAAAAGTATCTTCTGGTGGCCACTGATACCCATTTACAGTCCGGATTGCATGGAGAGATGTACAACTACCCCGTTTAAGGGCATATATTAGCTGATGTCATGTAACTGTTTTATTCATTTGATTCTAATCCACAGTAAGAGAAGCTAAACTGCAATAATTTACCCCAAATGAGACAGAGGGAATGTGTGCAGTTTAGCTCCACTCGCTACAGGATGAAACAGTTACAATGGATAGCTGCACTAGTGGTAAAACATCCCCCAACTTTTTAAAGCATATAACTGTTTTGCCTGCCCGCACCCACACACACTATACTTCTTTACTGTGCAACTAGGGGAACAATCTGACCCTGCTTATTGATACCGTTTGAGCCAGTGGCCTTTTAATCAGCAAATCAGATTTGGGAGAAAACATGCATCCCACGGCAGCAGCTTAGACTGCTTCAGATAGTACAGAAATCTTCAGACCTGGGGGTTTCCTGGCACTGCCCACACCAAGGCCTGAGGGGCCCAGGGAATTTTCAGGTCTGTCAGCTCTAGATAAGGGCTAAGCAGGGCACAGATGTCCATGGATCCTGGCTACACCTACATTTTCCTCTGCACCGACTGGATTCACATGTTCAGATAACCTGTAACCAAGCTGCAGTGTGTCAGGTTCTCATCTATTTTCAATTAGTGCAGGAAGTAAGTACCCGAGGTGTGAAATGGGGGGAACAATAGGCAGGAGTGAGATGTAAAGTGATCTCAGGGGGCTGACACCATGTTCAGCACTCACGGCCAGCCTCCCATATGCTCTGCTCCATCACATACCTGCACATGTAGCCCTTCAAACAGGCTGGGTGGCCTGAACGTAGTGGGATGAAAGCCAACCTGCACAGTACTTCTCAGGTTCATGCTTTCACCTTGGAATGAGCAACACCCCTGGGATAACTCCCCACACGGCAAGATGGAAACCTGTACGTGCACACCTGGGTAAGTGTGGCCCAAGGACGGGTGTTCTGCATCGCAAAGCTGCCACAGAGCTCTGACTCCAGCCTTCTGGACCACTACTGGTCTCTGGCAGAGAAATGCTGTTTCTATGGGAACATGGCCCAGAACGCAGCAATGACTATCTCAGGGTACAGATTTTGGGATCAACTTAGTAACTGGGCTTTCACCAGAGCCTGGCCCCAATAAAACATTTACATCTCACATCTCAGCCTTGTGCTCTGGCCAGAGGGGGCTCCCTGTTCCCCTCCCTTTGGGGCTTGGTACAGAGCACAGGAGCAAGGACATGGCTTTTGTGAAACACTGATCAAACCCCAGGCCCCCAACAAGATGCTGATTCCGCCACATTCCACACCAGCCTTTTACCTTTCTTGATCTTCTCATGGAAGTTGATGGCATCCACTGAAGCTGTGACGATGTTCGTCTTGCAGTGGCGTGCTGCTACGATTCCAGCCACCTCATCCATTAGCTTCATAGTGACACCTGCAAAGTGGGGAATCGCAGACTAGAATCAGAGCAGCGAGGAAACCACAAGAAGCACAATTCCAACAGGACAGAAGGCAAGTAGAGACCAGCTGCTGCCATGCTCTCCTGTGCCCTCAGCAACCAGAGTGTTCCCTCTCACCCCGGGCTTCCCAGACTGGAACTGAAAGTGGAGAGAATCTGTTTGGGAGCCAGGGAAGGACAGAGACTCCTGCCACCTCCACCAGAATGGAAGAAAGCACCGAGCAGGGGGTTTGCTGGTTTAACTCTGGAGAAGGAATGGCCCAGGAGACATTTTACCCATGGACCTTGTACTCTCTCCATCCCCTTCTCAGGTTATTAAGGCCTTATTGTACCTCTATTTTAAACAGCCCGCCACGCATTTAGACACTTTGCAGAAGTAGCTGAAGGGTGCTGCCTCCCCTGAGAGTTATGTACAATTTAAGTACAGATGTGGGGCAACACTGATGATGGACAACCCACAGAGAGGAGATGGACTGATGCGGGAGGAGGCTGACTGAAATAACCTCACACAGCTGACACCTGAAGGCCCAGGCATACTGCAACATGTCAATGCACTAAGGGCAGTTCCAGCTTACTCGTTGTAGGGTCTCTTCTGTCAAGAGACTCGGAGGCAGATGGCTGGGGCTAGCACAGGAAGGACACTCTGCACCTCATCGCTCTCCCACAGACCAGCATGACTTGGCTGTTAAGCAGCTTAGGCCTCAAGTGGCCCCACCTGTACATTGCTCCCTAGTTCTCAGAAATGCTGTACTGAGTAAGGAACATGCTTCTTGCTGCCAAGCATTGAGCAGGCAGAAGAAAACTATCCCAGACACTTTATTACATATCTCATTAGCTTGACAACAAGGCTCATTGCAGCAATGTGGCATGCCCGAGGAGAGCAGGGAGGCAAAAGAGGCCCTGCCTCACCAGCAGATTACTGTTCCTTTATGGACTGAACTCATGAGACGTGTCTAAAGGAGCTGTCTGACTAGATTCTGTGGCAATAATAAAGTCATGACACCATTCAGCCTCCCTGAGGAATGTAGCTACACACACCAGCTGCAACCTAGGTCTGAGCCAGAATATGCTATAGGCAATCTTTAAGTTTTGAATGACAGATTTTGGAGCTGTCCCTGCTAAAATGACTCTCGTGGTTTTGTTGTAAGAGAAGCACAGTGGCAGGGCCTCCTGACACGCAGTCAGTGTCCGGTCAGCTCTAGGACACCCAGCATTCCTCCTCGCAGGACCTGGGAGTGACAGACACTTGAAGGCTGTGACTGGGTGTTTTTTTAACTCTTTGAAAAGACTCAAATGAAGCAGATCCCAAAGTGATATGACATTCAATCTAGGTGCTGAAGCAGGGTCAACAAAAGGAAAGCAGCACTCCTCTGTGTTCACCCTGCCTCACAGGGCATGGTCTGCCCAGCAGCCCCAGGTACCTCTTGTCCCTGTTCTTATACCTATGGTACAAATCCTGAGGACAAGATATGCTCTGTTGAACCTGTGGATGAAAGGGGTTGCACCTCCTGTGATCAAAGGCAAAGCGCGCAGGGGCAGGGCTGAACAAGGAAGCTCAAGTCCGCAACGCAAGTCATGCATAAAGAGTCTCTACTATGAGTCCTGATTGCCTTAGTCATGCATAAAAGCACTTTCATTTTATGCTGAGACCTTGGCTAGGCATTTGCACAACAAAAGGGGACACTGAGGAGGAGCATGTGGTTTGCAAGAATGGATCCAAGAAGTAGAGACACTGGGATGAAACCCTTGCTGCTTCAGCACAAAGGGGCTAAGTGGGTCGATGCTAGGACAGCACCCTCAGGGGCTCAAGAACCATCACCTTGGCTCTGACTTTCTGGCCTCAGAGGGTTTCCCTGATGCCTTGCTCTGATGAGGTAACATTTGTTGTGCAACTTTCATGGTTTTAATAATTGATCTTCATTTGAAGTGGGATTAGATATAAATATTTAAGTCAAGCTGGTGTTAGCAATCACAGAGCTAGAGGGGGTAATTACAATATGCAGCAACAGCACGGACACTTCAAGAGGCTTCGCCAGAACACAAGGGTTGCCATTCACAAAGAAAGCAGAGATGCCTCTTGGCTGTGTCAAGCCCCACCAGCCACCGTGGCCTAATCAAGGCCATGTGCAAAGTCTGAAAGGAGAAGGGACAAGCTTAGGCTAAAAGAACATGGTGGTAGCAGAGTCGAGCTCTCAGAAGTCAGGAAGGGCCAGAATGAGGCTGGTCAGAGACTGCCTAGCTCACTCCGACGTCTCTGCATATGCTTTCTGATACAGATCAGAATTACAGGATCACATGCTATGGCTCCCACAGGACCCGGCCTCAGTTAATATGTGGAACAGACAGCATCCATTTAATGAGCAGTGATTCAGGAATTCATTTTATCCTCATTAATCAGTGCACGGCCCCTGCCTTTTGTTTACCACATGCTAATCAAGCCCTGCTGTGACAAACAAATGATCAGTCTCCTAGCCATCGGCTTAACAGTGCCCATTGTTACTGTAGCCAAGTGCTTCACAAGCATTAGCGGCTCCTTCATCACAGCACAGAGGGGGCAGAGGCTGGATTTTACCCACAGAGAGCAAAGGGTCAAAAGGACTCAATGGTTTTGGGTGCCCATTTGGGACACCTGGATTACCAGGCTTCCCATCGTTCCTCATATGTTCGCAGTAAAGCTCTGTAGACCCTCAGTACTAGGCTGGGCACAAACAGTGATGTTCTGGTGCCATGCCTTGCTCAGCATCACGTCCCATATGAACACATTGACTGTGAACCTGTCCTCGCTCCTTCTGCATGTCTCCTTCCCCCCCACCCACCAGTTTCTTCAGCAAAGCAAGCAGGTATCATACAGACTAGCATACAGCCCGCACACAACTAGGTCCAGCCCCAGGCCAGTCCCAGCCTGTGCACTGCATGAGGTAGGGGGATCCCATATGACCACATAACTGAAAGCCCCATGTGCATGCGACTGAGGGCCTGAATTCCCCCTCCCCTCCAGCCCCCTTGTCCAAGCAGCTGTAGTCTCCTCTCCTCCTCATCGTCTGACCTCCCGGCCCTCCCTGCCATCAATGGATCCCAGCTCACCAACAACAGGTCTTCAGCTAGGAAGCGCTGGGCAGCCTTAGCAAGTTGCATGGCAGCCCCAGCATGGTTAGAGTAGAGTTGGTCCCCCCCAAAGGATACCCACTCTCCTCTGGATTCCTGCTTTCTAAGCAAATGCTCCCCTGTGAAGAAAGCTGGTGATGGCAACATCCCCAGGAGTCAGGCAATGTATGCTACCCAGCAGCCAGACCAAGGGGATTAAACCTCTCATGTACAAGGAGGCCGGTGTTTCTCACACCCACGTGTTGGAAATGGCCTCCAGGCTCAGTAACAGTACAGGGAAGAGTCTGCTGAGTGCTGTTATTAAATATATCATCTTATCCCTCTGAGACCTCACCCTGGCTGGCCCACAGCGGAGCTTGCTGCGTGCTTCCACTGACAGAATAGCTAACTGTTGCTAAAAATAGCACAGCAGAGTGAGCATGCTAAAAAATACTGACATCCTTCCCAGCTCCTTTTCCTGCTTGAAAGAACAGGATGTTAGCTATAAAGGAGGAAAACTACATTCTTCTTTCTTGATACAAGTGATTTCCTACCAAATATGGACAGGGCAGGCAATAGCCCAGATATTTATTTAATACTGCCTCCTGGCCCCCCACTCCAGTATCTGCATGATTCTCAGGCTGATAAATTATACCAATGCCTGCTCTATCCAGGTGGACTGAAGGGGCTTACTTGTGCTGTTCCTGGTAAAAATCAATGGGAAATTCAATGGAACCTCTGCATGCTGGTTTGTAACTGGAAGTGCACTGCATTTGTCTAATTCTGCCATGACAACTCATACTATGTGCACTGCTGGGCGAGCGCTGCAGCATGCAGTCTGGGCGTGCACACGGAGTGGTGTCAAGCGTCCGATCTATTTTCCTGTTGGATTCTGCGTGCTTGTTGAGCCCTTCAGGATTCAGCAGGACAAAAATGTGTTATTTCTTCACAACTGTCATCTGATGGAAAACCCATGTGAATGCCACCTCACTCTAGCAGACAGAACTAGAACAGGCTTCAGGGGCAGTACTCCGAGCCCATGCCTTTCACCACGCTCTGGCTTGCGGAAACAGAAACCCAGCATTGTGCCCACTTTCCAGGTAAGACAAAACCAAGTCCTGCAGACTGTGGTCTTCCCTAATATAAGCACCTGGGGAAGGCTGTTCGAGAGAAGCTATTTTAACAACACATTCTGGGAGAGATTTTCAAAAGCACTGATGGCAGTTTAGTGTTTGGCTGTCTTGCATACCTATAATGAATGTGAGAGGCCAAGGGCAGATCCAAAGTAAACAGAGAAAGATGAATTCAATTCTTGATCTTACAACACACTGCACATGACCTGATTGGGGAATTTGGTTTCCCTGCCTCAGGACTCAACTATAAAACGAGGACAAAGCATCCTTCAGTCCCATGCCAGGTCTCATGCACGCAAACTGCAAGCTGCCCAGGGCAGGGCCTTACATGCATCGCAATGTGGCCCTAACCTGGGTCAGGGCTCACAGGGGTAATGGCAAGGCAGGCACCATTTCTCTGATGTCAGAGAGAACCACAGGATCAGAGCTTCTCTGAATACAAAATCACTTAATGAGGTGGTCAGGGACAGGCCTAGACAATATAGACCCCACGTTCAACAGCTTCAGCCCAAGCATTTTCGAAATGTGTTCTCCAAAGCCTGACACTGCACACAGGAGAGAGGGGCACTAGGGATTCGGTGCAAGGCATTCCAAACATCTTGGACACAAGGGGAACATCTACACCATGGCAGCAAAATGCTCTCACACCACCAAGGAATTATGCCTCTCCCCCCTCAGTTCTGCATCCCACCCAGCAACCTCAGCCAGGCAGCACGGAGGACATTGGGGTGCCCCAGACTGTTGCTCTTGTGCATGTCGCAGGGGTGCCTCTTTGTGCCCTCTCCTTTCCAGGATGCATGCCTGTAGATCAGGAGGAGGTGGGCAGGGCATGTCTCCATGGCAGCGTGACTGAGATAGGGATGTCCCCGAGTGTTTGATTCTGTAAAACACGGCCATCATGCTTTGTGCTGTGCCAGTACTAGGACAGATGTAAAGCACAGCAACAGGGACAAACATCCTACCTGGCTAATCCAAAGAGGCATCTAACTGCATCTCAAACCCCAGATTTACTTATATTCCATAGCCCAACTGTTACCTTGTCACAGTGAAATTTATGAACAGAAAATGCCAAATCATGACACAGAAGCTTACAGAAAGTAAAATTTATGCTAATAAAAACATTCTCTGCTTTGCACACATCCTCATTCTGGGTCTTTGGTGTGTGCCACATTGCCTCTGCAAGGGCTGTTCTGTTCATGCTGGATGGGAGCAACTACACTTTTATTCACTGTTTTATAGGCACAGGTACCCCTTTTTACATTTAATTATGAGCACCAACATCTACTTTCCTTTCCTTACACACTTCTTCTCAGGTTCACTCTAAATCCTTATAATTTCATTTTGTTTGGCACGCAACAGAAGTGGCCAGAAAAGGGAAAATCATTTCACCATATTACAGTCATTTCATGTCCTGTATTTATAATCTGAGATTTGCAATTTAATAGATGACAACAAAATTGTAGGAGTTACAGTCCTCATGTGTCAGTGCAAAAACAGCCATGCTTGTCCTTAAACATTAATCTAAACATCTGGTACTACAGATATTTTTTTAATGTAACATTTAACTGACTGTGGCTCTTAGAAAGAATTGACAGCATATTGACAATCTTTAAGAACCACTGTGAAATATAGATCCTTATTTAAAAAATAAAGACAAAAAAACCCTTCTCAAAGGCATCTGATGCATGACAAGGTCATGTCTTCCTACAACAGGACCTAACTGAATTGAGTTTATGATGAACACCTTTATTTAGAACAGAGCAAAGAGAATTCCCCCATTTTCCTTATCAGCTATTAGTGGGGTAATGCACTGCTGTAATGTAATGCATTGCACTTCTATGATGATCTGTGATGCAGCAGGGCCTGGGAACCCTTATCAGTTGCAGGCTCAGCTCCACACTGCTCCCTGTGGAAGAGGCACCAAGTGAAAATGCTTGCCCCAGACAGCTTACAGATGAAGATGTCCAACAGGTGACACTACTGACACATGGGATAGGTGGGAGTGAGAAGGGTATCTGAAAGAAAAATGAAGTTTATACCGGGAAAAAAACAGAAGTCTCTACTCAGCACTTCCTAAGCTAATGTCAGCTGGGTACAATTTGTAAGCCTTGTGACGGACAGGTAGACACTGAAGCCTCTTCCAGCAATATACGCTCTAAACCTGGACAGTGCAATTGATGCCATCATCTAACCACCTGTTTCTTTTTGGGGTAAAGGCTTGTCTCAATTTTTTTAAATGCTGACCTGTTTGGAGGCAAGCTGTAGTTCACAGAAATTCCCCAGTCTGCTTTAGTTAGTCCTAGACTAGAAGAAAAAGCACCTGGTTCTAACACAACATGACAAAATTATTTCAGATGAACCTGAGGCAGCGCATCTCCTCAGAGGCCAAGGAAATCCTAGAGAACCCTCATGAAAAGTACACTTTTAACAGGCAAGCTAATAAACACTTGGAAACTGCACGTAAATAAATGTTCAAACATTTTTCATTTAAAATTAAAGTCTATGCAGTCTGTAATTTAGGAGTAGCTTTTTTCCCTAGCATATTCCATCTGCTTGCAGCCTACCACATACATGCTGCATCATCAAGAGGCTCCCAGCGGACTTCTGCGAAGGGCTAGGTGGTACCCACTGCCAGAGAGCAAGCTGAGGGTTCTGACTGCTGCAGCAAGAAGCCCCTTCATCAAGCCAACCAGGGCAGAGGGGGAACATAGGGCTAGGATCTGGGATTTTACATCCCACTACTTCAGATGCTGTGAAGATATCTTCCTCTGCAGACACACCAAAAAGTAGGAACCGGAATCCTGGGATAAAAGGATTTCAACACGGGCTGTCTGAATGAAACACCACTTAGTACCCACTTTATATCTAGCTAGACAGTAACTCTTCTGTCAATGAGCACTTGTTCCAGAAACTGGGCCTGTAGGTTACTCTTTACCTTTATGAATGCATGAAGGCCAGCCAGAACCACAGTAAACTTAACCTCCAGTCTACGCTACAGACATCACGCGATTCTGAATTAGGTGCTATACACTGCGTTACAGATCTCTACAGGAAATTCACAATGCATCCTTAGGGAAACAAAAGGAGTAAACAAAAAACCCCCAGTGTTGTATCATCCTTCAGTCCAAAAGGGAAACAGAGCAAAGGGATGGGATGCATCAACAATGCATGGTGAAGATTTCAGTAAGGAAGTTTATGCTGGGGACTGAAGAAGCCAC
>NW_017728926.1:1829725-1833926 GCF_001723895.1 Crocodylus porosus | reverse complement strand
CAGGGTAGGAGCCAGCACCACTTCCCTTGGAAGTTGGTTCCAGCTCCTAGCTGCCCTAACTGTGAAGTAGTTCTTGCGGATGTCTAATTTAAACCTACTCTCCAATAATTTGTGTCCATTGTTCCTTGTCATGCCAGGGGGCACTAGGGGAAACAGCGTCCCCCCAAACCGTTCTGGTCCCCCCAGTGAGTTTATAGACAGTCACCAGGTCCCCGATGTGAACTGTGTAATGGGTTCTTGTTCTTAGTGTGATTTCAGCTGTCAAGTGAACCACAAGGGCCACGTGGCAGAGTGCTAGAGGGTGAATTATATGTATTTTTGCAGGAAAGAAAAAGCAGTCCAAGCACCCAGCTCCTCAACCCACTCAAGGGTAGCCTGCAAGACCAAGGAGAGGGGAGAAGGAGATGATGCTTTGCCCAGCAGCTGGCTCCCATCGCATCTAGATCTAAAGGTCTGGATTTGTTCCACTTCTCATGCAAAGTGATTCCAGCTCTCTCCCTGAAACTTACAGGCTTCACTTCCAGGCTTGGCAATGCTTCACTCGCTAGCACCATGACCGAAAGAGATTTGGGAGTCATGACTGACCATAGGATAAACATGAGCCACCAATGCGATACCGCAGCTAGCAAAGTGAACAAAACTCTGGCTTGCATCTACCAATGCATCTCAAGCAAGACCCAGGATGTCATCCTCCTGCTGTACTTGGCCTTGGTGAGGCCACAGCTGGAGTACTGCATCCAGTTCTGGGCTCCACAATTCAAGAAAGATATGGAGAAGCTTGAGAGAGTCCAGAGAAGAGCCACGCGCATGATTAGAGGGCAAGAGAACAGGCCTTATGAAGAGAGGCTGCAAGCTATAGGACTCTTCAGCCTGGAGAAGCGCAGGCTCAGGGGTGACTTGGTGGCAGCCTATAAGTACATAAGAGGTGTGCATCAGGATCTGGGGGAACGCCTGGTCACCAGAGCACCCCAAGGGATGACAAGATCTAACGGTCACAAACTCCTCCAAGACTGTTTTAGGCTGGACATAAGGAAAAACTTCTTTACTGTCCAAGCCCCCAAGGCCTGGAAGAGACCTTCCAGGTCTGCAAGCACCTACTCTGGACTCATTTAAGCAGCGTTCGGACACTTATCTTGCTGGGATCCTTTGACCCTAACTGACTTCCTGCCCCTTGGGCAGGGGGCTGGACACGATGATCTTATGAGGTCCCTTCCAGCCCTAACGTCTATGAAATCTACGAAGTGCCAGAAGTGCTGGTGCAGTGACAGAGGCCCCTAGCACCTTCTGTGCCAGAGCACCCACCCTGTCTTCCCCTCCTCCTCCCACTAATTTCCTAGATCAGTCAGAGCAGACTGCGTTTTCCTTGACTACGCTGGCGCAGGCACTGGGGGTAACAGTCTAGCACTGAGCTACTGGCAGAGACATGTGCATGTCTCTACACTCATTCCTGTTGGCTGTTATTGCCAGTCTGTCAGAGACAAATGAAATCACGTTAACCTTGATTTATAAACAGGCCTTTATGTGCAGTATCCCATTGCTCTGTGTCTGAGGCCAATTAATTATGCCACGTAAGGGATTCAAGGGCCCCTTCTTACCACAACAGCGTGGAACCAGCAATGAAATACAAAAAGCCCAGCCTGAGACGGGGGGTGTGTGTGTGTGTGTGTGTGTGTGTGTGTGTGTGTGTGCGTGTGTGTGTGTGTGTGTGCGTGCGTGTGTATACACGCACACTGGCTAAGAGTAATTACTCTTAATAACAAGGAGATGGGAGGTCCTGGGTATCTGCCTTCTCAGTTTAATAGAAGGCATTCAATGCACACATGAAGAACCAACACTAGTTACCATAAGAAGGAACCAGTGAGGACACCTATCTGGTCTTCTCCAGAGCCCCCCTATATGAAGCGTCTGCATGGTTTACAGGATATAACACTCGCACAAAATACTCAACCCCAGTGGCTGGGAGAACGGACCCCTAAATCCTGCCTGTTTAATGCATCACATTTCCATTACTCTGAACCCATGAGGCAGTGACCCACTTCCCCTGAGCAACGTGCAGTATCCAGCACACTACCAAACAAGGCAAGGGCCTGCAGATGCAGCTGTTTCTCTGCCCTACAGGCTTCATTCTTCCCCTGGTGTGGGCAAGCAGGTTTGGTCCGGGCCACATCCCACCTGCAGCAAGTAGCCGCATGACAGATGAGGCTTCACCAAGAACCCTGACTCAGCCATCGCCTGCACCGCAACACTGCTTTCAAATTAATGTTAATATAGTCATTCTAAAAAGTTCCCCTTTTTCCACAGTCTGTTTTAATTGCACCCTCCTAGGTGGCAGAAGAACTGATTGGTAATGAAAAATTGCCATGGAAACCACACACTTTATCAGCACCACAAAGAACTGTGACTCTCCTGCTGGAAGACACAATATTTTCTTTGTCTGATTAAGGACATCTCCATAGGGGTAGCACTGCTATTGCTGAACCCCCAGAACCTGCCATTCTAACTGTCTCTCCTTTTACACGTGCGCTTATAGCAGCATTTAGGAAATCAAAGTCTGAGGCTGGTGACTCCGAAGCATGCAGTCACTGCAGTGACCAGTGGCAACTGTGAGACTAGCAGCCCAGCTCTGCACCAGCTGTATGGCAGCAGAATGGACACCTCCGGCTCTCAGGCAGCCCCAGCCTGGCCTCCCTTAGAGGCAAAAGTAGCTCACATTCTTTTGAACCATATTCTTTCTATTTGCCTTCTGCTGACTGACCCAAAAGGACTCATGCCAGCCACAGAGTCAGGTTCTTCTCTGCAGTGAGGAAAGCCAGACACTTTACATGTCTGAAATGAAAGCACCGGTCATCCCGCAATCTGGACTGCACAGGCTAGGGCTGGGGCTTCAAGAAAAGAGCCAACCTGGTACTGAAGCTGCCTGGGGCTCTAGCAGTCTGCAGAGCAGAGGTCCTTACAGTCATGACTAATCACACAGTTCCTACTCACAAAGCAATTCAGTGGAGTGCTTTGTTACAAGCTCCTGGCTGCTCCATGGCAATGCAGCTTTCTACATATTCTCAGAAATAGAGCTTCCTTTGCTCTCCCTGACGGCAAGATCGAGGATCCTCCCTCCATTCCCTACACTGCTTGCTGCCATATATTGTAAAAGCAGGAGGTACAGAAAAGGCTGCCTGCTCCCTGGTTTGGATGGCTTATACTAGCTTTTCCAAGGATACCCATTATCCAATCAAGAAACTTCTTGGCCACGATGTACATGACATGGGGACCTGGCAAAAGGCGGAGACTGTGATAGTGAACAGCATGATACAAGCAGGCAGCTAAAGAGATCGTTCTGCTGAAGCAACCAGCAGCCGAGGAAAGAAAGAGTACTGCTTGCTTTGAGCTAGCCAAGGGCAAGGAGCTCTAACTCACCTTGTTCTCTTCAGTTTTGCTTGCTCGCACTGCCAGAATGGCTCAGGACTTCAGAAAAACAGAGGGATGTCAGGACAAACCAGACTGAGCACAGGGCAGGCAAATCCTCCATTTTACTACCTCCACATTCATCAAGGCAGAGAATCAAAGCAGAAACTCAGCAGATGGAAGAATCCTATTGCCACTTCCTGGGCCGTGAAATCTGGTTAGCCCCTGTGCTTGGGTCAGCACTTAACAGGTCGGCCTTTCTGCTTGGCCAGCCAGAGCTTTTGAAGATTGCATCCCACTAATTCCAGACTCTCAAGGGATGTTTTAGGCACCATGGAGAAAACTCCACTGATCTGAAACCATTGGAAAATTGCTTTCCTTGCCCTGCCCTGTGATATCCGAGGTAACTTGGCCAGTTGTCACTCAGCCCAGCATATTTGGATACTTCAGTGGCTGAAGGGAGTCAGTAAATGAACGTGCAGGTGAGGACTGAGGTGCCATGATAGAGCAGGGTGAGGTGGGGGAGGCAGGGACACGTCAGGGTAGGAATAGCAGGGGCAGCTGCAAATCAGCAGCTATGCTGCCTGAGGTTGGAGAGCTGCACTGTGGTTCTCTCCACACTGTGCCTGGCTCAAGCAAGGTCATTTAGCTGGGTCAAGGGCTGACATTAAACATCTATGCATTTCTAAAAAAGAGAAAAAGTCCATTCCATAGTAGCTAGAGTCGGAAGGGACCTAGGTAGATCATCTAGTCCGACCCCCTGCCTTGGCAGGAAAGAGCACCGGGGTCAGATGACCCTGGC
>NW_017728926.1:1813754-1829714 GCF_001723895.1 Crocodylus porosus | reverse complement strand
CCTCCTAAAGTCTAGGGCTGTTGCCTTGCTGCAGCCCTTTGCCACCTTACGCTGGATGGTGAATTCCAGCAAGCGATGATCACTGTCTCCCAGGAGGCCCATCACCCGCAGCCCCCTCACCGGCAGCCCCCTCCGGCAGCCTCCATTCCGCCAGGGAGGCATGAAACCATTGGCCACGCAAGCAGCATCAGGAGGGGAATGCACTTATCCAACAGCTTCTCACGCACAAGGAAAGGTGAGGGGAGATGAAAAACCTCTGAGCAGCTATTTTAAACCAAAAGTGCCAACTTCCACTGTATTTATTAAATAAGATGAGCAACTGAAAAAAATCTCAGAAAATGCAAATTAGAACAAAGTCAGCAAAGTTTCAAAGGAAAAAAAAAAACAAATAAAAAACCAGCACACAGTTATAGGTCCACGTCGAGGCCTGGCAAGGAGTGGAACAAGGTCCCAGCACTATGATGCCTTTTCACAGCACTACTCCACAGCTTTGATGGGATTTTTTTCCAGGACCCTGTGACTTGCACTGGGTTTTAAATAGCCAGCATTGCATTGCTGCAGCATCTGTTGCTTTATGCCAATTCATCCTCACAGCTGCTAATTATACCTTGATTTTTGTTGATATCCCAGCTATATTTGTTTGGAAGAGGAGCAGAAAACCAAATGCATCCCTCTGCTACCCTATTGAAGCCGCAGGTGCTGGAAACGGGAGGCTTTCATTCCACATGCTTTGGAATTAGACAGTGCATCTTCACAATGCTCCATCAGCAACATCATTCTGCACAGAAGGATTATGTATGCTCATAACACACTTCCCTGCTCTGATTGCTCATTCTGGGTCTCCACATGAAAGCAGTGAATTGGGCATGATTATGTCTGCAGATTGAAGAAATCAGTGCCATGAAGTTTGGTTTTGCTTATCAGCAGGTTGGACTTTAATCTGCGCACTCAAAAGTAAGGATGTCGCTCTCTCCAATTCATCCAGTCAGGGCTTTCTTCTCTTTTTTCTTTTTAACCAAATCAATGTTAAGCCAGATTTGATTTGCGTTAATGGGATCAGTACTTGAAGACACCCTTCTCAGTCTTAAAATGAAACGCAGCTCTAATTTGTTTCCCTGTCAGTTGTCAAATTTTCTTCTATGAGAGGCACAAAGTCTTGCTATTAACTCCCCATATCCAGCTAGCTCTGGATACTATTTACATCTTGGCTCCACAGTGTTGGCAGAGCTCAGCTTTCTATAAAAAAAAAAAATACAACTCTGCGGAGCTTTTGTTAGAAAGGAACACCAGCCCATTCCCCACACCCTCCTTTGGTATAGAGACTTCCAGAGTGCCAAGTGACTACAAACTCTTCAGTGAGGCTGTAGTTCATACTGATTGCAGTGCAGAGAGTCGATCTTACAGAGAAATTAAATGTTTAAACCTTTGCTTTCCAGGCCCCACAGGCCTAATGAAAGAAGAGAAAAGAAAAGATAGGAGAGAAGGGAATAATTAAGTCAGAAGCCCAGCATCCTGCATCTTGCAGTGAGGTATGTTGCAACAGACAGGCAAACCCTGGCTGAAATGACCATAAGATTCCCAGCTAGGCAACCATGGTAAATGTTCAGTGCAGCCAAATTATTTGACACCTAGTAGAAATTAAAGGTAATTGTCTTCCCTCTGAAAAGTGGCTTGACATTAATGCAGGGTGAATCAAAAGCAGCTAGCTATTCTGTTGCTAAGGCCGTGTGCTTGTGTTCTGAATTAATTTCCAGTCATCTGACCATCACCTTTCAGGCCTAAACTCAACCTGCAAGAGATGTGGAGACCTTTACAAAAGTCTTTACTAGCTGTCTGAAAGACTTCCCCTTCTACATGAAACTCTCTTAGGCAAGGAGCTGGGGAGCAGATGCAACCAGGAATGTCACAGGCAGATCAGAGAAGGAGGAGAGCCCTCCAACAAGCCCAGGCTCCCAGCATTTTGTTATGGCACGTCAAGTGGTCTAGGGGGTGGGGAGAGAAAGGGGGGTTCTGTAATGATCACCTGGCCCATGCTCCATAGCCCTACATACACCTCTGGCACCACCCTCTGCATGCCCAACTAATTGAAAAGCAGACTGAAAACATATACTGGGAAGAAGAACAATAAATAAAGCAAGGGCTTCACTCCCGCATCCCTACAGAGCACCTGGTTATGCCCAGGTCTCTAGGGCTGGTTCCAGTGAAGACATGTCAGCAGCTGAAAAAGGATGAAGCCATCTCCTGCCTCCCTAACTGGGGTGAAATGTGGACATGCTACTTTCCTAACAGGACCTCTTTGCAAAGGCAGGTTGACTTTAACAACACACTGCAAGCAACAGCTCTGGGGTATTTACATGCAGACATGCTCAAAAGGAGCCCAGGCATTTAAAGTGACTCTGCAAATATATTAATGCATGATGATGCCATTGAGCACTTGGGTCATTTCATTTTGGATACAGGGAGATGCAGCTATATGCAAATGAGAAAACCAGACCACTCCATTGTCCTCAGATAGCTTCTCTGTTTATCCATTCTCAGCACTACCTAGAGGAGCACTCTGTCTGTTTTGCTTTGCCTGAAAGGAAAGCTGCCTCCCCTCCACAGATGTGCTTGCTGGCCTAGAAGACCATCTCTGTACATGACAAGCCCTCCCCGATGGCAGCTCACTAGATAGACCCCTTCTATCATTGCCAACAATCAGAGTGGCCAACAAGAACAGTAACAGGATCTGCCTTGAGTTCCTATCTGGGAAGGCATTTTACACATGGACAGCCAAAGTGCATCATGCCCATGTCCTTGCCACCTGCCCTAACACAGCTGGGAAGTGGCACCAAGTGGCAACAACACCATAGCAAGGCTGCCTGACTTGACACATCCAGTACAAGCTATCCATTGCCAAGAGACCTGGTGACTTCCAGTGATGGCTGCTGCTGCATGGTGCCCTGGCTACAGGCACCTTTGCCCATAACTTAGACTCAGTTGTGTGAGCAGCCTGTCCTTTCTGCAAGAAGGTGGTGGAGGAGACTCTTCCACACCTTTCTGGACTGCTGCTATCTACAGCCACTCTTTGCTGCCCTCAGCAGCCTCTTTGGTATGCTGTACTTGGACTTCTCCAAGACTGTATACATCTCTATCCCTACTGACCGGCCAAGGAGGGCATAATCTGCATGGCCTATTTCCTGCTGGGTTAGGCCAAGATGGTGGCTGAAGAGCCACAGTATCAAGGCCCTCCACCTCTTCTGCTTCTTGGCCCAGGCATGTGTCATATTTGAATTTGGACATTTCATCTTGCAACAAAGTATGGAACAGTTTGTGTCATGCTAGGCCACTGAGAGGGCATTCTGCAAAGTGGAAGACAAACAGCTGATCCTACATATGTAACCCCATGAGGGGCACAACCTGATCAACAATTGCTGGGAGGCACCAGCTTCCTTGGCCAGTGGAGGTGTCACAGGGTACCATGTGTGTTATACCCCTCTGAAAGTGCTCTGCACTAGGGATTTATATCCTACTCTTGCTGGGGTCCTCCACCCTGGCTTTTCCTCTCCCAAGGAAATCAATTATTCTAGGGAGAGTAACCAGCTAACTCCTACTCCCTACATGCTGCTAGAGGCTTCAGCACACCTAGTCCCCATGCTAATAGTGTCTTAGGCTACAAACAGACATCACCTTTTTCCCAGGATGAACCATTTTATCCTAGGACAAAGTGTGATCTTCCATGTCTATTGTTCCAAGATAAATCCTAAAAAAGTTTATCCTAGATCTGAACAGCTATCCTGGGACTGAATCACTGATTCAACAGAAGAAAGCAGCAGTGAATTCAGCTGCTCACTAAACCCCGATTAGAAAGGCAATGTGCGCTGCTAATCCCAGGATATTTCTGTTCCAAGACAAGCACAGGCACACCTTGTCCAGGGACAAAAGCAATGTCTGTTCGTTGCTTTACTCTTAAACACAATTGGCTTGTAGCTCCCAAACAAGACACAAACCTCAGAAGGGGCCTTCGGGGGACCAGAATTTGCTACAGCAGCTCCTCAGCTGGTGGCTTTAGTTGTTTGTGTACCCAAACACGGATACATCAAGCATTTCCAGCTCACCAGGTGGTAAGGCCAATGGGTCACAGAGTAATTGTCCCACCCCATGGGGCAGAGAATCAACCTCACAAGGGTAAGAAATCCATCCCTAACCTATGCATTGGTTGAAACATGGCCTGGAGTTTCCTGCTGAACCAGTAAGGCCTCAACAAACATATCCTCACAGTACTCCTGACAAAGTTTGGCCCAGACCCTCCACACCAGGCAGCAGTGAAGTGAGCAGGAACCAGCATCAGCATTTCATATAAGTCTCCAACCGGACAGGGCTCCGGACAGCCAGGCGATTCCTGCAGCAGGACTGCTGGGCAGGTAAATTGAACAGCCAAGGAAGAGAAGGCTCATCTGGAGTGTTCTGCTGTCCTAGGACATCCTGGGGTCACCACCCCTGCTAGGCAGCTAACACAGCTTTCTAAGATGGAGACAGAGGTGCAGTCCACTGGTTCAGGGAAGTTCAAGTAAAGAGAGAGTTCAGTCCTGCAACTGCTCCAGGCATGCATTACACATTGCAACTCATGAGAGAAGCACTTCACCCCATCACTATGCATGCACAACACTGCTTTCTGTGGGCAAGGTCTAGCAAACGTGGGAACTCACTGATGTCCAAACAGTCCCTAAAGGTTCAAGAGCTCCAAGCAGTTCTGCGTATGGCAAGCTGAAACCTAGAAATGGGATAACTCCTAGAAATCCAAGGGGCCTGGACAACACCACATACTAGCTTTGCCAGGAAACGTCTTTGTTAACATGTCCACACAGAGTTTAGTAGTGAAGAGAGTGTCATTTTCCTACTGTCACTCTTCCCCGCTGGATAATTCCACTTGGTAAGCTGCTACCCTTTAAATTGGGCTATAAAGCATTTAGCGCATATTCATTTCAGGCAAAAGATTGGATTGTCTAAAATAAGTGAATCAGCACTTGCTCACTAGCTGTTCAAAGCAGAGCAGAACTTAACATTGTCACTCACAAAACCCAAGAAAATTCAGCTACTTTAAAAAGCTAGATGTCAGATTAGCAGCTCCTTGTATCTATGCATTGTATAAACACAGATTGAAGCCATTCGGTACTCTCCCTGGAGATCCAGGGAAGATTGAGCCAATGACATACCATGAGCATCATGTCAATCCAAATTACAGACTTGTCAACTGCTCCATAAGTGGAGATGCTACGGGAGCTACTGCAATGGTGGAGATGCTACGGGAGCTACTGCAATGGTATCAGAGCCCTGAATATTAGTGTTTAATGCCTCCTCTCTCACCAGCAGCAACAAGGAATACATTTCTTGGAACTGGCACATTTCAGTAGCTGCTATGCCATCTCCTGAGCTGACAAATACTAATGGGGGGCGCCTTTGTTACTCTAACCCAGTAACACCTCAGAACCCTTCTCAGTCTGATACAACACTGCAGTGAGGCCAGTGAATTACTCACCTCCATGCACGAACCCAAGGAGAGTGCAGTCTGATGGCCCCACAAGATGGATCAGGCTGGACTGGCTGTAGCCAACAGTGTATGGCTCTAGAAGGAAAAAACGAGAGATCAGAGCGGCTCTGCATAAACCTCTGCTCACTCCCAATGACACACTGAAGGGTGCCAGGCAGAGCCAGGAGCTGGGAAGCCTGTTTTCTCACTAGGTATGGATGCTATCAAAGTGTTTGTGTCATGCCATCAAAGACTGATGTGCATTCAAACTCAGCAGGCGCATCTACACATTCATTAACACGTCTTAATTCTTGTGCATTTAGTTTAGTACTTGTTTAATGAAGTACTAAATGTAGTAGCACCAGCATACTTTTGTTTGTGACAGGCATTGTGCATTAGCCTAATAACACTATTAGCATGGTTTGTAACCACCACACTACTGTGCAGTGTTAGTAGGCTAATGTGCAGTAAACATCTTGTGTAGATGCACCCAGCAACTCTAAATGGTTTCAAACAAAGAAAAGCAGGCCACTGAACACATCACAGGTCACTGCAATCCCCATTCCAGGTCTTTGCAAAGGACTGACTGTAAAGTAATTCCCATTTCAATTGGGTTGCTGCATCCTGGATTGCCTGCCTTTACTCCAGCTGTCCTACATGCAGTCCATTCCTGCTGCTTTGCCCTGTGCTTCTGCTCCAGCCAGCCCTCTCTTTCCCTCACTGGAGGCCTTCTTTGGAACAGGCCTTCTTTGGAAACTTCCATCTGAACTAGCCAAAAGCCTAAAAGTGGTTCCAAACCCAGTCTAAAACTTACTCTGCTCATCACCTGTTTATACAGTTCCAAAATGACAGGAGAGAGCAAATGTGGGAGGTGCTCATGCAAACTGGAGAAGCTTTCTTCATCTGCATTCAAAGATAAATCAGCACACAGGTACAGATGTGCCACCCAACACACAACAGCAAACTAAACTGCTCTTTGGCTAATCGGTCCTTTGAGACTAGATTAAAAAACTAGAAAACTATGTGTAGGAACTGTCAACACAATGTTAATGCTTTAAGTGCTTTCCCTCACTTGCATGTTTAACCTTCTTTCATTGGCAGTTCATTAATACTCTGAATTTATATACAACAGTACAAAAGTTTATGCCAAGCCCTAAAGTGAAGCTCGCCGAGATCACAAGGTAATGTAACACGCTATTTTTATTTGCTGATAAGTGTTAGACTCAGAGTATGAAAAACCTGCACTAAGTCATTAATTCCAAGAACTGTTCAGAGACAGACCACACTCAGAGCATGTGGGATCCTATGACCCCAGCAGCCCTTGGGCGGGGGGGGCTGGACTCGATCTTCTGAGGTCCCTTTTCAGCCCTAATGTCTATGAAATCTATGACCCTCCATTCCATACCCATCCACACATATGAATAAAGAAGGCATTAAGTAGCAAAGACAACCTATCCTGGAACACCCAGTGACACTGGGAGGCAATCAGAACAGACGCAGGATGAAATGCTTTCACTTCACATTAAATGGGAAAAATCCCACCTGTTTAAAGGACTAGTTTCTATTAGAAAAGAAATCTGAGGCCAGAGTTGCACTGAAGAGGAGTGAGCAAACCAGCCTGTGTCAGACCCCGAGAGGTTGTAGTCCTACATCAGGTTCATCTTCTATACATTTTCCCTCCCTCTCCTCCCAAGAAAACCTTTTTTTTTTTTTTTTGAGAAAGTCTGGAAATAAGTTGCTGTGAAATGCAGTCCTTACAGGACCCAGTTTTCAGCCCATCTTTGACACTACCTCCCTTTTTACAACCACAAGCAACTTCAGGCAGGACTGTTATCCTAGATGCAACTGCACTGGTATGTAGAATAGCTTGCCCAATGAGCTTCAACCAGAGCAGGTACAAAGGGCCACTTGGGTAGTTAAGGGAATGGAGACCTTCCTTGTCTGATGAGAAAAAAATAAAGGTTTTTGGCTTGTTCATCTTAGCAGAATAGAGATGGAGAGGGCATCTGGTTGCTTCTTATTAATACCTCCATGTGGTGGATGCGAGTGAGAAACGAGCACTATTTAGAATGAAAATAGCACTAGCACAGAACAAAGTGGCTACAAGCTGGTTGTATATTTAGACTAGGAGTGAGAAGGCACCCAATTCTTGCTTTTGTCCCTGACCTCTAGGGATGGAAGGTCTTCTGGCAGGGCACAGACATTGCCCTCATCCCCCCCATGCTGTTTGGTGACCCTGGTGTTTTAGACTTTGAGGTCTGCAGTTGTGTGCAGGGTCTGAAGTGGTGGTTATGGGAAACCCCTGGATAAATGGTGTCTTGGACTGGATGCTGCAGGAGGCCCCTTCCAGTCTTGAGTCTCAGGGTCATAATTTGGGTCCCTAAACAACTGGCAGAGGGAAGAAGCTTATGAATGCCTGCTCCCAATCTCCGAACCTTATGTTTAATTAGATGCATTTGCATTGCATTGCCACTGACTGGTCTTAGGGCAAACTACAATTGGTAGACATTCACTTTGTTTCCAAGTGAGAGCAATGGGACTATCTGCGTAGCAGCAGAATACAGAGCACAGGAAAACCTTCCTCCGATTTGCTTTTGCCACAAACAACCACATAACATAGCACCCATACAACACAGCATCCATTACCGGAGAGCAGCCTTACCTTTAGTCTGTCTATCTGTGAGGCAAGGAGAGCAAAGAAAAGAAGGGAGGTAAGCAGCTTTCATGACATTACTCACTGTAACCCCCCTGTATGCTGGAACCGGGTAGCTGTACAGCCTGAGAGAGTCTGCACTGCAAAGTTAACGAGCTGCCTCCTGGGCTCCCATGAGAAAGGCACTCAGCATTTGTGACAGGCACTGAGAACTCCAAGAGCCGATGTGAGTCCATACAGTGCTTATAGGTCAGCAGTCCGATAGGCTTCCCCACGCCCCTGGGCTGGAGGAAACAGCTCTGAGCATGAAGGCAAACCAGCTTCCAGATCCTTGTCTGAGTTCAAGGCCTTCAGAGCCAAGTATGATGATGGTATCTAACAAAGACACAGGCCCTTTGCCCTCCAGACCAAGGCGCCAAGACATTTTGCTTTGGTCAGCAAAGGTACTACTTCATTTTGCTTGCTGCTGGCCAGGGCCTGACTTGAACTGGCAGCTTACAAAACCAAAGAAATGCTTTCAGAAGGAATGCCTGTTCCACCAGGCTGCCCATCTCACTGCTTTGAATCAAGATAGATGCCAGCGTCCAAGTGGGTGAAGCTACTGACTTCACTTTCCCCGGCACTGCCAACAAGGGGTAAAACATGGGCATACCCATGTTTTGAGGGGAGGGGCATCCCACCCCTCAAACCCTGGCTGATGCAATGTTTAAATGCTCCTTCTCAGAAGGTGAAGGGTGCCTGTAGCTGAAAGCTTACAAATAAAGAATTTTTTTTTTGGAAATACATCTAGTTTGTCTAATAAAAAATATCACCTCTGCCATGAGTTTTGATTCCTTCTCTCTGAGAGCAGCTGTGCGTGCAGACAGCTGTGCACCAATGTTCAAGCTTGCAGCAGATGTACACTCCCCTGATCTCTACCGATTGCTCATCCCTGGAGCGAAAATTAAACAAGTCATTTGGCCTCCACCTTGGAGCCAATATGAGGGGTGGCAAAAGGAGCCATGTTGTTGCTGTTGGTTTGGGGGTGGGGGGGAGGGGGTTAAGCCTAGTAAGTAATCACAGACTCTAAAACAAAAAGATCAAGGGAGCTGGTTTGCCCCTTGCAATTAGTTGCTAGGCAACTGTGGTGCAAATGCCTAAAACCCTGCAGGGCACTGGCATGTTAAAGGCAGTTAAAATTAACAAGCTGCAGAGGCAAAAAGCCCCTCCAGTCAAGCTGACAAAGAGTGGCCAGGTGACCTCTCCACCCCCTCAAAGTGAGGAACAAGTTGAATGTTTGGGCCACCTAGCATAAAGGATATTTCAAATTCTGCAGTTTTATTTTAGAGCACGGCCTCAGCTGGAGAAACCAGAGAAGAGCCTGGACTGTCGCTTCCAGTGCAGTGATGCTCAACCTCGGACTGCACATGCCCTGCCACATGAGCGCTATAAATACCAGAGCACAGCCACTCAGCAGGCAGTGTTTGAGCTGCCTGCTTCAGCCCCAAATGCTCTCTGAGGACAGGAGAGGAGGAGGGAGGGGCCAGCTCCAGAGGACTGGCCACAGGTAAGTAACCTAGATTGTCTGTAATTAGGGCTCCCACCTGAGATTGCTCAGCTCCTGAGACTAGAAGCCACAGCCTCTCCAGCAGAGCAGGAGATGTGAGGCTTCCGATTACAGAGGGGAAGAGGCTCATTATGGCTCCCCTGGGGCAATACAAATGCCAAGAACTCCAGGGTGGAACTAAATTGCTCAGCTTTGTCAAAAACAGGGCCAATCCCCCAGCTGGCCAGCAGCAACAAGGAGGAAGATACAGCACCAAGTACGGGTGCAGCCTTCCCAAAGCACACAAGGAGGCACCTTGGCTGGAGGAATCTCAGGCCTAAAACCCAAGGCTAGTTAGTGAGCAAGTACTCCCAAACACAGTACCAAGGACAAGCCAGTGTAACAATATTCCTGTAGCTTGCTAGAAAGATCTCCTATTTTCTAAGCACATTTCTCACCCAAGAGCTTCCAGAGTTCCCCACCTCCCACACAGGCTGCTTCAACCTCAACTGAGTGCCAGAGCTCAGCCTCATCTGGCATTGTGCAGAAGAAAAGGGACAGGCTTCGAAAGGCTCTTGGGGATGCAATACAGGGTTTCACCACAGAAGAAACCAAGAATGCATCATGTTTTGGGTCAGCAAATGCTCATGAGCCAGGAGGTGACCAAGTTACTCATTACTCCTTAGAAACTAGCATTAGCCTGTTATCTGAAAGCTAGGGTGGCATGGGTGCTAAGGTACGTGGGCTAACAGCCCAAAGGTTGCAAGTTTGAGGCCACAGTAGAATCAACATGCACATCTCAAACTCCAACAAATCTGCAAATACTGCTAATAAAGCTCTCCAACAGCCTTTCACAAGCTCAACACAGATTCCCTCAAGTGCTTGGCAGACAGCATTACCTGGGTTGATAACAGGAAAGATCATGTCCCCATTTCTCTGCTTAGTTTCCAACCGCTCCAGTTTTTGCTGCTCGTACCGTTTCTTTCCTTCCTCCTCCTGCTCCTTCCGCATGTACTGAAAAAGAGAAGAACACACAGGTCAGGCTCAGTGCCCTACGCAGCTAATAACAAACTGTGACCAGAGCTCAGTGCTTGGGGCTGTCCTGCTGGCAGAACAGTGGCTGCCCAGATGACTTGGACCCCAGGTGTCTACGGCATCTGCAAGCACTACATAAAACCAAACTCAGCCCTACAACCAAGCTCAATGCAGGAGGGAGCCCAACAGTACCAGGTGCTGATGGGTAAGGTGGGTTGCAGGCACAGCCATTCCCTTCCCCTCCTATGCCAGTTTTGAATGTTCAGCTAGTCCTATTGGTCACCTTGCCTACAGTGGAGAGAACAACTGGCAGCAGCCACCAGTGTAAATTCAACCCCTTAGCTCCCACTACAGCACATGCACCTCTATATAGTCACTCACTCCCAGACACACACATATCCTGCTCACTTGCAGGCTGATGACTCCCTGGCTTCCCACAGCAGGGAACTGAAGGCTCTTTCTAGAGACCAAGGCAAGGAGAAAGCAAGCCCTAGGGACAGCAGCTGGGGCTGGATCCCAACAGCTGGTTTCCATACAGTCTGTAACTTTATTGTAACTACTGCACTGCAGTCACTTCATTACGGTAACAACATACCCTCCGACTGAGGTGCTGACTGTTATGCAGCTCTGGTGTCATCCAAGCAGATGAACCCCTGATGAGTGACTTCAGGGCGTGTTAGCAAATCATGTGAAACTTCTCAGCAGTGCACAAATACCCAGACACTCCCCTGCCCCACTTCCTCCCCCCAGCAAGATATACGTATCTTCCAGAAATCAGTTAAGGTTACACCAGAGAAACACAAAACATTGTGCTGGCTGCTATCAAGTTTGTCCATGTAATTTTGGGTAGGCTAAAGTCTGGAGCAACTTTGATGAAGGAATTCCTGCCTTGGTCCAGAGGATGAGGCTAGCTGCACTGTGTGACCCACTTTCCTTTACCTCACTTCCAGGAAACAGGACCATAGATGCCCAACTCTGGTCTAATGCAAACATGACCTAGGGTCCTCTCAGAGGAGAGGGGTCCCTCTCCTCTGAAGAAGGCGACTTGCTGCTCAGGAGGTGCCCATGAAATCGTGATAAATGTAGTGGGTTTACTATTCAGGTGAACTGATGAGGTGTCCCAGATGATAGTAGCTATAAGAAAGCTACTTAGGAAGGGGAGAAGAAGCTGCCCTACAGCCAGCTACTACAGTATGGCATTGTAGAAGCCAGCTTTCAGCAGTTGAGGACTGATAGGAATCCTGAAGCTGCCAAGGAGGACTTCGGCTCCAGGTGTTCATCATGGCTGCAGAGAAGCCACACTGACAACATGGAGTCAATGCTCATCACAATGCAGGACCACAGCTCAGAGCAGAATGGCAGGTGCAAGCAATGCTGACCAGCTTTGAGGGAAGCCAGGCACCATCCCTAGTCCCAGCCACGTGGGAGCAGGTGTCTGAGAGCTCCCGCTGCTCCTAAAGCATTCATCCTCCATGTGTTACCCACTGCCTGCAGACCCAGCTCCCTTTGAGTCAGAAGTTCTCAACTTTTCATCTCTATTGACCCAGAAAAAAGAAAAGAAAGACATGTGACATCAGTGCCAGTCCTGGGGAGGATATTGCGAGGACAACAACCATATCTCTGCATGAGGAGCTACCTGCTACGGAGACAGATTGCCTCCTGCCATTTTAAGTTAGAAAACATACTTTCCCACATGCAAGACCCACAAGGGAAAGGGAACCTCATGCTCCAGGTGGTGTTTCGCCAGGTGCACATCAGACACCCCCCCGGCTCCAACTGGAGGAAGTTAGCACAAGACATGAACTCAGTTAAGAAAACAAAACCAAGTTGCCAGCTCATTCAGGCCACAGGTAGATCTGTGGAGAGCTCTGTTAGGAGTGGGTGGTCTGTCTATCATCTCAGAAAAACGTCATCGTCTTGATCAATTGAGTTCCCAGTTCTGTTTGGGTTCTCACTGCCTTTCTACTCATAGACGACAGTCTCAGACTCCAACCAGGATGGATTCTCTGGTATATATAAGGCTCTGCATGAATGCACACTTTACAAGAAACAAGACTGGCTAACTAAGAAAATTAAAACCCCAAGAGCAAGCCCACTTCTATCACGGGGAAACAAGGACAGCTGGGATTGACACATTAGCATATAGAACACTGAAAGATGATAAAAATAGCAAGTGAGCTTGTCCCAATTTGGAGGCCAAAAGGAGGAAATGTAATGAGTGCGAGAGACAGAGTAACCAGAGAAGTGCTGGGATCAAAGCTCAACTCCGTCCATCTGCTCTGAGTCAGCAAGTCTGAATCCCCTCCCTTGGCAGTTTGAATCTATTCTCACCCACCTGATGGCAGGCTTGGCCTCCTCAGGGAACAGCACAGAATTGATTGCATTCATCAAAAGATATCGTCTTTCAGGGTGGGGTAGGGGGGAGATGGGGCAGGGGCAGAAAGGAGATAAAACACAAGCCCCTGAACTGGAACACATTAACAACCAAGACAGCATGATTCACGTGTGGCCACAAGCCCCAGGGGCATGAAGGGCAAGAGTTAAAACTGGTTAGACACTCGGACTGAATACACCTCGCAGTCCTGCCAGATGCCCAATGTAAAGTCTCCCTTATGAGCATGTGGACTGAGACAATGGGCAATACCTGGACAGGAGGAACTTCAAGCACTTTGTCCACATTCTTCAGTGAGAGGGGCACATACCACAGTGTCGCCCTATTGGTCACCTTCTTGGCACCTGAAAAAAAACAAAAAGGGTATTAACAGAATACAAAGGTGATGAAAGCCAGACAGCCTTGGTGGAAATTTTGCACAGGGACAGGGCAGACTTGGTACGGGCCGCTGGGACCGGACCCAACAGCTCTGCTGTTCTGCACTCCAACACACATACAGTCTTTTCACCAGTCATTAGTGCTGCGCCCCTTCAACACAGAGAGCAGCTGCTTGAGTGATGTGGGTGCCCTGACTCCAATGCTACTGCTACCGGACTATGACAGGACCAGCCCCGGAGGGAGGCCATGGCACGCGCCCATCACCCTCCCCAGGCCTGGAGTGATTCTGTTGGTGCTGGTCTTAGCTGGATCAGTCCCATGTGTCCTTCTGTGGGGCTTCAACCCCTCCAGACATCAGTTCTCTGGCCCTGGGCCCTAATCACAACACTACAGTTCTAATTGCCTTAAGGACTGTATCATGGCCTCCAGCTGTCCCCCTAGTCATGCCTATGCCTTGCTGATTTCACTCAAGTCATCCACTGGGCCCTCCAGCCCTACACTGGTTTCAGCCCCTTGGGTCCCTGATCTGTGCTGGGTTGTTGCCTTCAGCCTACAACTACTCAGTTTGGGCCCATGCGGCCCACTGGCTAGACCCATGTAAGGTTCCATCTTGGCCTCAGCCCCTCTCTAAACTTTTGGCAACTTGGGCCTCAGGCTTCAACCCACCTTAAATTCTCCTGTTGGTTTCCAAAACCCAGAGTGCCCCTCAGGCATGCCCCATGGCCTCCCTCTGGGGGCCCCTTCCCCATAGCCACAACCCAAGCCTCTCTACTCTCACTCCAGCTGAAGCCTGGGGTTTTGTCCTCCCCTAGGCTCTCCTCACTGCTGGTTACAGCTCAGGGTTGCCCTTCCCAGAGCCCTGGTCTACTTTTTCCTATGAGAGGCAAAAGGTTGGAGGGTTCATGGACCCTGCTGAATAACTCTGCTGCTTAGAGCAGTGGTTCTCAACCTTTTTGTACCAGGACCCATTTATAAGTATCAATGGCCAGTTCTGACCCAGTAAATAAATAGTTTAAGTAGAAAACAACCTCCTGGCCTGCCAGAGGCCTTCGCTCCCAACCCTGAAAGTGGGGAGTGAAATTGGGGGGGGGGCATGAGGGACCCCAAGCAGCCCCTTGCAGGCTGGAATTCTGCCAGCTTGCAAGGGAAAACCCCTGGTCTCACGACCCTCAGGTTGAGAAGTGCACACTCCACACACACAGCCAGCCACTTCAGGGACGATTATGGCTCACGTTCAGAGATGGCCTGGGGGGTGCGGGTCCCGTGCTCGCTACAACAGATTCTGAGCAAGTCCTGCCTTTCACATGTCACTTCTTCCCATGAGCACAGGGACAAGTGGGGCTTGGGGAAGACGACACACAGAGCAGGTCCCGCACAGCTCTGCCAAGCTCAGCCAAAGTCATGCTGCTTGTCAGCCCCAAATGAGAGCTGACACCTGATTTACGATGCAATACAGCTTGCTAAAAATCCTCCCACAACCACCAAGCACGGGATTCCTTCTGACAGGACCGTTCTACATACACATTCCTGAAAATGGAACCGTCAGTCACTCTGATGACGGCCGGCTTAGAGTGGCGGCAACAAGCACGTAGCGGAGATGGAGCTGCTGGATAAATGGGAGATGGGGCAGTAATTTATCTCCCCTCTGCATGTGCAGTCATGTCCAGGGTCTGGCTGTCAGCACAGCTGTTAACAAGCAAGCCCCAGATGGTGACTGATAGCTGGCTGGCAGTTTTTTAAGTCAGACAGGCCAGGTTCCTCTGCTTTAGCCCCGTCAAGGCTGGCTGTTCCAGGGCTGCTTCCAGAAGCCATTCCCTATCTTGCATGCCAGGGATGTTTCCGTGGAACGCTTAGTGACCAGCAGGGCAACACGGAAGTGTAGGGCCCTCAGCACTGGGAACTCCTACCTGCAGCATGACACCTTGCACCACGTTCTCCTCCAGACTGGACAAGAGCTGTATGGTAACTATGAACTCCCAGACAGCACCTGATGGAGGCCATATGTCAGTCATTCCCACCCCAAAGAGTGGCACTCTTCTCTGTTTGAGTTTTGCATCTTGGATATACTGTTCAACCACACACTTCTTCCCCAACACCATTATATAGATGGGCTTCCCACAGCTCCCAGGCTGTGGGAAGCCCATCCATATCACTGGAACAGGTTACCCAGAGAGGCTGTGGAATCTCCATCCTTAGAGGTTTTTAAGACCTGGGTAGGCGAAGCCTTAGCTGGGATGATATAGTAGCGGATGACCCTGCTTTGAGCAGGGGGTTGGACTAGATGACCTCCTGAAGTCCCTTCCAACCCTAATTTTCTGTAATTCTATGATGTAGTTGTGGCAGAAAGCCACCTTGGTTTCTCCCCAAAATCTCTGCCCTGTGACTATGTGATTAGATGGGCCAGCACAGAGGATTCACACCTCAGCCTCTTTAGGTAACCTGAGCTGGCTGCATTCCTGAGGGAGGGG
>NW_017728926.1:1810714-1813479 GCF_001723895.1 Crocodylus porosus | reverse complement strand
AATTATGCCTAAGAGACCCCTTAGGTCTGCGGACTAAGAGAGACTTTACTTTTTGCCCCCTTGACTTGGGGAAGTGCCCCAAGTGCCTGTACTGGGTCGAGTACCCGTCGGACTATTAGGCCTGTGTTTTCCCGAGGACACAGGGCCGAGACAGTCCCTTCTCTGGGTGGTGGCGGCGAGGTTACCCCCCGACTAGCGAGTGTGCTCTGGAAGAGGGGTCGGCCAAGCATAAGGCGCCCCTAGGGAGGCATTCGGAGTCTGGAAGGTGGGCGGGCGCAGGGAGGTGGGTGGCTCAACGCAGGAGCACCCCCTACTGGCCCGCCACAGTAGTAAGCACAGCCAACTCCGATTCCATATCAGGAAGCAGTGGTAGGGTACAAGCATCTGGAGAGCTGCAAACCAATGTCCCCATGAACCTAGCTGGCTCCCAACGGTGTTAAGAGTCCATGGGCAACATGAAGAATTTGAGGAATTCCTGGTAGAATCTGGACACCAATGGGAAACTTTCATGTATGCCTTGCTCTCATCCTTGCACAGATGTTCTGATTTACACCAGACAGAAATGACCTGGCAACAACTTTTTAAGGCCCACAACAAATGACCCCACACATCATTTGGAGCTGACCTTGAAATGGAGTCATCAGGGCACTTCCAACAGCTCATAAGTAACTATTTCCATAATTTCACATCCGTTTTAGACAGGGAACTTCAGCCAAGACTCCCAGCGAAAGAAAGGGACCATGGTGGATTTGATTCAAATGAAATCAATCTAAATTATGATTTAAAGCACTGCTCAAGAAGCCTCAATTTAATCATTGTTTTTTTACAAGAAGTGCATTCTTGTTGTTTGCTATCCTTTATTCACTTAACTTCTTGAAACTTCGCACTTTTAGAGAAAGGTAAGGGCTTGACTGTGTTCACAAACTTGCAGAGAGACAAGAGGGCTGATGGGTAGGTAATCAGATCTGTTATCTCTCATCTCCGTATACTGCTCTTAACAAGGATGTTATCTCTGAAGACAAATCCAGTTTGAGAACTGAAACTAAGCATCACAGAGATGCTTAATGGGATTTTCTAGACTGAAGACTGAGTCCCATTGGGTTGAGTGGTTTTCTTTGAGGTTTACTAATCTATAGAGGAGCCTCTGGGAACCTCATAAGACTGGGTCCTTAATATAATCCACGGCCTGTTGTGACCTATTTTATAAAACTTTTCTAAAAAGGTTACATGAATATACCATCTCAAATAGTATATCATTAGAAGTTATAATCCCTATTCCATGATGATATCTCTGAGCTTTAGCATATCTTAAATTATATAAGTTTATTTTTTAAAGCATCTTAACAAAAAAAATTAAAAACCCAATTAAATAAAAATCTGATTTAAATAAAAAATCCAATTCTTTAAATCAGGAAAGCAGCCACCTCCTAAAGACCAAATTGTGGGAGCCAGAACCCAGAGTGCTTGAGCAACTGCTACCAAACTGTACTCATTAAGCCAGATTTCACCAGGCTCCCTAAAACCATCCTCACACTAAAAGGGAAGTCACAATGAAATGCAAATCTGCACCCTTTCAACTATGGGCAAATATGGAAAATGTTTCCACTGTGCCACTGCTCCGACTCCGAGTGGATCTGACAACATGCTTTTGGGAATAAGACTTGCTGTTGCGCTCGTCTAAAAGTATCCTGACAAGCTGGTTACCACAGCAACCACATGAACAAACTCTGTATAGGCCTAAGCAAGTAATGTGCACTAAATTATGCAGAACAAGTTAATTGCAAATTTTTCCATTCTTTAATATAAATTATCAGAAGAAACGCAATTTCCAAGGAGTCTATTTTAAGTCTTAAGAGCTGCACTTCTTTTTCCAGTGCTATTCTCTCCTAATCACATTCAAATACATTTAATATTTTGACATTTGATATTAGTCAAATGAGCAGCCTCGTTTGCAAAGCAAGTGTATTAGTTTGGGTGTCTGCACTTCTATTTGACAAGCACAATGGAAAATCCTGGCACTGTTAGTGCTGCAGGTTGGAGGGCAGGGGAGGGGCTTCCAAACCCCGCACTGCCTGTGTGAGAAGAGCTGGATGAATAGGGCCCTTCAACCAGTCTTCCACGACGGAACATGTGTCACCTGGAAGCAAGTGGAGCAGTCCCAGAGCCCAACATGAATTAAATACTTCCGAGAGCACGTCAGAGGTTGCACCAGTGTTTCTCAAGCTGACCACTGGTATGACTACACCTCAGCCATCCCTACACCCCAGCTGCAATACTTATAGTACTAAATCTAGACCAACACCGCACTAGCCATTGCCCAGTTCCCTATGCATGCCGCCATTATAACAGCTGCATAGATCATGGGGCTGTGGGTTTAGTCCAGCAGGTAACAGCAGCTCTCCTGATAAGCCAGGATTTCCTTTGTGCCCCCTGCCAGCATTCAGACCTCCGCTGTCCACCCTGTGCTCCACCAAGCCTGCCCTTCTACCTCCTGACATTTAAACAGCTCCACGCTGCTGCTAACAAACCAGGGTCCCAATCCCAGCAGTGGGTGTTCATCCCTGGGACCCTGTGCAGCAAGAGCCCTTTCCTCAGTTACAAGGAAGTCTCAGTGCTTGAGTAGCTCTCATTGCCATAATCCTCAAGCATCTCATCTCTCCTGGCACCTCTGAGGAGAGTCCCCCCCATCACTTTATAGAGGGAACCAACTTCCCCAAGGTCACACTAGACATCTCCAGATGAGGAAGAGACCTTGGTGTCCTGAG
>NW_017728926.1:1788497-1810614 GCF_001723895.1 Crocodylus porosus | reverse complement strand
CCACTTTTCTACTTCTGTACCTATGATGCAAGGATACCACTCACCTGTGCCAGGGATACCACCAGCAAGCACTCTGATCATCAGAAAAAACAGGCTTGCTTACTGGTGCTAGCTTCAGAGCCTTGCATGAAACAGCTAAGGCAGAGAAGGATACGGAAGAGTTATACCACAACCTTAGCTTGAAGCTACATGCTACACTCCCAGCAGAGCAGCACCACTAAACCTGAACTCAGACCAAGCCACAGTGCAAGACAGTGACACACCCTGCACTTCACCAGGCAGCCAGCCCAGCCAGCTAGCTGCACTGTGGACTCCCAGCACCACACAAACATGAAGGCAGCTAGATTAGTAGCAGCAGAAGAACGCAGGAAGTGCCATACTCAGTCAGGCCACTGGTCCAGCTAGTCTAGTAGTCCATCTCCAGCAGCAGCAAAAAAGGGTGCTATAGAGGGAGAGTATTGAACCTGATCTCTCTCAAATGGCATATCCTTTATTCAGTACTCAGCCTGGCATGTGCCAATATGGCTTAGAGATATGTCAGAGGGAACATCTCCAACCATTCTGTTCAATAGTCATTAATAGATCTATCATCATCAATTTAGTCCAATCCCTTCCTGAATCTAGCTATGCTACCTGCCTCCACCACCTCTGGCAATGAATTCCACAAGTTAACTATGTATTCATTCAAAAAGTACTTCCTCTTGTTAGTTTTAAACCTATCATCTACTAACTTCAGTGGGTACCCCTAGTCCTAGTGTTCTGGGATGTGGTAAACAACAGTTCTCTGTTCATGGGGTCCACACTCTTCATGATTTTAGACCTCTATTCATTTTAGACTCTCCTAGTATGGCAACCTAGCATGGCCCCAGCATACCTCTGATCATTTTGGTTGTCCTTCTCTGTACCTTTTCTAAGTCTACTACATCCTTTTGGAGATGTGGGGACCAGAATCACACATAGCATTCAAGATGTAGGAGCACTATGGACTTGTACAATGGTATAATGGCATTCTGCATTTTGTTTTTAATTCCCTTCTTAATGATACCCAACATTTTAGAAGCTCTCTTGGTCACTGCTGCACGTTGAACTGATGTTTTTAAAGAACTATCTACAATGACTCCAAGGTCACTTTCCTGAGTTAAAACAGTTAATTCAGAAGTCAGCACTGTGTACCTATAGTTGAGGTTACTTTTTCCCAGATGCATTACTTTGCACTGGACAGCACTGAAGTTCATCTGCCATTTTTTTGCCAACTCACTTAGCTTGGTGAGATATTTCTGCAGCTCCTCTTCATCAGCTTGGGACTTGACTACCCTGAATAATTTGGTATTGTCTGCAAATTTGGAGATTTCACCATGCACCTTCATTTGCAAGTCACAGACAAGCCACTGGTGGCTTCTTGCTTCCTTCTCTGTGCTGTGTCCCCTACCCAACCTCACTGTGACCAAGTTAGAGGGGAGTGCCAGCAGTTTGCCTGGCTGAAACTTGCACAGGAAGGCTGAAGACTACAGGCCTAGCAGGAAAGGTGCTGAGAACTCAGGGCAGACTCTGCCTTGTGCACCCCAGGGAAAGGAGGAGACCATGCATAGACCAGCAGGAGCCAACTGCTGCTCACTAGAGGCCTGATCTCAAGCTATTTCAGGAGGGTGCTGAACACAGAATCAGGTGGGCAACCTGGTGACTTAGGCCCCAAATGCAGGTATTAACAAACTTTCCTGGGAGCTGGTGCTCATCAAGGCACAATGATTCTCCTTCAGCACTTGCACCTTAGGAGCTGTAGCATGCAATTAAGCAGGGAAACAAGAGCAAACAGAGCCTGGTCTGCTAATCCTCACTTCTTGGTACGGGTTCTCTCACCCTGAACAGCACAGACAGCAACTTGACTTTCACTTGCCTGGCCAGTATGTGTGAGGGCTACCCTGCTGGGTTCTGAGGAGTGAGAGGGGGAGAGACTCCTCATCACAGCAAGGATGTTGGAAGAAGGGCTCTGGACAGTCCTGCCCTATACAGGCAGCACAAGGATGCCATGGCCAGCAAGAGGGCATGAGCCAGATGCTGACAAGATGCAAGCAGCCCCCTCAGGCTTAATCTCGTCATAGAACCATAGAAAGTTATGGTGGGAAGGGACCTCAGGAGGTCATCTAGTCCAGCCCGCTGCTCAAAGCAGGACTGTCCCCAACTAGATCATCCCAGCCAAAGCTTTGTTAAAGCCAGGCCTTAAAAGCCTCCAAGGATGGAGATTCCATCACCTCTCTAGGTAGCCCGTTCCAGTGCTTCACCACCCTGCTAGGTAGAACTGTTTTCCTCATATCTAACCTAAACTTCCCATGCTGCAACTCGAGACCATTGCTCCTTGTTTTGTCATCTGTCACCAGTCTAGCTCCATCCTCTTTGGACCCACCCTTCAGGTAGTTGAAGGCTGCTATGAAATCCCCCTTCAGTCTCCTTTTCTCCAGACTGAATAAGCCCAGCTCCCTCAGCCTCTCCTCAGAAGTCATGTGCCCCAGCCCCTTAACTATTTTTGGTGCCCTCCACTGGACTCTCTCTAACTTGTCCACATCCTTTTTGTGTGTGGGGGGGGTGGGGGGCAAAACTGGACACAGTTCTTCAGATGTGCCCTCATCAGTGCAGAATAGAGGGGAATACTTACTTCCCTTGACCTGCTGACAACGTTTCTACTAATGCATCTCAGTACGGTGTCGGCCCTCTTGGCAACAAGGGCACACTACTTGCTTGTATCCAGCGTATTGTCCACTGTAACCCTCAGGTCCTGTCCCTCAGTTTGCCCCAGTTTCAGACAATCTGACATGATTCAAAGGTATCAGCTGGCAATGTCTGCCAAGATGAGCCTCCCCTGACCCCTGGTCCCCCACTGTAAGTAAGCATTGCTGCTCCCAGAGATACCAGAGTACGCAGAAGAGTCCTAACCCAGCAGCATGCACCCTTAGGCAGCTACAACCTCCACACGCTGCAGTCAGAATGAAGGAAATGGCAGCTCTGCTCAGTAATTAGACAGGGTCCCCAAGACAGAGCATCACATCAGATCCAGGGTGCTTGAACCCCATGCTAATGTTTCTTTGACACAGCAGCTGCTCAGGCTAATGGTGCAAATAGCTTGTTTGCAAAAATCATCATGTGCTTCCACATCCAATATCCAACGCAACTTCAGCTTTGGCTCTTTTGTTTCTCTTCTCACTTCTTTTGAACTCACACAACATCCAATGCCATCCATTCATATACTGGGAATGGCTGATGCTAAGCCAATGTTTGTGACCCTGCCCCGGGAGTCTGGACAAGGGTACTTGGCCCCAGTGTCGGTGCAACCCCCAGCATAGCTAGAATAAAGCCCCTTGGGCTTCTTGGCACAGCCATCACAGCCGTGTGCAGCCACCATGTGGAAAAATGAAAAGGGGTTGCTATGGTAACAACTGCCTTGGAAGAGTATATTCAGATCAAAACAGAGACCCAAGGTTCATCCCACTGAGGTGTGGACAGCAGCCTGGTGCAGCAGCTGCAGAGCTACCACTCCCCTGCCCAGCCCAACCCGCCAGACCAGGAGCCAAACACTGCTGGCAAGATAGGACGGTGCCAGCTCCAAAACAGTAGCGTACACCCGAGCCCCAGAGTCAGGGTGAAGCAGGCAGTACACAGAGGGCACACAGCCGCTCCTCCAGACAGTGAATCACTAGGGCAACCACACATGGGAGGGACTGCCTATGCAAGCCTAGCAGAGATCACAAGCATTCAGCTCCATGCTGTCCAGGAGCCACAGGATGCTCAAGACACAGGCAACTGACTGCTGAAAGCCTCTGCCCCCTCCCCCCCAGCATACAGCTCCCCCTGGGAGAAAGGAGAGGTACAATACAGAAAGCTACACTGCATGGCCATTCAGTCCCCGCTTGTGGTTGTGTACAGAAACCCTATGCTGCACTAGGGAGAGGCTTTAACACTTCTGCCTGCCCAAGACCTGTGAATGATGCTCCCGTGCTCAGCTAAGCCGCAGCACATCCCTCCTAATGGTGCCATAACCACCAGTGCTTCACAGGGAGCACCCTACTGTGTGGGTCCTCCCAGGAATCTCATCCAAACTAGAGGCAGGTCAAAGAACGAGGATGGCACTGATCAGCTCCCCAAAAAAAAGGTTCCTGACACCCTGTGCAAACAGGCTCCCCAAGTCCTGACACACCTGCCCATCAAGAGCTTGGGTTTGGAGCATCTGCGGCACACATGAGCATTACCTGTAAGGATATTCTCAGACAGCACGTTGACCTGGACTTCTACGGAGCGCTTGGAGGTGTAGGTGATCTCTGCGCTGACAGTGGCCACCTCCCCAATGCACATAGGTGAGAGGAAGTCTGTGCGCTCCACGCGGGCCAGGGCAGCCACGCAGGGCTCCTAGGGAGGACAGGAGAGGAGGGTTAGTGTAGGGGCAGCTAAGCGGGGTAGCCTCAGGGGATGAGAACAAGCCCACAAGGTCTCTGAGCCTCAACAACATACGGAGGGTGTCAAAAACCCTGGAGAATGCACCACCCTGCCCTGTACAGGCAGCAGCATCACAGGATGTCCCCAAAGCACTGCAGGGGGCTGGCAGACAGCAGGGGCTCCCATGGTATGGGTGGCATCATGCCTGAGCCCTGGCCTTGCTGAGGGGAACACGGAGCCAGGCCCTGGACTGGCAGACACTGCGTTTGAGGGGTGGCTGGGGCAAACGTGCTGCCATGTGGGCACAGTATAAATACAGCATGGCAGCTGGCCAAGCCATGGAATAATCAGGAGGCTATCAGGGAAACCCCCAAGCCCTGTTCACAGTGCAACCCAGGCAGGGGAGGGCAGAGCTGCTCATGGCTCTACTCCTCAGGGGTTTTACGTGACCAGTTTCCACAAGGAGCAGAGCAGCGGGCCCTTCCCCCAGAGGAGGGGCAAGGAATTCAGGTCACAGGCTTCCTTCCCTGGGCAAAGCAGAGGCAGCAGCGCCACCTGCTGGCTACCACCCTGCTCAGGAAGGGATCCAGCCAACAGCTGGCAAGTGATGAAGTGGAGACACTTGGGAGCCAAGTTTTTGGCATTGTCAGAGCCAGAGTTGCAGGCACAGCCTCCCACAGGCGCGCCAAAAGCAATGCCCTGTAAGATCTTCTTGCCATGTCCTCACCTCTAGCAGAAGCAGCTCAGTCCACTCCAGAGCCCCTGGTCCAGCCTGGTATCTGCCACCCAAACACTATGCCTGCCCTCCCCTCCTCCTCTCACACTGCGGCTCAGCTAGCACTTGTTCCCAGCAGCTTGTGCACACTGCCAATGCTGCAGCATAGCATTTGCTAGACCAGGAGCGCAGCCAGTCCCAAGCCTGCTGGAAGCTGATCCCCGGCCTGCTGTGTGGAAGAAACATGCCCCTCTTGCTTCCTCCAGTATCAGTACTGAACAGATTACATTACAGTCAAGGAGCTCACTCACATTTATGCCATGTCATCACTTTCAACCTAACCCCATGTTCACCACCACTTGTAGCTTGCTTAAGCTCTCTCCAGTCAAGTGGGAGGGGAGGAGGCCTAGCAGGTTAACACGCAACATCTTGTTCTGCAAACTCTTGGCATAATTCTACTAACACAAAGCCCAGGGCACTTTGTTGTCAGTCCAAGCAAGACAGATTGTCCCAATGTCTTCAGTTCTTTGCTAGTAAGAATGGGCAAAGAATAAGAAATGCTGAAAAAAGGACCACAAGGAAGCACATGATTGCAGGTGAAGAAACAAGGCAAAGTTCACTGTTTTTTCTGTGTGTGTTTGGTATGGCAAAGGGAAGGAGCTGTCTCCTCCAAAACTGCTGTCCCAAAGAGAAGGCAGGTACACAGCTTTGCCTTAGAAGCCACCCCTTGGCTTCAGGTTTCTTCAGGACAGCCATTTCTCATCTCAGAGAGGGAGAGCTCAGGACTGCCGGAAAAGGCAGGACATCCTTGACAATGTCAAAACATTCCTAACTGGCTGGTGATTCAGGAAGCACCTTCAACATGAAGTGGATCCCAGTATTGCCATGCAGGATTTGCATCATCCTCATCTGCTCAGGGGATCCCCAGTGACAGAGCTGGAACTACACCAGTCAAAGCACAGACAGACACCAAATGTGTGCTCTCCTAAGGCCACTGCTGTTTGCCAAGAGGCTGATGCTCCTACTGCCCAGACACTAGCTCAGAAACTGAGACAGCCACAAATCCAGTCAAACCTATGCCCAGAAGATACCCACTGGGATAAGGTAAGGTACCAGTGATCGTGTGTAGACATAACAAGAGGCGTGTGTGCATGACACTTCAAAGCAAGTTAAATGCGTTTGCACCGCTTTAATGGTGTCGATGTTTGCACGCATTGGCGGCGTATTGTGTATGAATTCCAATCGCTGTAGGAAATTTGGCAGTGTAATGTGCCTTAAATGAGTTGGGGCACAGCTGCAGAGTGAAGCACCGGGCTCCGTGCAGCTCTGCAGGAAACCCTGCAGGCAGCCTGGCAGCAGCCCAGGAAAGCAACTCCGCCCAAGAAAAGCAGTGAACCTAATTTCTTCCCCCCCACCCCCAACCTGCCTGCCTGCGCTGCACAGGGGCCTGGAGCTTCCCTCCCCGGCTGTGGTGCCCCCTGGGACCACCCAAGCCGGGTGCCTGCGGGTGTGTGCTGCCTGGGGGGGCCACCACTACGGCGGAGGGAAGCACCAGCCCTTTGCCCCCAAAGCCCAAGGATCGCTCTGCCTGCTGGCAGCTCGCCCTCCCCTACCTGCCTCTCTGGCAGGGCAGGTGGGTCAGCAGGGTGTGTGCATGACACAGGGGTTTAAAATCAGCCCTAAATTGAAGTGGTGTTTTTTTCATCTACACACGGCCATGACCAGTGACACCACCACCCTCTCAGCCCCCAATATGCCATCCTGACCTATTCAGCATGCATCATGGCAGCTGGCCAGGAGCTCAGAGCAACTGCTGGTCACCACCCAGACCCTTAAAAGTTTCTGTATGCACATTGCTCAAACAAGTGTGATTCATTATCAGTTTCATTCAGATGAAGTCAAGACAGCAAAGCTAAGCCACTATCTGAGAGTAAACTGAATATTGTATCAAAATAATACAAGTTATAGACATTATTGACTGGGATCAAACCAACATTTACAACAAGACTAATCAACTCTTTCACATACACTAAAACGCAAGCGAAGGTGGTGGAGCCCTACCAAAGCACTGCCCCCAGGGCCCACGCAATTAGAACTGTAACAAGAACCCAAGCTACCCGTATCCAAACCAGGACTTCAGACACTACCTCAGACTGAAGTGCTGGTGCACACAGACCCCTCCTTCTGTGCCTGCCAACAGAAACAGACCGAGCCAGGGCACCCCGATAAGCAAGTTTAGCCACTCTGGTCTAGCCCCTCCCAGTCCTTGAGACTGCAAAGGTACAATCTGAGTGTGTGTCTAAGGCCAGTCTGAGATCTAAAACTTCAAAACCGTTTCCTCAGGTGTTTGCACTATGTGGCTTCCCAGATGCATGCAACTAAGCTTCCTCACACCTTCCAAGTAAAAGGCAGAGATGCTTCCCAATTTACCAAAGGGAAGAACAGAAGGAACTGCAGGTAACAGAAGGCTGCTGGCTCTCCAGCTCTCAACCTCACATGAAGCAAGAGCTGGAACTACAGTATAAAGCCAGGTGACCAGGGGCTGCTAGCACTGCACTTTGCAGGTGTGACTTCTCTGAGCAAGAGGCTGGTGTGGGAGCATGTCACCAGGGTGCAGAACAACCAACATTAAAAAACCCTATAAATAAACCCAGCATATTGGGAAAAATCTCCCAACAAAGCTTCCCACCCAAAAGCTTCTCCTGTGCAGGGGTCAATGACTTTGATGTAAACACATGACAGAGGACCCCACTAAAAATATGATCAAGATTTCCCAGTGGGGTCTGTGCACTCATGTGGCCTCACCTGTCCACAGACGTGAGGTCCACTGCAGGCAAGGAAGGATGGACAAGGCACAGGCCCCACTCCACTGGAGAAAACACATAACTTCCATAGCTTTTAGGAGAGAGATGAGCGGCACAAAACCTGCTTGTATGAATTAAATGCCAGGACGGATCACTGGGAGAGGGGACCAAGCCAGGCTGTCCCACCAGCATCTAGCCCAACAGCATCAGGCCAGGAGGGGATGTCACAGATCCACAGGCAGAAACTCGAGAAAACTGTTTGGCTTCCTTGAAGGTAGGCTTGGGGGGAGGCAGGGTATAGTGAGTGACCATTGAAGGGTGGGGAGAGAAGGGGGCTGCCAGTGGACTGAGGAGGAATGGAGGTCCTGGTTGAGCTAGCTGCGACTGAGGAGAGGTGGTCCCAGGAAAAACGTGACAGGAATCTGTAAGGGGGCTCAGCAGTAGTCTGAACATGGGGCAAGGATTTTGTCAGTTCTGTTTGACCGTTCTCCGCTGTCAAAGTATTTGATCACTTTCTTTTTTATACCGTTTGTTTTTCTTTGTAATAAATCCTTTTGTTTTTCTGTTATTTTTTACCAAAGTGCCTTGTGGTAAATGATATCCAGGCTGCAGTTGTATTCATCTAGGCTGAAAGGAATCAGGACTTGTGGCAGAGGTGCTATCTTTTAATAGACCAACTAGATTTTTTCAAAAAAAAAAAGTCTTTAATTGCAAGCTTTCAGGCACAAGTACCCTTCTTCAGGCATAGGAGAAAAGATTGTAAAAGTTCTCCTGAGCAGAAATGAAAGTTCGCATTTCATAGGAGAGCTGAAGGTGTGGTAAAATCCCCTTTGGATATCACCTCTTCCATGAGTCCCGATTCCTTGTGGTAAATGACGATTTCTGGGCAAATTAATAACATGGGTATTTCAAATCAGCAGAGTGGGGGACCAGTAAGTTCACACAAACCCAGGGTGCATCTCTGGGAGCACCCCAACACCCTAGGGTTTTGTCACAGATGTAACGTCCTTCAAGTTCCAGGGCAGAGCCTGAGTGCCCAGGACACACTGCAATGTGTGCCTTCTTCCTTTGCCCCAGTGCTGCCTGGGAAAAAACGGTGCCTAAAGGCTAGACAGCAGCTGTAGAGAAGCCTCCCAAGGCAGCTATACTGGGCCAGAGGGGGGATACTGAAGCACTGCATGTACGCTGGGGCAGGCATTGGCAGTAGGGCATTGCCAGCAAGCGCCAGCCAGCCAGAGCCTGCATGCGCACAGGCGGGCACAGCCTGAGCCTGACATGGAAATGGCCAGACACTAGATGGGAAACAACAAGAGAGAGGGACAAAACGTGTGCAATCACTCACTGTGACAGGAAGGGTTTCTCCAGGGGAGAAAAGGCTAAGCCACACCCCAGGGGCCTGAGGACACTATCCCTTCACCAAAGTTAGGCAGCTCAAGCTGAAAGTTCCCAGCCAGCAACTGCCTCCCCCCTCCCAAGCCAGCATACACACGAAGCATCAGGAACTCCGTAAAACCTAGCCCATCCACAACACAATAAAGCAGGAGAAAGGAGAAGTAACCTGTCCTCCACCCCTTGGCATGCCCCAGCAGGGCAGGGAACTCCATGCCCCGCAGAGAGCAGAGCCAAAATAAGCCTTGCAGACAGAACCTCCACGAGCTCAGGGTGGAGGTCAGATTTCCTCCTGGACCGAGGGAGGGAAGGGGCCACTACTCCCTGGAAAAGGAGCAGACAAAGGCTACAGGTGCACAATGAAAAGAGTCCAGCAGCAGAAAGGTGGTGGTATTCAGAGTAATGCAACCTTGGACTTGGCCCAGCCAGCCCAGGGACTTGCCTAATGCACAAGCATGAAAACAAGCTCAGCGCCCCACCTGATGCATGGCTACTGACTGCTCCCTTCCATCCGCAATTCTGGAAAGGAACATATAAATTCAAGCCCCCGCCAGCCCATGTGCAGCCTGGGTGGCAGGCTGATGCTCCCCCTCTGACATCAGCTGAGCGAGAGCAGGCTTGTGCAGACCACAACAGCACGTACCCCAGGCTGGGAGTTGCAGTGCCGGGTGCTGATGATGGCTCCCGCCTCTTCAATCATTTTCAGGATGGTGCCCCCATGCACATTCCCTGCGATGTTTGCATCATCTGGACTCATGAACCTGCAGAGGGAAAAAAGATGCATCACTGTTCAGACCACTCGACACCACTCCCACCACCCGGGTGGCCACTGTAAGCAGAGCACATGGCACTGCCACCCCCTTTGTCACAGTTCAGCTGCAGCCACCATGCTCCAGGCCCCATGTTTGCAGTTTAACCCTGAAGCGCAGGCACAAAGGCAGTTCTGAATGACAGGCACAGGATGTGGTTTCCCATGGACTCCGCCTCGGTTCCACCCCAGTGACGTCAGTACAGGTGGAAGCAGCCGAGTCACAACTCTAAGCAGTGTCTCTGCCCTCTGGAAACCAGACCAAAGAGACAGGCCAAGGCCAGTCCCCTATCAGACCCACAGGTCCCTCACAAACAACAATTAGCCCCTCATGTGCAGACCTATTCAGCATCATCCCACTGTAGAAAAGGGGAGCCCAAGACATTGAGAAGCCTATGGCTGTAGAGCCAACTGAGGGGAGAGCAAGGGCTTGTTGAGAATCCCAGTGACTCCCACTTTGTGATACTAAGGCCCTTTGAAGCACACATGCAAAGTCAGTAACCGACTCTTTGCTGGGCACTTTCCCCTGAATGGCACGACAGGCCGGGGTAGGTCACTGGCTCTGTAACAACCTGACATACTCAAGTGCCAGGGCTGGCAGCCTCTGCTGCCCCCCCAAGTGGGGATTTCAAAGTGACAGCATGCTGGCAGTGCCCACTTGCATCCTAGGAGCCTGGACTCTTGGGTCCCACCTTCTATTTCCTTCCCTCTGCTAACAAGTCAAGGCTAAAATTAAAACCTTGCACAGTAAAATCCATGGCAACTATCGCACCCCTTTCCTCGGAGCAACTGTGGGTTCCAGCCACAAAACCACATTACAGTAGCATATTAAACACTGGCATTTAGCAAGCTAGGCTCCCAGCACAGCCTCACTAAAGGGGCAGTAGCTCAATGAGACAGCCCAGCGGATGCAGACAGGACTCAAGCTACAGGAAACTGGTCATATGCACCATCACCTGCCACGTTCTAGGCAGCCGAGCAGCCTCTCCTGCTTACTCCATGTGCCTGCCCTCTCGTCTTCCACGCACCCTCTGCACAGCCATGGTAGGGCACAGCTACCCTGTCCCTCCCCAGTGAGGTCTGCACCATCTCACATTGGATATGCAGCCTCTCGCGCAAGTCTCCATTCCTACACTCTGCAGGAGCAGGCACCTTCAGGGTCTGTCCTGCATCTTTTACTGTTTGCAACACTCTCCCTGGCCCCAAGAACACAATGCAACAGCTTGGCACAGCTCTACTTCTTGAGCACTTGTGCAAGTGTAACCATCACCCCATCCATCTCCTCTGCCAGGCATCCAGGTGGCAGAGCAGGCCACAGCTACAGTGGGAAGTTCCTGGCAGCGGTGCCAGTCCGCGGCTGACACTAACAGCTGCACTGACTTTCTTAACAGCACAGTTACACAAAAGAGTTTCTAAAAGAAGTTAAATTAAGGGGAAGCTAATCCTCTAATTGGGGATTACACAGTTGATCGGTTTAGGAGCTAGTAGATTAGGCCAAGGCCTGGCTAAGCCAGATCTTAGCTGCAGAAGTTGTGCAGCCACTGCTCCTCAATCACAGTACACGGGAAGCACAGACCCTGAGACAGTCCTTAAGCAGGCCAGTGGTTAAACACAACTCTGGTCACCACTAGTCCCATCTGCTCTGGCCCTTTCCCAGACTCTTAATGACTACAACACAGCACCAGCAAATCCCAACAGCAGGAGGGCCTTTCAGTAACAAGCCAGCTAGCGCAAGGCATCCCTGCAACCCTGCCTGTTCAACTGCAGCCCAAGCAACTTCACTCCCTCCAAACGCCAGGGAAAGGGGGCATCACAGCCTACGCAGAGGCTCACACACCATGCAGCCATCTCTTCTGCTCAAGTCCTGGCCAGAACAAGAATTAGACCACGGCTGGCAGGATCCCCCTCCAGCAGGCATCCGTTCCAGGCAGACTCCTCGCCGGCTTGAGCTCCGTCCCATTGTCCCCGGCAAGGCAGCGAGCACATGCACGCTTCGCACAGCCTCCCCCTCCAGCACAGCCGCTGGCGCTGAGCCACCTCCCCTCCCAGCCAGTACACAAAGCTCCACGGCCAGCCTACCGGATCAGCTCGCAGGCCATCCTGGCGGGAGCGAAGCGGAGCGTCTCCGAGCCCTCGCAACTTCTAAGCCGGTTCCGGGACCAGGCGGGGTCAGGCTCCCTCATCACCTGCATTTCCCAGGGACGGCAGCGATGTCGCTGCTGAGGCCTCATGCACACACACCACATGCAAGAAACTTCTCTTCTGCCCAATCATACTTGGGAAGTATGCTGCCAGCCAATCAAAATTGCTTGCTGAAAACCCGTTGTCATAGAAACCCTTCCTATATAATTACCACAGGAAGAAGCTGACACCCCTCCCAGTGGCTGCACACCCTGCGAGACCTTCCTTGCCCTTGCTCCCAGCCAGGCAGCCCAGCACAAGGCTGTGCTCCTCGTGTCCCACACTAGCTGGGCAGCACCCAGAAGCCCTCCCCCACACATGAAATACACTCAAAAACAAAGTCCTGCTGGGAGAGGCTGAGCCCAGCGTGCCTTCACCAGCATGCCAGCTATTGCCCCTTCCCAGAAAGCACCAGATGCCTCACTACCTCTTAGCCTGCTTGATTTTGCTCTGGCACTAGATGCTGCACCTACACAGCTCTTAGCTCCCTGCATCCCTGAAGTGTAAGATGAAGGCTGCCTCTTGCTGCCCCACAAAAGGTATGCAATACCTGTAACCAGGGATCAGGAAAAGGAGCCTCCCAGTCTTGTATCCCCTGCTGGATAAGGTCCAAGCAGCGCTATGCCAGCTCATAACAATAACCCCTCTCACCCAGTGCCCTGTGCCCAGAGGGACTGTTGCATACAGAGATAGGCAAGGCATCAAGCTGGTTTTACCTGTCTGGCAAGCCCTGCCCTGTCCCACCCCTGTGGCAAGGCGCTTCCACAGACTGCAAGTATCTTAAGACATCCCAATCCCCATGCCCTGGGCATGCTGCTGAGCAGGCAGAGTGCCTTCCACTACCCCAGGTGGCACAGATGCCCAGCACTTGCAGGATAGGCCCTTGGAGATGGGGAACAATGGAAAAAAAATCAACTTTCTTGCTAAGTGGTAGACACCAAACCAATATATTGTTGGGCTCTTGAGGCTCATGAACTGCCCGAGCCTCATCCATGAATTCCAAGGAACAGGAGGCCATGTCTGGAAATCAAACACATATGTGGGTGCAGAAGCAAAAGGCCCCCATGGCTTTCCACAGGGGCTACAGTGAGGGACTTGCTCCCCATCAGCTCAGACTAGCTAATCAAGAAAGCACATTTACTATAGAGAAGAGCCTGACCCAGGCAAACAAGGAACAGGCCATGGTAAAGTTCTGCAGATTGGCTGCCCAAACACTTGGCATCAAGTGTTTGGTCGTCAGCAGGGTGCAACACAGCAAGCCTGCCCGCAAACCATTAGGAAACTCCACTCTATCTGCCTCCAGAACGAGCCCAGTACTCACCAGTCCCATTTGCACTGTCCCCACAGGCAGGGCACCCACAAGAGGCAGCAACCTCTCCCAGACACACAATGGGCAAAGCTGAAGACTCCACTACATGGTCCCATGGGCCTCACCTGCGTTTGCAGAGGCTAGCTGATGTGAGCTACAGCATCTGAATAAGCTAGCTGATACCCAAGCAGCTGTATAGGGTTCCCTACCTCCAGTGCACCCCCCTGCTCCCTCCCCCCCCACCCAATCTGTTCTGCATTCACAAATAAAGCTGTGTAGAAAGATTAAACCCTGGCATAGCCCCCTCTCACATCACCACTGGAAAAGAATTTGAATGGCCTTGTGAGCAGACAGCTCAGCAAAACAGTGGAGAAAGGCAGAAGTCCTGGACTGCAGGATCAAACTAACCACGGCTTAATTTCCTTACTATAGTACAGCAGCCTGGGCAGCTCCAAAATGCAGCACACCTATGAACCTGGCTCTACAGCAAAGGAGCCCCCACCTCTGTCCAAGCCAGCAGGACTAACAGGAGGCTGCTGATGACACTGCACACACAGCCTCCAGTGCTTGGCTTTCATGATGCCAAGACAGTGCCACCACCTCCCAAGCACCCCATGTTGCACCCTCACTCACCCCTTGGACTTCAGGAGAACATGCCAAAGTCTCCTTTTCCAAATGGACTTTGCAGCTGGCTGCACACACAGCATTTTAGCACTCAGCCTGGAGCTGCTCCTCTCTGGGACACGCACACTACTGGGGTCCGACAGGCTCTGTTCAGCCACACAACCCCTCACCCTCTGTTGTGCTCACATCAGCTGCAAGCATGCCATGTTCTCCAAGCCAGCTCTGCCTCACAGCCAACATGCATGGGCTTTGTCAATGTTTGCCTTAGCATTTGGGTAAGATGGATGCCTTTGATGCTAGACAGGCTACAGCCTCTGTGGCTGTGGAGCGCCCCTCCTCCTGCCTGAACCATGCAAAGACCATGGTCTGGTATCATGAATTTCATGATGCTGGGCATGATAGCTTTAGGGGTCCCTCATTTTAAGCAGCAACTACTGCTATGTTGTGTCAAGCAGGGAGGCTGCTTCTGCTTTGGGGACAACTCACTGATTTAAGTATCTGAAACCAACATTTCTAAGTTGGAGAGAAAAATGTCCCCAGTACCTCCAAGCATGAAATGTCATCCTCTCAGGGTCTGCTTTATGCAGTACCATGGGATACTATTTACAACCCAATGAGGCAGGTATATGGTGCTCACAGCCATCAAATTAAAACACTGTTCAAAGATCCAGCTTCTAAATATCTGTCCATGAAACCCAAGTCTCCCCGACACCGATAAGCTGATAAAGCCTGCTGCCTAACACCACCTTGCATCTTAACTCCCACTGCGCTGCACCCGGACTGATGGAAGAGAACTCAGACACTGCAAACCCTGAGAGCAGCAGGAAATGTGCCGTCCTGTCCTAAACTTACCAAACTAGTACCCGATTATCAGCTCAAAGCCATAAGCACAGAGAAGTATAGCTCCCTCCTCCACCAACTACTGCCTTTGGCCAGAGCTCCTCTGAGGCAGGTAGCACAGGTCCAGTGCTCACTGCAGTACCAGGCCTCAGTGCAAAGGCTACTCAGATGTAGTTGAGGGCCCTGCATGTATGCACAGAGGGGCCAGAACTATGGACACAGGGACACTACAACTGTGACAAAGGCAAATAGCCCCTATTAATTAGAAAAAGGACAGAGCTAGGAGCTGGGTATGGGCACTATCAGGCCTGGTAGCCAAGGGTACCCAGGAGCAAAGCCAGGGCCCCTTATCTCCAGGGTAATGGACAAGAAGCCCAGGGTTCACAAAAGCAGCAGGCCAGTTCTTCGTCTGCTGCACCATGTAAGAGCTGTGCAGTGGCAGCTTCCTTCAAACAGATCTTCTCTGCCCTCATCCTGGGTCATTTGGCTTTAATGATTTGCAAACTGAGTGCACCAGAGAATGACACATGATGCAGCCAGGCTAAGGGCACCAGCGGGAGCTATCAGAGCATCTCAGGCCAACAGGGCACTGGTGTCAGATACCGTTGTTGGCTCAACCAGGCCTGTTTCCACTGTGATGCCTGGGCAGAGTAACCTTCCTCCACAGGCCAAGTGTGCCTGGCATCAGATTCTCCATTGGGAACCCAATCCTAGTGGCTCAGTCTGTGGTCTCCTGGTACAGGTGTTGCTAAGTCACCAGAGTGGAGTCCTTGCTTTCCCCTTCAGGTCTCAGGGCACATGTCCCATTTCCCCTACCTCTTCCCACTAGCACCACATGCCTGGCCACCCTGGGATAAACGCACTTGGTCACTTCACATCACACCCCCCCAGCAGCCCAGTCATTTCTCCATCTGCACTGCTGCAGGGCATCCTGTACATGCAGCAAGCATGTGGCTCCACTGCAAGACAATCACACCTTCAGGCTGCCTATGGGGCTGCAGAGCCCAACCATCATGAGGACACCATCATGAACAGGATCACACCTGGTGTTACCAAGGGGCCCTGCCAGGTTAAAGAAGCAAGCCCCCCTGGAAGGAAAGAGCTACAGCATCTGCTGTATCTGCTAGGTGTGAGGACCTAGCAGCCCCCACTGTTCAAGTTTCTCCTTACCAATCAGATTTGCCAGGGAACAAGGACTGGTTGGTTCCCTTCCACACTAGCATGATGCTGGTGTTGCCAGTGGCACAAGGCAGTGCTCATCAGTAAGCCATTTAATTGCAACCGATTTCCCCAATCCTGTTCTCCAACACCCCTGAGCTTCTGAGTACCCACAAGGGCTGGTCATTTAGCTGTAAAATCCCTTCTGCCAAAGCTTGCAATACACTACAAGGCTTCAAGAGTGGGACAAGTTACTCCACTGCCCTGCTGGCACCATCACCAGCAGTGTCCTCTATACAGACAGGGATCAGCCCAAACTGAAGACAGGCCAGCAGCTTCCAGAGTGATGACCAGACTTATACCAGAGGCCCACAAAGGGAGCACTACCATGAGCACCCCACTTGCTCATGGGGAAACCCAGAAAGGACAGGAGAGGGCAGCCGATCTCCTGCCTCTGGCCTACTGGCTTGTGTCACCTGCCCGGGCAGGTGCCCCCTCCCATTCCCTTCTTACTTTCACATAAAATAACCTGGGAAGACTGGCAACCTTTAAGCCAGAAAGTGTAAACGTCTTGCCCAACTTCACTAGCAACAGCCAAGCTGCTCTTCATTGCACAAGTGATGTCAGGTCCCCAGCAGTCCCCTATCACCCAGATGACAAACCTGACCGCCACTAACAGCAACTGACACCAGAAAGTTAGTGGCATGCTAGGAAGCTCATCTGAACCAGCACTGCTCTGCTGCTCACAAGTCCACCCACCGCCGACCAGCAATTACTGCACCATCAGATATGGCAGCTAGATTCCAGGTAGGGAGCTTCAGACATTCTCCCAGCTCAGGGAGTAGATTCCAAGTCCAAACCAACTCTCACCACTTTGTTTTGCTTAGGGATAACTAGGAACTCTTGGCAAGATGCAAGGACAGACTAGGCTGTCTGCAACAGGGACATCTGCCTCTAAAGAGATTGTCTCCCTCCTGACAAACACGCAGGATTTGGGCTATTCTAGCATGGCCATGAAAGGACTCTAGTTTCAGATTAGGTGATGAGAACAATGCTCCAGAGCTCCTTTCACTCCTGCTGCAGATGAAGCAGAGGGGCAACAGTGGAGCATCCAGGAATTACTGAGACAGGCTGCCTCAAGCCAGGTTCCTCCCTAACCCCCATGGCATTCTCCTCACCCGGTGCCTGGGCCTCCAGGGAGTACCTAAGAAAGTGACTTTCAGAAAGAGGATTCAGGACCCTTACCACATGGTCCAGGGAACTATGGAATGGAGACAAGGCATTTGTACAAGTCTGATTGTTCTCTGTTGTCAGTGCTTTGACAAGAGGCATTTGAACCCAAGTTCATTAATGTGCAGCCCGCAGTCCCAGAAAGCAAGGATGCATCGAGGAAGCATGCAACTCTAACACTGGTGCCACCAAGAAGGCTTCTGATTCCTTGACCAGCCTGCACTTCAGAGAGGACTCCTAGGAAGGACAGCATCCACCTCATGAGGAAAGGCAAGCCCCTGTTTGCAGGCCGATCTTTTGGATAGGCATGAACGCCGCATGCCCCCAGAGGCTGGGTGGGCACGTGAGCTCCTGCAGGTGGCAGCGGGGGCATGGCGGTGGTGAGCGGTAAGCTCCTGCAGGTGACCATGGTAGTGTCAGTGGCGGGGGGAGTGGTGAGCACCAGCCAGTGGCCAGTGACCACCTGCAGACACTGCCAGCAGTGGCAATCAGGGACCAGCCACAGATGCCGCCAGCAGTGAGAGGGGGAAGGGGGGGGGAGCGGTGACCACCTGCAGGCACTGCCAGCAGTGTCAGCGGCGCTTTTTGTAGGGGGTACACCGCCAAGCTCAGGGGGTGCAACGTGCACCCCCTACGTGTTGCCAATGTGGACAGGGCTTTAAACTAAGATTGCTGGGGGACAGGGATACACAAATTCAAACATGTCCAGGGACCAACACACAAGTAAGCCCAGTAGACAGGGATGCTGGGAGAGCCAATCTTGCTGGATCTGAGGGAACAGTTCTCCATCAGCAAGACAGGAAGAGGAGGCCCTCAGTAAGAGGACTCAGGTGCCTATATACTAACGCCAAGAGCATGGGGAACAAACAGAAGAAGCTAGCCTTCCTACTCTCCAGTGTGCATTATGATCTAGTAGAGATTACAGAGACCTCACACAACTGGGGTACAGCTAAAGAGGGCTACACCCTGCACCGAAGGGACCAGGTGGGAAAGAAAGGTAGAGGCGTTGCTCTCTACATGAAAGAGCAGTACACCTCCTTGGAGGATGACATCTGCTCCAAAAATGGACAGCTGGAAACCTGCCGAGTCAAGTTGCAGGGGGAGGCAGGGCGCAGGGTGCGTGTGGGAGAGAGACCTAACTATAGGTGTATACTACAGACCACCAGACCGGGGGAGGAACTTAATCTGGAGTTCACCCAAGAATTACCTGAGGCTATATGTGCACATGACACGGTCCTCATGGGCGACTTTAATTATCCAGACATTTCCTGGGAGGAACACTCACCAAGCTGGAACAGTCACGATCCTTCCTGACCCATGCTGAGGAGCTATTCCTGACTTGGGAGGTGCATGGGCCAAGTAGAGGTGATGCTCTGCTAGACTTGGCCCCGGCCAAAGGATATGACCTGGTGACCAATTTAAAGAGCCAGGGAAGTCTGGGCAACAGCAACCACGAAACCATCATGTTCACTGTCCGATGCAAGGCAGACAAATCAGATAGCAGAATTGAAGTCTTGGACTTAAAAAATGCAAATTTCGACAAGCTTAGGTCACTAGTAGGACAAGTCTTGCAGGACCAGGGACTGAAGGCAAAGTGAGTGCATGAAGAGTGGCTGTTCCTTAAGGACACGATCCTTGAAGCACAAAGGAAGTCCATGCCCATGCAGAGAAAAGGTAACCGAAGGGTTGGGGAGACCTCTTAGCTAAACAGAGAAATCACGGTCTTCTTAAGAAAGAAGAAAGAGGCTTATACACAATGGAAGCTAGGGGCAGGCCCCAAGGAGGACTATTCCAGGACTGCCTGCACTTGCAGGGAACAGATAAGACAAGCTAAAGCAGCGACTGAACTTAGATTAGCATGGGAATCAAGGACAACAATCCTTTTTAGGTACATAGGGAACAGAAGGAAAACAAATGGGAGTGTCAGGCCATTGCTCAGCAACTCAGCAGAGCTGGTTACCAGCAGCCAGGAGAAAGGTGAATTCCCCAATGACTACTTCACCTTGGTCTTTCACCGAACCAAGCGGAAAACCATGCCAGGTAGAGAAGAGGATGACCACAGTAGGAATAATCACCTTCCTACTATTGCTGTAGAATTGGTGTATGACCAAGTAATAAAATTAGACATTTACAAGTCAGCGGGACCAGATGATCTTCATCTGAGAGTGCTGAAGGAGCTGGCTGAAGTCATTATGGAACCCTGGCAAAACTATTCCTTAACTTGTGGCGCTCTACAGAAGTTTCCGAGGACTGGAAGAGGGCCAATGTTGTAACCATCCACAAGAAGGGCAGGAGGGAGGACCCGGGTAACTATAAGCCAATCATTCCAACTTCCATCCTGGGGAAAATCCTAGAAAAGTTCATCAAGGAGTCTATCTGCGATAAGCTTGCAGAAGGTAAGATTCTGAATGATAGCCAGCATGGCTTCACTGCGGGCCTTACCAACCTCATCTCCTTCTATGGCCAGGTAACTCACCACCTGGACATGAGAGAGCAGGTTGACATTGTATACCTAGACTTCCAGAAGGCCTTTGAACTAGTATCCCATAATGTCCTTGCAAGGAAATTGAAGGATCGTGGGCTTAACTCCAAAATAGTCTGACGGGTGAGAAACTGGCTGCAGGATAGGACCCAGAGAGTCGTAATGAACAGATAGGTGTCATCCTGGTGGGAAGTGGGCAGCAGTGTCGCGGTGCTTGGCCCAGTACTTTTCATCACCTTTATTAACTATTTGGATGGGGGAGTAAAGAGCTCACTGGCCAAGTTCGCGGATGACACCAAGTTATGGGGAAGCATGGTCACACTTGATGATAGGCTAGTTACAGGCAGACCTAGACAGGCTGGCAGGTTGGGCAGATCAGAACCTGATGAAGTTCAACACTGAGAAATGTAAAGTGCTCCACCTCAGGGCAAGCAACTCCCTACACACCTATAGGCTTGGCAGCACCAAACTGACTAGAACCACGAATGAAAGGGACCTGGGGGCAGTAATAGACCACAGTGAATATGAGCCAGCAGTGTGATGCAAGAATATTATTTGCCCTTCTGGCTACAGCATGCGTCAATCTATGCATCTCCAGCTAAGCCAAGAAAGTTATTCTTTCGTTTTACTCAGCGCTGGTGAGACCACAGCTGGAGTACTGCGTCCAGTTCTGGGCACCTCAGTTCAGCAAGGACGTGGACAAGCTTGAGAAAGTCCAAAGAAGAGCCACCATATGATCAGAGTCTTAAAAGGCAAGCTGTCCAAGGAGAGGCTGAAGGATCTGGGACTCTTCAGCATGAAGAAAAGGCTGAGAGGGAACCTGGTAGCAGCTTACCACTACACTAGGGGAGTACATCAAGGGCTCAGTGAGCAACTGTTCACCAGGGCACCCAAGGGGAAAACCAGGAGTAATGGCCTGGAAGATCGATTCAGGCTCAACATTTGGAAAAACTTCCGCCAGGCTGTCCAGACTGTGGAATAAGCTCCTTCCAGCGGTGGTGCAATCACCTACCCTGGAAATCTTCAAGGGGAGACAAGACAGTCACCTCGCTGGGGTCACCTGACCCCAGTTATCTTTCCGGCTGGGTGCAGGGGGCTGGACCCGATGATCTTTCAGGGTCCCTTCAGCCTTACAATCTATGAACGCCCTGCCCCAACACTCCTGCACAGACTATTTCAGAAACACAGCCCAGAACTTACTACAGTCAGGCTCAGACAAAAGAAACATGCACTGCTTTGGGAGCTGCAAGCCAGACCAAAGCTTATATCATGGCTGACAGCACTACAGTTATTTGTACAGAAGTTACACCATGTCCCTGCGCCAGGTCAGCATCACATTCCAAGGGATGCACCCAGCAAAGCTCCCGGTTACATTACTGTCACCACAGCCCATTGGGTTAGCTCAGCAAGGGCTCTGCTGCTCTCAGAAAGGCCCATTCTCCTCACGTCCCAGCTGTAAGGAAGAGAAGTTAAAATCACTCACTTCCTCTTAATACGTCACATGGCCCAGCTTCTACACAGCCCTCCATGGAGAGGTGAGGGCCCTAGGACAACAGACACCTAGTGAGAGGCAGGAATACGGTAGTAGTAGACACCTGGCAACTCAGAGCACGTTACCTTCACAGACAACTTATACCAGCACAGACAGATGAAAACCGAAAGATGAAACGAGACAGCAGCGCTCGGAAGAGAAGATGCAGGCAGCCGATCCCCTGGTGCGTGAAAGGGAGCCCTGGCTGCAAGTGCTGCCACACAAGGGCCCCTGGGAAACGGCACATTACTCTGGACCCAAAGGAGCCAAAACGTCTCACAGCCTGTTTTCACAGCCTAATTACTCCCCTGAGCACAGCACTTGCAATCCTCCCCGGAAGACAGAGCTCAGAGCAACTGGGGCTGGCAAATGCCAGCGCTGTTTATCAGAGCACGTACTGATCCGGGGACCAGGAACAGCTTTTGCAGGCATCGCTCCGGGAGAATGCATTACAGCCCGTGACCTCGCGCTCTTTGCACCCAGGCAAGGGCAGCACCGCAGACTACGGCACAGCTGGCAGCTCGGCTCCCTGCTCAATGCAGTCTGAGCCCGACCCGCTCCCCGCCGCCGGGCCGAGCGGTGCGGGCCAAGGGCACCGCCTGTGCGGGGCCCGCACACTCCAGC
>NW_017728926.1:1775041-1788007 GCF_001723895.1 Crocodylus porosus | reverse complement strand
GTGTCTGCATCGCCACAGGGGAGGCACTGACCCGGGGGCCGCCGCGCCTCTGCCCCTGCCCGGCTGAGTCCTCGTGACATTGCCCGGGACCTGCTCCGCTTCCCTCTGCCCCGCTTTGGACCCCAGTGGCCACGTCCAGACAGCGCGGGCATCGGTACCTGGCACTGCCGACCCGTCCACAATGCCACATGCGGGGCACAGGCCTTCCTGGCACTGCTGCCTTGCAGCGTGGGGGTTTGACCTTGGGGGATCCCAGGGTCAAAACCCCACACCAAAAAGAAGCAGGGTGGCACACATGGAGGCAGCGCACAGCCCAAAACCAGAGCCTGGCCAGGCTTCCTGCTGTGGCTGCAGCCCCAAGGCCCTCCCCCCAGACCATAGATAAGAGGCCAGTACAGTTGCACCCCCTACCGCCTCTGGCGTAACCTGCCATGTGCCAGAGCGTGTGTGGCACACATATCCCAGGGTCAGGTGGCAGTGGTACAAAGTATGCTAGGTTTCAACAGCCAGCAGAATTAGGTCAGAAGTTGCCCATAAACGCTTGCATTACTCTGAAGGTGCTTCCTGGTCCAGCTCCATTTCCAGCCTGCACCTTTCTGGCCTGTTTCCGAGACTCGGCCAGCACAAGAGACGAGAGTGCTCACAGTGTTTTTCTAGATGTGTAGTTTCCATGACAAATCCAGTAGCGTCTGCATTAGCTGTGGCCCCAGCCCTGCAGCCACTACTGACATTCAATAATGCTCTCTCACAGGAAGTGTCATTGGCTTCCAGGGAAGAGCCTGTGTGAGTTTTAAGGCCTCAGGGTGAACAACAGTTGCAGAAGAGCACCCATCTAACTGAGGTGTTTTTTAGACAACACATGAAGTGGATATTTGCAGCAGTGAAGCCTTAACCAGGGCTCTGTGCTGGAAAACCTTTTCTGCTCATTGCACATATCAGGCCTTCCTACTAGTCAAGGGACCGCAATCACCATGACCTTATTCTGGTTTCACACCAGCAAGTATTTAGTGGGGAGACTGCAGCAGCCCATTTCATCTCTGGCTGTCTGGTACCTAGGAAACCAGGCTTTCTGACTGCCATGATCCAGTCATCAAACTGCTATACCAGAATGGGAGCAGGTGTACTATCCCTACTGCGTGCCAAAGCTGCTCTATTTCTCCACGCCCACTGATGGCTTTTGCTGCCTGATACATTAGTGAAACTTGGAGCAGGTGCTTCCAGTTTCTCACATAGACTCATACAAAGGGTTGGAAGGGACCTCAGGAAGTCATTTAGTCCAACCCCCTGCTCAAAGCAGGATCATCCCCTCCCCATATCATTCCACCCAAGGCTTTGTCTAGCTGGATTTTAAAAACTTCTAAGGGTGGAGATTCTGCCACCTCTCTGGGTAGCCTATTCCAGTGCTTCACTTGTACATGTTCATAGACTTGTACATGTCCAGCTTTTCTAAATAGTCCCTAACTTTTTTTTTTGCCACTGTTGGCTGGTCACCTCCGCCTCAGACTGTTGCCAGGTGCAGTAGTCTGGGTGCTGACCTTGCCTGCGAAGACTGAAGCAAAAAAGCCATTGAGAACTTCAGCCTTTTCTACCTCAGGTTACTAGGTAGCCTTCCCCATTTAGTAAGGGACCTATACTTTCCCTGAACTTCTTCTTGTTGCTGACATACTTGTAGAAGCCCTTCTTATTAGCCTTCACATCCCTTACTAGCTGCAACTCCAGTTGCATTTCGGCCTTCCTGATTTCATGCCTCCATGCCCAAGCAATGCTTTTATACTCCTCCCTAGTCATTTGTCCAATGCTTGTAAGCTTCCTTTTTGTGTTTTAGCTCACTGAAGAGTTCCCTACTAACCCAAGCTGGCTTGCTATACTTGCACAGTCTTCCTGTGCATTGGGATGGTTCCCTCCTGTGCCCTCAATAAGATTTCTTTTAAGTACAGCCAGTGCTCCTGGACCCTTTTCCCCCTCAGACTGGCCTCCCAGGGGATCCTGTCCAACAGTTTGCTGAGTGAGCCAAAATCTGCTTCTCTGAAGTACAGGGTGTGTACTCTGCTGCTCTCCGTCCTTCCTTTCCCTAGGATCCAGAACTTAAATCATTTTACAGTCCCTGCTACCCAAACTGCCATCCACTACTATATTGCCCTCCAATTCTTCCCTGTTTGTGAGCAGCAGGTCAAGAAGAGCATGGCCCCTAGTTTGCCTTTCCAACACTTGCACCAGGAAGTTGTCTCTAATGCTTTCCAAAAACTTCCTGGATTGTGTGTGTACTGATCTTTTGCCCTCCCAGCAGATGTCAGGGTGACTGACTTCCTCCATGAGAACTATGGCCTGTGATCACTTCGGGAAACTTGTGCTAGCTGTTTCAAGAAAGCCTCATCCACGATTTCGTTCCGTTCTGGTGGTGTATAGCAGATATGAATCACTATGTCACCCTTGTTGCTCTCCCCTGTGACCCTAACTTAGAAACTTTTGACAGGTCTGTCTCCAGTTTCATAGTGGAGCTCTGAGCAGTCATACAGTTCTTTTACATAAAGAGCAACTCCTCCTCTTCTCCCCTGCCTGTCCTTCCTGAACAGTTTGCACCCATCCAGAACAGTGCTCCAGTCCTGCAAGCTGTCCCACCAAGTCTCTGTTATTCCAGTCACATCATAATTCCATGCCTGCATGAAGACTTCCAAATCTTCCTGCTTGTTTCCCAGGCTTTGTGTATTCAAAGCTGGGGTCATTCTCACTGGGCTCACCTGACCCCGGTTGTCTTTCTTGCCTAATGCAGGGGGGCTGGACCTGATGATCTTGTGAGGTGCCTTCCAGCTTCTTACTATCTATGAATCTATGTACAGGCACCTGAGGTAACTAGCCGATTGCCCTACTTTCTCAGGAAGAATGAGAAGGCTTCCCCTGTTACCTCTTTCTGCTTGCTTTTCCTCTGGGTCATTCACTTCCCAACTTACCCCAAGGCTTTGGTCTCCATCTCCCAGCAAACCTAGTTTAAAGCCCTCCTTACTAGGATAGTGAGCCTGTCTGCAAAAATGCTCTTCCCTCTCCATCAGGTGGATCCCATCTCTTCCTAGCAATCCTTCTTGGAACAACATCCCATGGTCAAAGCCCAAAACCCTGCTGGGAGCACCTCCTGCGCAGCTATACATTGATCTGCGGGATACATCTGCTCCTGCCTGGGCCCTTCCCCTTGACCAGAAGGATTGAGGAGAACACAACCTGAACCCCCCTCCTCTTCATCCTTGCATCCACAGCCCTGTAGTCACTTTTTTGATCTGCTCAGAGTCTCCCCCGGAAGTATCATTGGTGCCCACATGAATGAGCAGCATGGGGTAGTAGTCAGAGGGCTGAATGAGTTGCAGTAATCCTTCCATGATGTCTTGCATTTGGGCTCCGGGCAAGCAGCAGACCTCCCAAGACAGTAGGTCAGGCTAGGAGACGGATGCCTCCATTTCGTACAGAAGAGGGTCTTCATCCACCACCACCCATTACTACTTCTTCCTGGCAAGGAGGTGACATGGTCATTATTTTTATTGACTCACAGTGTGTCCTTTTTGCATTTGATTTATGACCGATAGGATCAGTGAAAAGACCTGTATGAAAGCTGCAGAACCTGTTCTAGTCACTCTGTCAAGCCCTCTCACAGTCTTGTCAGGGGCTATATATTGCTTCCCATCCCCACAACAAAGTCCCCCACCATGAAATCAGCAGGAATGCCTAGAGCCATTTCTCCCCTTGAGGAGGGCTCGGCCCCTGGAGCACTGAGAAGCCAGTGGAGGTTTGGAAGATGGAAGGGGACTGAAGAGCTCAGCTGAGAGTGATGCCGGGGGGGGGCTTGACCACTCCTATGCCCAGGAGAGGGGCATTTGTAGCAACCCCTTCTCAAGGACCCAGGTCAGCAATCAGGCTGGCAAGCTGCTGTTGTTCCTTTACTAGTCAGGACATGTAACATCTTCCTAATCCCTCCCACCTGCCTTTTAAGCACTCTTAAGACCAGTGTACTCAGCATCCTGAGTCATTTTGCAGCTGGATAAAAGATACCTGTGTCTGCTCCAAGCATCTGGAGGAAATTGTGGCATTTCTGTGTTGAGGCCAAGGAATTAGTGTACATGGGCACCATACAGAGGGATAAGTTTGTCCCCAGTGTGTGCACCACAGCTGGGGAGACATGGAATATAGTAGCCTCTGTGGTCACTTAATTTAAGAAGTCAAAAGCCCTGAATCAGCCTAAATCATTAAATGGCAGGGACTGGGAAAGCAAGGATCCTGACAGCAATGCTACGTTAGATACATCCCCTATGGTATGGGCTCTGTCAAGCATTGTGTACTCTGAAGGACAGACAGTACCACCTTAGAGCACAATATTAACTTTAAAAAAGGAGGGAGGTGTTACCATCTGGGTGAGCTGGCAAAGCTTTCCTCTGGGCTTCCCAGTGTAAATTTAGCTAAGCAAGGGGGTTCAGTGCAATAAAGACACATCTTGGTTCATAAGACAGAAGTGAATCTCATTTCTGTCTGCAAAGTTACCAATTGCCCGTCACCCCATCACACCAATTGTTCACACCTGACAGAGCTCCCGGGCAAGATTAATGTGCTATAAAACACTCAACGTGGGACAGCACAGTGACGTCCATCTGCACTCCTGTTGCTGTCCCGAGGGTCCTTGACATATTACTGGAAATACAGCTTCTCCTAGTTTTCAGGCAGAGGCTGAGTACTCCCCCCGCCCCCAAGTGCAGAGACAACACACTGAACACCACTGCCTGCTGAGCCTTGGCCCTCAACCAGCCCCATGCACCATGAGTCACAGTCTTCATCAGATCCCTGGTAACTGGTGGCTAATTCTCTACAAATTGCCCTGCATCTCCTCTGGCTGCCTCTCATGAAGGAGCCTGCTTACAGGTTCCACCCATCTTATCAGCCTTACCAGACATGTCGCCAACTCCTGTCTTGGCCACTATCCCCATGAGGCTGACAGCTGAGCACACCTCCCTGCCCTGGGACTGCCCAGGCTTGCAGGCCTGCTCTTGAGCAAAGCCTTCCCTTAGCAGCCAGGGGCAGCACACCAAACAGTCTGCTTAAGCAGCTCTCAGTCTTACCACATCTCCTCAGGCATCCACAGGCAGTTATTGGAAGGGAACGTGCTCACAATCGCACCCAAGCTTTCCAGCACTAGCTGTGTCAGCCAGAGGCAAATGGCAGAGCCCAGAATAATATCCAGAAGCACCTGCTCCACCAGCCCTACTCCCAGTTATTAGCATTAGTATCTTGTGTCAGGGTTAATGGTAGTGTATTTATAAAGAGCTTGGATTATGGATTTGTATGGGATGGTTTGGATAGGGATGATTCTGCCTCAGAGAGGCGGTTGGACTACATGACCTCTGGAGTCCCTTCCAGCCCTACTGCTCTATGATTCAATGATTAGCATTGAGCAGGAGCAAGACTCCAGGGCCACAGCAGCTCAAGAGCTTGAGGTGAACTTGCTCTGACTCATGCTGCAGGCTAACCCAGTCAAGCCAGCTGTAGTAGATACCTGATTGATACAGTTGGGAAGGCCAAGGCAGGTGGCAGCCAGCCCCTCCTGTCCCAGTGTGCCTAGCATGCCTTGGCCATGGTGTCTGGATGGGCTGCCCAGCTTGGGGGAACCTTTGACCTTTTCTGACTTAACAGAAAGGCCCATTTTAGAGAGCTTTCCCCCATGGCACAACATCCCATAGTTGCTCACACTGTTTCAGTTCTAGTGGAGGTCTGGCTGGTGGGAGCTCTAATGTAGATATGGTTCCTGCAGCCATTTGTGATCATGATGTTCAGGGCCCTTGGTAACACATAGGGGGTACACACAGGTGCATATGCCCCCTGAGCTTGGTGATGCACCTCCTGCAAAAAGGTGCTGCTAACACTGCTGGCGGCGCCTGTAGGCAGTCGCTGCTCGCCACACTCCACCCCCCTCACTGCTGACACTGCTGGTGGCGTCTGTGGGCAGTCTGCGATTGCTGCTGGCTGCCACTGATGCTGCCAGCAGCATCTGTGGGTGATTGCCGACCACAGGTCAGCGCTTGCCATGCCTCCCGCACCAGCACCGCAGCTGCCTGCAGGAACTCCCCACCTGCCACTGACAGTGCTGTTGCCACCTGCAGGAACTTGCTGTGCCTCCCAGCCTCTGGGGGCAGACAGCACTCATGCTTAGGGCAGACCTGAGCAGTATGGAGGTAACAATGTCAATGTTCAATCCATGCCAGAGCAGCAGGGTAGTTGAATAAGCATCAGGAAAAGTGATGAATTCAGGGCAAGTTAGGAAGGCAGGACCCTAGGAAGGGCTGAAGAATTGCTGACCTTGTATTTACCAGCAGGCTCACAAGGAGGAAGCATGTGCGCACACACACACATGCATGCACACATGTACATGCAGAGAAGGCAGTTCCCATGCCCAAGTTGTGGAGGAAGCTATACCTAGCAGAGAGCTGCATAGTCTTTGTGGGCAGCACACAGATATATGCTATGGGCCCTGACCTTCCCCAGCCTGGAGCCTGAGATTTGGAGGCTTCTGTATAGCACTCAGAGGAGAGCATTCCTAGGCTTTCATGGGCTGGTCAGGCTCCTGGCCCTGAAAGTATTTGACACTAGGTCACGCCTAGACACATCTGCTAGCAGCAGTCTGAGGCCAGCTCCCTGTTCATTACCATGTCTCACCTGGCTCTGGGGAAGCTGAGGCAAGGGGTAAGTACAGAGCTCAGTCTGCCCTAGAGGTACCTGGAGTCAGTGCCAGGCACCATTTCACTGTGCTGTGAAGCACTGTGGGGAGCTCCCTGGGGTAGGCTGCATTGCAGCACTCATGCGTGCACAGGCTTGGGAGAGACACCAGACCGAAACTGAGTGCAGCTCCACCCGCAGGCTCAGGAAGATACATTCAGGTCCTGGGGTCATGCTTCCACCTCCTCCAGCTGAAAACACTTCCAAGAGACGCTCATTAGTGCAGATTTCCTGGCAGGAGCCTTCCCAGGCAGCCTCTCAGCTGCTTCCTGTCAGCTTGCCCAGCAGCAGGAGCTGGGAACTCAGAGATGGGGACACAGTATGACGGAGGGTCTGGCTGCACAATGGGCTCCCCTGGATTGGCACCAACCATCCTACTGCCTGTCTGTGCCCTGACAGCTTATCTCCACCAGAGAAGCCTCACTGAGCCTCAGACCAGACAGAGGCTGTGCTATGCCAGTGTCTGGCTCTCCCCTGCACCAGGGACAATGATATCTTTGTAAGTCCGCATGCAGCAGCCCCGAGAGCAGCATCCCTGAGGTGTGGAGCTGCTCCCCTCCAGCAGCCTTTCCTGCAGCATGCAGAACCCACCCCTGTAGGCCTGTGAGCTAGGCAGAGATGCTGGTGCTTGCAGTGCAGGGAAGCCTAGCAGGGAGAAGTGTCAGCACAGCTGCTATTTGTTGCACTCTTACAGTGGCTCCCAGAGGCCCCAGTGTATCCCATGGAGTACTGCTCAGGGGAGCCTGCAGTAGGACCTGCATGGGGGTAGCCTCTGTCAGATCAGATGGCAGCCATGGGGAGGGAGGTGGCACTGGTGCACGGCATCTGTGCCTTGCGGAGGTCAGGCCATGGTAGAGGCACAGCCCAAATTAGAAAGGTGCAAACTTTCTGTGCAAATGTAGCTCCTGCCTGCTATATTTCAGAGCAGGAGCCAAGCTGGCATGAGGCAGAAATGCACATCCAGACACTTGTGTGGATCTAGGCAAGTCATTGTGCTGGTTTCCCACGCTCCTGCAGCCTCTGTTGAAGTGCAGTTACCAATCCCTCCACTGCCTGGGGCCTCGCCCCAGACCCTGGAAAGGTAGAGTGAAACTGTTTAATCACCCCCACCCCGTGGGTGGCTGAGTTACTGTTCTCTGTGCTGCATGCCCGGGCAGCTCTCTGCAGGCCTGCAGCAGTGAGCGGCACCCAGGAGGAGCCCAGGCAGGAGACAGAGCCACACCGCAGTGGGGAGACCTGTGCAGCAAGCAACCCACAGTGAGAGGGCAGGAAGGACACCAGGGCCAGGGGGTCCCCCCCATATACACTCACATGACTTGTAGTGTATGTCAGGAACACTGTCTATCACAGGGTCAGGAAGAGTGGCCCTGCAGACAGGAAGGTCCTGCTTTGTCTGCCCTTTGTCCAGGCTGGCTGAAGTGGCTGCACGTGGGACACCTTAAATTCCTACCAATGCTTGGCTCTGGCTGAGGACCCCAAGTTCAAGGCACTCAGATACACATTTGAACAACTATCTCACCCGACATGCATGCAGCCTGCCCTGCTCCCTGCCAGCAAAGTCCTGCCCATGTCTGGGGAACCCCAGCTTTGCAGAAGGCAGGCAAGCCAGGTGAGGGAGTGTGAAGCCTGTTGCAGGAACATGGGGTCCAGTCCTGGTCCTGGTTACAAGATAAATACCAGGCTAAAAGAGGTAAGTGCAACCCCAGTGAAGTCAGGATTGAGAGAAGCAGGGCAGGATTTGCCCTTCTCAGCTCACTCCCTCCCCACCCCCAAGGAACACCAGACTTGACCCGGCAGCTTGGCAGAGTCAGGGGCAGGTGAAGGCATGCAGCAAGTCTTGAGTCAGCTCAGCAGCCAGCCTCCCAGGAGCAGCTTCACTGGTGAATGCCTGTACCACTGCACAGCCAGGGCAACCTTCAGGGGCCTTTGGGCAGCCCAGGAGTCTGCTGATGCTCAGCAGGAGGCCACTGGGTACAGAGGAGATGTACAGCCTCCACTAGTTTCTTTTCTATAATTATAGACCCCAGGTGTGCTGTTCAGGCCCCAGGCTGGCAGTGCTTGGCTGTTCTGTGGCAGCAGCATGCTCAAAGTATTGCGGACAAGTATAGTATCGCTGTGCACAGCCCTCCACCCACCCCCCTGCTTCCCATCTGGCCTCGTGTACCCAACCAGCCCTCCCTTATGGGTACAAGGTCTGGACTTGGAAGCAGGCAGATGTGAACTGGGGAAGAGGGAGAGAGAAAACAGAAACCAACACCAGGCCCAGAACCACTACCAATGTTGCAGATGGGGAAACCCTCCAACCCAGCTCTGCTTGGAGTCACCGTCACCCTTTCAGGCAAGCTTTAGCCTTCAGCTGAGGTCCTGCCCTTTGCCAGCTCTGCAATACCCCCAGCCTTCTACTGATGAGAGGCAATGATCTGTGATAAGAGCACAAGAACCAGCCCAGCCTGTTGGCCCCTCTAGCCCAGCGCCTGGCCTCATACAGCAGCAGAGAGCAGGAACAATGCACATCTAGACCCTTCTACCCTTTGCTCCTCTCCTGCCACAGCCCCTGGACTGAGTCACAGGGTGTCCCCTTGTCTGCCATGTTCAGTGCCCCCTGGGCCTTTCCTCCTGGAATTCACCCAACCCCGCTCTGAGCTGGGTTAAGCTCCCAGCCTGCTCAGCACCCCATGGCAATGAGGCCTACAAGTTGATTAGACACTGTGTAAAGAAACAAAACTTCTTGTTTACAGAGAAAGGGCATGAGACAAAACAGGCATGTCTTCTTGGGAGCAAATGCATGATAAAACTGTGAGCCTCAGCCAGGCACACTAATGCCACATGAGACCTCACGTCTCCAGCTTCAAAGCACCTCACCGATATTAATGAACTGATTATTTTTCACAACACGCCTGTTGTGAGGGAGGGCAGCCACTCCTTCCCCACTCAGTGTTGGAGAAACTCAGAAAGAGACATGAAGTAGCCTGAAGCAAGAAGGGATCCCACATAGGAGTTGGGAGCAAGGGAGGATTCCCCAGGAGAAGGGCACAAGCAGCTCAGCAGCAATCTATCATGTGGTCTGTGCCTTCCTCCCCAGGATGCATCAATGCTTGTGTTCCTGACTTAACCAGAGCAAGTCAGCCTGGAAGCACTCTGCCTGCTGCTTGTGCCCCCAGAGAGGTAGGTCCTCTCAAACAGGCTAGGTGCTTGAAGCAATTGTACAACAATTACTGCCTGGGAGGAGCTGGTAGGCACATCCAAGAGCTCAGGGGTAGTGGCTGGGAACTCCACTCTTCTGTAGTTTTCCCAAGGTGCCATGTCTGTGAGTTACACCCTGCAGAGGTATGGTGCCACCCCTGAGGACATGGGGCCTGCCTACCTGCAACTGCTGTCCTGGGCCCTCAGCACCCTGCGCAGTTAGCTGGGCATCCATCAACCTGTGCAGCAACAGCATTCCCCTTAAAACAGCAGCTCCATCTCATACCAGAGCTGGTCCTCAATGCATGTGCCCTCATTCCCTCACAGCCCCTGCATGGTATCCAGCCCACACAGTCCCCCAGAGGCCCACTTTATAGCACAATCATAGATGACTCCCCTAGGCAGAAGGGAGTAAGTACAAGCTGCTGTTCAGAAGCCCAAAGCATCCCCTATTCCACTCAGCACCTTCAAGGGGGGTGGCTATGCAAAGGCTGGGTGGAAAGGAGTTGATTCAGAGCCCACAAGTGCTTAGAGGGAGGGACTCCATTCACTTTACTCAGCTCCTGTTTCATGTAAAGTGCATAAATGTTCTCCCTGATCAGACCCTTCCAAGCAAGGTACCTTCCAGAGGATGCTCAGGGCAACAGCTGCTCCCTGCAGCTCTGGGAGAGAAACAGCAGCATCTGTGGAGCTGGATTTAAAGCCCACATCTGGGATCCAGAGCCCATGTCAGAGGCCAGACCCCTGGGCATTAGAGGCTGAGGAGTCAGGCCCTGCAAAGACTCTCAGTCCTTGGCTAAGACTTGGCTATGGTTGCAGAGGGAGGCAGGAGCAGAGTGGAGTTTCTGTTCTCTCAAGGACCAGCTTGGTGAGTGTCTGAACCACAAAGCCATCCTACTGCCCAAAGTGCCACCAGGCTGCCCTGAGGCCTAGTGCTGAGAGCCCTCACATCACAGTCTCTGCTCCCTGGGGCTGAGCTGCTTTGTCTACAAGCCCTGTTCAGACCTGCTACATGGAGATGGAAGTTGAGCTAGGTCTGAGCTACTGCCCAGATCTGCCCTAAGAACCACTGAGGATGCTAAATCAGAGGCTGCTTTTGATTCCAGCAGAGCACATGGGGACAGAGAGGTGCAGACTGAAGTGGGGAGAATGAGAGTTCAGAGTGGGGGAACATCAGTTTCCTATCCCAGGAGGCAGCTGCCACAGATACCCCACCCCACACCGCTGCTACCTACATAAGTAGAAGGGGTGTGATAGAGAATTGCTATCAAAGAACTGTGGCTGGTGGGAGCATGCAAGTGCTGCTTCTGCTGGAGGACTGATGAGAGGTAACTGCAGGTCAGCCAGGCTGCCTTTTGGCAGAGCAGGGTCCAGTGAAGCCAGCCCCGAGCTGGGGAGTCCTGAGGTCCCCCCTTCCCCCGCCAAAACTTTCGTGCAGCACATGAATTCCAGGCACAGTGCACACCCACTTTGCTTCTCCTCTCCAGGGCTGAGGAGGAGAACATTGCAGCTCCTTGCTGCACTCAGCTCACTTCTACCCCCTGGGAAGAAGCAGAAGATATGGGATTACCATTAGCTATAGGAGGAAGCACATAACAGGCAACAGAGGTTAGCAACATGGGTTCCCTTAATCACATGCAGCCCCAGATGTAAGGGCCATGTACTGTTTGTGATGCTGTGGTCTCTCTAAAGCCCCCCCACCCACCCACCCACCCACACGCAGGGGTCCCAGTCCCCGACTTAGGCAGCTTCCCACCAACTGGAAAACATCTGAGCCCTGAATAGAACTTGGCTCTCCCTCCCCAGGAACGCTTGGACTGGATGGAGTATCCACATCCTTTGCCCCTCCTTGGATCCTGGCCTTCAAGGCCAGAGGGTGCATCCAGTTTGTCCCAATCCACCCCCTCACTCCCAAGATCTGCAGGCCTATCTTCCCTGCACCCATGCATGTGGGGGGCCACTCCCCATCAGAAGGGTACCCCAATGTCCCCATCATGACAGTAGTGGGCTCATGTAGCCTGGGCCTCTGGGAGGCTGTGTGGGCTGGATACCACCCCCACAGGAACCTCAGGAGCAGAGGTAGCTCCAAGCCCACAGCAGGCTCCAGTTTGCCAGCCTGAATGGCCAGTGACAAGACAAGACATGATCTCAGGAGTGCAACATTACGTGTGCTGGCAGAGCATTGCATAAGGGCAGAGCTTGTGCCACAGCATGTCAGGGCTGAGCCCAGGCTGAAAGAGAACTGCCAAGCACTGAAACAAATGATATAGGTGCCATTGCCCCTAAGCATCTCCTTCTAGATCCCCCCCAGGGCATTGCAGGGGAGCCTTGTGACCAGTGTCTGTCACATCTGGACCAGGGCAGGCCCATAGGTGCCAACTTTTATTTTTGCTGGGAGCAGGGGGGAAGGCCTAAGTTGATGGATATGCGGAAAGCTTAATGCACTTCAGGTGAAAGGCCTCTTCCCAGGGAGGCCAAGGCCCTTGGGTCCCCACGTACTTGGCAGATGCCTTCACCTGGGCCAGTGCTGCCATCAACTCCCTGTGTTCCCACCCCAGCCCTGACTGGAGAAGCACAGGCTGGCATTGGCGGCCCAGCAGGGCTAAGAGACAGATCCACTAGAGGCCCTGCTAGTGAGGCCTGTGGCAGGACAGCCCAGTCAGGAGGCCAGGAGCAGGGACTCCTGAACCACAAGAAATCTGCAGAAGCGTTACAGCAAAAAAACTGGACTTTAATAATACCATGGACAGAGCACCCCTGGGGTAAGGGGCATTCTCCACCCCTTCCAGCGAGAAGCGCCTGAGCCAGCGGGGGGCTTGCGGAAGGGATGAGCCCCCGTGGTTCCCCCGGAGCCTCCCAGGCCTCGTGCCCGCTGCCCGCGGCGCTCAGCTCAGCTCCGCCTTCGCAGGCTCGTTCCCAGTCCCGGCCGCGGTGGGCAGCTGCACTTGCCGGGGCTCCAGCCCGTCTCCTCGGGCGACCACAGCGCGCAGAGGGGGGCCGCCGCGGGCGGGGGCCCCTCGGCCACCCCCGCGGCTCTGC
>NW_017728926.1:1769016-1773294 GCF_001723895.1 Crocodylus porosus | reverse complement strand
CGCAGTGGCCAGCGGGACCGCCGGGCACTGAGCTGCCCCCGTCTGCAGGGCATGCAGCCCCATGCCGGGATCTAGATATACCTTCGCTTGCTGCCCTGGCCTTCTGCGCCGCGGTGCTACTCAGCTGTCAAGCAGCTGCAGGGCTCGCCACAGAGGTGTCTGCACCTGGACACAGATCCATGGGATGCTCACGTGTAGGGATGAGGCGGAAGAGCCTCAGCGGCCACCTGAACCCACCCGCCCGGGGAGGCAGTTCCAGGCCCTGCCTCCGTGCAGAAACGGCTTCCTAGTAGCAGGGGGGGGAGGTTTGCCCTGAGTGATGTTGTGATAGCAGCAGCACCAGGCCAATCCCTGGATGCTTGTGTGAAGGAGCCGCTACAGACGTCCTGGCTTAACATGTTGCCTGGAGGAGGGGTTGCACCCTGCATTGGTCCCAAGAGCTCTGGGGCCAGGACTGCCAGCGCGGTGGATCTCACCTAAGTGAGCACGCCCCCATCTCCTGCCCTGTTTGCTCCAGGACTCAGCAAGCCCTGAGGAGCCCACCCCATATGTATTCATTACTGCAGCCTCGCTTAGTCTATTTTTGGGAGGAGGAAGCTGTACCATTGGAGCATGAGGCACTGATGGGCACCTCGCACTGGTCACAGAAGCCCCACTGACTCCTGAGCCGATGGCTGCAAGGCTCTCTCACCTTTGGGGCTGTCCTGTCCCTGTCTGCAAGGCCCATCCCCCTGGCTCACCAGCCTTGCTCAGGTGAAGAGCCTGCAAGAGGCAAGGCCAGGGCAGGAGTGAAGGGCCTTGTATTCATCTCCCCCTATTTTGGCTCTCAGTAGGAGGTCTCCCCTGCAGTCCTCTGCTCTGGTCTGTCATCTTTCCAGCAGCCAGAACCTCCCCTGATCACTCATGTACAACTTCCATGATGGGAGCACTCAGAGCTCCAGGCAGAGCTCAGTATCCCATGCTCCAGCCACTGCACAGCCAGGAGCCTGCCCTGAGGACCATGCAGTCCGAGGAGATGTCAAGAGCTGTTTGTGAGTGCAGCAAAGAGGGTGAGTGCTGGTTAGGTGAACCAAGCCTGCAAAGGACTGCAGCATGCTGGCTGCCCGCTCTCTGTCAGAATGGTCTCCCTGGCACCTGACCGGCCACCTGCATAATCAGCTACCTCCACACAGGTGCATTTTCATATGACTTCCCCAGAAGTCACTCCCTTGCTCTCTGCCTGCACCCACGAAGCCTTTGTGCACTCAGATGAAGCCCACTGCCTCTGGTTCAGGGGTGGCAAGCTACCAGTCCAGTTTTGCCTGGGCATGGCCCGGGTGCTCCAGCTGCATCCCAGGCAGCAGATTAGAGCATGGCTTTCAAGGCCCAGACTCAAGACTCTGGAGTCAGGTGATTGTCTTGCACCCTCCAACTTACCTAGAAAGGTACTAACTTACTGTTGGTAGCTTTCTAGCTCTAGCAGCTTGAAAATGCAGTCCCAGTAAAAAATGCAGTAAATACAGCAACATCTGCCTGAGTCTGCAAGGAGCCAGAGTCAACAGTTCCAGGGGGGGCAAACATGGGCCCAGCCCTGGATAACTGACAGCAGTGGCTGCAGGCAGCCTAACCAGAGTCCAGCAGAGGGGAAGGCTCTCCTGTGTCACCAGAACAGAGACATCTGCCTGAGCCTGCACACAGCAGGGAACTGCTCCAGAGTGACTAGAAAAAGCAACTTCTACCTGACTGCACAGTGAGCTGGGGCAGGGGCCTCCGAGAAGGGAATCAGTTGCAGGGAACTGCATATAGGCTCTGACTGCAGCCTCAACGCACCTCCCTGCCCAAGAATTGCCTCTCCCTCCCTCTCTGGCTTGCTGACAGGAATGGGCTGCTGCAGCCTGAACTCCAACCCGGACTGGAGTTCCGACTGCAGCTGGCGTTCAGCAGGGCACCTAGGAGGAGGAGGCGGCAACATTAAAGGGGTTTATCGAAGCTGCTTCCCTGAAGAGTGTTCGTCAGGTAAAGATAAGCCAGCAGCAGAAGCTGTCCAGGATTGATCTTTACCTCCATGGCTCAGACTGTCTTGCTGACTCTCCTTCGTGACAGCGATAGGCTCTGAGAACAATCAGGCCTCAAAGACCAACACGAGGTAAAGCTCTGAGCCAGTGACTTGCCAAAGCCAAGTGCTGGTTAGTGCTACAGGTTGCAGGTGTTTGTGCAGTTGTGGAGGGCTGTTAGCAGCGCAGTCTCTGGGCTGCTGTAATAGATACCATACTTCTCTGCCAAAGTGCAGCCTGGTGGATGTAGCAGTGGGATACTCTGAGACACCAGAAAGGCACATGCCACTGAGTGCCCATCTGCTCCCACAGCTACCTCACCAAGAGACAGACATGCCAGTCTCCTGGAGACAGCCCAGGCAGGGGCTTCAGGGAGGAGACAGCCAGCTTGCCTGAGAACACAGGCTCTTCCCCTGGAGCGGGGTGCTTGCTGACTGGGTGGTGCTGGAAGGGCACCAGTCCAGGTACAGACTAGAGGATGATACGGTGGGGACTGAGAAGATATCTCTCTGCACTTGGTGTGGCCAAAGTGCTGCTCCCCAGTATCAAGGGGCAGGGACCTCAACTGGACAGATGGATGGGCAGGTACAGCCTGTGCCCTGAAGGGAAGACATGCCAGGAACTCCACAGAGCCCTCTAAGGACTCACCCACCACTAATGGTGGCTGGAAACAGCCACAGGAACCTGATTCCTCGCAGGGCAGGGCAGGGCAGGCCTGATTTGCTGCAAATGGCTGCGTTCACTCTGAGGTCACAAAGGTTGGAGTAAAGACGGGCAGCAAGACAGCCCTGTGTCCCCATCCCCGCCTGGCTGTCGCAGGCCCTGCTCCTGCAGCTGGCAGGCGTTCAGTGCCGCCTGGTGGCTAAAATGTGGAAAGGTCTCTGCCCCACAGCGGCTTGGCCTGGGCGGCAGGGCTGCAGCCCTGCGCCTGTGCGGCGGTGACAGGCATGAGTTGCCATCAGAAGCAAGGGGGACAGGCACATGCTGGAGCCAGGACTCAGGGCCTCTGCAGAGACAAGCCTGGGGAAGGACTGCAGGTAGGCAAGGCAAGAAGGCCAGGCAGTGGAAAGATCTGGCTGGGAATTCAGTCTTCCCTGCTGCTCTGCAACACAGCTTTAATGTCAGGCCTCCTGGAAGACAGCGTGATCAGAGGGGCCCTGGCCTGCCGCGTTTGTCCCGTGTGACATTCAGGCTGGGCACAGACTCTCAGGAGCCAGCCTCCTGACGGTGCAGCACACCCTGGGCTGGACCTGGTAAATGCTTGGGAAGAACCCCTGCTTCAGTGCACCTGGACATGGGCTCTGTGTTGCCAGCTCAGCAAAGAGGCACTCAGAAAAGGCTGCATGGAGGAGCCCTTAAGTCAGGCATAGCCCAGGACTCTGCTCTCTACCAGTCCCAGCCAAATGCTGCCTGTCCCGGGCAGGTGCTGATCATCACCTTTGTGCAGCTTCCAGCCAAGCTGCTGCTGCTCTCCCTCCCTGGTGCCCATGGGCAGTGCCACCAGTGTCCTCTCCCTCCTGTGTGGGGCCTTGGCCATGGCCTGCACCCTAGCATCACTCTGTGTGGACTGCTGGCAGGTAACGTGCTCTTCATTGCCCTTAATGCTGCTTTTGGGAGGGAAGGTTCACAGGGCTACTGAGAGTTGCATACTGAAGGGCAGCATGGGCCAAGGATTCAGACAGGCAGTGTCCTGATATGAAACCCTGCACCTGGGGGCCCAGCTTCAGGTTCTCAGCCCCAAAAGGGTTGCCCACCTGAAGGTCTCTAGTGCCCATGTGGCCATCACCATGACTCCTAGCACCTCTCATTCCCTAGAGAGGCTGAGGGCGAGGCTTGTCAGGCCTGTCTGTGGGAGCATTGACCCTGTCCAGCAGTGCCCAGGCCCAGGGGGAGGCAGGACCTCAGCAGAGCCCAGGGCAGGCAAAGCGCTCAGAGCGGCTGCCCAAGCCGGACTGCGGGCGCGGGGCTGCAGAGGAGAGGCCGCGCGGGGAACCAGCCAGCTCTCACCACTGCCTCTCCCAGATCAACAGTAAAGGCTCGGTGGTGCTGAGCGTGCGGTGCCGGGGCCTCTGGGGAGAGTGCATCTGGGACAAGCTTGTAAGGATCTGGACCTGCGACGTATTCGGCTCCTACCTGAACCCCTACCCAGGTACGGCAGAGAGGGGGCAGGCCGCCTGGGAGCTGGTGCGGGACTGGCGGGCGGCAGCCGGAGATGCGCCGACCCGCGAGCAGCGCCCCGACCCCG
>NW_017728926.1:1767784-1768916 GCF_001723895.1 Crocodylus porosus | reverse complement strand
CTGCCGTGGTCCTCACCAGGGCGGTGCTGATCGCGTCCGGCCTCGCCAGCGCCGCCGCTTTCCCCTGCCTGCTCCTGGGCTCCGACTACTTCGGCTGCTGCCCGAGCCCCGGCGCCAAGCGCCTCTGCCTCCGCCTGACCACGGGGCTCGGCTTCCTCGCGGGTACGCGCGGCGGCGCGGGGAGGAGCCCGGGCACATCCCGCCCGCGGGGGGGGATGCAGGGCGGACACGCGTGATAGCACCCCCTGCCCACTGCAAACGCCCGCGCCCGCGAGAACAGCCCCCCGCCCCCGTGGTAACACCACCCGAGCCGGGCTGAGGCGCCTCGCGGGCCTGCGGCGCAGCTGTGGCCGGAGCGGGCAGGACACTCGGTTTGTCGCAGGATGGCAGCGGAGAAGGAAGATAGATGCTCGCCTGGGCAAAGAGCCGGTCCCTCTCCCGTTTGCTCCCCGCCGCCTGTGCAGGGGGCAGCGGGGTCTGCTCCTCGCCTTCCGAGGGGCGGCCGGGCCGGGCGCTCACGCAGCGCTGCTTGCTTGCAGGCCTGCCGTCCTCGGCGGGCTCGGCGCGGTACTGCGCGTAGTGTACTCCCGGCACCAGCACGAGGTAGGGCGCGTGGCCATGGGCGCAGACCAGCTGGCCGGGGCCGCCGGGGGGGCGCGGGCCCACCCGCCAGCTCACGCGCGGGATCCCCGCCGGGCGCCCGGACAAGCCGCCAGGACCCAAGGCCGTGGCCGTGCTCTGCGTCCCCGCAGGTGTCTCCCCGGATCCCCGGCCTCGAGCTCGGCTCCTCGCTGTCCTGCCGCCGGGCCCGGCGCGGGAGGCGGCCCGGCCCCAGGGCGCCGGGCCCTTGCCCGGGCTCTTGAGCCCGCCGGCTGCTGCCGCCTTTCCCCGGGCGTCCGGCTCCTCCGGCGCGGGACGCGGAGCCCCGGCCCCGCAGCGGCGGGCGGGGGGCGAGCAGGACAGCGGCGGTCGCCGCAGCGGAGCGCTCCTCGGGGCAGGGGCAGCGCCCGAGACAGGTCCCGGGCCGGGGCCAGGCCCATTCCCGAGTTGAGCTGCCCCGGCCGCGGGGAGTTGAGCTCGCCGCCGCCTCCTGGCTCGGGGCCTCGCCCCGCGCTGTGCTGCTGCCGGCTCC
>NW_017728926.1:1750457-1767391 GCF_001723895.1 Crocodylus porosus | reverse complement strand
GGGGCCACGGCGGCGCACGACGCGGCCGCCACCGGCAACCTGGCCTGTCTGCAGTGGCTGCTCGCCCAGGGAGGCTGCGGAGTTCAGGTGGGCGGCGCGTGGGCCCCGCGTGACGGCCCCACGGCGTGGTCGGGGTGGCCGCTCCGCGCGGGCACCCCGGGGGAGGCGGGTCCTGGGCCTCGGCGGCCCCCGCCGGTCTCTTCTGCCTAACGCGGGGGTGGCTCAACGGGCGCTGTCTGTGGTCCTGGCCCCCTACCCGAGTCCGGGACCACTGGGCCCGCTCCGCATCCTGCTCCGGGCAAGCCCCGGGTTTAGGCCCCCCGGGGTGTTGTTCTGTTTCTCCGGCCCGAGGACAGTGGGTCCCTGCCCATCCTGCCCTGCCCAGCCCAGGGTCCCAACTGAGAGGGAGCTGGAGCCCTTTGCTCCCAGGGTGCTGGCCCAGGGAGAGGGGGCTAGCGCAGGCCTGGACTTTCTGCAGCCCAGGGGGGCTGTAAATGCAAAGCTTTGGTTCACACGGGGCTCAGGGGCAATCAGGAGAGAGGAAGGGGCTGGAGCCTGCTGTGGGGGGGGGGAAGCTTTTGCAGGCAGGTAACAGTTGCCCCTGCAGAGCGGTCACTGAGGCAGAAATCCCTCAAGCCCCGGGGCTTCCTCCTGTCCCCAGGGGATTGGCAGTGCAGCTGGAGACCCCTGTTCTCTGCCTCTCTGTTACCCCAGGTCAGCAATGTGTGAACATGCAGCCAAGGACTGGGTGGGTCGGTGGGTGGGTTGGGTAGGTGGGTGTGAGTGAGTGAGGGAGGTGGCATCAGAGCAGGGACTCCAGCCAGCACCTGAAACAGTGTCCCGGGGGCAGGGGAAGGAGCACAAGGGGCTGCAGCAGTGTTTACAAGGGGTGTCTTGGCCCCAGCCTTGGTTCAGGTGGCACGTGCAATAGGCTGGGTCCTAAGACACTACCCAGCTTGCCCCAAGATGCTATCCAGCCTGGCCGGGCCCCTGTGCAGCTTGCAATACCAGGCAGCGTAGAACTGACTGGCTCCAGTTCAGCTTTCATTCCATATCTTGTGCATGTACATGCTACTGGCTTCAGTGGATGTTTGCCTGAGTCAGGACCTTGGGTTTGGCCCGAGTGTACACAAAAATAAAATACATGAAGGTAGGGTCCCCTCTGGAGCTCTGTCCTAACAGTACCAGATGCGTGGTTGCTAAGGCTGGGGGTTTGGCAAAGGTCTGTTGCAGCTCTGCTTGGTCACGAGGTCCAAGTTCAGTGGTCAAATTAAATGCTTGCCTCTGGGCTGTGGAAGATGGCTGGACAAGTTATTTTTGCATGGCCCAGACATCACTCAGCTTTGCTGAAGGCAAAGCCATCCAGACAAGATTACGCTTGCACTTCTTAACACACTTCTGGAGATGCCAGGCGACAGCGTAACTGGTGTCCAGCCTCCATGCCCCTGCTTTGGGAGTGGGAATGGGACTGTTCATAGCTTATGCAACCAACACCGGTGGGTTAGGGTTAAGCAGCCTCCAGGTGTAACTGAGAGGTGGAACCACGTGATGTTCTTGTGACTTGCAAAGAGGGAGGAAGGGGAGATGTTGGAGCAGAGAAGGCAGGCCCAGAACTGCGAGGAGCCACCTTGGGTAAGCTCCACTAGCTTGTTCATTTTGCCTTGAGCACAGCTGAATAAGATGAGTGTGTGGGATCCATGTGGCTCAGGGCTGAAGGCCTGGCCTCATGTGCTCCCACCATTCTGGCCACGCAGTGAAAAGCCAGCTTCCTCTGTGCATGAGCAACGGGGCAGTGGGATCCCATACCCGCTAATCGGCCTGTCTGAGCCTGGGAAGAACAAGTCATTGCCCAGCCATGATGCAGGAAGTATGTTACAGAGAGGACTGGCCCAGTCCCCAGCCGGCTCATCTTAGATGGCATAGGTTCCTGGGATAGGCAGCAAGTGTCAGTGGGGGAACATGTGTTCCCTTACAGTGCAAAAGAGCAAGGCTTTCCACGGGCTTTTGGTTGATGAGTGACTTTGGCTTTCACACAGGCGTGCTTCCACACACACAACAGCTCGGACCTCCACAGCTAGGTCCTAGTCACACCCTCTGTGCTTGTGGCTGAGGTGGTGGCACAAAGCCACAGGGCAACTTCCCCCTCCAGCACATCCCTGTGCTGGAGGAACTGGCAGGAGCCCCACCCACCCAGCACTGTAGCCATAGTGATGCAGAGGGGCTGAAGCAGGGCTGAGCCTCCAGTCATTACTTCCCATGCAGTGGGTCAGGGCTGTGGGCCCAGACGGCCTCACAACAGTGAGTGGGATCTTTCCCTTTGCTGCCTCTGCACCAGCTGCTGGCTGCTTTGCCCTGTGCTGCTATAGCATCTCTCCATCCTTCCCTTCTCCTATTGAGTATCTCCCCTGAGGCTTCCCTTCCCGCCTGCATGTGGGCTGCTGAGAGCTTTTGTCCATCCACTGTTTATAGGCAGCACCAGCCTAGTCTTACAGCCTCCAGTACCCTGCCCCACACATCCCAAAAGGGTGTGGGCCCAGCTGCATGTGCCCACATGCGCTGTGTCCCTTCAGCAGGATGGGGCCCTAACTGCCTCCTGTTCACTACCTGCAGGACACAGACAGTTCTGGTGCCACTGTCCTGCACCTTGCAGCCCGCTTTGGTCACCATGAAGTAATAGACTGGCTGCTGCGCTTTGGAGGCAGCAACACCCTGGCAGCCACAGACACAGGAGCCTTGCCTGTTCACTATGCTGCAGCCAAAGGAGACTTCCCTTCACTGCGACTTCTCCTGGGACACTCTCCAAGGTAAGAGGAATTCCCTTCTTGTGTGTATGTGTGTGTGTGTGTTTGCAGGGGCCGGGAGTGGGGGGAGTACAGTATTCATTCTTTGTTCTTTTGTGTTTGTTGCCTGGGATAGGATAGCTAGGGGGACTTGGTCATTCTGGTCTTCAGTTTATGCATAACAGAGGTGGCCCCAGAATACAAGCTGCAGTTTCCACATGGCTAAAAGCCTCTCACAATTTTGTATATTCGCCCTCCTGCCTTGTAGCATTGTTGATTTGCTGAGCAATGGCTGCAGTTTCTTAGAAAGCTCCAAGTGTGCTGAGTAGACTTCCCTTTTTGCACTTTACCTCCTTCCTGCTGCTGTCTGAGTGCAAGGAAAGCATGCCAGGGGCTTTCCCGCATAGTGGTGAGTTCTTAGTATTTGCTTTGAGAATCTCATCTCGCAGGCCTTAGCTGTGGCTTTGTTGAAGCAGGGGCGTTGTTGCTGAAGCAGGTGGGAAACTCGAGCTAACAAAGGAGGGCCACCCGTATGACTAGGGGCCTGGAGGATAGGCGCTATGAGGAGAGACTCCAGGATCCAGGCCTATTCAGTCTGAGTAAGAGAAGACTGAGAGGCGACTTGATAGCCATCTACAAGTACATTAGGGGCAAGCATCAAGATCTAGGGGAGCAATTCTTCAGGAAGGCACCTCAAGGGAGGATGAGGGCCAATGGGCACAAGCTAATTGGGGGAAAATTTAGGCTGAACATAAGAAAAAACTTTTTTCTGTAAGGGTTACCAGAATCTGGAACACACTGCCAGCAGAGGTGGTGCAGTCACCATCCTTGGATATGTTCAAGATGAGGCTGGATAAGTATCTTGTTGAGCTTGTTTGAGCCCAATAACTTCTTGCCCCTGGCAGGGGACTGGACTTGATCTTGCAGGTTCTTCATTCTACGATTCTGTGACATGGTTGTGAATGGCCAATGGGAAGGCAGAACCAATTTGCACCTGTAAATATTGACTTGAGGTTGTTAGCTATTGTTTGGCCCCTAGAAATTGGTTGTCTGTGCACCATAATGCAGGAGGTTCTAGCTGTAGGAGCTGGTTGTTTGCCTCCTGGCACCTGCCACCAAAGTTGTGCTTGTAGAAACTGGGTACAAAACACTTCCAAAGTCGCATCCTCTAGATGGGGGCTTGAGAAAGGAGATAGGCCCAGTGCACGGTTGGCATCAGTTCATTACCATCCTGCCCGCTTGGTTTTCCTTGCTGTTTTAATTTTCAAGTGATACGCAGACTCTTCAAATTACTTGCTGAACCAAACCTAATCACTTGCTGGCCCCAGCCCTGGGCCTTGTCAATGAGTAGCTTTATTTAGGGGGTGGGTTTTCTGGGGAGAACAAAGTTGCTTTCCTGCCCATGCCTCTGCAGTGCTAGCAGAGTGGGGCAGCCCATATCACTTCCATAGGACACCTCAGGGATGCAGCCTGCGGAGGCTGCTGTCAGCCCGGCTCTCATTTGTAACACCAGCACTTTCTCCTGCTATGACAGCTTTATCACAGCAGGGAAGCAAGTGCCTGCTCTCCATTATCTTGGCAACAAAGGGGGCAAGGCTGCGCATTAACTCCTGATGGAAATATGGCTCCCTGTTGCAGCCAGTGCTGATGAGGGTTTGTTCATGGGGCTCTTGGAGCTGGTGATAACACAGCCACTTTTGTCTGAGCTGTTGTTATGTAAATCACTCAGCCTGCCTACTGGAGAGACAGGGCTGCTCAAACATGCACAGAGATGCCCATGCCCACTTGGTTGCAGCACGGCAGGATCACTGGCTCATAAGGGGGCCATGCACCCCCAGGCCTCCACTTTTGGCCCAGGATGCCAGCCAGAAGCCAGACTACATTCCTTGCTGGCACCAGCCCCCTTAGCTCCATAGAGTCATGCCCACATCTATGGGTGGCATTCCCCTGTGGGCAGACAGCCCAAGGCCCAAAAAGACATGCATTCCCCATGAGCCTCAGGGTTTAATACTCACCTCGGTGATTACAATGCTTAAGACAGCCATTCCGAACGGACAGGGAGAACTGCCCTCTGAGCAGCCTCCAAGTTCAGGGTGGGATGCACTGAGACCCCTGCCTAGCCTGCTGGGGAGGTGGGTGCCTAGGCCAGACCTATAGCAAGGAACAGGTATAATGTCATCAGGGGTGAGGGAAGCAGGTCAATTAAACCTGGGGAGCTATACCCAGCAGATTACCAAGCTCTAAGCTGCTTTCCATGATGGGCTGCAGGACAGGGTTATTAATAACCCTCATGGTAATCAGTGTCCCACGTACACATTATATTGTCCTAGGAAGAGCCAGGAAGCCCCCATAATCTAAGCAAATGGACAAGGAAGAGAAGAAGCCAAATGGTTGATAGGAATGGTGTTATGGGCACTCAGCACTGTGTCTGTGGCCACAAGCCTCTCCTTCAGCCACAGCACCTCACATCAGGCAGCCCCCAGGCCACAGGAAGAGCAAAGCCAACCGTGTCCAATTAGCTCTAGCCTGACCTGCAAATACAAACCCTGTTGCTTGCAGTAAGGCACTTACCAAATGTGCTAGAGATGGAGACCATCAGTGGCTAAACTCACCAGTTTTCCCAGGCCTATTTGGGGGTTTTGGCTGGACCTGGCTCAGCCATTTGATGCCCCAGGCTGGCTCCTTGCAGAAAAAGCAGAGCTCACTCAAAGGCTGGCTGGCTGGGAGGCTGAGGTGGCAACCCCCAGCACCAAGTGAGGCTGGAGCATGCACAGACGTCAGGTGCACAGAGCGGCTTCCTGTGTTAATCCAGGGGAGAGGCCAGGCAGTGTGGGCAGGTATAGCATGGAGGCAGTGCTAAGGGTGCTTGGCTGCACAGCACCCAGCCATCACCCAGGCCCAGCACCTGGGTCATTCCCAGCCCAGCTGTTATGATGACAGGTGCTTTGGAAATACAAATAGAGATCAACAGATGTTGAGTTTATTGCTGGGTCATTCTGGTACCATCTTCTCTCTAGTGGTTGAAGTTCGGAGGAGGTGGGGAGGATAGTCTCATCCTGTCCCCCATACTCCTGCTCCCAGGCCACCCCATCCTGCAGCCTCTTTTCTGTGAGTTTTTGTGTCCTGCTTCTCTTAGCATCAGCTGACTGCTGTCAATAGGCTCACGTGTGAGTTTTCAGAGTACCCTGATTTCTGGAGAGATACTTTTAGGGGGTTACTCTCTCAGGGATTGGGTGTGAAACAGCTCACAGCTACTGGTTAGCTGAGGCCTTGACCAGCAAGAGGTGTTACGCATAGTATAGGGCCTGATCTTTTTTTTTTCAGAGTGTGTGTGTGTACATAGAGTTATATATATACACATCTTCTATCATAAACTTTCCATTGCATCCAATGTCCAAGTCCCACATTGGGGTTTATACTCTCAGTTCATTTATAATCCTTGTTGCTGTCACTTCCGCTGCAGCTTATTCTGATGCTGTCTTCCTCGCTATCTTCAGGTCCAGCTGCATCACTGTTCTCTTCATTCTCCCTGACATTTTTTTTTTAAAAATAATGTGTGTGTGTGTGTCTATCTATATAGATAGACAGACAGATAGATAACTACATATATATAGTTATATATATATACATCTTCTATCATAAACTTTCCATCGTGCCCTTAAACCACATCAAGAAACCCATGCAAACACGCACCTGTTACAATAAACACACCTGCTCCCTTGCACCCCCACTTGCTCCCCTTCCCTAACCCAATTGCAGTCCCTTAGTCCAAGCTGTGATTTGGGGTTTATATTCTCAGTTCATTCCCTTTCCTTGTCACTGTCAATGTTACAGTCACTTCCATTGGTGCCTGACCTGCAGCCTGCTGGCCTCTCAAGGCCCCTCCTGCTCCCTGCCCCCTCCTGCTGCTCTGAGCACCAGGGCTGTGGTGAGGGAGTGGAAAATACATAAAGGGATGCTAGAGAGTATTAGAGTCTAATAATTAGACAAGGCCCAGGCAGGGCTTCTGGCATCAGAGTCCCATGGCTACTTAAGTTCTGCTGTCTGATAGAGAATGCATGATCCTGCTTTGAGGCAAGGGAACATAACCAAAGGTTCCTCTCTTCATCATGAACATGAACATTCCCGTTCCACCTCGTGCACTGCAGGTGGGGGCTGAAGGGCAGATGTCATAACACAAGGGTTTACCTTCGCTGCTCTCACACAAGTACAGTTCTTTATTGTCCAGGCACCTCAGACCCCTGGTTTACAATCCTAACCCATGACTGCAGTTGCCCCAGTGATTCCTGTCCCTGTGCCTCTGCTGTATATTTGCATAACTACAAAACAGCCTCAATGGCATTTAGCCCTTGGAGCAGCCATGGACTGGTCAACTGTGGTCATACACACCTGTTCTTGCTCACACAGAGCAGGCATGCTTGCAAGCCATGGACTGGGGAGAGAAGCTGTTGCTCATGCCTTGAGCTGGCCAGTCCATAGTTTCTGTCATAGTGCTCCAGTCAGTGTCCCCATGGGCTGGAAGTGGGGCTACCAGGGACTCGCCTGCATACTTGGGCTTGCATGAAGACACCACCAAGCAGACTTTGCAGCAGAGCCCTTCTCCACCCCCCACCCGCCATGAGGGATGAAGGGTTAATGCTCAGGCCAGAGGGAAGCATGCACAGAGGAAGGGGCAAACTGGAAAAAGAGACAAGCGCTGCAGAGTGACTTCAGTGCAGGGTGGCTGTTGCAAACAAAGCTCACACCTCGCATGCTGGAAGCATGTAACAGCTCAATACTCCTTGCCAGCTGGGGGGTGGTGGGGCAGGCTTAGTTTAGCTGCAGGATACCCAGCAAAGCCTACATGAGTGAGAGGACAGAAACCCTGCTGAGCTCTGGGAAGAGCTCTCCTGGACCCCCAGCCAATGAGCCCAGCAGAGAATGGGACCTGGAATTTTGCTAAGCAGGCTTTTAATTAAACTACATCTGAGTCACAGCCCTGGCAGTTTAATTTTATGCGTCTCCTGCAGTTACTTTTGCTGTGCTCACCTACCCTCTTTAGTTAAGAAATCCCATGAATTATTTACTCCTGGGTAAGATCTCTCTGTTCACAGAACCTCCTGCTTGCTGCATGAGGCGGGCTCCATTTCAGCCCTTTGAAATTCTATCTCTGATCCTGCAGGTACCAGCTACCTGGCAGTATATGGCTACTGCAGCATTAGTTCAACTTTGAAGTGCAAGTGAGAGTGTGTGTGTGTGGGGGGGGGGGGGAGGGAGAAGGTGGCAAAAATAACTGGGTTAAACTAAAAGATCTGGTTGCAAAGCCTTAAAATGTAGGCAATGCTAGAAAGCAGGCTGCCAGTTGTAGGAGATAGTTACAGGCCCCTCTCATCTGGGGTTCCCCATACATTCTCCTACCCACTTCAGTTTGTTCCTCTGCTTCTCATGCTTTTTGCCTTGTGTTGCATCCCTGTTTCTCACCCCTTGGTGTGCAGGGTGAGCGCTTGCCGCTTCTCCTTCAGGCTACATGGGTGCTGGGAGGGAAAGTGCTGGCAGCTCAGGCAAATGAGCTTCCCTACTTCCTGGCTATTGTCCCATGGAAGCTGAGCTGTGCGGGCTTAGGAAAACTGCCTGCACAGGATGCAGCCCCTAACAGTGAGTAAGCCCTGCCCCAGTGCAACACCTTTCCAACTCTCCCATGCTCAAGTGCAGCATTCTTGCCTGCATGTAGCCTCCACAGTGCAACATGTTCCAGGTTTATTCCTTACCTTTGTACAAAAACCATGCACAAAAACCTTGTGAACAGGGCCATAGCAGCTTCTGGCAACCAAGGGGCGCTGCCACAGGAGGAGCCCGGGCCATGGCTTCGTGGGGAACATGCACATGCAGTCTGGCTTGCATGGAACAGTGGTGTAAGGATGGAGTACACTCGCTGCAGGCCAGGTTGTGGTTGCACTCCCACAGGTCTGAGCCAAGCACGTGCAGATAGGGCTGTCCAGCCTCTGCATTTGGCTGGAACTAGGGGTGTTCCACAGGACAGCGCAAGGTGCCACTCAGACCACAAGGTATTAAATACATAACAGCTTTCTTCTGGTCTCCTGGGCTTGCACTGAGTGCCTTTGCTAGGGATCCTGGCATCTCCTCCACCTGTCCCATTGCACAGGACGAAGCCTGCACAACAAGAACCAGGTTACTGGCCACTGTGAGCTCTGGCTGGCTGGCTTCCCTGTGCTTGGTTCAGGTGCCTGTGTGCTGGAGAACCAGGCACTGCAGAATTCTGCAGCCAGCTACTCACATGGCATTGGCCAGTTCCCCATGGTGTTTATGTAGCATCCATCCCTGAGGGTCCTGCCACTGAGCAAACCTCCAGTCTGTTTAGGCCTAGACATGGGCCAAAGGTTCCCCCTGTCTCTACTGGATCCCTTCCCTGTCCCTGGAACCCCCCTGCAAAGCTGGTCCTTGTGCAGATCATGACACATCAAGAGCCACTCACTGCAGCCAACAGGTGGGTACCGGCCAAAGTGGCATGGAAGTAACCTTGCCTATCCAGCCACTAGACCGCATCTCGAACCTCCACAGCCACCTCTTATCCACATGCTGTGGCCAGGCCTGCAGACTGTATTAAACCTTAGTGGCTAAATTAATGTAATTGGCATTACGGACAGCAGTGGCCTAGGGCTGACAGGCTGATGGACGCCAGCCACTGGAGGCTCCATCTGGGCAAGGCTGAGGACATTCTCTGCAGCACTCCTAATACTGCCCCTAATCTGCATCTCTTAAACCCGATCACTGCCACAGGCTTTGCCTTATTAATTCTTAATCAGCTTGGCGAATGGCAATCAATGGTAACCAGTGCCGTTTTCCATCCTGCATTGTTTGTTGGGATTGCTATGGCAACCAGTGGCAGCCAACCTCTAGTCAGCTAGTCTGGGGAAACTAATACAGACACACAGGAGGCAGGGCTCTTGCTCCGCATCCCTGCAGCCAGTTGGTCTGGTGAGGCAGGAGGGTGTAGGGGGACCATTGCAAAGTCTGCTGCCAGGCCAAAGGATAAACAGTGATCCTCTTCAGGAGAACTCAGTGCAAACTCCCTGCCTTCCCTTGCAACTTCCTGTCCGTCTGTCTCGCCAATAGTTTCCTTCTCTTTCTGCAGCTGCCCTTTCCCTAGCTCCATGCAGTTTCCCTGGCACCAAAGCTGAGATTCCAGCTAGCACTAGGCTAGAGGAATGCAGACCCTAGGCTCCAGGGCCAGGGGTGATGGCAGGACAAGGGGCACAGCCTGAGCTGAGAGAAAGTGTGAAGCCAAATCTCAGCAAAGTGCAGGGAGGAAGTTGAGTTCCTGGGGAGCTGTAGGCTGAGCCACAGCGTAAGTCTAGCTCCACAGACCCAGTGTGGGTTGGTCCCTGCCCTGTCTGGGCACTACAGTCTCAGACACTCTCCCCTGGCAGTTACAACCATGTCAGCTCTGGCTGGAGGCAGCACCACCACCCGTGGGCCCTAGGGCTGAGAACATGGTGCATGTCCAAGTTAAGAGAGGCAGATCAGGGCCAGACACTGCATGGCAGCCAGGAGGGCTTCCAGCACTTCTGCCCTTCCCACTTACTGCTGGGGTGAGTGCCTGGGGCAGGCAAGAATCCCCTCAGCTGCAGATGCCCTTAATCCTGGGATGCTCCCTAGCTCTGCACACTTGAGTCTCAAGCTATGGTCCATAGGCAGCAGCAGCCTTCAGTGGGGAGGCCTCAGTTCTTTGACATGCACCTGCCTGTCCCACCATGCTGCAAGCCCCTTTGCTGGTGGGACAGTGCTAACCCCACCACTTGCTTGGGTCTTGGCCCCACCACTGTCACCAACTGCAGTGACAGGCAGCATTGTCCTTGTGCCTTTGGTGCTATCTGAGCCCCAACACAATAGAGCAGATCTGGGGAGTGATGATTTAAGGGGGCCCACTGAGCTTGGGAGAAGGGACAGGCTGTAAATTGTGTAGCAATAGCAAGCTTCAGCTGCTGGCATGTCCCCAACGGGGTGTGGAGATATAGCTTATCAGGATGGCAGCAGGCCCAAGGGCTAGAAGTGAGAGCAGCTTCAACCTGTAAGGGAGCATGCTGATGTGGCAGAAGGAGGGCATCATGGAGGGGTACAGCTGTACAGCCATGTCTCCACCACAGCGCTCAAGCACAGGGGCTGGGTCCAGCAGCCCCTGGACCTGAGCAGTACATTAATTTACATACTTACCCAAAGCTCCTTGCAGAAGTCCCCCTCAGCTCCCTCGGGCACTAGCAGTGCCTGCTCCCAGCCCTCTCCAGCTCGCATGGCTGCATTGCTTGCACTCCAGCCGCAGGAGCACTGTGGAGCTTAGTCCCAGATGGAGCCTGTGGTGCTTGGCAGTGCTCCACAACCTGGCTAGGGTCTGTGGCCTGTTAAGCTGAGGCAGCAGGACTGTTTGATTCCCAGGCCTGGTTCCACTGTCACTGCCACTGTCTACCACAGGCATACCCCCTCCAGATGCCAGCAGTGAGAGGTCTGGGCCCAGGCTTTCCCTGACCAGGGTGAACCCACAATCCAGGGTCCATGGGGTAGCTCTGAAGGGCTTGTACCAGCCAGGTATAACAGACAGCCCAGACCCCTCCAGTTAGCGCCAGCAGCTGGTGCAGAGACCACTGGGGCCAATCCTGAGGCCCCACCATCTGGCCCAGCACTTTGCCCACATGGCGGGCGGGGGGTGGGAATCCCACATCTCCAAGCTGCCTTACTGAAATTGATTAACAACCCATTGCCTTGTTCTGGAGTTGGAAAACCACTAATTATGAGCTTAAATATGCAACCATTCCTGTAATTAGCAGGTAATCAAGTCAAGTGCTATTATCTGTTCTACAATTACCAGGCAGAGGCTGACACATACAAGGCCAGGGGTCCCTCCTTGCCCCAGGCCTCCAGCCCCACTGTTGGGTCTGGGTACTCCCTGCCTCCACTTTCAAGCTGGGCACTGGGGCAGCCCCCAGCTGCAATGCCCATGGCACAGCTGTTCCAGCACAGTGCTCAGGTCTCACTTACGTGGTCTGGTACCTGATTGCTAAAGCACTAGGCAGAGGCAGCTGTGAGAGCAGGTGAGCAGCAGGCACTGGGGTGTGGGGTGGTCTGCAAGGAGAGAAAGGCTGGGGCTGTCAGCATCTCAGAATTGACAGGATCAATTATTAAGGGACTGGGACATATTTGAGAATGGCCTGGAGTGTTTATTGCTCTTTCAGAATGAAATATTTAACCATCTTATATAGGGTGGGCCCAAAGCAGAAGGAGCAGGAGCTGAGTGCATCTGGCTGTCTGAGAAGCTCAGCCCCAGGGCTGAGTTGTGCTTGGTGGGGCTCAGCTGAGCCCCAGGAATTTCAGCACCAAGGACTTGGCCTTGAGTTCTTTGCTGCTCTGTATTGCATGGCCTCTTTGGTGCTGGAAAACGGGTCTGTCTGCCCTGTGTCCCAGCCAATGAACCCACAGAGCCCAAGGGGGGCTGTGAGGGCAGGCCTGGCTCCTTGTCTGTATTACCTACTTAACTGCCTTCAGTAGGCAGGCCCTGCCTTCATACCTCCAGGCTCAGACCCCTCACCAGGCCCCAGCTGCCCCACTCCTGCCGTACCAGGCAGGCCTCCTGCTTCATGCAAACACCCCTTCCTTTTTATCTCTTCCCTTGTCTCCAGTGAGCAGGGCCTGCTGCCACCTCCCTGTGTTTATTGGTGCCTAAGCTGCTTATTGAACAATGCTGCGAAATGGCAGCGTCCAAAGGCAGCCGGAGGGAGGGAGGAGATTAGCCTAAGTGCCCTGATTAACTGTGACCTGCTGCAGAGTGTGTGACCAAGCAGGGAGTGTGTTGAGTGCTGGGGGAGCAGAGCAGGGTGGAGAGGCACTCCATGAGGTTGTCCCAGTGGTAATTAGCACCCATACCCTGCAGGGCCCAGGGGTGCTCAACAGTGCTGAGCTGATCCCATGCCCCACCCAGCACCATGGCTCTTGTTTAGCTCTGTGATGGGATGGGCAGGAATGTCCCTTATCACCCAAAGCACACTCCACACTGCCTGAGCTGAAGAGGCCATCCCACAAGCTGGCAGCTGTAGGAGGCTCTTACTCTAGGTAGCTGGTCATGAGGAGGTACCTGGCATGCTGCGCTGGTGCACTGTGCACAGGGGCTTGCCAGCGTGACTGGTTGAGGTGGACCAGGTAGGGGGGAAGGGCAATGCAGGGTGCCAGACAACCCACTGCCAGCCTGCCCTGCTCTCATTGCAGCACAGTTAGTGCACAGACCAAGAATGGTGCCACACCCCTCTACCTAGCCTGCCAGGAAGGCCACCTGGAGACTGTTCAGTACTTGGTGAAGGACTGCGCGGCTGATCCCCACACACGCGCCAATGATGGGATGACCCCCCTGCATGCCGCCGCCCAGATGGGCCACAACACGGTCATCGTCTGGCTGGTGAGTGCCCACCTAGACAGCACAGGCTGTGGGGCTGGCTGGTGGAAAAGTGCACTGAGGTCTGGACACCAGCCTCCCACTTCTGAGTGTCCCCTGAGGGCTAGGCTTTAGGAGGGATGGGACCTTTGGTCTGACTGTGGGCAGGCTCCTATTCAGGGAGTCTTATGGAGAATGAGGGGAAGCTCCTGGGGCGTGGCTGTCCCTGAGACTAGTGCGTCTGTGGGGGGCTTGCTGTGTTACCCACCCAGACAGTCCCAAGCCACTCACCCTCTCCCCTGCCTGCCCTCTGGCCTTTCACAGATGAGCTTCACGGACATCAGCCTCTCGGAGCAGGATGACGATGGTGCCACTGCCATGCACTTCGCGGCCAGCCGTGGCCATGCCAAAGTGCTGAGCTGGCTCCTGCTGCATGGGGGCGAGATCTGCACCGACGCCTGGGGTGGCACGCCCTTGCATGATGCAGCTGAGAATGGGGAGCTGGAGGTCAGCAGGGCAGGGGTGGGGGCACAGCCATGCTGGGAGATGGGGACAGGCCTGTCCTAACAGCACCTGGGCTCTGGAGGGCACAAGGGCCTGCATCAGGGTTGAAGCGGGGGGGTGGTCTTCAGGGAAAAGCCCGTGGCAGGGCAGAGCAGGGCAGGGAGGGATGGGGACATCCTGCCTTGAAACAACAGCTCTGCCCTCTGTAGCGCAACGGTGTGGACCTGCCGCATGCAGCATTCTCGCAGCAGGGCCTAGTCCCACACTGCCTTGGGTGACAGCCTGAAGGCAGGTGTCCTGCTGGGCCCTCCCTTATCCAGTTATCCCTCTTGTCATCTCCTTCCAGTGCTGCCAGATCCTCGTTGTGAATGGCGTTAACCTGGGGGTGCGGGACCACGATGGCTATACAGCTGCCGATCTCGCCGACTACAATGGGCACAACCACTGTGCCAAGTACCTCCGCACTGTTGAGAACATGGTAGGGCACCCTGCCAACACCTTCCTAACTCCCACCTGGGCTGGGCATAGGGCAGGTGCTACGCTGGGAATGAGAGGGAAAAGCCAGAGTAGAATGCAGGTGGGGACAAGCCCACTCAGCATGGTGATCCAGGGGGCAGCAGGCTGCAGGTGCAGTGCACAGCACGGTCCTTCACTGGGTTTCTGCCAGCCCATTGGTTTCCTTGGCTTTCGTGATACCCAGGGCAGCTGGTCTGCTAGTGCCTTGCTGACTGCCTCCAGGTACCATTTTGCTGCATGCTGTTGCTAGAGGTTGGTGCATGCCACTCCCACCCCAAAAGCTGGGCCCTGCTGTGCTGCAAGGGAGGGAACAGGTCATTAGGCTGCAGCTGAGCAGCGCTGGTTCTGCGTTTCCTGCTACCGCTCAACTCTGACAGACTGGGGCTCCAGGGATGCCTTGTCCCAGAATGGTGTTCCCTTGGGCTCCTTCATTATGAGAACTGGTGAACACAAGGCAGCTGGAGCCACCAGGTAATGAATGCAGCTGGGATGCCCTGAATAGCTGGGATGCCTGCAATGGCCCCCAGGGAGAGCAGGGCTGCAGTATGTAATGAGCTCAACAAGTGTTTGTGCCACAGCAGGCCCCTAAGCACAAAACGACCTGGTGAGGCAGGAGCAGGGGCAGCACGAGTCCCATCTCCCAGCTCTGGGGGGGCTTCAGGAATAGGCCAGAGAGCTCCTGCTGTAGGGGCTGCAGCCAGACAGGGGCTGGCAGGTTCATCCTAGGGTCAGCTGCTGAGATGGAAGGGGGCAGCCACAACTGGAAGAGGGCTGGGCAGCTCACAGACATGGAAATTGTTTAGGGAAAGGAAATGCTGGTTTCACTCTTCATTCACCCACTTACAAATGCACATGCATGGCTCCCAGGGCCCAGCATAGTGTGTGTCAGTGTAGCCATGCCCCTGTGACTCCAAACTCCTTTATCCAGACCCTTGCACAACATGCCCTGGCTCAGGTCCTGACTCCCAGACCTGAGTGATAAAGCACTTCCTTGGGGCTTTCAGGTATCTCTGAGCTGGACCCTCCCTAGTCCTGTGCGCGCTCACACTAATGGAGTGCATGGACTCCACAGCTGTTTCACTTGGGGACCAAGTGGAGAGGTGCCCCCAGGTCCTTCTGCTGGCAATAAGACAGTCCAGCCAATTCCATGTAGAAGAGCCACTGGGCCAAACTTATCAGGATTTAACACACTGCCTGTTGGACCTGCAGAGCATGGAGCACCGTGTCCTGTCCCGCGACCCCTCCGCTGATCTGGAGCTCAAGCAGCCTGACTCAGGCATGTCATCGCCCAACACCACTATGTCAGCTCAACAGGCTCACTTTGACATCGGGTCACCCACCAGCACCTTGTCCAACTATGACTCCTGCAACTCCAGCCAGTCCAGCACGGGCGAGAAGCGTGGCTGCCAGCATGCCAGCCAAGGCACCAGTAAGTCCCAGGATGCCCGTGCCCTGTGCTTGCAGTGACTGCCTTGGGATATGATGCAGACTTCTTGGGGCTCAGAGGGTGGCATGGGGGCAGGCATGGGCAAAGGAAGCATCCAGGGCCATGCATGCAACATAAAGGGAAAGCCATATGCAAATCACCTTCCTGGCCCTCCCACAGCCATGGTGTGTGGGGGGAGGCAGGGGGCGCAAGGGGCTGGTGCAGTAAAAGGAGCACTGGCTCATCATAGTAAAGCCAGTGGTTGTGCAACCAGATCCTGCCGCTTCCTGAGACCATGCAAAGAAGTCCCTTGAACTGCTGCCCTGCTGGCCAATCTGGTGCCACAGAAGATAGCACCCACTATGGGGATGTGGGGTGGAGGGTGCTGCTGTGGGTGGCAGCCAGTCAGGATGTAGGAATCTGCATATGGCACATCACTTCCGATCTCTCCATGGTCCGATTGGTTGAGCTGGTCTCACTACCCCTGCTCTGGGAATCCTGCAGCACTTTCTTTTCCCCTGCCCTTCTCAATCGCTTCTCAGCCTTTTGGCCCAGATCAAGTGCGGTCCCTGCACAGGGGCTTGAATGTGGGATTTCGGCCTCTTGTCTGCCAAGATCACCTTGAATGTCTTTGTGTAGTTAAGGGTGGAGACTTGTCCAATGCATTGTGGGCAGGCACCCCTATGAGAATCTACTATAGCCTCCCAATGGGAGGATCTTAGTTACATGCTTTATTTTTATGGAGACAGAGGATTTCTCCCAAGCTTGCTTCTTTGGGTTTTTTTGACTAAAGGAAAGTGAGACTTGGGGGCATCTGGAAGTCCAAGGCCTCCAAGCTCGTGGCCTGCACACAGGATGTCTGCCATGGATTTAGGAGTATCTGAAGCCCCAGGTGGTAGTGCCGCACAGACTTGAACCACTGAGCTCTGCTCAGTCAGTAGTATTCAGAACTGATTTGGCTAATTTGGCCTGAGGTATGAAATTAAAAAAACCACAATCTTGATGGGAAGGCACTGAGTGCAGGGCTGGGGACTGCCCCAGCACAGCAACAACAGGGGCCAGCAACAAAGCTCTCCTGGCCTGTGGCTGGCAGAGGAAGGGGCATGTCTAGCCAGGTGCAGATTGTGCTGCCAGGCAGGGCGCCTTGCCTGTGGTGCCTGTCCAGCTCCCCCTTTGTCTTAGTCAAGGAGTGCAGAAATGAGTCTTCATTCCTGGGACCTCAGTGCCTGCCAGGGAAATAGAACTGCTCCCAGTGCAGCCTTGCAGGGAAAGACATGCCAGGACCTGCTCTCCT
>NW_017728926.1:1747138-1749927 GCF_001723895.1 Crocodylus porosus | reverse complement strand
GTAGAAGAGCCACTGGGCCAAACTTATCAGGATTTAACACACTGCCTGTTGGACCTGCAGAGCATGGAGCACCGTGTCCTGTCCCGCGACCCCTCCGCTGATCTGGAGCTCAAGCAGCCTGACTCAGGCATGTCATCGCCCAACACCACTATGTCAGCTCAACAGGCTCACTTTGACATCGGGTCACCCACCAGCACCTTGTCCAACTATGACTCCTGCAACTCCAGCCAGTCCAGCACGGGCGAGAAGCGTGGCTGCCAGCATGCCAGCCAAGGCACCAGTAAGTCCCAGGATGCCCGTGCCCTGTGCTTGCAGTGACTGCCTTGGGATATGATGCAGACTTCTTGGGGCTCAGAGGGTGGCATGGGGGCAGGCATGGGCAAAGGAAGCATCCAGGGCCATGCATGCAACATAAAGGGAAAGCCATATGCAAATCACCTTCCTGGCCCTCCCACAGCCATGGTGTGTGGGGGGAGGCAGGGGGCGCAAGGGGCTGGTGCAGTAAAAGGAGCACTGGCTCATCATAGTAAAGCCAGTGGTTGTGCAACCAGATCCTGCCGCTTCCTGAGACCATGCAAAGAAGTCCCTTGAACTGCTGCCCTGCTGGCCAATCTGGTGCCACAGAAGATAGCACCCACTATGGGGATGTGGGGTGGAGGGTGCTGCTGTGGGTGGCAGCCAGTCAGGATGTAGGAATCTGCATATGGCACATCACTTCCGATCTCTCCATGGTCCGATTGGTTGAGCTGGTCTCACTACCCCTGCTCTGGGAATCCTGCAGCACTTTCTTTTCCCCTGCCCTTCTCAATCGCTTCTCAGCCTTTTGGCCCAGATCAAGTGCGGTCCCTGCACAGGGGCTTGAATGTGGGATTTCGGCCTCTTGTCTGCCAAGATCACCTTGAATGTCTTTGTGTAGTTAAGGGTGGAGACTTGTCCAATGCATTGTGGGCAGGCACCCCTATGAGAATCTACTATAGCCTCCCAATGGGAGGATCTTAGTTACATGCTTTATTTTTATGGAGACAGAGGATTTCTCCCAAGCTTGCTTCTTTGGGTTTTTTTGACTAAAGGAAAGTGAGACTTGGGGGCATCTGGAAGTCCAAGGCCTCCAAGCTCGTGGCCTGCACACAGGATGTCTGCCATGGATTTAGGAGTATCTGAAGCCCCAGGTGGTAGTGCCGCACAGACTTGAACCACTGAGCTCTGCTCAGTCAGTAGTATTCAGAACTGATTTGGCTAATTTGGCCTGAGGTATGAAATTAAAAAAACCACAATCTTGATGGGAAGGCACTGAGTGCAGGGCTGGGGACTGCCCCAGCACAGCAACAACAGGGGCCAGCAACAAAGCTCTCCTGGCCTGTGGCTGGCAGAGGAAGGGGCATGTCTAGCCAGGTGCAGATTGCGCTGCCAGGCAGGGCGCCTTGCCTGTGGTGCCTGTCCAGCTCCCCCTTTGTCTTAGTCAAGGAGTGCAGAAATGAGTCTTCATTCCTGGGACCTCAGTGCCTGCCAGGGAAATAGAACTGCTCCCAGTGCAGCCTTGCAGGGAAAGACATGCCAGGACCTGCTCTCCTTGCCTGCTAGGGTCTGAGTACCCATTGTAACTGGTAAAGATACCCAGGGAGGCCCTGCTGCCTCAGAGAGAGCGGGGTGCCAAGCAGCAGCAGTCTGGCCCTGCCGCCAGCCACGGCCGTGCCTGTGGGTTTGGCTGGCTGCTGGCTGCAGCCACTGGGGAGCAATGATGGGCCACACCAGTGCCCCCTGGCGGAGAAGCTCTGCCTGCATCACTGCTGGCCTGGCTCCAGCATCGTCGTCTCAGGGCACAGGGGCAAGGGCCAACCGTCTTTGGGGTGAACTGCCTGGTCCAGATGGCCACAGTGTCCTGCTCAGCGTTCCCAAGTGCTGTTTCTGCAATCAGGCAAGGTTCTTCGAGTAGATGTGGTATCTTTTATTTGATCAACTGAGTAGTTGGGAAAAAGTTCCTAGCAAGCTTTCGGACACAATCACCCGTCTTCAGGCATATGTTCCTGCAGTTAGTTAGCCACGTCCTCACTGAAAGGTGCACTTGCAGACAGAAGGAGGAAGGGGCCCTTGCCCAGAGGAGTTTCTGTAGGTCAGTGATGTGCCCCAGTGACCATCCCCACTCAGCAGGAAGGCTGTGGGGTAACCAGGCCTGCACAGAGCTTGCCAGAGAGAGCCTGGGCCTGCAGCCCCTTGTGCAGAGGCAGACTCCATCCCTGTAGCAGTCAGAGGGCTCCACACATTTCCAGCTGTCCCTGCCGATGCTGCCAGTGGTATTTTGCCCCTGATTCTGCTTGAAGCGTGCACGTGAGCCACTTCCCCCTTCCATTGGTGGAAGGCACATCTCAGCCCAGCCCAAGGGCACCCCTAGCTGTGCTGTGCACAGACCCACACAGATACAAGTTGCCCCGGTGTACCCCACACGCCCTAGCTGGCCAGGCCCTGGGAGGGCACAGGGCTCTGACAGGGTGACCCCGAGGCCCTCCACCCCCTCAAAATCCTGGAGGGTAGCCTGAGGTGGAAACTCTCCTGGGAGTCGGTGAAGGTGGTGGGAGCAGTGGCAGTGCCTGTCCACGCAGCCTTAGCTCTGTGCTGGGAGGGTCTCACTCTGGGGTGGGTGCAGGCACGTGGCTCCCACCGCAGACACCATGACAGGCTGGTCTCCCCCACAGGGATTGCCACGACAACCATCACAGACATGCAGGCATACATGGACATGCTGAACCCTGAGATCCGGCCGGGTGCAGACAAGAAGTTGAGCGAGGCCTCCC
>NW_017728926.1:1738961-1747038 GCF_001723895.1 Crocodylus porosus | reverse complement strand
CCCCCCAGCTACCCCGCGCCGAGCCCCCCTGAGGCCCAGCACACGGCAGAGATCTACGTGCAGATGAAGAACAACCTGCGCCACGTGGAGAGTGAGGTGCTGAAGAAAGAGGTAAACCCCTGCACTGTGCCGCGCTGCACCCCAAGGTGCCATCCTAGCAAAGCCCCTGGCGGATGGCTTTCACTTCCCACTGTCCCGGCTCAGTGGCTGCACTGCAGTAGGATCCAGGAAGGGTCTGGCCAGGGGCCTGGGGATGGGGGCTCTCCTAGGATGCTCACTGCAATGAGATAAAGTTTGAAGCAGCAGTCATTGTTTCTCTGGGGATCCATCATTAATAGGAGTGGGAGGTGAATCCTGACCTGGGATCCTAACAAGCAGCATGGCCAGGGCCTTCTCAGTGTGCACAGGTGACGTTACACTCTCACTGCACTTCAGGGGTGGGAGAGGTACCCTAGGAAGGCAGCACCCCAGTGAGCATGGGGAGCATGGCTCTGTGGCTGTCATAGCCTGCCAGGGAGCAGCAGAGCCAGAGAGGACAATAGGTGCTCTGTGAAGCTCTTGGGTCTTCGCCACCTCTGGCCAGGGCTGCAGTTTGGAAACTGTGATGGCTGGATTTATAATTTGCTTAATTAGAGGGGGGTTGTCAGGTGGGAGGGGCTGGTTTCAGCTCTGAGGGTGGCTAATGCCCTGGCCTACTCTCCTCCTTAGCAAATGCCCCAACTGTTCCCAACCCCCAGCACAGCACTCCTGGCTGGCTGTAGCAGGGAAATACTTCTGCCTCGGTGCCTTCCTGTGTGGATGGACAGCCCTGCCAGTGCAAGAGGCCCAGGGAAGTGTTGGCACAGCAGGATAAGGGTTCAAACTATGTCTGTGGCTTCTCTCTTCCTCATCTGCTATTGAGATGGAAACACCAGGGGTGAACACTGGTGAGAAGAAGAGGCAGAGGTAGGGCCAAAACTTGCACTTTGCACTGCGTGTATGCCTGTGGGCACAAGAAAGCAGCAAGGCTGGATTCAATCAGGGGCCTTGCTGCATGCCAAGTAGTGCGGGTAGTGCAAGCCTTTGGTTGGGCCTGGATTATGTAGCACAGATAGCATTGCAAGAAAATAAATACACGAGTGTCCCATTTCTCTGCAATGTGACCCCCGGGTGGCGCAGCAGACCTGGAGCCAGTGCAGCACCAGCTAGTACCTTCCCCAATACCTCCAGTGTGGGAAGAGGAGGGAGTTTCCCTCTGAGCAAGACAGACTAGGCAGAGCCAGCCAGAGCTTCCCACCACCGGTCTCATCTCTTGAACATGGGCAATGGCAGTAATGAGATGCAGGCAGCCCTGAGGGCAGGCTGAGAGCAGTGCAGTGTACCGTGAGGTGCAGTGTAGTGGGCCTGGAGAGCATCCTCCACAGCCAGTGGGTCAAATGGATGTGCCACTTCCAGGGGAAAACTACCTAGCCCATGGAGTGAGCCCTGTGGCCAACAGGCAGGGAAGTATCAGTTGGTTGGAAAAGGATCCGCAGGAGGGAGGGTTACTAAAGCCAGGCCCTGCATAATCGCTACCTGCACAATGTCGGCGCTTGCCCAGATAATGATCCTGCCGCGGCAGGGTCATTAACAATTGAACATGCCTGTTTTCAGCACCATGCAGAGGAAAGAGACACCAACAACTGAGCTGCCAACAGGGAGGTGAGAGCCCCCTAGGCCAGGCAGCAAACAAATCCCAAGAATAGGATGGCAGCAGTGGAGGCTGTAATGCAATCTGCCGTGCACTGCCCCCCTTCTCCCTGTAGGCCAGGGGGCACTGCTGCCTGGAGCACATCGCTGGCTAGGCTCTGCCCACTCCACGCCCCCTGCCCACCCTAGCCCCAGCATTGCTCAGACAGCATTTTGCCCTCCCTAGATACTGATGGCTGCAGCTCTTGGGCTCTGCTTGGCCCAAATGCCAATATGCAGAACACATTTGCATGTTGGAGCTCTTGACAGAGGCAGGGGTGGTACTCACACCTCTGCATCCCATGTTCCCTGAATGAAGTCTTCTCCCTGCAGAGGCCTGGTGGCTACTTCTCCCACATAAAGAAGGGCACTGTTACTATTAGACCTGCCCAAGGTACATACAAAAGGCCTAGAAAGCCTTCCCATGTGCAAACCAAACAAATGGCTGCTGCAGCCCTCACCTCCCCAGCAGACTTGCTGGGTTTTTGCCCCACAGGCCTGAGGCTGTTACAGCCAGTCCTACTTCTACACGTGCAGGCAAAGAGCATGGGCTGTTCGGGCCTGTGCATGATCCAAGGCCATCCCTAGAGGCCATACCTTCAGGGCTTTGCTCAGCACAGTCTACTCTGGATGCATGTGTCTCTGCCAAGGATCATTCTGGGAATAGTGGTGCTGCTGGCCAGCGGTCCACTCACCCTGGAGGGGGTGGCTGGGGAGCCAGCAGCTCTGTGGCATGTGGGCCATGGAGCCTTACTGGCTCGCCTGGGCAAGAGGCCTGCTCAACTCAGCAGTCCCACATGCTTTATCCATTCTGCCCCATTCTGCTGTGGGTTGGGGTTTGCCTTGGGGGAAGGGTGCTGTGCAGAGGGGTTTGGCCATCATGCATGGAGGGGGCAGAGGGGCTCAGAACTCTGTTTGCATAGGCCAGGCAAGGGGCTGTGGCACGTTACTCTGCTAAGCCCCTTTCTAAGTCCCATTCTCTGATCAGTGGCTGCAGTGCTCCCTGGCACAGTCTCCTGCCCTGCCTGGGCTTAGAAGCTCCATCCCAGCCTGCAGCTCGCATACCAGCAGGTCCCACTGGGCTCAGTGGGGAGATTCTCCTGGTGTCTGGGAGCCTCCAGGGGCTTACACTGCCAGTTCATTTTCATGCAGGTGGTTATGTGGGTAGGGACACTCCCAGCTCTGCACCCACTAATGCCTCAACTATGATCAGTACATGTCCACTAGCCAAGTGTCCTACCACTCCTGCCTTAAGCATCTGGGTGCCAGCTGGCTCTTGCTATCCCCATCAGCTAGTGCAGTCTAGTACTGGGTGTAAATAAGGATGCATGTGTGTTGGGCTCCCGACTTCCGGTCTAGCCTGAGGACACTGTCAGCTAAGGAAGATGAGGTGGGCTTAAGTGTTGGCAGACAGTCTGTAAGACCTGCCATGCAGGGTACCACAGATGTTTGGGCTGTCATCAGCTTGGCACTGCTGTCACCATGCTGCCATCCACTCCCTAACACTGCAGCCATTGCCCCACTGGCAGCCTGAGCCAGGACTGAACCAGACACTCAAGTGGTGTCTAGCCCAGTTCCTTCTCTGGCTTAGCAGGGTCAGTACATGTATTATGTATTGGTCTGACTGACTTGGGGGCTTAGTGTGATGTGAGTCAGTGCACTCAGTCCTCCCCACTGCTGCCATTTGGATCTTCTCCAGGGTCTCTGACTCCCTCTGAAACTGCAGTGCCCAGGACAGTACCCAGCAGCAGCCCAGCCTGCACCAAGTACTACTGCAGTGCTCATGTCAGTGCAGCTACTAAGTGTGTGCACCCTTTTTGTGCGGTGCATGTCTAGCCTGTCTGTGGCGCCTTGTCCACCAGGACCTCCAGCTTGTTCTGAGCAGTGCTCCTACTCAGGCAGTTCTCCCATCTGCATTTTTGCATTGGGTGTTGCTTCCACAGGTGTAGCACTTCGCACTTGTCTTTGCTCCATTCCTATCTTGTGCCCAGTTCTCTGGCTATGTAAGATCCTTGAGACTTCTGCTCCTGCCCTCCAAAGTGCTTGCAGCTTCTCCCAGGCCTGTTGCCTGCACACTTGCTCCAGGAGCTCTGTGCTCCTGCATCCAGGTCATTAGCAAGCATGTTAAACAGCACTGGGCCCTGCACAGACCCCATGGGACCCTGCTGGAGGCCTCTTGCTATTCCGCCATTGACCCTTTGATAGTTACGCTGTGTTTGAAATTGTTCAGCCAGTTCTGTGCTCACCCACCACTAAGAGTGCCTACCCCACATTCCTCTGATTTGCTTATGGGTTAGTATGTGGGACTGGCTTATAAGCCTTGCTCAAGTCCAGGTATATGATGCATACCATATCTGTGTCCTCCACCAAACTGATACCCACTGCAAAGGGTGATACCTGTGCCCCTTCCCCAGGTGCAGGTGGTGCCACTTTGAGGGCTGGGGCCAGCTCTTGCACTGAGCCGAGCTTCTTGCTGATCAGCAAGTATATATCACAAACAGGGTTGTGGAACTGCCCCAGGGCCTCCCTGCCTTGTCGGCACTCTCCACCCAGCCAGGCCTGAGTCTGGGGCCTGTCCAGGACTCCTAGCCACAGATGGGCAAGAGAAAGGTGGTAGAGCCAGAGATGCTCCTGGCAGGGCTAATGTTTAGTTATGTCTTAGTGAAGAGAAATGGGAGCCTCTGCCCCAGGATTGGCTGGTGCCTCTGGAGTGATGTCATGGCCAGGTGAGCTGATAGGTGTGGGTGCCTCCTTAGCAAGCAGCTGTAACTGGAGAGCCTGGCTCAGGTGTCAGCGCTGTGCTGAGGCCAGGTGTCGGGTGGCGCATCGCTCTCAGGCAGCAGGTGGAGCGGGTCTTAGCCAAGCCAGGCACAGGTAAGAGGGGCTTTTGCTTTGTCCCCCAGCACACCCCCAGCACTTGGCAGAGCATGGCCAGGGGAAGGGTCTGGTGGGTGCCAGGGTTTTGTGAAGTGTGTGCGGGGCACGGCTGGGCTCTGGGTCCAGGCTCTGTGCTATGTCACAAAGCCCTTTGCCCCGATATACCCAGCCGTGCCTGCCAGCAAGAGACTGCAGAAGTGGCATAATTGCATGCAGGGGGACTGGCAGAACAGTGGGCTGGCATGTCTTGGGAGCAGTGGCCAGGCTAAGGGAAAGGTGTAACTATGTGGGCTGGGGAGCGGAAGATGTAACTGGCTGCAGGGAGCTCCAGTTAAGTGCCAAGCACAGCAGGGTCCAATGGGACTCCCATGACTTATCCCCTTCTGCAGCCCAGCCCAAGTGCTTCAGTACAGAAGGGGGTGAGGGCAGCAGGGGGTGGTCTGCAGGCACTGGAGACCTGAGGAACCTTCCCTGAAGCCCAGGGGCTGATCCACATGAGGCACAGTTCTGTCCCTCCATGTCTGTGCCCTGAGGTTTCTCCCTGTGCCTTCCTGGCACCTATATTCCTCTCCTTTGAGTTCCTCCTGCATTTGCAGCCCCCTGTCCTGCAGAGCTGAGGGCTTCTCCATGCTTTCCTCACTCCATCCTCCTTTTCTTCCTGGATCCCAACCCACTGTTGTCCCTGTGGGCACAGAGCCCTGCCTGTGCCTGAGCGCTCCTGCCTCAGGCAGAGGGGAGAAGGGAAGAGTGTGTGGCTGTTTACTAGTGCAGGCTTGTGGTGCCAAGGCTTGCCAGCGCCTCGCATCCTCCCCGCATAGGCCCTGGAGCCCTGTTCTGCATTTTTATTGTTTGCAACATGCCCCTGGCCCCCAATGCAGGGTCCTGGCAAGGTAGCTCTGCCACAACTGCATCATGTTATCAGCACCCACTGCTGTCACTGCAGTGTTTTTGTGTCAGTATCTCGACTCCTGCCAGGGCAGGGGCTCTCAGAAATGGAAAGGCCAGTCTCTCTAACCCAGTTGCCTACCTGCCCAGCTCTTGGGACAACAAAGCTGAGGCTCATCTGGCACAGCACCCCCTGCTCCCTACAGCACATCACTGCAGCAGCAGGCAAAGAGGCAGCAGAGATCAGGGTTGGAGAGTGAACTCACTCCCAAGAGCTGTCAGACACTGGGCCCCCTGCCAGTGTGGGATGCTGCTGGGTACCCTGCCCTGCCAAGAAACCAGCCTTGAAGCCAACAGAGTTCTCTGTGTCACTGAAAGTAGAGTTTGACTCTGACTCTCAAGCAAGCTGCATGAGTAAAGGCAGCGTGTAGGCAGCTACTGGTGCAAACCAGCCAGTTCCATGTTCCCACTGCCGCAGGTGCAGCCATGCAAAGTCACAGCCAATGCGAATGGCCTGGACCCCAGAATGAGGGTACATGTGAGCTGGGGCCAGGCTGTGATGCTGACAGAAAGAACACAGCAGGTCTCTCCAGCCCATCTGTGTGGGGCCTACTGGCCCTGCTGTCAGGGAAGTTCACACAGCAGCAACTAGATATATTGTACCTCTGTCCCATCCTAGGCAGGGGCCTGCAGAGGCAGTTGCCAGCCATGGAATTCCCTCCCTGCACACAGCTTACTGCATGCTTCCCCACAGCGCCCTGGGGCTTGAGGGCAGGGTTCGCTTCCTATGGGCAAGGACTGGGCCACAGAGAGTAGGGCATGACCAGCTCACACAGGAGTCCGTGTAGTGCAAAGCTCGGACCCCAGTCTGCCTGATCACAGGTGGACACTGCACTTTGCAGGTCACATTGGAGTCAGCAGGCCTCCCAGCAATGCAGACTGGACTTCCAGGGCTAGAGACCAGTCCCCAACTGCAGGTGTTTGCTGTACCTCCCACTGCCATGTGAGCAGTGAGCAGGAGCCTGCCCAGGGTGAGGGGAGGGGCAGTCATGCCCTATGGGGCTCCTGAGCCCCTTGCAGCTGTCTTCTTGCTGCAGGCTCAGCAGGGCCTATGTGAGCAGCCCCTCTTCCATGGCCACACATGGAAGGAGGGATGGCGCCTGTCACTCGCTTTCTCACACCTGGCTCAGGACCTCTGAGGACTTCCCTTGCCTGTGACACAGATGAGTGAGGCTCACCAGGGCCCCCGCACCACACCTGCATCCCACTCAGGCTGTTGGCTGTTGGCTGTTGGCTGCGCAAAGTGCAAAACCAGTGATGCACACACCCAGTAGCACTGCTACTGCTCCTGCCTGCAGGCTGGGGTGTTTAGCAGCAGGACTGTTTACAGCCATGTTTGTGGGCATGTGAGATCCTTGTCAGGGTGATTCAGGGTGCCATGTAATATTACTACTGTTAAGCATACAAACAGCTACACATGATTCACTAGATAAACCCAGCAGTTTCCAATAGGAATCCATAGTGTCAGAACCTTCCTGCCCTGTTGTGGTCTTTCTGAGCTCTCCAACAGATGACTTGCTCTATTATTTTTCTGTAATCAAGAAATGAATGAAAAGCTGAGAGCTGAGATTTTCTGAGGGGACCCTTGAGACTAATGCAGGAGAGGCTTGATTTTAAAAAAGGTTGGTCTGGGCTGTCTAGTGTGTAGATGGGGCAGGAACCATCTCCCCTGCCCCAGTGCATTTGCAGGGCCTGGCACCATGGGGCCCTGAGCTCAGCCTGGGCCTATAACACTCTGCCTTAACCAGCCCTGGCTTCTGCTATTCACAGCTGACTTCCCGAGACAACAGCCCCGAAGGCCTGAGGCGGGTCGACTCCAGCAGGAGGTCGAGGAACTTCAGCAAACAGCCCAGCACAGGAGACTACTACAAGCACCTGGGCAGCAGTGCGGGGGAGCCCCCCAGCACCCAGGCCATGGCGCACAGTGAAGAGGTCAGCACCAGCCCCAGCCCCAGCCCCTCAGACATGCAGACGCCAGATGTCCCCAGGCCTGGACAGCGCCTGCTGGGTCTGCAGTGACGAGCGGGGAGCAGAGGGGATGCCAGCCATAGCTCATGGCTCAGCCTGCAAGTGAGCCTGAAGTCCAAGCGAGTCTGGAGAGGGGGCTAGGACGTGGACTCCCACCATGGGGGCCTGTCTAGCCCCAGTCTGGACTAGCAGCAAGTGTCCAGCTGCTTGGGTAAGTGGGTGGGCAGGTCTCAGCCTCATCCCACTTCTCAGCCAAAGTCAGATGCTTGGTGGGGAGTGGGCTGAGCACACCCCGCAGCTCTGTCTCCAGCAGTGCACAGCCCCTTGCGCTGACAGCAAAGCAAAGCCAAGCCACAGGACAGCCTGCCGACACGCTGAGCCCTGGCCATGAGAGGCCTCCCCAGCCACAGGAAGGGGTATCCCCACTAGAGAGCTTTCACGCCTCCCCGGAGCGCTGGCCCTACCTCACTGCCTTATTTTCATCTCTTTAAGGCCTCTCTGCTCTCCAACAACAACATGCACAATGGGAGCTCGGTGGAGAACAAGTCCGTGGGGGAGCTGCCTACCCCACCCCCACCCC
>NW_017728926.1:1678149-1738861 GCF_001723895.1 Crocodylus porosus | reverse complement strand
CCAACGGAGACTCAGGTGCCTGCTGCCAGCCAGCGCCGTGCGTCCTCCTCCACAGGAAGTAAGTTGTGAGCTCTGGGACTCTGGTACATGCAGGGTGCCCAGGTGAGGGAGCAGGGCATTGCTAAGAGGTCTGGTAGAGCAAGCACCCAGAACACACTCCCCAAGGCCTTGATAAGGGACACAGACCACCTGTGGGGTGGTCAGCTTGTCACAGCCCTGCCCTCAGCCCAAAGCATTGCCAGACTGCAGGGGTGGTTCTTGACCCACAGGATAGTCCCCACTTTGTCCCAAGAGCTGGAGCTGCAGCTGCAGCCCAGAACAGCACTTAGCAGGCAGGAGGGCAGGGAGCCAGGGACACGCAGGGGCTGCCTGCTCTAATGAGATGTTCCCAGGCAGCACCTGCATAGAGATCAAGCAGCTCTCCAAATGGCAGCCAGGAGCTACCATCTGGGCAGCTCAGTAGTTCTGACCGGCTGAGGAGGAGGAGGAGGAGGAAGGGGAGGGGAGAGGAGAGGAGAGGAGGGGCAGAGACTCTGTGGGTAGAGCCCTGGGCATTTGCCATGTACTCGCACTGTTCCCTGACCTTTGCCTCCCTCGCGTGCAGGCCGGGCCAGGGAGTGTGCAGAGCTCAGCAAAGGGGTGTGGGTGGAACCCAAGTCAGCCAACAGGGCCACCCCTCCCCTCCTTAGAGCCAGGTGCAGTTTGCCTGAGCCAAGCTCCCCCAGGCTACCCTTGGCTCCATAGCAGCCCCCTCCATGCTACCAGTGAGGAGCTCCCTCTGCAGCACAACCCAGAGCTTGCCCCCTTCCCCGCTCCCCAGAGCATCTGAGGTCTCTGCTCAGTCTCCTTGAGCAGGGCAGGAATGGAGCAGTGCAGTGCAGACAACAACCCTTCTCCCCACCAGACCCCTCTGGGCAGCTCAGTGGTTCTGACATCCTGCGCAACACAGCATGGCGTGTGTGCCCTTCTGCACCACCATTGCCAATGTGTTTGAATTCCATGTGCCCCTGGGCAGGACCACACCAGCCACAGCCTGTGAACACACTGACCCCCTACAGCAGTAATCCCATGGGCCACGTGAGTGCTCACAGGCACCAGAGGAGCCAAAACTGACCTAGTAAGTCTGCAGCAGAAGCTTGGACCTGGTCCCCTGTCCTGTAGAAGGAAGAGTAAATTTGCACCTGACAGACTCACCAAGGTAGATATCTGTCTCCACAATCCCTGTGTGTAGGGCATCGCACGGTGCCCCTGCAGGGATCAGCTCTTCAGGACCACATGGAGGACTGTTCTCACCGCCCAGCAAGACCAGGCAGTCAGAGCCTATGGGGCTGAAGCAGCCCCCAGGAAGGCAGTGCCCCTGTCTAGCCCCTCTCGGGAACCACTGCCCTCCTCGTGCTCTTCACTGCTCACAGCAGCCGCAGGCAAAGTACACCCTCTCTGGCATCTCTGTGAAGCCTGCTTCTTCACTGGCTGGCTGCTGGGCTGCAAAGTCTGGCCCTGTCTCAAGCATTCTTAGGTGGCTGGTCTGGGCTTGGCCTTGGCGGCCTGGACAAGGGCAAAGACCCAGGGAGAAGGGATGGCAGGTCCCCAAGGCTTTCGATGGCATTGTTCTGCTGGGAGCCCTATCCCAACCCAGCCAGTGCCCCTGCTCCTGGGCCTGGCAGGGCAGCGCCCTTCCCCAACCCCTTCCATTAAGAGCACCATAGGAAGTGAGTGCAGTGTAGTGCAATGAAGTAGAGCTTCTGCAAGGAGCATTCCCCAAGCTCCCCAGACTCTGCAGAGCTCCACCAGTGCAGGGACAGCCCTGCCACCTTCCCACACCCACCTTACACTGTCAAGCTGTGCCAGCCCCAAGCAGCCCCTTTTTCAAACTGCTGGGGAAAACTGCCCACGGGTCTGCAGCTGGCCCAGCCCTGGCCCTGCACTCAGCACCAGCACCTAGATCCCTTCCTCGGGCTAGAGGAATAGGTTAACTCTTCCCTTGCCAGTGAAGGTAGAAGACACTCCTTTAGAGAGCCCCAGCACATGCCTTTCCCAAAGCCTCAGCTCCCCATATTGCATCTTCCTCAGCCTTTCTACACTAGGGGGACAAAGGGTTACAACCCCATGTGTGTGGCGATCTCGTGCAGAAAGCTGTTCTGCCATGTGCCTGAGCTGGTCTGGGCAAACCTAGATCCTCTCTCAGGTTCTTCTCAAGACCACCCCTCACCCAGCCCAGGCAGGTGGTACAGCAGGACTCTCAGAGCCTGGCACCATCCCACACTGGAAAGTCTCCCTCCCTTGGTGCTAAGCTGACTGCCTTGCTCAGAGGGCAGGGCTGGGCCTGAGTTCACCCACCTTGTCCAGGGCCAGGCTTTTGGAAGAAAAGCCACCTGAGGCCCTGCCGTGTGCAGCAGGCCAAGTGTTTCTGCCTGTCATTCACAGATCAGGGCACAAGGCACTCACACCTTGGGCTAGGTTGGGCTGGGCTGGGCAGGGAAAGGCAATTACCATGGAAGCTGCCTCCTGGCCCCCTCCCTCAAGGTTTCAGGCTTGTGGGCCTTGATCACATGTGCTACAGCAGTGCAGACACAGTGTGGGGCTGAGCCCAACCTCCCAGGCCTCTGCTCTCAATGCAACACCGGGGCGGAGGCCAGCAGCCCCTGCTCACCCATGTCTAGGTGAAGGCAGGTTTAGCAGACGCCGTGGCTGGGGGGTGAGCCCTGCCACGCAACGCCGGGTCTAGGGTGCATCTCCCCATGGCTGGTGCCCAGAACAACTTCTCCTCTGCGCTCACTGTCCATTTTGTTTCTCAACTGTTTTCTCACCTTCACTCCATCCCTCCTGGACTTCTCTGTCGTTCTCTTCATGGCCTCGCTCTGCGGGATGTCACTCGTGCCTGCTCATACCCACTTGCTCTCACTGCTGGCTCCATCTCTCCTGTCTTATGTTCTGCTGACTGCATGCCTCTGTGCCTAACCACACTGTGCTGTTTCTCTGCTCTCTCTGCCTCCTAGAAGGAAAATCTCTCAGACAAATGAAGAGTAAGTACTGTGGCTGGCTTGTGGGCAGAGGGGCCGTGCCCTGCTTTGCCCTTTCTGCTCTGCATGGTTTAATAGTGCTCAGTCCATTCCCATCTTGCAAACCTCTCCCTGTCTGTCACAGGCACTGTAACTGGGGCAGGAAACACTTTAAGGATGGGGAAACCTGGAGGTGAGTCCCTGGGGCATTTAGGAACTGAAGGTGGTCTTACCAGCTGATGTCAGAAGGGAGGTCCCCAGAGCCCAGCTAACTTTCCCCACACCCAGCAGCTCCCCACAGGGTGATGGCAAGGGGATGAGGCTGCACAGCCTGCAGTTTGCAGCCCCTACCCCAGTGCTCAGCATCCAGTGGTCAGGCCCAGGGCACGGCTCTTTGACTTTGAGTACAGGGCCTAACCTGTACAGGGAGCCCTGGTAGGAGTGTGTCTGGGCTACTTAGTGAGGGGAAGAGTGCCATCCTCCCACTGAACCAAGCAGTTGGCATGCAGCAAGTGTGCTGCAAGTGCTTCCTGCTGGCAAGGACCCAGTCCCCTTTCCACAGCTTAACAGCTGGCAGCCACTGAAAGCACGCTGGAGTGGATAATGCAGAGCAGGACAACCTTTCTCTGCCTGCCTGCCGTCCTCTCTTTTGGCTTCCTATTCCAGTGTCCTCTGAATGCAGGGGCAACACAGAGGATGGGGGTCATGCACAGGGACTTGATCCAAAGTGCCCCAGATTCAAGGGTAAGCTAGAGAGGCTTGGAGGCTCCCAGCTGGTAGGGTTTGCTGCCCTACAACCACAGAGACCCCCTCCAAGCACCTGTTGGTGCCAGAGGAACAACAGTACCTCCACCCCTCTGTTCTCTTATCAATTATAGATGACAGCAGTGCACAACCTGTGGTGGTGAGGCCAGCCATTCCTACATATGCATTATTTAGCCTAGTGGGAGGCTTCTCTTGGGGGGGTGGGGGTGGGGCTGGGGAGTTTCTGCTATATGGTGCCAGCTTTAGGCTGGTTTCTGTTGCCAGGAGTGCCAGAGTGGGACTCAGCAGCTGTGTGCACCCTGCATGTGCTGCAGAGTAGTTCTTGGGTGGTGCCATGGGGGTTGAGAAAAATTTGCAGTGAGTGCCTCCATTGCCAGTATGTGGCAGGAAGTGGGCCCTGCTGGTGACTGTGCCCCAGGCTCTTGGGTGGTGAAGCTCATGCCTCCTTTGGTGGGGCAGAATTGGGCTCCTGTGCAGCCTGGTGTTGGGGCGGGGGGATACTGCAGAGACCTGAGCCAAGTGTCTGGAGACCTGGTCCTTGGGGTGTCTCCCTGCACCTGGTTTGGGGAGAGCAGAGGTGGGAGCCTGAGGAACTCAGTGCCACTTTGGGAGGCCAGCAATGCTAAACTGAACCACAAGAGCCATCTAAAAGTACCAAGGGTTAAAGGAAATAAAAGCCTCCTGAGCAAGAAGGCAAGGAAGCAAGAAACCTCATGAGCCAGCTTGGCAGAGCTCATAAGCAATAGTGCCACATGGCCTGTTTCATCTGCAAGAGTGACACATCAGCAGCAACCTGCTAGCTCTCGTGACAAGCTAACCAGACCCTTGTGGGCAAGCCAAGGAGGCTGTCTCCAAGAGGCCTGCTTGCCAGCTGTGCCTTGCCAGGGTATGATTGAGGTTAGAGTGTTCCTGAGAATGCTCCACACCGTTACCTGCACCCGCTGGCCTCCACACCTTGCTCTTACTGCTCAGCAGGAGTATGCCAATGAGCTGCCAAGGCCATGCACATGCAAACTGCACCCCCAGTAATGATAGCTGTGCTCCAGGGAGGCCAGCATAGTCCTGCCCTGGGGTGGACCCCAGCTCAGTGTGACCAGCACAACTGCCAGTCTGGGACCAGATTGGTAGGGCTGGAGTGATCCCCTCTCAGCTCTGGCCCTGGACTGAAAGGCTCAAACATTCAGGAGATTTGGCTTCCAGTGTGAAGGGGCTGAGCTAAGCCCACTAAGCAGGCACCTGGCAGCAGTTACAGCGGCAGGGTTGGGGCAGATTAGAGACAAAGGCCACCATTGTGCTTCTGTCACCCAATAAAGGGTCCATAACGCCCACTGAGCACAGCACCCGCCTGCAGGGAGGGGCTCTCCAGGCACTCCGCTCTCCCCTGAGCCAGCTCACAGGGAGGCAGTGGCCAAGCTCCTACTGACCTCTGGGACAAATGAGGGCAAATGGAGTCCTTGGGAGACCCCCCCCCTCCACCTCATAGGTCCTGTAGCCTGGCTGGCTGGCTGGCACCATTGGCACCATGGGAGCAGAGTCATGTTCACATCCCTGGAAGTGTGCCCCAGTCCCTTTCTTTGGGATTTGTCAGTGACCCTGGGCCACAGGGCAGTGCACCCTTAATTCCAGAATTGCCGGTGTCATTGCTACGGTGCCTGCAGCTCCTCTTGCCACCTGCTTGCTGGTTTGTATTGATGAGGGTGACTGTGACCACTCTTGTCAGGACACTGCTCCTGCTGCAAACTGCATGGCTCCAGGATGCGCTACCCATGGCCTACACAGTAGCTCCTTTGTGTGTGCTCATACATCCGGCATTAGCAAGACATGTGAATCCTGTCAGGGCCTTGGCCACCAAACAGCTCATTACTGCTGGCAGTTTGGCAGCTCTGCCTGGCTGATTAACACCAAGGCCAGGGGGATTTGGGGTCTCAGCTGATGCTTAATGACCTTTCGTTGTCCCAAGTGGGTCATTCGTCCCAACAGCCCTTTGTCCAGCAGCCCAATCCCCAGCAGAAGGGGAGAGCACTTCAAACCAACTTTCTGCACCAGCAGGGAAAGCACTTGGCCTCCCTGCAGTCAAATGGGATGGTAGGACGTCCTGGCCACTCACTCTCATGGCCCAGCCTGTGTGCTGGGTGAAGGAGCTTGCACGCTCGCGTGGGGCTGCAGACAGGCAGAAGGTCTGGGGCTGCACAGCTCCCACCGCAGCAGATGGAGCACAGCAGGGCAAGTATGGGAACCAGGGTGGCAGCAGGTGCACTCAGCTCCTGCTGGGCGGTGGTGCATCCCCACGTGGTCAAGACCTGCTCTACCCAACCTGTAGGTCCCACTTTATAACAGTGGCTTGTAGCCAAGCTAACTGAAATGCTGGCTGCATTTGGGCATGCTCCCCTCCTGCCCTAACACCCCAGCTCCCATCTGTATTGGGGAGCTGGTGGCATGCAGCATGGGGCTGCCCTCTCTCCAGCACAGGGATCGGTAGGCTAACGGACCAGGAAGGCCAGGGAGTTGGGCTTACCTGGCTGCCCTTGGTCTGACCTCACTGCCTGTCTGCTTATCCCTGCTAAACCTCACAGGTGGCTTCCTCAGACAGAAGTGGTGAATCCCCATGTTGGCAGCAAAGGAGCAGGGCACTGAGCACTGCGGGCAGAGCAGGAGGCGGCAGGCAGCAGGCACAGAGATGTGCTTGCTCTGACCTTGCCAGAAGGCAGCACTCTGAAGCAGGGTCTACACTGGCTGGGCTGGCTTCCCACGTGACTGCGCTCAGCTTTACTCCCAGCCATGGTTGGTTGGGGTTTAATTTGGACTGGGAGTGAACAGGAGGCTTGGCCTCAGCACCGTTGAGTAGAGGACAGGTGCAAAGTGAGCCCATCCTTCAGTGGCCAGGACAGCTGATCTGGGGAGCAGTCTATGTGAGCTGGTGAGATAGACTGGGACTGGGGGCAGTCTCTACAAGCTCTGCAGTGAGCAGTGGCCTACTGGAGTACTGGCACCTTCTTCCTCTCTGCATTTCTATTTCTAGGTGTAGGCAAGGCTTGTTGGGACATGAGCAGGGCTTTTGTGATACTGGGTCTGGTATCTGGTAGCTCAGGCCCTTGCAGCAGCTCCAGGCAGCTTGCTTCAACTGTGAGTGTGGGAAGGTCAGTCTGGGCCTGCTGTGGGGCCCCTACCTGGGCTGCCGCTTACACTGTGTGGGATGGGGGATTGGAAGTTTGCTTCTTGTCTCATGAGGAACATGGCCACATCCCTGGAGGCAGAAGCAGGAGCATTGCAGAGGGGTGGTGACAGGGTGGAAGACCAGCTACTTACATGGGCAAGGTGCCATGAGGGACACTGGGCTGCAAGGGTTTCTGCAAAGCCTGGGCAGCAGATCTCTGGAAAGCCCTTGCACAACCCAGGGGCAGGGCAAGGGCCAGAAAAACCTGCCTGGGCTGCTGCAAGTTGGATTGCTGGGGTGGGAGTGTCTCACAAGGCCTGAGACAGCTTAATTCATCCCTCCTGCTGTGCTAGACTCCACGTGGGGCAGTGCTATGGGATTGCACAGCTGGTGTGGAGGATGGCAGCCAGGACTCTGGCCTGCCTGGGCCACCTGCTGCTCTCAAAGGGGGACTTGGGTTTGTTGTGACCAGTAAAGTCCCACATAGTGAGGGCCCCTGCAACCAAAGCACAGCCTCACTCCCTGCCTGTGGCTTCAGGAAATATTGGTAGCATCATGAGGGCCAGGGAGTGGGAGCTGCTGATGGGGCCCTTGCCCAGTATCTGGTCACTGCAGTCCATTTTGCTCCAAGCTGCAGCACCAGGCCCAGCTGTGGGCTGGAGTGGGGGGCCTCGGGTACAGTCTCTCACATGCAGGGGGGTCATTTTCTATGTGTCTCCTTACCTGCAACCGTCTCCCACCTGCAGGTACCAAGTCGTTCAACATGATGTCCCCCACTGGCGACAACTCTGAGCTCCTGGCTGAGATCAAGGCAGGGAAGAGCCTCAAACCAACACCACAGAGCAAAGGCTTTACCACAGTCTTCTCAGGCAGTGGCCAAGTGGGGGCCAATGTATGTCATGCTCACCAGTGTCTTTGTTGCTTTGAGGGGGACAGTTGGGCTTGGGGGGATTAGCTCTTAATTATGGATGGCAAATTGTATTGGCTGGCATTGTCACAGCAAGCTGGATCCATTTTGCACCATAAGCAGTAGCTAGCAGCCAGGGAGGGAGCTGTGAGGCTGGGGATTGGGGAGAGGGGGGCACTTCTCCCCTTAGGCAGTCGTAGCTCTCACGTGCCCCTGTGGCATATGGAGCTCTGGAGGTTTGCATTTCTAGATCAATGGGGAAAAGCTGCCTCTGCCAGGGTCTTAATGTTCCTGGGGCAAGTGTGGGTACCAGCAGGACTCCTGCTGCTGCCAACACAAGCATGTCAGTAAGGGGAAACAGCCCAACGGAGGCTGCGGGGACCAGCCCACTGTCACCTGACTTCACTATCCTGCCCAGGCTCAGGCACTGCCCTGAGTGGGGAGCGGGGATAGGGATGGTGCCAGGGCAAGCATCTGTGCTCCAGCATCCTCAGAGATAGCCCTGGACACTGCTTCCAAAGCCCCATGGGGCTCCTGAGCCCCGCGTGCCATGCATGGGTTAGAGACCTCAGCCAGAGAGGATGTGTGTCCCCCATGTGGGCTGGCGTGCAGGGTGACCCTGTACTGCCCCCCACATGGAGGCACCTGCCCTTTGTAAAGCTCCCTGTCTTCTGTTCCCTTTCAGATGGAGATGCCAGCCTCCTCCCCATCTCCTGCTCAGACGCCAACCCCGCCAGCCACCCCAGATACTGCTGTCGGCTCCGCAACTACTGGCTCCCCTGAGCCAGTTGTCAATGGCACCATGGCACTCCCTGCCTCAGTTCAGAGCAACCAGGTGGACATAGAGGCCCTGATCCCAACACATGATGAGCAGGGCCGGCCCATCCCCGAGTGGAAGCGGCAGGTGATGGTGCGCAAGCTGCAGATGAAGATTCAGGAGGAGGAGGAGCAGAAGCGGAAGGTATGAGGGTGGGTGCCATGCATGCCTGCCTGTGTGCCCTGCCTGTTCCACGTGGAGTGGTGGGGCTGTGACTGTGTTCCTCCTGTGCATGCAAAACACCCTGGCAGATACTGGAAACACCCTCAGGCTGGATCTGGCAGGTGGGGGCAGCAGAAACCCTTCAGGTAGCCAGCAGGACCCGGTGGGGTCAGGGGCCAGGCCACATCATCCCTCCCTGCTGGGCGAGTGCACTGTGGGAGACTTCATTTTCCTGCACAGCATCTTCAGGCTCCAGGGCTGGGCCACAGTGCCCTGGCTCACAGGCTTGTGCAGGGGTTATAGCAACACGCAGGAAAAAGGACTGACTCAAATGAAAAGGGAGATTCAGGAGAAAGGTCCCAGCTTCTCCATGGCAGACAGCAACCCTGGCCTGATGCTGAGGGAGAGCAAAGCCCAGGATGACTCACTCAGTCCTGCACACACCCCAGCTTCCCCAGGGCCAGGGCTTAATGCTTCATGCTTTCAGGGACATGTCTGACCTCCTGGCTCTGTCAGTACTCTGGCTCTGCACTGCCTTCAAGTAAGGCTGGGGGCAGGAGCTGTAATGCTTCTACTTAGGGTTCTTGGGAGAGGGTCTGAAGGTGTGAATGGATGGACTCCTTGGGACTAGAGCCAGGAAGTGGGGCTTTTTCCAGCCTGGAGCCCCTCCTTGGAGTGCAAGCAAGCCATAGACTCTGGGACACTGGCCCTCCCTGCTGAGATCCTAGCACAGCTGCCACTTATGCCCAGGTGGCTCCAGCAGGCACCTGCCCAGCAGAACTGCTGCGTGCCCAGCAGGTGCAGAGCAGCCCTGGCCATACTAATGAGGTCCCTGCCTGGTGCATGGACACCATACTTACAGATTAAACCCGTTTGCAACAAACCCCAGTGCCTTCCTGGCAGAAAGTGTAGCCGCAGTGATGGAGGTATTTGCAGTGAAGCCTGAGCATGCAAACCACCCTACAGAGCCAGAGCCAGAGCCTGGCTGAGCTGCTTGACTGGAGACCATGCCACATGCAGCAGCTGAGGCAGCCCTGGAGCAGGGCATACACTAACGGGTGGGTCCTTCTGGAGCAGCAGGGAAAAGCCTTCTCCAAGCTGCCCACAGACCAGGCCAGGGAAGCATCAAAACCAGACTGAGGGAAAGGGCAGTGCAGGCTAGTGGACTCTCCAGGGCACAGCAGAGGCAGGAAGGCCCTGGCTGCTGGCAGCCCTGTAGAGACATGCTCCTTCTGGCCTCCGCCTGTTGACACAGCTGATTTGCTGGAGCCAGATGCAGAGTATAGTAAATAGTGTTTGTAGAGTACTGGCTTGGGCTGGGCTCCCAGGGTAGTGATAGAAAGGCCAGATAGGGGGAGGCACTGCACACATAGTTTTATTAGAGCCAAGGAAGACATACGGGACATTTCACAGCATCATCTCCTGTGTCCTCATTGACCTGAGGGTGCTCATGGACCAGGAAACAAGCACCAGCACAGGCCTGAGACCCAGCTGGGCCCTTAGGCCATGCAGGGGTGCCAGTTCCACCCTGCCATGGGGTTGGTTGGGGTGTTTCATGTGTGCGGTGGAGTTTTGCATGCCCTGCATGGTTCTACTTTCTTTGCATTGCTCTGGTCAGCTGCGAAATGCATTTAAACTGCAGTATTCCAGGCAGGCAGCAGGGAGAGGGGTGGCACTGCACCCAAGGGGACCAGCTCCCCCATGGGCTGTGGGGCAAAGGGGGCTGCAGAGGCAACAGCATGGCCAAGGCTAGGCTTGGGAGCATAGCTGTCAGGATCTACTCCAATATCCCAGCCCAGGGGCAGCTGAGAAACACAAGTCCCAGATTTCATGCCAAGATGATACTGCAGGTTTAAATGCCTTACATGGTCATTCAGTGGTGTAATGAGTGAGCGGTTCCTGGAAATACCCCCGGCCGTCTCCTCCGGGCAGGGACTTGGGACAGCACCTCCTTAACAAAGTTCTCTCTCCTGCCGTGTGCGTGAGATGCAGACAGCGAGGTCTCTCCACCAGCTCCACTGACTCACTCCATTCGCTCTGTGCCAGCCACCTTTGCCTCTGCTCTCCCGCCCTCCTTGCGGTCAGCGTTCCAGCCTGGCCATTGCCATTACACCACTAAGGACATGTAAAGTCGTGCACGTGTGCAGAGACAGGACAATATGGAGCTAGCTCCTGAGGGAGACATTTTTCCCTCTGTTTTTTCCCCCCTGCCTTAGCTGGAGACCGGGAATTACTATCCACAGGAGTGCTGGAGATACTCCCACGCCCACAATGGGATTCTGGGACCCTTTGGGCAGCTCATGACGGAGGAGGACATCCTGCGCATTGAACGGCAGATTGAGAATCTCCAGGTGATGCACAAGGTTCAGAAGGTGGAGAGCGAGCTGGAACAGCTGGAGCACGAGCTGCAGCAGCTGCTGCCTGTCTCAGCTGCCCTGGTGAAGGAGCACTTCACAGTGAACCCCAAGCGCATGCAGGGCCGTGCCGATGACCTCCCGGCCTGGTGTAGCAAGATCTCAACCCTGCTGAAGAGCATGGCCATCCTGCTGGCGACGCTGGGGGGCAAGGAGGTCCAGCTGGGTGACCTTTTGGCTCCTGACCTGCCGGAGCCAGTACCCTGTGCTGCCAACATCCCATCCGAGGGGGCACCAACAAACATTGGGCGATCGCAGTCCTTCAGCTCAACCCGGGAGGAGGTGGAGAGGGAGATCCTGCAGTGCGGCGTGTCAGTCAAGAACCTTAAGGCCAACTACGAGCTGTACACACAGTCCCTGGCACCCGACGACATGTGCGGCAGCGGCAGCAGGGTGTACAAAAGAAAACGGTCCCTACCCGTGGGCACTGTGCCTTATGGCTACAACCGCGAACCCATTCTGGAGGAAGACTATGTTACCAGCAGCGACCCCTTTGCCACTGTGAGTGAGGAGGTGGCCACCAATGGCACAGAGCCAGCCCTGGGGCTGGCCTATGCTGAGGCGGAGCCCCCACTTCCCCAAGAGGTGGAGCCACAAAAGGTGGCAACAGATCCCTTTGCAGAGGCCTTGTTTAGTCCTGACCACCTGACGCGGAGCCTGCCAGTGCAGACGGAGCTGAGCTGCGTGCAGGACTACATTGACATGCGCAAGGAGCGTATTGTCTACCTCTTTCTGGAGCACTGGAGGAAGTGGACCTTCACCGAATCAGTACGGCAGGCCCGCCCCATACGGCAGGCAGCGGGGAAGCCACCCAGCGAGGATGACCGGCTCCTGTACTTCATGAAACAGCGACAGGTGGTGGGGAACCTGCTCTCGCAGTGGCGGGACATCATCAGCCAGGTGCCCACCCGGCAGATCCGGCGCCTGAGCCGCACCAACATGCTGTACTGGCCAGAGCACTTCCTGCCGCACGTAGGGGGTGCGCCCGTGCATTACGACAGCCTCTCGCTGGACCTCTTCATGCTGGGCTACTTCCAGCTCCTTGAGATGAACCTGACGCGGGAGGAGCGCAAGTTCCGGCACCTGCTTTGCTACGAGATGTTCGACCGGCTGGGCAGTCACAACTGGGAGCTCATCCGCAGCTTCCACAAAGCTGTGCTCGAGGAGGTAGAGGCTGGCCGGCGTGACTGGCTCGATGGCTTTGAGGACCTCAAACAGGAGTTCTTTGGGGATAGCCTGGGGCTCAGGGGCACAGCTACTGCCCTGTCACAGTCACCAGCTGCAGCTCCGCCGGCCCCACCGCCCCACCAGGACTCTGCCAGGGCCCTGGCCAGTGACACCCCGCAGCCAGCCCCAATCCCTATGGACCCAGGCCGAGCCCCACTACCCAAAACCCGGAAGAACTCCGTCCACCTGGTGTCTGAGCTGGGGGAGTTTAGCAGCGATGACATCTGTCGTTACATAGACCGTAGCTTCTCGTTCTGGAAAGAGAAGGAGGCAGAGATGTTTGACATCTGAGTGTTCTTGCGGGCCCCTGTGCATGCTGCAGGAGGCGCGCTCACCCCCAGCCCCAGCAACTAGTGGGCCCCAGCCACTGGCCATAGCCACTCCTCCACCACAGCCCCTCTGGAAGGGACACGCCGCCCATCAGCATGGAGGGCAGCACTGTTGGAGAAGCAGGGGACAACCCTGTATATAGGCAAGAGGGTCTGGGCTCTGTCAACTCTCTGAGATGACCTCTGCAGGAGGTGCGGAGAAGCCATGACGTGTGGCATGTCTGGGGTAAGAGCTGTAGAACAGAGACCTGCGAGGGCTCCAGTCCCCAGTTGCACCTCACTGGGAAGGTGCTGGCCATGCAGACAGGGGGCTCTGGGCAGAAGCAAGTCAGCACAGTCCCAGAGGGACTCCTGTCCTCCAGTCTTTGTCGTGCAGGAGCCTCAGACACTCAGCAACTCCACTAAAGGCTGCAGCCATTTTGCCTGGGTGAGAACGGCAGCCACCATCCCAGAGTCCTTGTGAGGCTGGAATCACACTGTTCCTCTGTCTAGACAACAGCCCCTCAAGGCACGGATGGGCGCTGTCTGAGGGTTGTTGAGCATGCACCAGGCTCCAGGGGCATTCAGACGTGAGCCTGCCTTCTCCTTTCCTGCACAAGCTGCAGCAGGCTGTGATCCCCCATGACCATGGGAACCCCATTGTGTTTCCAGCATGCTCCATCTTGCAGATGCCACTGGCTTCTGTTGCTGGGGAGGAGGTGCTTTGGGACCAGGCACTGCAGCACACATCTCCCAGCCATCCACAGCCAGTGCAGGAGTACATCAAAACCACGGCCTCATTAACCCAGTTTCCAGACCCAGCACAGGCTTGATTTTACTACTTGGTCTCCGGCACTGGGTTCTGGTTCCAGCTTGCTGCTCCAGACCTTCTTCTCCAGCCCTGTGGAAAATGCCCTTTTGCATTGTATGCTTTCCCACCACAGACCTCCTTGAACCTTTAATGATTGCAAAGTGTGTTGCGTGCTCTACCTGTACCTATAGCAGAGACACATGTCTGGCTCCTTGTACATACGTTTGGGAGTGAGGTGTGCTGCGCAGCAGGCTGTGTGTGCATGTGTCTTGCAGCTTCTGTAAGGATTAGTGCTACTGTTAAATAATAAAGCGCTCTGCTCTGGGAAGGGAGCACAGGTCTTTTGCTTTGGAGGGATGGGTCAGGGGGTTCGGTTTTACAGACACCATGCTGGGGGACACTGGGTGCAGTCACTGGGTTATCTGTGGCTGCTGGGCAGGGGCAGGGGCACTGCATACCCAAGCAAAAGGACAAGTCACTGTGTGATCAGCAGGACCTGATGCTGTAGCTGCAGCAGCAAAGGGAAAACTGGTCAAAACCTGCTGCCAAGCCAGCACTTAGGTGCAGGGTCAGCGTGCTGTCTGCCACAGTGCACAGTCCCAGCCACACAGCCTGGTTACTGCAGCAAGGAAACAGTAATCTAGAGAAGAGAGGGAGGGAGTCACTGCTATATACAGAGTCTCCCTGCAGGCATCTCCCTGTCCTGGCAGTCCTGAGCATTCACAGGGGCATGGGCTCTGTCCTGCAAGAGCCTGACTTGTCCTTGCTAATGGGCAGCTGCACTGGCAGTCCTGAGGACAGTTCCTTCTGCCAGCATGGATCAGTTGGGGCTTCCTTTCCAGCCCAGCAGCCTTGACCATTGGGGGGGGACACATCGTGCAAAGAGCTTGGGAGACAGCAAGGGCAATGCTGTGACAGAGCAAGCCCTGGCAGAAACATGGACCCACTCCTATTCCTTGCTGCCTTTATGGGGCTGTGCTTGGGTCTTGCCCAGCCTAGCAGTTTTTTGAAACCCTGGGAACATGAAGGGGGGAGGGGGGAGGCATTCCCATGACATTTCTCACACCAAAGAGGACACAGGCAAGGTGGTCAGGCCATGATGGGCTGCAGGGGTTGGACAGTCTCTTGGGGGCCATTGCACCCTGTGGGAGCAGCACCCCCCTCAATTAGTAATTCACCAGAGTAGAGGGCAAGATATCAGCAGCTGTGCATGGCCCCAGTCCCTGGTGGGGGACAGAGGACCCTGGCAACAGGTGCTGCTCTAGGCAACCACTCTTCCCCTGGCAGCTGTGCTAGTGGTTACACTCTGTGCAGGATGCAGCTCCCACACAGGACACTGCCCCAGGGCTTGTCCAGCACAGCCCTGAAGGCCAGGATCACTGCTGGTGCCTACCTTGCTGATTTGCTGCCCGAGAGCTGGCACGCAGTGTCAAAGCTCAGCATATCCATGCACTGTGAGTGGCCCCTAGACACAGCCTGAGGAGATCAGATGGGGAGCACTGGCTGTAGCTTGTAGCAGCACAAGAGCTGTCAAGCCCCGTGCCTGGTGCCCCCTCAGTATCTGGTCTAGAGGCTAGCTTGTGGCCTGATGCCCCTGCCAAGGTCAATGGGGTACATGCTGCTGCTGAGCCTGGGATGCCATGGCAGCTGGAGGACCCCATGGCAGTGCCAGTGAGGCAGGCAGTACAGTCCTGCTCCCACGACTGGTGCTGAAACATCACCTGTTGCACTGGCTCCAGCAGGACTTGATTGCCAGCCTGTGGCACGTGTTGCAGGACAGGTGCCTGCCCCTCCACTTTGCATCACCTGCACAAGTAGCTTTCCAGCTCCTGGAGGCAAATTCACTGCCTCTGCTGAGCCCTGCTCCCATTTGCTTGGCCTCCATGTCTCCTGGAATTGCAGCTCTGGCCTCTGGCATCTCTGCTCTGTGCAAGCATTTCCAACCCAGAGAGGCCCTCCTCCGGCCCAGACAAGGCGGTGAGGGTGTTCCCATTGGGTTACTGAGACCTCACTGGCTGGGGCCATCTAGGTACACCCTGAGCCACACACCCTTTGGGCTCTCTGCACCTGGACCATGGCAGCTCTTTCCTCTGTTTCTCTTGTGTGGTTGAAGCTGGACCTTCCTCCTTCCTGGGGAAAACGAACTGTTCTGCATCTCCCAGTGGCTGTCCTCTGCACTTTTCCTTTCCCTGCAGCCTGCACTTCTTGTTCCCCTTCCCAGTGGGCTGTCCAGGGGCCCGTTTCTCTAGGGCTGGGATAGCTCAGAGGAGCTGTGGCATTCTTCCCAGCACAACTTCCCTTTGCTGCCGCACCCCACGCCCCAGGGTCCTCTTTAATGTTTTGTATTGTGTTGCAGGAGCAGGAGGAGGAAGCACGCTTGGCCATGATGCCAGCCTGGAGGAGAGACATCCTGCGGAAGAAGCTGGAGGAGGAGAGGTGAGCGGTCCCCCTTACCCTTGCAGGCTGTATGGGCCTCACCCACTGTCCCATGACTCAGAGCTAATGGTTTTTTTCTCCTTGCTTTCACAGAGAGCAGAAACGGTGAGTGCTTCTTCCCACTCCCTCGCTGCAGATGTGGAGCCGCACCCCTGGCCTATGCTGGTGGCCATGGGAGGCTGGCATCTGAGGCTTTGCAGGCTAAATCCCCTGTCTGTGAAGGGGTTGGTGCAGGTGTCTGGGTACTGTAACCAACACAGCCTCTCTGCTTTGTTCCCAAATAGAAAAGAGCAAGAAAAGCTGAAGCGGGAAGAGGAGGAGAAGGAGAAGGAGCAGTCAGAAAAGCTAAGGACTCTGGGGTACGATGAGACAAAGCTGGCCCCCTGGCAGAGGCAGATTATCCTGAAGAAAGGGGACATAGCAAAGCATTAGTTGCCCCATGTTCCTGCCTCCCTTGCGTGAATGTAAGCCCTTTCTTCCTTTGCTCTCCTGTGGCACGAGCTGTTCAGTAGGAGGGGGAAAGCCACTCGCCATGGCCATCCATGTTTGTGGGCCCTGCTAGCAGGTGGCTCTACCCTCCAAGCTGGCATGGCGCTGTGGGGCCCCACCAGCATGCCGCAGACAGAGGTGCTCGTGGAGGGAGAGGGCCAGGTTCCCTTCATCCCCTCACTGAACAGTCCCCTACCATGCTGCACCACGCTGCTGGCTCCCCTGCCCCGGTCACCTGTTCGCTGTGAGCCCCGACTTCTCCTGTGGTAGGTGGCAACCCTAGCGGTTTCCCCAAGCACACTGCTCGTGGGCTCACGAATGCAGTGCACCCGGGCTCTGCTGCAGCAGCGCCTTTCCCAGTGCTGTCCCATTGCCCTCAGCCTCTGCCCCGCACTTCAGATGTACATTTGTATTTCACAATACAGGGTCTTCTCCAGGGCAGCCTGTGGTGGATGACTTGTCCACGGGCCAGCCAGGGGGTGAGATGTTTCTTCAGCTGCCATATCATGTTGAGCCCTGCTCCCATCCAGGGGGAGGGAAGGGAGGGAAGGTGGGGGGGTCATGTTGTTTTCTATATGTTTTTGTCATGTGTTCGCTCTAGCGAGAGACTCTCCAGCTTGTTTCTGACTTAGCTCTTCTGCAGTTTCGCCGATTAAAATTGTAAAGCCCTGCCTAGTGTCTCCTTCCAGCTTTGCCTTTTCCCGTGACCGGCCTGGGGAGGCCCACCCCACACACCCAGTTACAGCAGCCATAGGCATCCATGATGGCTGTCCCAGCTTTTCCCAAGCAGCCTTCTCATGCAGCAGGGAGCTGTACTCCTTAGCAATACCAGGTGCTGGCTGGCTCTGGCATCCCCACACCATCCACGCTGGCCTGCCCAGCGGTGCCTCCACTCAGTCACACCCCCAGGGCAAAATCCTGGTAAGCCACGGGCAAGAGGAACCTGCATGGCTGGGAATCCCGCCCCCCCCCGCTGCAGGGTCCCCCGGGCGGGCCTAGAAGCACTCTGGCTGCAGCCCCTGGGACATCCAGGCTCTGCTGGCTGAGCTTGGCAGGCTAGTGAGGCTGTGCTTGATCCATCCCCATGAGACAGGGGTACTCACTCACCGACCTGAGCCTCAGTACCAGCACTGTACAGCCAGTGGCTGCTCCCAGGCCCCTGCTGCAGGCAGCTGGCACTGTACCAGGACTTCACCCCACTGCACACACCCAGGTGCATGCCCCCTTACCATTCTGCCTTAGTCCAGCAGTGCCTAAGAGCAGCGCCCAGCTGCATGTCTGCTGGCTAGGAGCTGGTCCCCAGGGTGGGCAGCATGGGCTGGGCAGCATCTGCTTGCACAGCAGTGCTTGTCACACAGCAGCACACTTCCCCCACCCCCAGGAAAGAGCTACTCCCAGTAGGCTGGCCAGGGCCTGGGCAACCCCACACAGCACAGGGGGGCTGGGACTGCCCTGCCCAAGCTCACTGAGTGCAGTGCAGGGAGGAGCCGGGTTCAGTGAGGGTCATTACACAGCAAGACCAGGAGTTAACCATTAACAAAATTAGCTGCAGTTGCTCACCTCAGTCCAGACCATTTTATTGCATGTGATCCAATGCTCCAGCATGTTAGAGCAGGGGTTTGGGGAGGTTTGGAGACAGGGGAGGGCAGCAGGGAAGCAGCTAAGGGGGAAGATCCACCTTAGGCTGGGGGTGAGGAATTGTCCGACCCTGAGCCAGGTGCTGGCATGGCCACAGGACCCATTCCAGGTACCTGCTGCTGGGCCTCACTGGCCCTGTTCCTCTTTCAGCTGCCTCTACCCTCTCTCACTATCTGCCCTTGCACTGCTGTGCCTCCCTCATGCGTGTGGTGTACCCCTCTGCCATAGGCAACTCCACAGCAAGGCCACCCCCACCAGCCCCGAGTCCCAGGATGCTGTCATGTGTGCCAGCACTCCCATGTGAGATGCAGCACCCACAAATAGATACCACAGGAGCTGGGCATCCCCTTTTATCTTCCAGACAAGAAATACCCCCTGCCCCACTCATGCTGCATGCTTTCCTTGATCACCCCCCTCCCACCCCTCACAGAGATGCCAGCCCTGGAATTTCCCACCCCCACCCCGCCTGCCCTGCAGGGCGAAGCCCCTGGCTTCCACGGAAGTATCCCAGCTCTGATCATTCAGCAACACAAAGCATATAAATAAAGCCAACAGCTGTCCCATCCCCAGGGTGAGGCAGGGAGTCCCCAGCAGAGAACTGCAGTCCAGTCCCATCATACTGATGGCTGAGAACACACCAGCCCTGCCCTGCTACTGCTGGGCAGAGCCAACACAAATAACTGACATAAAATGTCTACAGAGGATAAGTAACAATACTTACTGGTACACAGCACCCACTTGCCCACCCCTCCGCACAGCCTGAGCACCACTTCCAGCAATATGGGAGAGCCACAGGTCTCTCCCACCCTGCAGCAACCTCCTGAGTGGCCTGTGGCAGACGGAGCTCTCATCAAACACCCCCATGACTGGGAAACTCACCCTGCCTGTGCTTCATCGCTAGCAGTGAGGCACATTTGCCTCTGTCGGTGATGGGAGCACCTGGGGCAAAGCCCCTGTGCTGAACCAGGCCCTGTGCAGCTAGCTGAGCATGCCCAAGGGTTCACTGGCATAGCTTAGGCCAAAATGCCAAGGTAGCTAGCACAGGTGTGTGTGAGCCCTGAGGCCCCAGGGAACATTGTGTCCAGGGGGCAAATGAGCAGGGTCTGGGTTCCTGTGGTCCTAGTGTTTATAGAGTTGGAGCTGAAGTCTCTAGGAAGACCAGGGCAGGGAGCAGGCTATGCTGTGCTTCCTTGGATGCCTCTTGCCCTTGCAGTGTTGAGGGGCTGCCACAGGCTTGGCTGTGCCTGAGCCTTTTTCACAACACAGTGCAGAGCACCAACACCTGCTGCGAGGGGAAGCCAGGGCCTCCTGGTCCAGCTAATGCCAGGAAGGCAAGTCCTTTCTATCTATGTGCTCCCCAAGCCCTCACGTCAAGGCTGGCTCTGTCACTTAAGGGTGATGGGCTGGGCACTGGCTCACGAGCAGCACTGAAGCCGATGCCGGAGCTCCTCAGCACAGCCAGACAGCTCCATGCGCTCCAGGGCACGGATGACGGCATTGGGCGTGGCTTGCCGCTGCTGGCACCAGCGCTTCAGCATCTCGTACTGCTGGTCCCGGACATGGGTGAACTCCATCTCCACCACTTCAATCTCAGCATCCCGCAGCTCCAGCACCCGCATGAACTCCTTCCAGCGCCGCACAGGTACCGTATCAATGATCTCATACAGCTGGCTGCCCTGCTGCAGCACATTGGCACGTGGGGGGCCTGAGAGACAGCAGGTGGGGTCAGTGCGCAGACCATCCATCAGGCAGCAGGGAGAGGTGTGGGCCATGCAGGGGATGTGAGGGCACTGCTTACTTGGTGCATCCTGGTGGGGCTCCTTGGAGGACAAGCTGCAGGAGGCGCTAGCGGCCCAGGCAGCACCATTCATCTGCAGTGACTCTGTTAGGTTCGGCTGGAGCAGGTTCTGGGACTCCAGCCTTGGGGCTGTGGCATCAGGCAAACACGGCGGCTCAGCCTGGGGCAGGAGAGAGCAGCCTGTCTGAAGAAAGCCGTGACCACAAAGAGGCCAGTCCTGACACTTAGAAACACCTGGGGTTGAGAGCCACTACTAGCCAGGGGGAGACAGGAGGAACAGCAGAGTTTCCTCACTGGCCAGAAGGGCAGGGGCTGGGAGGCAAGGCTGGAGCCAAGGAGCCCTATGAGACCTATGGGGCAGGGCATGGCAGGGGTGCGCAGCAAGGAACCTGCTGGTTGGCCTTGGATGGCCACATACCCACACCATGCATGGGCAAGGCAGGAAGGGGCAGGGCCCGGGCTGCCATGGACTCTCACCTTCTGCAGCACCAAGTCTCGAACTGCAGCCTCATCTATTGGGGAAAGAAGCAGAAGTCAGTGGATGAACAACCATGCCCTGCCCTTGGGCATGGTCACCTGGCCAGCTCCAGAGCTCAGTCCCAAAGGGAGGCTGCTGGCTCAGCATGGGAGGGTTACCAGTGCTCGAGGTGTCCTGGCTAAGCTGCCTCCTCTTGTGGTAGGCGACAAGAGCTCCCAGGAGGAGGGGCCCAATGAGGCACAGGAAGAGGTACTCCAGACCGGTTCCTGCAATGAGCCATGGGAAAGGGTGTCCAGAAGGGCCAGCTGCTTGCTTTATGCCCCAGACCGTGGGACTGCCCCTGTGCTGGGCCAGTCCTCATGCACCTGGCTGCAGATGGAGGCAGGAGCTGTTCTGCCCAGACTTCCTGCAAGGAGACTGCTGGTCTTATACCCCATGGCACCTTAGGGCATGTTTGGGGCCTGTGAGCTCCAATGAGGCCTGGGCACCTCCCTACCCCTGGTCTCCATACCCCACATACCTGCAGGCATGTTGGGGTTGCCGCATGTCTTCTCACAGCTGTCACCACACCACTCGAGGCCCTTGCTGGAAAAAAAATGGTGAAGGCAAGCATTGTGGGCAGCTCCCCACTTGGCCTGAGGGCATGCCTGCTCCATGGCATGGCCTGGGCAAGGGGAGAGTACACCAGCCCACAGGGACCCTCCCACCAGCATACGCACACACAGATGCACAGGCATGCAAACACCTGCCCCATGCCTGCTCAGACACAGGGGGTCACCAAGGCCAGCCCAGCCCCTGCCTCCATGAAGGGGATGAATGCATCACAGGAGGCTAAAGTACTCTCAGCCCCTGGAAGTGTCCTGCCAGCTGGTGCATGAGGAGGGGAATGGAGCAAGCTACCTAGGTATTGGAGCAGGAAGCAGGACAAGAGCCTGGGATTTACCTGGCACAGGGCTGGCACTCGCTGCCCTCCAGGAAGAAGCCAGGCTGGCAGTCCCCACACTGTGTGTCCTCCCTGGATGAACCTGAAAGCAATGGCATCTGTTACCACCTGCTGGCTGAGCCAGGCCAGGGCCATGGCAGAAGGAGCGTTTTGTCACACAGCAGGGCTGTGGCAACACACTTGCCGCATGCCAGGAGTGGCTGCTCCTGCTGCTGCTGCTTCTGATGCAGTGCTGCTGGGTTCACTGCCGGCAGTGATACTCCAACAGCACAGCCAGGAGGGCAGCAGGGAAGGCCAGGAGATGGTGTGGGCACTCGGGCAGCTAAGGTACTCACAGTTGCGGCGAGTGGATCTGCCCCGGCACTGGCGACACTGTGTGCAGGTGAAGTCCTCACAGGAAGGCTGGCTGCAACGCTGGAAGTAGCCCGGCCGGCAGCCACACACCACATCGCTGGCGGCCGTGCAGTTCTTCAGCACAACCTGGGAAACTGAATGCCAGCAGGCTTAGTGCATAGGGCAGGGGCAGGGGCAGGGGCAGGGCAGGGGCAGGGAGGGGGCCGTGCCCGGCAAGCAGGGTAGCACATGTCCCCACATGCCACCACCCACCAACACAGGGGCCTGGCCTGGCTGCTCTCCCAGCCTGGCCAGTGCCTTTGCTCAGGCAGCCTCCTACCTTGGGCATCGCACTCAGAGCAGGCGTGGCACTCAAGCATGGTGTTGCAGGCAGAGAGGAAGGTGCCAGTGGGGCAGTGCCTGCAGGTGGGCTTCTCACCGGCGTGGGCACAGGGGGACTCCATGAATGTCCCTATGCAAACAGCAACAGCTGGCAGTGTGCTACTGGACCCCAGCTGGTTTACAGGCAGGGTCCAGCAGGCAAGCCCAGAGCCTGGCCAGGCCTGCTCAGGGAGCAGGGATTCCCCAGCTAAGGATTTCAGAGCCCAGCACTGCTCTGCCTCCATTGGGCTGGATCCAGCCTCTGCTCCCACCTCCACCCCTTTTTATGTTCAGGGGAGGCCACTTGCAGTGGTTAAAGCCCTGGCCTGGGTGTCTGGATGCCTGGGGTCCTTCCTGTGGGATCTTGGGCAAACCCCTTGCGCGCTCTCCCTGAGTCCCCTGCTGCCCGACAGGATGATTCTGCAGCCCAGCTCCATCACGGCTGCAGCCCCCGTACCCCTCAGGTAGCTGGCACAAAGCAAGGTGCTGCAGCCCTCCCAGACCCCTCAGGTCCCTGTGAGTAGAAAGCCTCACCTGGTGGGCACATTTGGCAGCAGTGCTGGGTGCCTCGAGGCTGCAACTGACCAGCTGGGCAAGAGAGCTTAGAAGCCTGCTCCAGTGGGCTCCTCTCCCTCCTCAACTTATCACGGTGCTCATAAGCATGAGGCCACCTGGGGCCTGGGGGCTCAGACCTGCTGCCTGTCACCACAAGGAGCGCAGTCAGACAAACCTGGGAGCAGAGAGAAGGGGTCAGGGCAGGAGCAGGGAGGGGCAGTCCCAGCACCAGGGATCCAGCTGCCCACCAGGTGGCACTGCTGCTGTGATGCCAGGAAACGAGGACAGGTACTGGGGGGGAGTAGGAGGGAGGTTCTCTGAAGCCCTAAGGGCAGGTCTGCTTATCAAGTCCCTGGGCACAACACCAGGTTGCCTGGCCCGGGCCTGGCCCACTGCATAGCTGGACCCTGCCTCGCCCTGCCCAGCCTGTGCCTGTCCCCCTGGGCCTGGGGCATCCTTCATAGGCTGGCCTGGGTGCACAGCCCTGCACTGGGAATGCCCCCACAGCATATGTCCTCATGCGTGCCAGCAGTGCTCCTCACCCACCACAGCATGTGAGCAGAGGGCCCTGGCTTGCCTGATGCTGCAGGGAAATGCTGTCGGGGACATGTGACCGCAGTCAGGGACACTCCCTTGCTTGCTGGTAAGGGGCGGCTGGTGGTGTGGGCCATGGAACCTGCTGCATGTGCCGAGTCGGCACAGCAGTTCCTGGAAGTGGCACCACTTCTCCCCACCTTCCCAAGAACTGCGGGCTGCTCGGAAAAAAGGAAGCCATGATTCTGCCCTGCAGCACGTGGGGCTCGTGCTGTGCTGGGCATGGAGCAGGGCTGGGCACCCTCTCCTGCAGGTGCCCCCAGCCAGCCATGAGGTGCTACCCCACCCTGCCGCTGCCCCAGTGGAGTCACAGCCTGGCTGTACTTCAGGCAGCAGCCATAGCTGGGGCAATGGGGGCAGCCCCAGAACAGCAGGGTGAGACCCCGAGCCTGTCAACACATCCTCATGGCAGTTCCCACCTCACAGCCCTGCTGCCAAGTCAGCCCCAGGCACCTCCAGCCCCAGGGACCTCAGCAGGCAGTCCCCAGCCCCTGGCCCCGCTGTGTATCCTGCCCTGCCCGTCTGGGCATTCCCAGACCCTACAGCACCCTGCCCTGATTAGGCAATGAGCAGGGCACCAAACCCAGCAAGCATACTCCCCTTGGGTGGCTAAAGGGGCAACAGCTAAGGGTAGCAGCCAAAAGACCTCAGTGCCCACCAGCCAGCTCAGCTCCAAGCCCCACAGCCAGACCAGGTCGCACTTGGTGTGGAGCGCTCTGGGCTCCTCACTACCAGCTGCACAGGACAAGCCTCAGTGACTGAGACACCCCAACCCTCTGCCAACACCTTCTACCAGCCCTGCTCCTCCACCCCCAGGCTACCCCCATGGCCCCTGCCCCCATATCAGCGTGAGCAGGGGGAGGGCTGGGTGGGGCAACAGGCAGGTGCGTGTGTGTAGCAGGCCAGACCATGGAGAGTTAACACAGCATATACTTATTCCCCAGTCTTTTATCTCTGTGGTTGGTGTCTGGGCTTGGAGGCAGCGATTTCCTCCCAAGGAGGAAGCCGTGCCCAGAACACATGCTGGTTGATGGTATCGCACTGCTGACGCATGCCCCAAGTAGGTCATGGCAGCTCAGCCACTTGCGGGGGCTTCTGGGGCCAACACCCTCGGCTGGGCCATCTGGTAGGAGTGGAGGGGGACAACAGTGGGGTCTCAGACAGTGGGGCTGGTCCCTACTCAACCCCTTGGCCTGAGGCACTGTACATTCCCATCTATGTCACAGCTTCCCCAAGGATGCAACAAAACTGGCCTTTCACGTCTCAGAAGGAGGGAACTGGTCCCACACTTAGCTTGGTGGAGCACAGGGCCTGCCTGGGCAATGCCATCACCCTGTCGTCCCTTCCACCCCCAATCCTGACCTGCCCCTCGTGGCAGCGCTGGGGGCCAGGGCCTGGGCCCTGCCAGCATGGCAGCAGGGATGCTGTCTGGCACAGTGGCCCTGGCCTTCCCTGGGGAAGGTGGGTGAGCCTGCAAAGGGGCACTATGCCAGCACTCCAGGGTCCTGGGCTGGTGCTGGGGTGGGGGGGCGGGTCCTGGGGATTCCAGCGCTGTGGGTGGCTTTTCCAGCCAAGATTGCCTGATTAAAGGGCTGCATCATTTTCTATCACACCCTCCATGGCTGAGCTGGAAACCATCCAGGCATTCACCCATTTGCATAGCTCTGTGATCGGATCAGGGCCTCTGTGGGCAGCCCAGACTCCTCCCACCCCTCCGCCTGCTTGTGGCACAGCTGAGTCAGCACTGTCCTTCCACCGCCCAGGCGCTGTAGCATGATGTCAATGGCACCAGCAGAGCTTAATACAGCAAGCCCCCTGGGCCCTGTCTCTGCCATTGGGTGCATGGTGAGTTCCCTGCAAGCCAGGGAGGCCCAACTTCTCCCTTGCCCTGCAGCCTGGCTCCCTGCCCCCATCGCCTCACATCAGTGCTGGCTCCTGCTCTTTCAGCACCCTGCTGCCTCATGCCCTGAGGTGGCAGGTGACCAGCCATGGACGGGGCTGTCTGACCCCCACCCCCATGCAGCCCCCAGCCAAGCCACTTCCTAGCTCTGTCTAGGGCTGTGTGATGGGGGGAGCCTCCAGCCTGCCCCAGTGTTAGGCAGCTGAACCCAGCACTGCTGCTCATAGCCCTGCACCTCTCCCCCCAACCTTGCACACGGAGGGCAAGACCATCCCTGACCAGGTCGTGGAGGCCACTGCCATTGTTGCCAGCCCCATGTCAGGCAGTCCTGCTCCTCCCTGGGGCCCCCCACATAAAACAAGGCTCTGAGTGCTGGCAGGGCTGGTGTGTCTCCATCACCCCCCTGCTGCAGGCAGCATGCCTGGCCAGCACTGTCCCCTCAAGTGGTTTCCAAGGCCAGGTACACAGGGGTCAGATCCTCCAGGCATCAAGTGTCCCCCTGAACCACAGGCCAGACAAGCCCCTTGACCTAGCACCACTTCATCCAAAGCAGCCTATGCACCCCTGAATGGGGCCACCTGCAGCTTTCCTCCACCCCTTAGGGGCTGGGGGCCACACACCGCCCACAGCCTGCCCCCAACCAGCTCAGCCAGCCAGTGTTGTCCCCGCAGAGACCTGTGCCAGGAGGTGATGCCAGCCCTGTGAGCAGGAGGCGATGCCAGCCCTGACCCTGTCCCAGCATGGCACAGCCTTACGACTGGAACAGCACTGACACCCTCAGAGGTCTGCTTTATGTAAGGAAGTGAGCCCACTTCCTGCTGCACCTCTGCACAGTGGGAAACCAGCCCGGTCTGCAGCGCACAAGCAGCTCTGTCAGCTGCCTCCTTCTAGCACTGCCTGCCAGCTGGGGGTAGCACAGCCACCCACAGTGATTGTGACCTTGATTCTGCAGTTTCTTGGTACCATAGCCCAAGCCCCAACCCCAGGACGCCGGGAACTGGAGGCTGGGCTTTCCCCTAGCAGCCACAGCGCGTGACCTTGATTCCTCCTGGGGCATAAGTTGTGTTGCTAGTCATCTGCACAGGGGCTGGAGCCTGCAGTCTGTAATGTAGCCTCAGACACCTTTGCTCTGGCTCCTGCACCTTTCACTAGGTCCCTGGATGCAGGACTGCTGTGCTGCTGCACACTGTTAAAAAGCCACCAAGTTCTACCCCAGAGGTAGCTGCATTTGAGCCCAGAGCCAAGGGATCCCGACATATACAAGGTTTGGATGATCAAGAGAGGTGGGTGGTTCAAACACCTGCCTACTTGTGCTCACAGCTGTCAGCTCTTTCCTGGAAAGCCTCTGAGTCTGACCTGATGCCTCCACCCACAAGCCCAGCTCCTTTCCCGGCAGCAGCCAGAGAGCTCCAGTTCTCAGGCAGGGACTGAGACATTATTATTGGCTCCCCCATCCCTGAGCCAGTAAGGAGAAGCAGGAGAAATAGAATTTGGGACTGTAGGAAATAGAAGAGCAGACAGCATAGCAGCCTGCCAGCCCCTCCACCTTCAGGCCCTGGGTCCCTGCCACTTCCAGCTTGGCTGCAAGCCCACACAGTACTCACCCAGGCTACCGTCAAGGACCAGCTCTTCATTCTTGAGCCCGATCTGGGCTGGTCATAACAGGGCAACGCAGAGAGAAAGTCTGTTGTGGGGTGGCCAGCAAGCCGAGGGGGTCATGGCCTGGCACCAGAGTGACAGGCAAGCAGGCAGCCCATGTTCTTGCTAGCAGCCTGTGTGCTGTGACAGGAGGTGAGTGAACACGAGCCCTGCCCACAGAGTCTTTTACACACACCACAGCAGAGGAAATACATGTTTGGAAATGAGTCCCAGGGTGTGAAACCCACGACAGCATCCTGGGGCTGCGTGCGCAGGGGAACTGCCTGGCAGGGTGCCCACTGGCACAGGGCAGCACTCAGGGTGCCTGGAATCCCTCTGTGGTTTGGGTACCCCCCCACACCTCCCTTCCTGGGAGCCAGGCCCCTGTGGGCAGCAGTCTGGTCCCCTCTTGGTCCCTTCACAACTCTCCCACCTCAGGCCAGTGACCACAGTTCGTCATCCCTCAGGTCCAGCTCTGGTGGGAGAACGCCTGCACACAGCCCTTGGGGGTGTTCCTGCCTTTGGAACTGGGAGGCACCGAGGGACCAAGGAGGCAATTAGACTTTGCCCGCTTGAAGGCTCCTGACTTCAGGCCAAGCTTGGGACAGGACAGCCAGCAGTAATGCCGAGAGCCACAGTGCAGGCACCATGGCCCCTGCCCCCAGGGCTATGGGAAGGGGCCGATCTGGCACCACTCCCTGTACAGATGTTGTTGCTGATGCTGTCTGTCTCTTTTTAGCAAAGAGCAGCACGTGCACACATCTCCAGCGCTGGCTCCAGGGCAGCCTGAGCAGAGGCCATCTGAACAGCCCCATGGACATGGCATGGCTCACTGCGCTTTTGCACACTGCTCATGTGCTCCACCTCCTGTCCAGGAGTCCAAGCATGTGGCTGGGCCAAGCCTGGGCACCTGCCCTCACCAGGGCCAAGGGAGGGGCTTCGGGCAAGCTGTGTGGCTGAAACTCCTTGCTCCTGCAGGAAGCAGACATGCACCGATATGCAGACACACGGATATTCACTCACAGACAGACATGCATGCACAGATGCATGCAGATACGCACATAGACACACACAGGCAGGCAGGCAGGCATGCACACCTGTGGACACACACACACACACAGAGAGCACACACCCTGCATGTAGCTGAGCCTCTTTAGGAGCCAGAGCCATTCTTGCTGGCCAAGACTTGTAAAAGAGCATCTGCCGGAGCAGGCCATAGTTGGGCCCCAGCACCATATTCCTGGCTGCAGGGTGAGAGCCTGGGGGTGCCCTGGGCTGGAGGAGGCCTGAGAGGCACTTAACACTCCAGATCAGCTGTTCTGTGGCGGCTTTGTTTCATCAACTGCCCCAAGCCACGTCATGCCCTGTGGGGGAGATACACAGGAGCTTTCTGGCAGAGGGCAGGGCCCTGCTTGCAGGAAGCCCCCAGCCACTGGGTACCACAGCCTCTCCTGCCACAGGAGGCACAGGCTTCCACCGGATGTGATGTAGGGAGAAGCAAGCATCACCCCCCAGACCTTCTTCTTTCTTCCTGGGGAAACCCGCAACTGCTTGCTCACAGCTTCTCCTTCCAGGTAAAACCACCACAGCAAGTGCACTGTGTCAGGGGGTGGCAGCATCCAGGATATGGGGCTGCTTCACACACCAATCTGGGCTGCCCCAAAACAGCAGGCCTGGACTGCAGGGGGGTGGAGGCCCTGTTCTGCACCCCTGGAAGTCCCTGGGGTTCCCCGAGACCCCAGACAGCAAGGACTGGGAGGAAGGCTCTAAACATGCCCCAGGACTTGCCCCTGTCAGGGACTCATCAGGGCATCACAGGGTGGATATTCTTGCCCCCATTGCTGCCCAGGACTATGAGGGGGAGAACAGCATCCAGTGGCTTTCCTTCACCCCTGCCAGCCCCAAAGACCCCGCCCTTGCCTTAGCCTGGCATTAAGTGCGAGATGCCAGAGCAGCTGTGAAGCCAACAAGCCACCCCCAAGTCAGAAGGACAGGCGGACAGTGGAAGTGTGCGCTCAGCTATGTTTAATGCTTCACCTGTTAAATACTGCACAGGTGGGATGTGCAGCAGGGAGTAGGTGCAGTGTAGAGGTTAGTGTTAGAGGACAATACTGGACAGCTCTGAAAACCCAGAGCACCACACTCCCTGTCCCCCCCACCCTCACTCCTCCCTGGCCCCGGCCCAAGAAGCACAGAGGGAGTGGCCAGGCCCCACATCCCCCCCTGCCAGGACACAGCTCTGGAAAACCCACTCCAAGATGAATAAATATGCAGCTCAGGAACATGGCCTAGAGCTTCCTGCCAGGCACACCCTGCTTTCTTCCTCGGCAGCACCCCCACGGGGCCAGACCACAGGGGCCATGCCTGCCAGTCCTGCCCCCATGCTGCTCCATCCAGCCATTCCCCAGGCACCTCTTTTCAGCAGCCTGTCCTGTTGTCAGTGGGATATGCCTGTTAGAAGAGGAGTGGCTGGTCTCCTCCACAGTCACTGGTTCCCTCAAGAGTGTGTGAGCCCCCAGCCTCACCCCAGCAAATGAAGCTGCAGCAGTGAGCAAGGAACATGCCCCACCCCAGCTGAGCCAGGTCTGGGCAAGCAGCAGCCCCCTGCTCCTCAGTCTTCTCTTTTCTCTGGGGCATTCCCAGCCTCACCCTGCTGCCCTCATGGCCCAACACTGCCAGCAGTTAAAGCCTGCCAACTTCCTGCCCACTGTGGCCTTGAGAGGCACCTGGCCATCGTGGGTGCTGTGAATGCAGCACTGTGCTTGCCAGCCCAGGGCCTGCCCACCACAGCCCTCTGCCCTCTGCACCTACTGCCAACATACTGATCCCTTCCCTGTATCTCAAGAGTGACTCCACAGAGCTGACGCCCAATAGATCCCGCCCAGTGTCCCAAAAGGGATACATAGCAGGGTGCATGGTGCCCACAGGGGTAAAACACTGGGGAGGCTATCCAGGACCAAGCAGACCGGTTAGGGGTCATGGAGCAGCAGCTGCCTGGACTCTGGGGGCTCCTATGGTCACCCTGGCTTTGGCTCTAGACTCCTGCTGGCATGTTAGACACACACCATGCGCTTGCTGCTGAGAGACAGTGACCTGAAGTCAGCCAAACTGACCTTTATGGGGTCAGCCCCTCTGCAGGGAAAGCAGGTAAAGTGCACTGGGCCCAGTGCCCCCAGGTTGACTCTGGAGAGCAAGGGACAAATGATCGGCTGCCCTGGGTCCCAGATGGGCAGGACCGCAGGCTGTGGGGCAGCTGCTGGGCCTGCTGTGTCCTGCCAGGATGATGTGAGGGGTGCCAGGGCAGCCTTGTCCCCAGTGCAGGAAGCTAGCATGTGAATAACCTGCCATCGAGCACCGCAGAGCCCAGGACAAGAGGAGCTGATGGCAAGGGTGTCACTCAGAGTTCAGCAGTGCCCTCCTATCACAGGGTCTGGGCAGGGCTCTGCCCAGCCTTGGTGTGCCTGTTCCGCGCACAATGTTTCACTTGTGTCTCTCCCAGCTACAGCCAGGCAGGTGGCCCAGCGGGCAGGGCTGTCCTATGTCTGGCTGGTAACTGGTCCACGCAAAGCAGTGGGGCAGGTAAGTTACACCCTCTGCCTAATGCCTACCCCACAGTTCAGAAAGGGGCAGGCAACTCCTGAGGATGCCAAGTGCAAGGGACCAGTTTCGTGCTGGCTGGAGTCCTGGGGAGGCCATCTGCCCTGCCCAGGCATCCTCCTTCGAGAGGCACTCAGTCACAGCTCCACTAGCTCACTGTTCCTATGTGTGCATGCTCCCAGTACAAGCCCGCCCTGGGTGTACACACGCACTCATGCCATCCTGGCGCACAGACCTGGTGCATGTGCACCCGCGTGCATGCACACCCACGCAGCCTAGTCCCTGCTCACCATGTGCAGGCACAGGCATGCACACATGTAGACAGGGCAAAGGCCAGCTAGAGCTCCCGCCACCCTGGGCATGATGCTACATCTTCATGGAGAGGTGGAACAGGTGGTGCTGGCGTCACGCTCCTCCCGTTGGCTCAGACCTCCCTGTAAGACACAGAAAGAGAAGCTCTTAGCAGCCTGTTGGTGGGTGCTCTCCAGGCCCATGGCCAGTTACACATGCTACCCTCACTGTTCCAGAGCCCTCCCCCAACACCATTATCTCCTCTTTACTGCACGGAGATGATCTCCAGACTGCTGAGCTAGGAGGCAAGCTCCAACTGCAAGGAGGCTGTAAGAAGCCTTGGTGCTCCCCTGCCAATGCCCTGCAGGGTGACCTGGGCACCTGTGACAGCCCAGCCCCCCAGTTCCTGGCATCAGCAGGCTCTACCCAGAGGCAGCTGGGGAGCTGGAAGCTTGGCTTGTAGCACTTACGAGGCAGTCAGCGTGGAGTTCAGAAGCAGTGTGGTCCGGAGCCTGTGGAGTTGTGCCAACGTCAGCTTGCGGTGCTGGGCTGCCTGCGGGTCTGAGAGTGTCCGGCGGGCAGTGGGCAGCTCTTCTGGGCAACACTCTGTCAGGGAGGTGCTGAGTGCCCGGCAGGGGACGTCAGTGGGCAGAGGCTCAGCCGGGGGTGTTGCTGCGGGGCAGGCCCCACCCTGGTGGAACACAGGCTCCTCAGGCTCCGAGAGCTCGGAGGCAGAGCTGCCACCGCTGCTGCTGCTGCAGGCACTCAGGCCACTTGCCCGGCTGCCCTGCAGGCTGCTGCTGTCCAGTGGGGCTCCCATGCATTTGCCATCCAACCCACTAGTCCTCAGGCAGCCGGCTGGGACGCCCACAACCGAGTCAGCCAGGAACACCACTCGCCCTGGAGATGAAGATGGAGCTGCGCACAGGTCGGAGAGGCTCTTGCTCTGGATGAGGGAGGCCTCTGGGCCAAGTGGGGAGGCTGCAAAGAGCTGCAAGAGGCTGGCCTCTGACTTGGATTTGAGCACACGGACACAGCAGGGCAGGAGCTGCACGGGTGTCCGGCGGCGCAGCTTGGGCGAGATGCGCTGTGAGTCTTCCCCTGCTGGCCCCGGTGGCTGCACCTCCCCCAACTCCTGCAGGGAGGCAGGCGACAAGGTGCCATAGGCACTATCCATGGATGCTGACCAGGTGCTGCCAGTCTCCAGTGCCAGGCTGCTGTGGGTGCCAGGGATGGGGAGGGCGTTGGCAGGCTCCTCACTCCCATTGAGGAGTTCTCGGGTGGGTGTGGTAGACGAGGCAGTGGTACTTATGGAGGTCTCGTCTGATGGTGAACTGAATGGCCCCACCTCGAAGTCTGGGGAGGAGAGCTCCCCGCTGGCATCCACCACCACCACCGAGATGGTCTCTGTGGAGCTATCAGAGGGGCTGAGAGGGAGAGAGGCTGTCAGGAAGGAGCTGAAGGTATGGGAAGCCTGGGCAGGGTATGGGGCTGGCAGTGAGATGCTGCAGACAGCAGGACCAGGTAGGGGCATGAGCGGACAGTGAGGGGAGGCAGCCCGTGCTGGGGAGGATCCCAGTCTGTAAGTATCTGGGGCCATTCCAGCAGCAGGTGGCTCCAGCTCCGGGGGTGTACTACCCACTGGCTGGTCACTGCAGCTACATCACTGGGGTCAAGTTCCCCATCTCTACCCCACCCAAACGGGCCTGCGGTCCTGGGGGTGTGTGGGAGCACTGGGCTGTACCATGGGGGCATATGTGGGTGGGCTGGGCCATACCACTGCTGGGAGTCAAGACTGTTGCTGCTCTTGCGCAGGATGGTAGGCGAGCTGGCAGCCGAGGCCCCGCTCTCCCCGTCCTCCTCCTCCTGCAGGCTCTGCAGCTGCTGTTGCTGGCTGCGCTGGTGCTCCTGGACACGCAGCTGCTGCAGCAAGTTCTGCAGGCAGACAGAACAGCCTTTAACATGGACACGCTGCACACTGTGGCATGCCCCCATGACCCACCGTCAGGACCAGCCTGTTTGGCTATAGCCTGCTTGAGTGTCCTGTCCCAAGACAGCAGCTTATCACCCAGAGCTAGCAGAGAGGTTAGTGGCCTTGCCACACCAAGGCACACAGCTCACCCCTACTGCCATGGAGACTCTGCCCCCATGCATGTGCCATGGGCACACACCATGCTGTGCATGTTTCCATGGGTACCCAGCCTATGCATAACTCCACTGTTGTCCCCCTCCACCAGAGCAGGCACCACTGCCTTGAGGCACAGACCTTGCTGGAGGCTCCAGGGATTACCTGGGCATTGTAAAGTGCATCAGTCCATCCACGGCACAGGGACTGCCCGCTGGCCTGGAAGGTGTAGGCACCCACAGCACTCCGAAACTCATTGAGATAGATCAGGAGGAAGGAGCCTGCCAGGGGCACAAGCAGGCAGAAGCCAGGCATTAGCAAGGGGCTCCCCCAGGGACCTGCAGCAGAGGCACTGCCTTACCAGTGCAAGCCAGGCCAGGGATATGCTGCCTGGCCAGGGGGATGCCTGTATCCCCAGGCCAGGCTGGACAGACAGCAGAGCCTGCTGCAGGGTGAACACAGCTCTAGGGCAGGCCTAGGTAGTATGGAGGTAGGTTCAGGCCCCCAAATGCCAAACTCCATTGCACTGGGCCAGAACTGATGGTGAAGGAGAACAGGCCATGCAGCACCCAGAGGGCATGGGCGAGGGTGAGTCCAGCTGGCAACAGCCCACATTGGGCATGGTGGCATGATGGGACTCTTTCCTCTGCCCTTAAAGCTAGCATCATCAAGAGGTCAGGCCTCTGTGCCCAGGATGGCAATGGAAGAGTCCCAGCTGGCAGGGCAGGGGGAAGGAGAGAGGGGAGTCCTCAGGTGGCCTCTCCCAACTAAGGCAAGGCAGGTTGGCTCTGCTGGGCCACGAGAAAAACCTCAAAGATGAGAGAGCAGTGCAAGACCCCATGCCCACCCCAGCCCTCAGACCCACATGCTCCTCACCAGGGTCCTTGAGCTCCCGGCAGACAATCCTGTCCACCAGCAGGGGCTGCCGGACGACCTTGGTGCGCTCAACCTTCTTCACTGGCTTAGTGATGAGAAAGAGGTCCGTGAAGAGGAAGCAGTACACATCCATCTGGGGGCAAGAGCCATAGGCCATGGGACTGTGTAGCAGTACAACTGGGAGTCAGGGACTCCTCAACCTAGGGGACACCCCTGGGCAGTATCACACCATTGACCTCAGCTGGGCTGCACCTCCCAGGGGGAAGTGGCCCAAGAGCACCTGCACACTGCCACCCACCCAGAAGCTTCTGTGTCAAGCCCACAGCATCCAAGAGAGAAGCCAGGGAGGTAGTGGCTTAACCACAGAGCCAAGATACTGATAAGTCCAAGGCTAGCTACAAGGGGCTCCTGCTCTGGTGGTGTCCCTTACCTTGCTGTCTTTACCTTCCTTCATCTTCAGGCTGCCCTCCAGGAGGAGCTGCCGTGTATCCTCAGGGGAGGCGCCTGGGATGGGAGCTGTCAGATCCAGGCGCAGGAACTCCTTCAGGAGCTGCAGGGCAGAGCAGAGAGGCAGTCAGTGTGTGGTGCGCAGGGCACACCTAGCCCTGGCCAGCTTCAGCCCCAGCCTACCTTGTCCACCTCATCTGTGCTGCTCTCCACCACCTCGTAGGCGTCAATGCGGCTGATGATGGCAGCCAGCCGCTGCTGCTCCTGCCGCTGCCGCATCCGTGAGTTCACATGGTTGATGAACTGCTCCACTGAGGTGATCTGCAATGGGGGGAGCACTCAGAGCAGAGACCAACAGGCTTGACTCACAGCCTCTGCCAGGGTGCCAGTCCCCCTAAGCACAACTGACTCCTGCTGCAGAAGCTGGGGACAATTCCCTGTGCAGCACCTGCCATAAGCAGCTGTGTCCTCAGGCAAGGCACAGGGTGCCCCAGCCTGGCACAGCGGCATGCAGACAGCAATGCCTGGGTACATGCTGTCCAAGCAAAACTGGGGCCATTTTCCTCCCAGCCCTCCTGGTGTCCAGGCATCCCCTGACAGATTACCATAGTGATGATGGCATCCCTGGCGCAGGCATCATCTGTCTTCTTCAGCACTGACTTAAGCAGGAGTGGGTACTTGGTGAGGCGCTGGTGCGGCTTCACCAGCATGTCACTGAGCTTTAGGCGGTTGCACTGCTTGTGCTTCTCTGCCCACTGAAAACACAGGGACAGGGTCAGCAGGGCTAGGCTGTGGGGGGTCCTGGCATCACCCCTGCCCCATCCCATCTCAGGACTTACTGTTACATAGACCCGGAAGAGGTCGCTGTCTCTCAGCAGCATGCGCATGTACTCCAGGCAGCCCTCCTCCTCCATGCAGTATCGGATGTAGGGCTGGAAGAGAGTGCCAAACTGCACGGCAAGACAGACCATTCAGTGGGTGCACAGAACTCCCCACCTGAGCCCCCAGCACAGGCACCCCACCTACCGCTTTGAACCCCTTCAGGAAGTCCACAGGGTCCAGCAGTGCCCTGGTCCTACGGGCCTTCTCCAGCACAGGGAACATCACACTGTCCCACAGCGAACAGTGCAGCTGGATGATCTCCTGGATGTTGCTGAACAGGCGCTCAGCTTCTACCTGCAGGGAAGGCAAGGCATGGCAGCAGGGTCAACCCAGAGTAAGGCCAGGATCAGCCCAAGGGGGCCTGGCAGGGTCATGCACTGCAGCTGGGAACTCCCTGTATGCCGGCCCACAGGGCAGGGGACCATGCTTGCCTCCTTCCCTTAGCTTCTCCGGCAGACCATGAGACATGCTTGGAGTTGGCATAGGCTGTGCTGCCTCAGAATAAGGACATGCCCTGGGGGATGGGGGTCTCACCACATGCTCTGTGGGGCTCTCCACTGGTCCCAGAAGCTGAGCTTCTGGTGTTTATCCCAGGGGTCCAAGCCTAAGTCCTGCCCCTCAGCAGTGGGAGTAGGAGGTGGGAACCCCACTTCTTGTGACACACCTCCCATGTCCCTGTGACACTGCACTGTGTGGATGGAGGGAAGGGCTGGTTAAGGGGCACACATTTTCCTGAAGTGGCCTGTGGTGCAGGCTGTTGAGAGCCCCAGGCTCAGGCCCAAGAAACACTCTGTGGCCAGCAGCCCTTGTCCATTGTCCTGTCTCTGCCAAGCCCTTACCTCACACAGCAGCCCCAAGTCCTGCAGGCTCAGCAGGCAGCAGAGGAAGAGCTGCACAAATAAGCAGAGAGCATAGTTTAGAGCAGATACATCCAGCCCCCCAGGAAACTTCCCTGGCACCTGCCAGGGTCTCCAGCCTGTACAAAAAGTGACAGGGGCCAGCAAAGGCAGAGCCACCCTGCCTGGGCTGCCCTGTGCCCTGGCTTGTCTCTGAGCTTCTCTTGCCCACCGGGGGCTGGAGGCAGGGAAGGGCTGACAGGTGCACCACAGAATCCTGCAGGAGGGACCACGACTGCTCACAGCCACCCACAGAACCTGTCCACCCCTGCTCCTAGCATGGACAGAGCCACATGACAGGCCCATGGCCTGGTCCTCTGCCCCTAGCACAGGCATCACTGCCTCCCAGGACCAGGAGGTCTCTGCGACCACACCCCTCAGGATTGTCCCCTTGGCTGGCCCTCTGGGAGGCTGGCTCTGCCCAAGTGCCTGTGGCAGGGGTGGGATGGGACTCACATCTGTGATCACTTTCAGTTTCCGGATGTAGGTAGCCTCTGTGTGCAGCAGCTCCCAGATCGCCTCCTGCTGGTGGCACTGCCGGCGTGTCAGGGCCTACAGAAGGGCACAGGGAGCTCAGCACCAAGGCTGTGGTGCCAAAACCCAGCAGCTGACAGAGGTAGCAGCAACACCAAGGAAGATAGCATCTCAACACCAAGGAAGATAGCCCAGCCTCCATGGTGACAGCACTCCCACCTGCCACGACTGTCCCTAGGCCCCAAGGCAGCTTAGGCAAGGCTCAGGGCATGCAGGCTTTAGGGAATCAGATACCACCGGATGGTACTCCAGGCAGGAGCAGGGAGGAGCCCAGGAGATAAAGCTTGGCCCACCTACTTGGCCACCTGATAGGACCAGAGGAGGCTCAGGGTGGCTGTATGCTTGCCCAGCTGCACACAGGCACTGGGAGGAGACAAGGCTCCACAGGGACTCAGCAGCAGCTGGAAGCATCTCTGCAGGCTGCTGCTGGTGGCAGGCAGCAGGCCCCAGCGCCTGCCTCAGCCCAATGCACCTGCCCATAGCCTACAAAGGGTGCCAGGGCTATGGCAACCCCCATCACGGCAGGCTGGCTTGAGTCAACATACACGAGTGCACTGTGCCCCACCTCTGTGCCCTCAATGATCTCCTGCCAGCTGTCCTCCAGGCACAGATTGGCATCATCACCCTTCTCCTCCCAGGAGTCCTTGTCAAAGTAGAGCTGCTGTGGGGGCTTAGGGAGACCTAAGATGCTGTAGCTGTGGAGCCTGCTCTCCAGCTGCTCCATCTTGTCGATCTCCTGGAGGGAAGAGCACAGAACCCTGGTCAGGAGCCATGGCCCATGCATAGTCGGACCCCCTTGAGGCAGCTTGCTCCAGGGAGCAAGAGCAGAGCTCCTAGCTTCCCAGCCCCACAGGCAAGGAAGGGATAGGGCATGTAACTGAGCCCTGGGCAACATGGATGCATGGCCTATTAGGAGATTTGTGCCAGGAGGGGTGCGCGCGCAGAGCCACTGCCCAAGCTGCTGGCAAGCATGGGCAGTGTGGAGATCAGAGGGCACCCAAGGGAGTGGGACCAGACCTCCCCAGATCACACAGTGCCACAGGCAGTGGAAAGGTATGGGGTACAGACTACACTGCCCACCCTCCCTGTCCTTCCCATGCCACTGCAGAAGCCCTGAGCAGTCACTCCCCTCCCAGCCCTAGACACTGTGGCTCAGCTGGCACACAGAACCTACCCGTCCTGATGGGCCAGTGCTGGCACCAGAGCCAAAGAAACCACTGAAGCGGCTGGCAGCACGATTCTTCCAAGTGTCGCTGCCACTGCTAGGCAGGGAGCTGCTGCCATGCAGTGCAGGCTCAGCCCCTGGGATGCTTGTATCCCCCAAGAACTCAGTCATGTTCTTCCTCCGTCGACCTGGTGCCTGGAACCAGGAGAGTAGAACCACAACCTGAGGCAGCAGCAAGGAGTGAACAGCAGACACTCACTCTGTCTCTCCCTGCCCTGGCAGCATCCACAAGAGCCAGAGCCTTGCCTGCACCACCCAGAGGTGGGTGTAGCCCTGCACCCCTGGGAGCTGCTTCTGTCCCATGTACTTGTTCCTCCCTGGGTGCCAGCAGGTGGAGGCTGTGGTCAGAGACACCAAGCATGCTCTAGGCAGCTCACTGGGCACTGGTCTGTTGGGGATGCCCAGCACTAGGCACCTGAACCTTATGGTGCTGATGATCGCTGCTTCCCTACCACCTGTGGGGCTGAGGAAACTCAGGACCAGGGGCCATGTTGGGCCCCAAGCACCACCACTCAATGCAGTGAGCAGTGCTGGCCCCCTGGGCCTCAACTCTCAGGGAAGCAGCCTCTGCAGGTTCCTGCACCACTGGGCCCTGCTCCAGTGCTGCTAGAGCTGGATGGGGATATCTCCATGGGCTCACCCAGGTGGCTACAGCCCACCAGTCCCTGCAGAAGGGACCTGTGCACCTCAGCTCCAGAGCAAAGCTCAGAGCCCTGCCATAGACTTATGTGGGAAAGTGGAAAAGAGCAAATGCCAGGCCCCTTTGTGTCTTCTGTGGTTCCATGAGTGCCATGACCCCAGTTCCCCAGAGGGCTGTGCTCCCTGTGCATGGGGAACTGCGTCTGTGACAGCTCATCTCTGCCCTTCCAAGCAGAGATCAGCAAATGACAGCCAGACAGTGCTGCTTGCTCTGGGCACACAGCTCCCAGCTGCCTCTGCACCCCTTGCCTGTGGGATGGTCGGGTGCATGGAGCTCTACACTGTTCACCCAGACTCTTAAGTCAGGCTGGGCTCAGCTTGGTCTCCACAGCCCATGGGCTCCAGCCATGTTCTCCAACCCCATGGCATACTCCTCAGTTTAACACCTTTGCTCCCTCAGAGCTGGGCCCAGTCCCCGGACCACAGTATTAGCACAGGCAGGCACCAGCAGAGTGGGCCAAACCCCAAGTACTAGCATTGCCAAACGGTGCAGTAAGACCTCTCCACCCCAAGCTGTCAGGGGACAGTTAAGCCTGCAGCCTGCCAAGGGCACACCAGAGCAGCCCAGCCCATGCCCACAACATCAAAAACAGCCCAGACCAAGCTGGAGCCCCCACTGGTTCCCTGATACCGCACTCCTCCCATCTCCTGATGGACTCACTCCAGGTGCTGACCTGCTCAGGCTGCCCCTCGCACTCCAGGAGCTAAAGCCAGCATCTGTCTACCCCCACCCTTACCACTACTGAGACACACAAATGTATCCTGCCCCTTCATGGAGGCAGTGCCTGAGTGCATCACAGCAGCATGTTCACTCAGTCTCACAATGCCTCCCCACCCAGATGCCTGCCCCACTCGTGGGGGCAGGGGGAGCTGAAGGACACAGGGGTTTAGTGCCCAGGGCCATGGAGGGGGAGCAGCAAGGCCATGTAGCATAGCAGCATAGAAGAAGAACCTTGGCCATGGGCCTGGACCTAATGCCAGGCACTGCCCAGAGGGCTCAGACCCTGACCAGCTGAGCCCAGTGCAGCACCTCTCCCATGAACCCCTGGCCCTCCACACACTGCCTGAGGCAGATTTGGGAGGCCTTGGTCCCTCCCTCCCACACTCCCCTTGCTCTCCCCTTGGCAGGATCAAAGCACCCTGCCCAGTTTCCTGAGCTGCAAACCAAGCAGAGCTGCAGGCAGCAGTGCCTTACCCCTCCTGCCTGCCCCCCTGCACACTGACCTGGCTGCCCGAGTCCCTGGAGGGAATCCTTGTGTTGCCCTCACTCATGGAGCATAGGTTGGTCCCAGCTCCTCCAGGCCTTGAGGGGGCCAAACACCACTGTAATGCCTGGCTTCTCCTTCATGCCAAGCCTGAGGCAGCCCAATGTGTGCCAAGGACAGGGCCACAGAGGAAACAATGTCTGCCCCTTGTGTGGGTGCAGGGCACCCACCCGAGCCCCACAGCAGGACAGGCCAAGTCCTGGGGGCCCCACAGCAGAGCAGAGACTCAGAGGGTCTTCCCTCAGCCCCAGTCCCCAGCAGAAAGCACCCAGCCCTGCTCTGGAGGGATTGAGACTCGACTTGACAAAGAGAGGTAGGGCTTGCAGAGAAAACCTAACTACCCTCCTGTCTAGATAAACTAAAAAGATTGGAGCCATTCAGTGGCCAGAATCAAAGCCCCAGGCCTGCTGCAGCCTGGTGTGCTGGCATGTCAGCCTTTCCAAGTCCTGTCCCTGCCCAGGAGTCAGGAGCACAGGCAGCAGGAAGGGTACTAATGAGTCTGAGGGCAGCTGGCTGCAGACAAGAAACCCCTCCCCTAGGCTGCAGACTGCACTGCAAAGGGCCTCCAGCTGTCAATCACCCATCAGGACCTACAGCTCCTTGGGCCCAGGGGCAAGTGGCCTGGAGGGAGGGGTGGGTTGCTGCCTGGCAGCTCCCCAAAGCAGTACCCTGGTGCTGTGGGGGTAGATGCTGCTGCTGGAGCTACGCCTCTGGAGCTGTTCCTCTCTTGCATTGTGCCCCTGCAGCCAGCTCCCTGTAGGCTCCCAGATGACAAGCCAGCCCTATCCTGCCCGCTTTGCCCAGGGATGGCTACTGCCTGCCAGCATGCCTGGCTGCCACCTGTCACTCCTCACAGACGCAGCCTACCCCCTCCCCCTCCAGCACCCCACTAGCCACACATGTTCCTTGTAGGCTGATGTAGGGCAGAGATGTGTGTGCCTGGCCTTTGGAGATTGAATTCCTGTCTGCTAGGAACATGCCAGGGTGCAGGGCTTCTCCTCCCTCTCTCAGCACAAGGATGCCGGCATTCTCAGCTGCCCACGCCAGGCACACACCCTCTCCTGGCACTGTGCTAATGGTCTGAGAGTATCTTGCAGGCTGGCCCAGCCCTGGCCCAGGCAGGGCAGTCACAGGGCTGGGGCTTGCACTGTCCTTTATAACCAGATGATGGTGAAGGGAAGTGACTGGTGCTACCTGCTGATGCCCCCAGGGCTCACTCCTGGGGACACTCCTGTGAGGAGTTCTCCATGTGCTGTTACACTCATGTGGTCATGACACATGGATGTACTCAGCACAAGTTCTGCCTGCTGGCAGCCCCAAGAACCTTGTGGAGGGAAGCACCTGGACACCCGTCTGACATGTCTGCACAGGGGCTGGAATCAGAGTAGCTGAAGACAAGCCATGATGGGACTAGCTACATCCATAATGATGGGAGCAAGGGATTGTGAAAGTCTGGACAGAGGGGCTGAAAGAACAGAGGGGCAGAAGGGTTGCTCCCACAGGCAGGCTAGGCATAGGTAGGTAAGGAAGTTCCCCAGGGAAGTGAAACTACTGCCCTGGTTCCCAGAAGCCAGAGTGACCCCTGCTCCTGAGCACTCTCTCATCAAGGGGCAGGAGCCCAGCCTCCATTTCCAGGGGAATCCCACCACGCTGCCCCTGAGGATACTCACTCTGTCTGTGCACCCTGACACCTCCTGTCCCAGGTGGTCTCTGGCTGCCCTGTGGCAGTCCAGCTCCAGAGCTCGCATCTCCCCCCTGAAGCATCGCCTAAATCCTCGGCCACTGGCATTGTTCTGCTGACGCTCCTGGCCTGCTGGCTTCTCTCCTGCTGCAGCCTTCCCCAGCCCAGCCATCCTCGTGGGGGGGCGGGGAGCCCCCAGAAGAGCACTGTAATGTTGGATTCGGTCAGCCACAAACCCAGGGGACACCGCAGGCTTTTCCACCAAGGCAGGTATCCTAACTGGGGCTGGGGGACTTCCAGGGAAGGGGCTGAAGCGCATGAGGCAGGTCTGCTCAGGGACCTGGTAGGTCCTATCATTTTTGAAATACCACGTCTTGGATCGCGGGCTCAGCATCAGGCCAACTATGGTGGAGGCCAAGACTGGAGTGAAGTCTGTTCTTGCAGCAAGGGCTGGGTGAGCCCTCTTATCATCCTTTATCTGAGGCCAGGAGTCCACAGTGCAGCCCTGGGAGCGGGTTCAAGGGAAGCCAGTGGAGCCCTGCTTACACCTGCCTGCCAGGAACCATAGGGCCTTTCGGGGATCAAACTGCAGAGGCACTGCCCAGCCGGGGTGGCACACCCCTGGTGAGGACTCTGAGACAAGCCAATCCTGCGGCAGGTCAAAAAGTTGCCGCCCAAACTAGGACAGGCTCCAATACCAGGCCATCAGAAATGCCGTGCACATTGGAGACTAGTTCCTGTTTGCCTTTGTTGTGGAAACCAGCCCTGAACATCGACATCGACCCCACCTACACCAGGCACAAGCAGCCATTGCCAGCTGGCAGGAGCTGGGTGTCTCCTAACACCCCCGCTGCCTGTCTGCATAAAGATTATGGGGCTGCGTGCTGCAAGCTGGGCAGAGAAGCTGCTTCCAGCCCTGGCACCCCTGCACAGGATCTGCTGCAGTGTCAGCTGTGAAGGTGTGGGCAGCCCTGCCAGGCTAAGCACCTGCCTCAACTCAGGCTACCAACAGCTCTGTCCTGGCAGAGCAGGACCTGCCACCTCACAGCTGTGGGGCAATGAAGTGTAAGGAGCTGAGACAGAGGCAGGAGTGGGCCTTCCTGCCTGCAGCAAAAACACCCCTGCCTGGGCTCAGCACAGAGAGGGGCAGGGGTAAGGGTGGAAGCCAGCTACCAGGAGTGGTGTCAGGCTGTCTCTCTCAGGAGACAAGGCCCAGACCTGGACACTGTCAACTGGGGCTATAGGACATGCCAGGATGGGCCACAAGCACTCTGCTTCCTGTGCAACAGCCCCTGAAGCTCTGGCAGAAAAGTGCACCTGCCTGCTTCCAGATGAGGTGGCACTGGCGAAAGGCCTGGGCTTTGCCCCAGACAGGCAATCAGGCCCAGCAGCCTCGTTCCTACCCTGCCACTGTGTATGCACTCAACAGAGGCAGAGGAAGAGGCAGCAGTAGAGGCAGCAGCAGTGGTGACGGCAGGGTTGCACAGTCCCATCGGTCAAGCTCACATACCGGGCAGGGTCACACACACATATCCTCACAAACCACCCACCCCACACACACCTCAGAGTCCCACCAGACAGGGGCTCTGGCCACTGCCCTGTCTCACTTGTTGCAGATGTCTCCCAGCCCTCTACCTTGAAGACCAGGCAGAAGGGGAGCCCAAACAGCCAATTCAACACTGCCCTCTACCGACGCAGGCCCCAGCTTCACTGCCATGACAACACCGTGTCTCATGGGCCCCTTCCAGCAGCCAGCAGCCAGCAGCCAGCAGCCAGCCACCTGCTCTTGGCCAGGTGCTTAGGAAGTTCCTGGGGCCAGTGGAGTGAGAGCAGCCAGATCCTGGGACTCCTGGCAGCAGGCTGAGAGTTAACTTCAGGTGCCTCTCTATGGCCTGGGCTCACCCCTGGCTGTGCCATGGCTCCACCCCACCCAGCTGTTTTCACCATGCTCACCCTACCCTCTTCTCCCTGCCCTGGCTATTTGCTCTGTCTCCTAGCAGCTCTTCCGGTTCCCACAGTCAGGACTTGCAAAGTGCAGCTGGTGCTCAGAAGAAGTGACAGGTGTCAGGCTGATGACAAGGGAGGTGGCACTGTATGGACACCTGACTAAACAGCAGGGGTCCCTAACAGCTCTCATCGACCAGTTTGTGTCCTCTGTCAAGAGCACCCTGTGGCAATGCAGGAACCAACTGGTGCAGACACACAGAGGTCGAGGAAACAGACTGTCAAAATGTTTCTAAGTGAACTCCAGTCCTGCTACCAAAAAGCGGTGGGAGAGGACAGAGAAGATGTAGCAAACTCCTCTTGGCAAAGGCTATTCAAAGAACTCTGAGAGGCAGAGTGTTCAGCTATAATGAAGACGACAGTGACACAATCAGACCTCGAAACGGCAACGATGACAACAACAGTGTCAGCAGCAGCGGAAGCAACAGTGAGCGTGACAGTGACAACAAAAAAGACAGGGAATAAACGGACACTGTGAACCCCAACAGCAGGGGGAGAACTAAGAAACTACAATACAGGAAGGACTGTGGACAGGTGTGCAGGAGCACAGGGGTGTGGATGCACAGGTGAGACCATTGTAATGGGTGCGTGGGGTTTAAATACATTTAAGGTTTGCGTAGAAATGCTTATGAGGAATGCGGTGTGTGTATATGTGTGTGTGTGTATGTGTGTGTGTGTATATATATACATATATATACACACATATGTAACTATATATATATAGAAATATATATTTAAAAAAAACCCCAAATCCTCTGGCATTTGGTCTGTCAAATGAACCACAGGGGCCACTTGGCAGGGTGTTGGAAGTACAACTTTTTTTATATATATATATATATATATATATATATATTTGCCAAAAAAAAACCCCTCCAGACATGCCTCAGCACCTCCTAAGAGAGGGTATGCAGAGTTCACAGCCTCTTCTTGGCACTGTGCCTCCTGAGTCCCTGCCACAGTGGCAGGTGGAGCAATCTTCCTTTACCCCCTCAACCCTGCCGGGACTGCCGCCTGGTGTCTGCTTTAAGCGCAGCCCAGAGGCAGCTGCATTCAGGGAGGGAAGGAAGCCGTTCTAAGGCAATATGTAGGAGGCACTGGCACCCTGCAGATTGGGAGATACAGGAGATGATTGGCAGGGGGAGAGGGGTGGGAGGGACTTTATGTTACAGCTTGTGGGGGGAGGGACTTCCCCACAACATGGCCTTGTCCCTGGTGCGCAAACAATTCACTGGGGCTGATAGACGGGAGATTTGCTTATGGGCCATAACTGCACCTTATCAAGGAGCCAGGGCCTGGTGAGCTGAAGCTATCACTTGACAAATAAACACTTGCCCAGCTATGGCTCCACTTATTGCCCACGTCCTGATCCTATCTGCCTGCTGGCTAGTTACAGAAATACAGACATGCAGTGTCAGCCAAGGTTCAGAACAGAGAAAGAAGAACCCTCTCAGCCCCAGGAGATACCACCCATGCATGGGGCCAGCTGCCTAAGCAGGTCATGCTGCTAATGCAGAACGAGGAACCTCCAACTGCCCCCACAGTCCATCCTGACCTGCAAATCCACTACAGGTGCCATCTCCCCAGAGCCCACCAGCATTGGCTACGAGGACTTAGCTCCCTCTTACACTGAATGACATTTCTTCCAGATAGCCTTTGCCATGGACTCTTCCCCTCAGATGTGGCAACACAGTGGTGCCTACTGAGTCCTGCCATGTGGCTCAGTGACCCCCACTTGTTTCCCATGAGCACAGACCCCACCAGACCATGGCCACACTCACCAGGATGTCCATGCTCTCCCGGTGGAAGGGCGGCTGCTCCAACTGGTCGGGCACAGAAGTGAAGAGGACAGTGGAGCCAGCACCTGAGGACCGCAGGATGGGCAGGCTCAGGGATCTGAAGTCTTTCACAGCCTGCTCCACCTTGAGTTCATCTCCAGGTTTGGCTATGAGGGAAGCACAGGTAGGGCCATCAGTGGCAGGGCACCTGCACAGCACCCACCCACATGCTGGGACTAGCTGGCCATGCCCTCTGAGCACAGGCAGGGTTACCCACACAAGCGTGCTGGACACCCACCAAGGGCACTGCCAGATAGCCTGGGAACAGGAATAGTGCAGGGTCTGGGGAACCCACAGCAACTGCAGCACTACCAGCACAGGGCCAGGGAGAAGTCCAGACCTCCCCCAGCACTGCAAGGCTGATGCTCACCAGTGAGCGCCACAGCATGTCCAGCCCAGCCCCTAGGGCAAGGGTGTCGAGCTCAGCTCTGCTGGAACTCATGGCTCCTGTGGCTTGCAGCAGGCGCCTTCTGGCACAGCTCTCTGGCCAGAGGAGAAGGAAGCCCAGCCATGTCCAGGGCTGTGGTAGGTCAGAGTGAGGCTGGTTCTGGTAAGGTCATGGGCTATTTCCCAGCACGGTCTGAATTTGCACCAGCTTAGAACAGGGCAGCATCCCCAACCCAGGCTGAGTGGGACCGAGTGCCCTCTCAGGGAGGTTCCTCACTTGCTCCTCGTCCGAGGGATGCAACCAAGCCTATATAACAGAGGGGAGGAGGGACATCCCACTTGTCCACCACCTGCACACTGTCCTCTCTGCAATGCACTGTCAATCCATCAGCTCTGAGGCTATCTTCCAGCCTAGCCTGATGCATGACGCACCTTTCACTCGCAGGTAGTGTCCCCCAAAGCGGTAGGCTTCAAAGTGGAGTGACAGAGGCGTGTTGGACTGGTCCAGATATATGTCCACCTTGCTCTGCTCGATGCCTTTCCTCTCGAACACTGGCAGCAGCACCTCCCTGCACACACGGGAGCAGGCAGTAGCGGGATTTCCCTCCTGCCCCCAGATCCAGGCTCCGAGTGAGAAGGGTCCATCAACAGGCTTTGGGTGGGTGTGCCAGGCTGACTGTACTGAGACAGGCCGCAAGGGGGAGAGGGCCCAGGCACCCAGCCAGAGGGCTCCAGGCCCCAGGGGCAGAGTGAGAGCTCAGAGGGAAGGGGGGGGACCCTATTCTCCCCTTCAACGGCTGCCAAAGCCAAGAGAGGGGTGATTCCTTGCACCAGTACATGGCAGATGCCTATGCAGCAATCTGGTTAGTGTTGCTGACAAGCAAAGGACTCTGGTCAAACTGCAGGACTGAGCCAACCATAGGCCTGTACCCACTGCCTCAGCACAGGGCAGGACTAAAAGCATGACCAGGTCCAGCTGGTGCACCGCTGAGCAGCCCAGCCCAAGCCCAAAGAGGCCAGGGCACGGGGTGCCATTGAGCCAGGAGCTGGGCTGGAGGTAGGGTTTTGAGGTGGCCACACTGGTGTTTCCACAGCCAGGCTCCATGGCCAGGCCCTGTCCAGGATACTCTCTTGATGGCGCCTGCAGCCACAACCCAAACCATGCTCCTCACCCACAGAAATAGTCCCAGGCCAAGACTGTTCAGGGGAAAGGCAGCCCCATGCCCAGCAAGCAGCCTTGGCAGACTCACCCTAAGGATTTCTTCTTCATGGCTGGGACAATCTCTGCCTCAATGTCCACATTCAAGTCGAACTTGATGGTGAAGCACTCTTTGCTGGGGTCCTGAGGCAGGGGCAGGCTGGTCAGCAAGACCCTTTCTCACACCCTGGGGCTCAACATCACCAGCCGTCACCCTTTGCAGAGTCAGTCCTGTGGCTCCCACCCACCTGGCAGTCCCCTGTAGGTACAGCAACCCCTGGCTCCATGGAGCTCCATGACCCATTCTCAGGCATAGGCCTGTCTGTACAGCTGGAGTGCAGCTGGCTCTGAGGCTGTTTCAGCTGCAGCTCATGCTCCCTGCACCCTGCAGACTACCACAGCACACAGGCCAGGGTCACCAGGGTGCTTGCTCCACAGCTGTTCCACCTCTCAGGCCTGGCAGCCCCTGCACCAGCCCAGATCTCCCAGCCCCACACTCCAGGCTGGGCTCCTTACATCTGTGTGTCTCCGCCGGGCTTTCTTCTTGGGGAGCTTCAGTGCTGAGCTCTTCTTGTCTCTGCAGATACAACCAAATGCATGGTTACAGGGAACACCTGTGCTCTGGGGCTCTGATCCCAGACCAGGGGCTTCCCTGGAGACTAGCCCTCACCAGCGTGGCTGAGTTCCTGCCAGGATGGCACTCAGCACACTGCCAGGTCAGGGTCCTCTAGGGTAGCCAGGAACCCTGGGTCCTCACCAAGACTCACTGAGGCACTAGCAGTGGTGCCTCAAGAGTAAGTTGTGCCTTGAGCTGTTCCCCAGGGCTGTGTTCTCTTGTGTTAAATGCCTCAGGCCCAGCCCCCCACTCACTCCAGGCCCAATCTATCTCAATCCCCAGGGAGCAGCAAGGCCCACCACCAGCTGGGCACTCACCCCTTCCCATCCATCAGCCCCTCATCATCTTCCTCCATGTCAGAGGCAGGGCTGGTGCGTGGAGGACATGAACGCGTGGACACGTTCCGGGCCAGAATGGAACCTGCAAGCAGGAGAGACATACATGTCACACCATGGGGTCTGCCCTTCCCCATGTGACAGGGGCTGGCTGGAGGGTGGGGCAGTCTCTGTGCTGACAGGCCCCTCACTGCAACCCCTATGTTGACAAACCTTCCTCTTAAGATATTCCCCTTCCTGTCTGATGCCTTGCTGGGCAAGACATCTCCCCCTGCATAGCCATGCTCCAACACATGAGGCCTTCAGCCCTGGGAATATTCCCCAGGGGAGGCCAGATGGTTGGATGCAGCTGGGAGCAAACTGCCCTGGCCCTGGTGCTGCTTGCTCCCTGCTCTGTCACAGCTACCAGGTACCCTGCCCTGCCCAAGGAGATGATACATGCATGGGGTGGCTAGGCTATTGTCAGCTGGGCCCCCTCCACCAGTTGCACTCTCACCTTGCGGGGGCAGGTCGAAGCGTATGTGTCCATCAAAGTGCATGGTGCTGTGGAACCTGCTGTCACAGGCTTTGCACAGGCTCAGGGGACTGTGGTAGTTCAGCTGCTGGCACTCCACATGATGGCATACCTGTAAGATACAAGGTGCCCTAACATAGAGCCAAGGCTACCCGTGGCAAAGTGCAGGGAGGCAGTCCCCAGGTCCTGACAGCAGGGGTTCTCTGAGCCCATGTGGCTACCATGCAGCTCTCTCTGCCCTGTAGCCTGCCCACCATCCATGTGCATAGACCCTTCTTGCAAGCCAGGTGAGGCCAGGCTGCCATGCAGGACCAGACTGCAGCTCAGCTCATTCATGGCTGGAGTCCCATGCTAAGGGAGGGGTGCTCTCTGGCGCAGCCAGGCCTTGTGAGCAGAGGGTCACTGGCCTTTGCACCCAGCCTATCCACGCACACTGAGTCCAACTCAGCCTGCCCCATGCCCCTTGCCCTGCCCATAATCACTGGCTGGCAAACGTGGCTGGGGCCCCCAGACCCCACAGATGGACAGTACCCTGGTCATGAGCACAGCTTGAGGAGGCACTTTTAGGTTCCCAGGCCAGGGCCTTCCTGGGGCCAAGTGCTATTGTATCGCGAGCCCTGGGCACACAGAAGAGGCTGTGGCTGGTTGCTTTGTGTTTTGAATATCAGTGTCCCCAGTACAGGGCTGAGGAAGCAAGTGTCTGCTGTGAAACAATGCCTGTGAGCCAGGCCGCCTTCCTCCCATTGTGCGGCCTCCCCAGGGCTGCACCTCTCACCAGCCATGGGGGCTATTTTTATACACTTGCTGTGCGGGGCATGACCCCTGGCCAGCATGGCTCACCCAGCCTGCAGCAGCCAGGCTGCCCTGGTGCTTTCCTTCCTGCCTGCCTCCTGGTCTCAGTCCCATGCTCCCCACAGTACTCCATGCCTTCAGCCAGGACCCACAGACCATGTGGCCCTGTTTGGCAGCCTTTGTGCCCTGTACCGCCTGTGCTCAGTGCCTGTGTTTCAGGAGGCAGGATGGCCTCAGGAGGAAATAAACAAAGGGCAGCGCATGCAGGAGGTTGTTTTAAGCAGGGGACAGCACACCATGCCCTGCTGGACTGAGGGCCTTGGAAGCACACCGCTTTGGAAGGCGTGAGGCCACAGGGAATATTCGCAGTACCAGATGGACCCCGTGCAGCCTGAGCTCCATGAAGGGTGGAAGAGGAAGCAGTCCCTCATTTCCAGCCCTTGCCCCCTTTCTGCCCTCCTTCCTTGCCCAGGCCCACTGACATCAGAGCTGAAGCACTCTCCCATGCCAAGCCCCACCAGTATGCCAGCTCTGCCCCGTACGTGGGCACTATTGCACTGGTCTTTCTGGGGTCTCCCAGGTGGTGGCAGAACAACACAGTGCCTGGGCTCTTCCCCTTGGCCATCTAGGCCAGTAGGGTCAAGGGAATATGCCCTGGCAGGAATGGAGTGCAAGGCAAGGCAGGGAGTACTTCCCACCACAAACCTAGGGCAGGGGGCACCGTGATCCCAGCTGGGAGCCCTTTTCCCAGGACTGAACCAACAGGAACCAGGCTGAGCTGGCCCAGAGCTGGGCTGCTGCCAGGGAAAAACTGTGCCAGGCCAGGCCAGAGAAGCTGTGCTGGGCTGGCCCCAGCTGTGAATCACCCAAGGAAGCTCTTCCCCTGGCACAGACTCTACTTCTCAGTCTCCTTCCCTAGTCCCTCCAATGCTTGGGCCCTTCCTGGGGCTCTGAGCAGAGCTGGAGAAGCACCAATCCCCAGCTGCATTCCCTAGGGGATCCTGCCACCAGCCTCCACTGGCCCATTCCCAAGGGCCCTGAAGCTAGTGAAAAGCAGATTCGTGGTACTGTATGCTGAGCCCAAGACTATGAGGGGCACGCAACACTGACCCACCTCCAGCTTAGATAGCTGGAGTGGCTCTGCAGGAAGTTGGCCTCTCCCAGTCCCCACAGAGCTCCACCTTCCTGCCTCCACTACTGGCTCTGCCTTCTGGAGGGGATCTGAGCTGCCCTACACAGCCCCAGCCAAGCCAGCCTGGCTGCCCTGCACACGTGCAGGCAGCCCACATGTGCAGGTCATGCGTGCAGGCCCTGAGCACGTTGCAAAGGTTTGTGACTCACTCAATAGTGTTGCAGCTGGGAGTATGCAACCAGGGACCAAGTTCCCTGCCCCAGAGCCAGGTGGCCAGCACCACTGGGTACTGGTAATAGCTCTGGTGGCTCAGAGCAAATGAGCAATGCAGCTCCCAAGCTGTGGCTGTGCTCAAAGGTAAAGGCCAGCCCTGAAGGCTGCCAGTGAAAGTACAACACCTCCAGGCCCCCAACCATGCCAGCTCCCTGCCACACTCCCAAAGTCCACCTCAGAGCCCACAGGCAGCAACAGGACAGCCGCTGCAAGCACAGTGCCCTCACCCCAGGGCTGTGAATATCAAAACCAGTGACAGGCAATGCAGTGTGAAAATCAGGCAGAGCTGGGGCAGAGCCCTAGCTTTGCCCTTACACGGAGGCAGGGCTGGGCGTAATGCTAAAAGTGCCACCATGTGTTTACATTCCATCCCACCCAGCTCCATGTGCCCTAGGATCCCACAAGTGTGTGCTCACACCAGGAGCACCTGCAGGTCCCACACACCTACCCTGCTCTGGGAGCTGTCCCCAGGACCCTGCTCACACACCCCTGGAGCCAGTCCCCTGGACAAGCACTGCTGCCACCCAGGGTTTAACTGGGAAGGGCAGCACCAAGACAAGTGCCAGCTGGTCCTGACTGCAGCCTGGGACAAAGCCAGAGCTCCCATATGCTATCACAGGCTCTGCTACCAACACCCTGTGGGGCTGGGGCCAGAATGCTCCAGCGGCAAATGCAAGGGGACAGCACCTGTGATGAGATGCAGCATGGCAACAAAAGCAAACACAGGCAGTAACGGAAGTCCTCACCAGACACCACCCCCTCCCCCCCAAGATGAGGCGTAGCCCTCCCACAGCACAGTTACCCAGACCCAGGCACAGCTCTGGGACTCCCTTCCCAGGGAGAAGTTTGCTTGGCCCCACCATGCATCATTCCCCAGACATGCCCAGGCTCCCTGCCACATCACTACCTGGCTCTTTAATTCCATGGATTAAATATCTGCCTGCCAGATGTGTGACCAGTGCTGTGCCTGCAGCTGCTGCCAGCACATCACTGTCCCTGCTCCCTGGGAAGGACCTTGTGTCCCAATGTGCCCCAGTGTCACCCAGAGCACAGCATGGAGCCTTGGCACTCACCCCCGTAAGCCTGTCTGGCTGGATTCGGTATGAAGGCACAGGCAGCTATTCACAGCCGCTGCAATGCAGCCCTATGAATGGGAAGGAGCTGGGGGAAGGGAAGGCCACTGGGGGGAGGGGAAACCAGGCTGCCTCTGCAGGGAACTAGACAAATACGATAGCACACACAGGCGCATGCACACACAGACACACATGAACATGCACACGCAGGAAAAGTGAGGGGCGTTTACTCCGCCTAGGCCTGCGAGGGGGAACACGCTCCCTGTGCAATCAGTTGGACTCCCCTGGAACAAGGAGGCAAATGTCCAGTCCGCCTGACGCAGGAAACACGGCACAGCAGCTGCAGCTCAGGGGTATATCACTAGCAGCTCGCGGCAACTGTGAAAGCTAATGCCAGCAGCCCATGGCCCAGGCGGCAAGAACAACAAAGAGTCTCCTTTGACAAGGCAGACACAGGCCCTGGGAAACACAAACCACTAATCCCCCGGCTCCAGACTCACCTCTGCCTATAGCAGCCAGCACTGAAAATGAGGACCTCAGCTCAGCCAGCACCCATGGCAAGACAGGGAAGTGCCCTGCTCTGTAGGGCAGCCTGTCCTGTCCAGCAGCCCAGACTCCCCCAAAGCCCCTGAAGCAAGCTGGGCTGCCTGCATCCTCGGCATAAACCTCACTGACTCATCTTCCTGGGAAGGCTTTGGCTTTGGGTGGAATCTCCCCAGTGACAGGCTGTTGACTAAGCAGGTGGGGCATCGCTGGGGTTTGGAGTGAGTAAGAAGTCAGTGTGCCCTGCATCTGCTTTTCCTTGTTTGTGCAGACAGGCAGTAGTGGGGAGGACCCCTCCTGAGCTGGCCTCTGCTCTGGCTCCCTGCCCCCCCAACACAAACACACACACACCTGTCAGCTGGAACTTAAGCCTCCAGGGCTCCTGGAAAGATACATGCCCTCCCAAGTGAGCGGCAGGATCAGTAACCTAACCATGAGCTCAAGTGTCAGGTTTCTGAAGCCCCCGTCTGCATACACCACGCTGGTCGGGCCACAGCAGGTACATGCCCTGCCAGTGGCTCTCGCACTGACTGGCCTGCCCTCCAGATTCCTGCAATCAGCAGAGCAGGAGCCTGACTTGCCAGCCACCAGGTCACAAGTGGACGCCAAGTGTTTATGCTCTGCACTGTGCACAGGCCCAGCTCACTGCTCCTAACACCAGGGCTTTTATGGCAGGAAGACAAGGCAGCCCAGCACCCCGGCTCCTGACCTGGGCATAAAGCAGAGCAGGGACTGTGCACAGTGCTCTCCATGCCACAAAACTGCAGCCAGAGCTGCAGCTGGAGGGACAGGGATCCCGTCACAGCCTGCTGCACATGCACTGCAAAAAGGACCTTTTAGCTGCCCACAATGTGCACCCAGCCTGGCACTCCTGGGCATAGCAGCAGTTGCAGAAGCTCTTGAGGCAGCACCTCCAGTATGAACCATGGGACACTGGGGAAGACAGGAACAAAGCCCATTCCCTCTGCACCCATCACCCAGCTTGCAAAAAGACAATCTGGAGAGCCAGCCTGGACACCATGGTTCCCTTGGCAGAGCTCACGGGGCTGGACAGCAGAGCACAGAAACTAGTGCCACAGGCCCTGGTGTCCAAGGGCCAAGTCCTGCAAGTGAACTGCTGCTGTCCAATAGCCCATGTCACTACAGAGCCAGGACCAATGGTGAAATTTCACTGCTGTCCTCTGCAGCCATGACAGGGAGAAGAGTGATGGGTTAATGTCACGGCAGGTAGGGCTCAAAGGATGCCGCACTGTCATGGTCAAAGTTTCCACAGCACAGCCAGGGAGAAGCCACGTGCCCATGTGCAGGGTACCAGGACAGCCTTCTTGGCATGCCAGCACAGAGCCTGGCTGGTGGAAGCCACCACCACCTCCATCCAGCATCTGCCTCCAAGCTCGGAGCTAAGCCTCACACTGCCACCACCACCCCTGTCCTGGCCACAGCTGTGGAGCCACAGGCCACAGCCTTCCAACAGAAACAGTACCTCCTCTCTCATCGCCCAGCCCACCCTGCAGGTACCTCTTCCCAGTAGTTGCTGCCCCTATGCCTGCCCCCACAGCCACTCCAGGCTGAAGCCTTGCCTGTGCTCATGTCCTCTCCCTGCAGTTAGTGGTGTCCAAGCTGTGGTGCACAGGTTCAGATGCTGGGGCAACTGCAGGTCTGGACTCCACAAAGGCTGGGATACCGGGGGGGTGTAGAATAGGCAGGGACCTGCTGGCCCCGAGCCTGATCCCCTGCAGTCACAGCCCCTCGCCATGCAGTCCCACTCACACATTTATCAACCTCCATCTCCAAGCCAGTCTGTCTGTTTGTCCCGGCAGCTCCTATTGTTCCTGGATAAATGTAGCATTGTTCCAGCCAGGGCTCAGCGCTGGCCACTGGGGGTTTGCTGTAGCTGCAGCAAGTTCACACAGTGCTCAGGGTGAGGTCCAACAAAAGGTGCCCAGCACAGCCCTGGCCTGACTTGTGGAATACCTAGGGGCAGTGAGCAGGGGGCCAGGCCTATAGACCAGCCAGTGCAGTCACATGGAGCAGCACCCTGCAGGCACTCTGTACAGCAGTGCCCCTCAGCACAAACCATCTGCAGATTTTGGGACAGTGGTGCCAGCCTTGCAAAACAGCATCTCATGTCATAGCAGCCCCATGACAGAGCTCTTGAGGAACCCCAGTGATCCCCTTGCCCAGCTTTCCCACTTGGAACAACCCCTCTCCCTAGCTACTTCCCTACCTCTGCCCTCTTTCCCTGGGCTCCACCTCTGCCCACACCTGGCACCATGTCAGATACTTGCCAGTCCACCACATTTTGACAGCAATCACCTCACTCTGAAAGTCCCGAGCTGCATCAACCCAACCTCCATGTGCCTCCAAGTCCCTAACTGCCCTTTTCAGCCAAACCTACCCTAAAGCTTCAAGTGCTGGCAAGGCTGAGGGCAGATCACTCCCTTGGGCTCCCTGGTGAGATAGTACTACCCTGCATGCAATACTCATCTCAAGGCCTGGTCCAGCTCTGCTATGTTCTGGGATGGCAGTTTTCACACATACATACCCTACCTCCAGCTGCTCTAAGCTCCTCTTCCTCCTCCCATCCCCTCCCACTCCAGGGGGCTATGCTCACCCCAAGTGTCCCTTTGCTGGAGGCCAAATCCCTTCCCTGCAAGTCCCACCACTTTGCTTGGAGGCAGACTCCTCTGATGGGGAAGCATGACCCACGCTAAAGCCTCTGTCCCCCTCACTCACTCCTCAGGATGTGCCCTCATGGCTGGTGCAGGGCCCAGGATGCTTCCACCGGCTCCTTGCTCTGGTGAGGCCTCTTCCAAGCTCTCTGTGCTGTCCGCTGAGCAGCTTGGTAGTGCCTCAGTGCAGCCAAAAAAACAGCCATGCATTACTTCAGAGCAGCCTACCACGCACAATACCATCTCCAGAGATGCCCTGGGAGCAGCCCAGCCCAGCCCAGCCCCTAGCAACACCAGGCCCTGCCCTGCCGGCGACCAAATATCCACTGGAATTCAGCCTTCCATTCCCAAGGGGGCGGCTTATAAATAGCGATTGCTATGGAGACTGCAGAGGCACGGCAGCTGCACAGGCTGCCTGATCACGGCCGTGAGAGCTGGGCCAGCTCTGCTGGGAAAAGCCAGCTCTGGGGAGCAGCCGTGGGGCTAACACACAGGTCATTGCCTGAGCAGTATAGGCAGGGCCCTGCACGTTGCACAAAGGACTGGGAGCTGGGGCACCTGGGTTCTATTTTAGGACCTGATCAAAAGGGGCTTTGGCGATAACAACATCACCAACCCCTGGCCAGATGTTTCCAAATAGTCAGGCCAGGGTGCAGAGCCCTGAGCAGGAACATCCCAGAGCCTCAACCCCACTGCCCCTTTTTTTTTTTTTTTTTTAAGTAAAAATGTTCATGTTCCAAGCCAAATTCCAAATCCATGAGTCATTCAAGAACCATATGCGGCCCTACAACAGGCAAACATCCTCCACCCCTACCTGGGGCTTCAGATGTTTCCAGATCATTTGGCGGGCATCCTATGTGCAGGCCCAAGCCCGGAGGCTTGGGATTCGGATTCCCCCAAGTTTCACTTGCCCTTGCATATGGCTGCAGGAGCAAGCTAGAGAGAAGTTTCCCATTTCCGTAAAGTGGGCATAAAGCAATGATCACGTTACCTCTGCCAGAAAAGTGGTTATCCCTTGTCCCTAGGAAAACCGCCTTAGCTGATAATGATGTTTCCCCTGCCAGGTCCCCTATTGACACCTCTGGAGGGACAGGGAAGCTGCCTTGTGCTGAAATGAAGCAGCCCAGGACAGGCCAAGGCTGCAGGGACACAGCAGCAAAAACAGGGAGAGGCAGTGTTCTCCCTGCAGCCCTGTGCACAGTGTCTGCCCCACCTGGGACCTGCACCACCCTCTTCCTCATCCCCACCTCTCGCCCTGGGCCCGCCCCCACTTAGACAGAAGTAGGGCTGTGAAGCTCCCAGGCCCTGCTGCCCGTGTCTGCTGCCGGGAAGCCTCCCTGCCCAGCATGCCAGGACCTGCTTCTAGGGAAGAGTCATCCTGGTTGAACAAGGGGTGGCAGGTTTGGGGAGGAGCAGAGCCCAACCGCGGCTGAAGGAGCTCCTGTTTGCTGAACCAGGGAATAAGCATGCCCCATGCAGGGCAGCAAGGCTCCCGCACAAGGTGCCTGGCCAGGAGGCAGCAGCCCCACTCAGGGGCTGTGAGGAGGGCCTCACACCCGGCCCAGCTGGCCCCCACCAGCGCTAATCTCTTCTGTCCCCACCCCCCACTTTGAGGCAAAGGCTCACACAGCCCATTGGGAGGACATGCCTTCTGGCTTGTTCCACCTGGCTCAGCCCGGCCCCACCTTCACCACTGCCATGGCAAGGCTGTGCTCCGGCAGACTTGGGGACAGCAACAGCAGACAGCAACTGTGACAGTGACAACAACAGTGAATGAGCTGAGAATGTAAACCCCAAAATCAGGGCTAGGACTGAAAGAGTAAGGGAAAGGGCTGCGCGGGAGTGCAGATCCACAGATGCATTTATTGTAACAGATGCGCGGGCTTTAAATGTGAAATAAGGTATGTGAAGAAAAGTTTTTGCTAGATGATGATGATGATGATGTCTGTGTGTATTTTTTTAAAAAGGTTTGGAGGCAGTCCCACTCACAGGACAGCCCTTCAGAGCAGAGGTGGCAGCCCTCCATCAAGGCAAGAAGCCAAGATCCTGCTCTGGCCCTCAGCAGAGCCCAGACACATCCATTAGCCTGTTCTCTCCCCTTTCATGACTCAAGGCTGAATTGCTGCAACAGATACTCAAGACCAGTTGGCCCTGAATGAATAACAAATCCTCAGCAGGAAGCACAGGGCTCAGGAACCTCTAACCCCAACAGGGAGCCCAGTTCCTGCCTCATGGGACCCTGCTGCCAGTGCTCCAGGAGAGCCCAGTCAGGCATATCTCTGGCCCACGAGGGGCCATCACTTGGATACTAGGGCCACAGTCACTGGGCAGCTGGCTCCAACCTTCTGCTCCGGGATGCCATGCTGCTGCTCCATGTTTTATAAACAAAGGTTTATAACTCAGCTTGCCGTGACCCCATGCTAGACAGGAAAAGGTGGCCCTACTTCCCCTGCACAGAAAGGCCAAGACTTCACCTGTATGGACAACAAGGATGCCCCACAACAGTACTAGCTACAGCAAACACTGCACAGGTAGGTGAGCAGGCCATGCCACCAGCCCCAGGTGACTGGCTCTGCCCTATGCCCCCTAGTACCAGCCCTGTCCCCACAATGCACCAGTCTGGAAGGTCAGGGAATACACAACCCATCTACCCCCACTTAGGGAAGTGTGCAGCCACTGGCCATTATACTTGAAAACTCATGGCGATCAGGGGAGATCCCAGAAAACTGGAAAACGCCAAATATAGGGCTCATCTTTAAGAAAGGGAAGATCCAGAGAACTACAGATTGGTCAGCCTCACCTTAGTCCCTAGAAAAATAATGGAGCAGGTCCTCAAAGAATCCATTTCTAAGCACTTGGAGAAGAAAGTTATTAGGAACAGTCAACATGGATTCACCAAGGGCAACTCATGCCTGACCAACCTGACTGCCTTCTGTGATGAGATAACTGACTTAGTGGATGCTGGAAAAGCAGTGGACACAACATACCTTGACTTTAGCAAGCCTTTTGATACCATCTCCCACAGCATTCTTGCAAGCAAGCTGAGGAAGTATGGGCAGGACATGGCCCCCTACTTTTTTCACTCCATAATTATAATACATAAAATAAGCACAACTGGACTTGTTCTTCACTTAGGGCCCTAGGCATGTGCCTAGTTTGCCTATACATTACTTCAACCCTGAGTATGGGTTAGATGAATGAATTTTAAAGTGGATAGAAAGCTGGCTGGATTATCAGGCTCAATGGGTAGTAATCAATGGCTCAATGTCTAGTTGGCAGCCGGTATGAAGTGAAGTGCCCCAGGGGTCGATCCTGGGGCCAGTTTTGTTCAACATCTTTCTTAACAACCTAGAAGATGGCATAGCATGCATCCTCAGCAAGTTCGCAAATGACACTGAGCTGCGGGATGTAGTAGATACACTGGAAGGCAGGGCTAGGATTCAGAGTGACCTAGACAAATTGGAAGATTGGGCCAAAAAAAATCTCATGAAGTTCAACAAGGACAAGTACAAAGTCCTGCACTTAGGACAGAAGAATCCCATGCACTGTTACAGCCTAGGGACTGACTGGCTAAGCAGCAGCTCTGCAGAAAAGGACCTGGGGGTTACAGTGGATGGTAAGCTGAAGATAAGCCAACAGTGTGTCCTTGTTACCAAGATGGCTAACAGCATATTGGGCTACATTAGTAGAAGTGCTGCCAGCAGATCAAGGGAAGTAATTATTGTGTTCTATACTGCACTAGTTAGGCCACATCAGGAGTGCTGTGTCCAGTTTTGGGCCCCCACCATAGAAAGAAAGTGGACAAGTTGGACAGGGTCCAACAGAGAGCCACAAAAATGGTTCAGGGGCTGGGGCACATGTCTTATGAAGACAGGCTGAGGGAACTGGGTTCATGTATTCTGCAGACAAGAAGACTGAGAGGGAATTTGATAGCAGCCTTCAACTACCTCCACTTCTGGGTCCAAAGAGGATGAAGCTAAGCTGTTTTCAGTAGTGGCAGATGACAGATCAAGGAGCAACAGTGTCAAGTTGTAGCAAGGGAAGTTTACATTGGATATTAGGAAAAACTTTCTCACTTGGAGGTGCTGAAACACTGAAATGGGTTACCTACAGAGATGGTAGAATCTCCTTCCTTGGAGATTTTTTAAGGCCCATCTTGACAAAGCCCTAGCTGGAATGATCTAGTTCGAGATGGTCCTGTTTTGAGCAGGGGATTGGACTAGATCAGTGCTTCTCAAACTACATGAGGTAGTGGACCAGCAATTTTTTTTCCAGTGGACCAGGGATCGGTGGTGGCAGCTGGTGGCAGCAACTGCGTGTAACAGCGCTACACAAATGTGTAACCAGCTGTTTCTTTCTCTTTCCTCACCTCGCACGACGTGACGTCACCTGGAGTGTTGGAACGTACGAACTGTGGCGCTCTGACAGATCAATGTTATGCTTCTGAAAATATATTTCTTTCTTTCCTGGCAACTTGCTGTGGACTGGAGACCAGTGGCTTGCAGACCAGCACTGGTCCACAAACCACCACTTTGAGAAGCACTGGACTAGATGACTTCCTGAGGTCCGTTCCAACCCTAACTTTCTATGATTATATGACAGCTGGAGCCTGAGGGAAAACACAGTTTCCATTTTCTGCAGCAAGAGCCATGAGAGTCCCCTCACAGCCAGACCCCTCCCAACCCCTCCACGCTGCAGATGCAACTTCCTTCGCCCATGGGCCTGTATGCAGCCCTCGTGTCTGTGTGCAAGGCAGGAGGGAAGCATTTTGAGGCAGCTGCAAGATGTGTGCTGTCCCTTGCAGCACCCGTGATGGGCCCCAAAGCTGGGAACATCCTTGTGCATGGACCTGTGGCTCACTCCTCCCAAGTCTCACATGGGGATAAGACACAACCAGGCTTAGTCTCTGCAGGCAGTTATGCAACTGCAAAGGGAAAGAAGATAGACTGCAACCCAGGGAATGCCTGTGGGTGGGACCAATGCTCTACCCTTATCAGCTGGAGTCCCCTAGCCTTGGTCCCTGGCTGGGAAGGGGGTCCCCTGTCTGGGTGCCAGGCATGTGCAGGGAGGTGGGCAGCAGGCACTCAAGCAGGGACACTGTGCTATGGAAAATCCCCACCACAGGCAGGATCCTCCTGGGAGCTCCAGACAACAGGACTCAGCCTGTCAGGTGGCCTGGCCCTGCGTACAGAGAGCAGCAAAGCAGGCTAGCCGGGCGTGCTGGGACAGTGTTTGCACTTGCCAGGGTACCCAGGCTCTTGCTGGGCTGCTGGAGTGCATAGTGCAGGCAGCACTCCCTGGATGCCCTTTGAGGCTCTGCAGAAGCCTGAAACCCCACCAAGCTCCAGGGCAGACCTCGTTGGCAAGTGCAGCACTTGAGTGAGTGTTGTGCAGAGGTCGGCTCCAAGGAGAGGCCGTGCTCCCTGAGGAGGCAGTGCCACAGATGGGAGCCTGGCCTTGCCTGTGCTGCCCGAGCATGCTGGGAGCAGTCAGCTGAGCCACTAGCTGGAAACAAGCCACTCAGGCTCCAGATCTCACCTGCCTCCCACATGACCTGCTGCTGAGGTGAGAAAGGGCCCTGGGAAAATGGCATATACTTGGTCCCCTCCGCTGGGACCGGAGCGCCCACACAGCTAGGCCCTGCCAGCTGCCATGCAGGGTCCCCAGGCCAGCTGTTCGTCCGAGCCATCTGAGCACTCACCGCCAACAGCACCTGCCTTCGGCTGCTGACAAACAAGCCCAGACCCCTTGCAATTACAGAGCTTCCCTGGAAACCCCGGACCAGCCATGGCCCGGCAGCAAAGGGAGAAGCTTTCGGCTGGCGCCTTCCAGCAGCAGCTACAGGCCTGGGGCCAGAGCGGGTGCCTCCGGCCGGGCATGTGGCACAGGTGAAGAAATGGCCGGTGGCAGCAAGCTCCCTCCCAGCCAGCGGATCTCCGCCCCAGATTCTCCAGTGATGGAGACACGCAGGAAATATCCGTGGGCACCAAGAGCCCGAGCCCGCGGAGGCCTGAGCTCGTGAGGGGAGCAGCGCGCTCAGCCCAGCCCAGCCCAGCCCAGCCGCGCGGCCCCG
>NW_017728926.1:1659567-1678049 GCF_001723895.1 Crocodylus porosus | reverse complement strand
CCCCGGGCCTGCGTGCGCGGCCTCCTCCGCGCGGCGCCTCCCGGGCCGCTCCGGAGCTGGGAGGCAGCCCCGAGGGCCCTGCAGGGTCTCGTCTTCTGGCTGTTCAACAAAACTGGCCCCAGGATCGACCCGCTGACACCGGCTGCCCCAGCGGAAGCCACCCGCGCCAAGCGGATCCCCGCCGGGCCCCAGACCTGCCCGGCGGTGCAGGGGCCCGCTGGCCTAAGGAGAGGGGGGCGCTGTCAGCAAGCTGCTCCACACAGCCACATTAACCCCCTGCCGCAGGGCCATCCTCCCCTTGATGAAGCCCTCCTTTCCTGCAACCCACCTCTCCCAGAGATGATGCCCATGGGTTACCAATCACCTGGAGGGTCCGCAGGGCTGAGCTGTGATTCGTGGACAGGAAATCCCACTCACACCATCTCTCCCCCGCTGCCCAGCCTGCTCTCGGTCCTCGTGCCACCAGTGCTGTGGGCAAGAGCTACGTCTTCTGGGCATACGTCCCTTACTCAGCAGGGGCACAGGCTGGCAGAGGCTGCTGCAATGTGCTTCACACCAGGCCCAACCACCGGCAGGAGCAGCACTGCCAGACACCCTGGAGTTGCACACGTTACAGGCAGCCTGGAGCAGCTCAGCCACCATCCAGCCCACCTCCCAGGTGCGCAGCAGGCAGGTCATGGCACCATTGATGCACTGCTGCTGACCACCAGGAGCCAGCCTGCCTGGGAGAGGGATCCAGTGCTCCAGCCACAGGACTGTGCAGTGGCTGCCATGCCGTGCAATGCAAGTTTCTCGTGGGCCTCCCAGGAGCACAAGGTGCAGGGAGAGGGCTGCCAGGCCAGAGAACCCCCAGCATCACCCCCTGCCCCTGCCCTGGCTGTACCGGGAAGATGGCCAGCCCAAGGGCGCAGTGCAGGGTGGCAAGGATCTCTGCCACACACAGGTGCCCCCGCTGCCAGTGACTAGCAAATGATGCCATCTGCTGGGGCGCTGCAGAAGTGCCAGACAGACCTGGCCACAAAACAGGAAGAGCTCAACCCACAAGCTCCCAGGATCTGGCTGGTTCCTGGCTGTCGGCAGCCGTACAGCAATGGAGCATCCTGCTGTCAGGGCCTGCCTGCTGCGCACCTGCAGGGAAATGGGCTGCTCCAGGCTGCCTGTAGTCCCTGCAGCCCCAGGAGCATCTGACAGCGCTTCTCCTGCCAGTGGTTGGGTTTGGTGTGAGGCACATTGCAGCAGCCTCTACCAGCCTGTGCCCCAGCTGAGCAAGGTATTGGCAATGCCTAGAAGACAGTGCTGGGCTGGGCCGGGAATGTGCCTCCCCTCAACCTCAGTTGGCCACCTGCACTGCCTAGGCAGGAGCAGCTGCCCTCTGCATTGCAGGCAGTTTGTTACCTCGGTAGTGCTCTGATGGACAGAGCCTGCCCTGCTGGGATTAGACTAGCCAAGCAACACCCAGATGGGTAGGGTGGGGATGACAGGAGAGTAGATTGTACAGGGTCTGTGCCAAGATGGCCAAAAGTAGGCAAACTGAGACACAGACTGGCTGCCTGAACTGGCCAGGGATCCCAGCGAGTCAGTGGCAGAGGCTGAACTATAACCCTAGGCTCCAGGTCTGTCCCAATCACTGCTGCTTCCCAGCAGCAGTAGCAGGGTTTATGGGGCAGTCCTAGCTCCCTTTGCTCCCCTTCTGTGGGGCCACGGCATGCCAGGCCAGATGAGATCTCTTCAGAGAGTCCCCAAAGAACCCCCCCAGCCGAGCACCCATGTACACAACAAGCAGCAGCTCCTGGAGCAGGGAGCCCTAGAACAGACCCCTCTGTAATCCAGATCTCGTTTAAGGGCACAGCACAGTGCCTGGTGCCCATCCTGTGCTCCACAACAGAGCTGACAGATGCTGCTATGGCCAGGTAAGCCTCAGCCCCTGCTGTGGAGACCAACCAGCCACAGTTCTGCTGGACCAAGAGTGGCAGTAGGGAGCTCTCAGCGGAGGGGCTGCCAGGCAAATCCCTCTGTATGCAGGGACTCCTCAGGAGAGCATCCTAGCTTATTCTAGTTGCCAGGACAGCCCTTCATGGACCTGAACTCTTAGAGAGCTGGGACCAAGCAACATAGATCCCTCCATAGATCCCTGTGCTGCACCCACATTCACAGGGAGTGCAGCTCCAAGAGGCTGCAGCTTCAAGGACCTAGGCACCTCATTCTGCACCAACTGCAGCTCCCAGAGGATCTTCTGGCCCCTGAGAGGCAGAGTCAAACCTGACAGCAGCCAGAAGTAGGATGGCACAGCCTGAGCATTGGCACAACACCTCCTCCAGCAGACAAGAAAGCCTGCCTCACACATGCCTGCCAGTGCCTGCTCAAAGCACAAGCCTATCTCCGCTAGGTACTGGCATTTGCTGGCTTCACCCCAGCCACCACTGTCACCAGCAGCAAGCTGACCTATCATCAGGCCACCTGAGCAGCAGGGAAGCTGTGTCTATGAGAATACCAACAACCCTCTGGGAGGGCAGGTGGTGCTGGATGCAAGCAGGCTGCTATGCCAGCAAACACGCACTACGCTTCCAGTGCCATGACACTGATGGATCCTGCCCCAAGCACCCCAAATACGTGCTGTTCCCACATGCTTACCTGGGATAAAGCAGGACCCGGAAAGGGGCTGTGGCTGACATGGTAGCAGGGAGTGCAGCTTCCTGGAGTGTTGGTGCAAAAGGCGCGAAGAGCATTCCCAGAGCACACTCCCGAACCAACCGAGCTGGTTGAGCAGCACAAGATAAGAGGTCCTAAATCCACTCCAGCTTGACAGCGAGGATCAATTAGATTAGGAGAAGAGGTCCAGCGTGGTGCTATTTCTGGTCACAGGGATGTGCAGAAAGACAGCCAGAGGCTGTCCCCCATGCCCTGAGGGATCTTGCAGGGTCAGTGACTTGCAGACCCTCCACTCTGGGACAGAACCAAGCTTAGACATGTAAATGTTCAGTGCAGGTGCCTCCAAGCAGAATGAACTGACCCTCCATCTGCAGCCAGGCCCCTTATGCGAGTCACGCAGCATGCATGAGCATATGTATTCCCACGAGGCTGTGAATCATGGCCTCCCACAGGTAGCCCCACTCAAAGGAGTCTGAAAATGCTGTAGCAGAGGGGGTGGTTATGGCCATGAGACACTACAGTCACAAAGGCTGCTCCAGCTTCTGCTCTCTAGGGCATGGAGATGCACTGGCTTTTACCAGCAGTTTCCAGGCATCTCCAGTAAGTTATAGCTGTCAGCTTTCAGGAGCAGATGCACAGCTGTGCAACTCACCTGGCTGAGGCCCTTGCTACTTCCAGGGAAGAGCAGGCAGGCAGCGGGGGAAAGCTCTTTTTGGCTTTAAAACTCCCTGGTGCCTCTGTGGGCCCTTAGCAGCAGTGGGGCAGGCCTCTGGACTATGATATTCACAGTGAGTGGGCAACTGAGAGACCAGCAATGGCCAACAGAGCATTTCACTTACAGATCCCCACCAGTGCCTGAAGATGCTTCTCAGTGGTGGCCCCTAATCTACACACTTTGCTCCTTGGCTCCATCTGACTGCCAGCACCTCTGGCACAGGACGTTGGAGTCAGTAGAAATGCTACGCTGGGCCTGGATAAACCTGAGGGCAGGATGCGACTGTGATAAATGCCTGCTGTTCACATAGATCTTGTGGCCTCAACAGATCTCACTGCCCTGATTCCCAGTGCCTGGGCAATGCCATCATGCTCACAGCGCAGTAGCCTTGCCCCAGGCCATCAGGGAGGCTGCCTCGATGCCTCTAAGTAGGAAGTGTGCAGCAGGACATGGGCACCTTCAGCCCCTGGGCCATGCCACAGGCCCCTGCTCCCATCTGCCTTGCTCCTGGGAGGGAGGGGATGGCACTGGCAGAGAGAGCCCCTGAAAGCAGATGCAGAACCCTGCAGGGACAGACTGCCTGGGGTGCAATCCAAGGTGCTTTCTTCTGCAGCTCGTGTCAACTTGCAAGCTAATTCTTTACATGCAACTAAACAGGATGAGCAGGCTCAATGAGATTAACTGAATTATATCAGATTGGGAAAAATGTGAGCAGCTGTGGCTGGGAAGCTAAAGCCCAGCTAGGCTCCTTGAGGTCTGCTGGCTCCCTCCGGATCCACCTGGGCCACAGAGCAGTGACCACCCAGCACCCGCCTTGGTGTTCCCAGGTTATGAGATGAGTCCAGAGCTGTGGGAGTTCCAAGCCTGCCCTGAAGCTGAGCACTGCTCTCTGCCAAGCCCAGGAAGGGAGGCCCAGGGCAGAGCACAGCCCAGTGTGCTCACTGTGCTCTGCTCTTCCCTGTGCTGCTTGGCTGAAGCTCACAGGCTACACTGTGCACCCAGCCAGGGAGGAATGGAAACTTCCTGGAAGGCCTGGGAGCAGCATGAGCTCATTCTCTGACTCCTCTCTTCATTAGCACTGATGTCAGTGCCAGAGCAGCAGTAGCAGCCTCTTGTGCATGCCCTGCCTCCCGCACTGAAGGGAGGCTGGCTTTCACAATAAGCCCATTGTGCAGCACAGCCTGAAACTCAGAGCTCACTCCTAGGCAGGTACTGGGCCCAGGGCAAGTGCCACTTGGAGGGTTCCTGCACCCCTCCGGTGCTCAGAGGACTTGGGAGTGGCTCTGTTTTCTGCTGATTCCCACACAGGCATGGAGGTTGCCACCTCTGTGCCACACTCACCAGCCCCTGGGTGCCCACGAGCTGATGGAGTGGGAAACAGATGTCTGAGCTGTATAAAGTAGGTTAGAAACACACCTGACTTCCACTTCATCTACTCACCCAGAAATCCAAGAGATAGGAAACTGCACCCTCACTCCAACAGTGAGAAGGACACCTCCCCTTTCCCTGTAAAAGCATGCTCCCTGTGTGCTGGGCCTGAGAGGTATGTGCCATACATAAAGGGACACTCATGCTCCCAAATATACAGGTGCCCTTCTGGGGGATGCTCCTGGCCTGGGTGTGCAAAGCTGGTGGCCCCCATCTGCCAAGGAAGGTGCAGCGCAGCCATTAGCACCAGCTGGTTAACCCAGGCCCTCATCCCACTGCCCTGGAAATTGAACCCAGGCAAGGCCAAGCCTGCCAGAGGCTTTTACCCTCTGCACCCCATATATGGGCATTGGAGAGCCTCAACAGAGCCAGTTCCCCATGTCCCATGCTGGGCATAAGAGCATGCTCAGCAAGAGATGTTCTGATTCTTCACAGCAAAGGGACTGCAGACACCAAAGGCAAGGTGCTCCCAAGTCTGACAGTACATTCAGCAGCCCTGGAAAAGAGTTTGGCAAGGGGTTACCTGGATGCCCCCAACATTGTCCCACATCAAGCCAATGAGCCTGGATCCACTGCAGTTCCAGGGAGCACACACAACTCAAAGCTCACAGAGTTCAGTGCACTGGAGTCCTGCAAGTTGCACCCCTTGAAAACTGGGTAATATTACAGTTTGGATGCTGCTCCTGCTCTGGAAAGTGCTCTGCTTCCAAAATAAGGCATGTGAAGAGTAGCTCTGGCAGCCTGGATTGGCTGGCCAATGGGCCAGATCTGGGTGTTCACCATGAGAGAACTGGCTGCCATCCTCCCAATGGCCCTGGCCCATTGGCTCCACTGTCCTGCTTTATTGGTACTTGAAAATGCAGAGAAGCTGCTATGTGCCCCTCTTGAAAGAGCCTCAGACAGACAGACACATCACACACTTCACTGGAAACAGCTCTGCAGTCTACACAAACCATAAAAGCCCTTCCCCTTCTCATGTCCAAATATGAATCAGTGAGGTGGAAATTTGGTATTTCCTATGTAACAGCTGAATGCATAAGAGATGAGCAGGGATCCGGGTTTTCCATTTGCTGCAGAAAAGCACAAAAATGAGGGCTTTCTTCTTTAATGAAGAAAAACATGAATTTTTTCTTTTAAAGGAGAAAACAACAGATTTTCCCCTTTCAAGGAGAAAAATACAAGAAACGGCAGGTTTCTACTTGCAGGCTGGCAAAGTCCCAGCCTGCAAGGAAGCTGCTTGGGGCTGCTGGGAGCAGGAGAGGGCAATCAGGCAAGGGGCACCATGTGCATGCATGCACACACATGCACATGCCAGCCAAGCAGTGGTGAAGAACAGCTCCCACAGTTTCCTGCAGGTAAGTATATGTGGGGGGGAAGGGCATAGGCCACATATGGGTCTGGGGGAGGGAGGAGCACACACCATGCAGGAAGAAGGCAAGGGGGCACAGGTCACACGGCAGGAGGGGCCATGTGCTCCCCAAGATTTATGTGCCCACAGAAGGACCAGGGCTGCAGTCAAACCAGATCAGTTCTGAAGGAGCCGCCTCCACAGCCCAGTAGGGAGACCTGGCACTAGAAGCAACGCTATGCCACCACGGCTGCCAAGGTAAGGTGCCCCCTGCCCACCCAAGGGCACAACTCCACACCACTGCTGCTTCCATGCCTCGCCATAGCAATGCAGCACTCTCTCCAGCACTGGATCCCAGTCGCTGGGCCATGGAGCTGATCCGGCCAGGCTCTAACCCAGCACCCTGCTGTGGGTGCAGAAATCTCGAGGGGTATGTGTCCTGACACCTGTGCCTCCCACCTTCCCCACATATCCACTCCCTTCCTCATACACTGAGGGTGGGGGGCTGCGGGTTGGGAGTGAGGGGCACCAGTAGGGCTGGGGGACTATGGGCTGTGAATGAGGGGCACTGGCAGGGCCAGGGGGATGTGGGTTTGAATTGAAGGGCACCAACAGGGCTGGGTGGCAGCAGGTCAGGAGTGAGGGACACCAGCAGAGCTGAGGGACTCTGGGTCAGGAGGGAGGGGCTCTAACAAGGCAGGGGGCTGTGGGTTGGGAGGGAGGGGCACCAGCAGGGCAGGGCAGCTATGGGTTGGAAGTGGGGGGGGCACTGGAAAGGCTGGGGGGCTGTGGGTTGGTAGTGAGGGACAATGTCATGGGCAGGGGCAAGGCACCAGCATATCAAGGCTTCTCAGTGCCCCAAAGCAGCAGGGGAACAGCTGTAGCTGGATCCATGGCCTGGTGAGTGAAGAGGGCAGGGGAATCTCTGATTTTCTCCAATACAAACCCCAAAATCAAATGCCAAAATTTATAGGTATTTAGAATTTATTTTATTATAATAATTGAGGCACTGGTAGGCTTCCAAATTGCTTTAAAATTGAAAATATATCAATAAAAGATTGCGTTCAACTAATACCTATATATATAGTAGCATTTCATTTTAATCACAGAAAAATGAAGATTTGGGGGGGTGTTAATCAGAGAACTTGCGATTTTTAAACAGAGAAAACCAGGATCCTTGGAGAGAATCCTGGCACCTCTCGCTGCAGGTACACGGGGTAGCAGAGACTCATATGACATGAGACACAAATGAAGCCTGAGAAACGATTGAAACCATTGTGCAAGCATTACCACTCCTGCATCAGGGGCTGGCTGCAGGAGGAGCGCCCCCAGCTCACAACACAGCACAGAGAGCTAAGACCAGAACACCATGGAGTGGTACACACCACTGAGCTGGCGAACCACAACCCTGAGCCGTAGAACTGCTACCTCGGGGTATCACAACAGACCCTCCCCACCAGCCGTATGTGCTGTGCCTGGAGTCCCCTTGGCTTGGCCTTCCTCTTAAGCATCTCTCCTGATGGCTGATGGCTCATCCCAGCCAGAATTCATTATCAGCATGAAACAGAGCGAGAGTGGCCAAACCTGGGGAAACCACTGCAGGAAATGTCTCCAAGCTCCCCATCTAGCTCTGGGTTTGAAATGGTCCCATTTTCCACTTCTCCAAGTTCTGTTCATGATATTGTAGCTGAGATTTTTGGCCAAGTAGTTTCCAAAACAGTTACTGACATTTTCCATTTATCAATAACTATATGGCTTTCAGTAAATGCAGCATTTGAGCTACTGGATAGAACAGGCTGCAGAAAGCGTCACCATCTGCCCTGAAACGGTTTCCCCCATCAACGAGCCTTTCCATAAAAACCATGTAACAGACCAACCAGTTCCCCCATGCCCTTGTCTTCCCTGCATGCATGTTGTACACACATGCATATGCATTCCCACCCAGTTCTCCAGTCTCATACAGTGCCTCTCACCTTGAGGCTTCAGAACAGCTCAGAAAAGTCACAGAGGTGGAAAACATTCAGGCAGGGTCACAGCAATGGCAAAACAGTAGTCTTCATGGCCATCCCTGATTACTAACCCACATCGGGCTTGCAGCTGTAGGCACATCAGACAGCAAATGCAAAAGGTATACTTCCCTTTCCCAACAGTACCAGTGCCCAACACCAGAGTGCTCCTCAAGCCACACAGTTCAGTGCAGTTTGTCTCTCACAGCCCCAGGGACCCATGAGAGGAGACACTGAGTCCAGCTATTGCTCAAGACTCAAACTAGGCCAGACCCACCCCACTGCCATCCACTTTGGATCCAGCCACGTGGTAGGATGACCATCCATCCCTAACTGGGCAGAACAGTCCCAAAATGGGAACATCAAGTCCTGGTCCCAGGCTGCATGATTCTGGGACAGCATTTGTTCCAGATTTGTAGTGTCGTGCGTGGATCCACGTTTTCCATTCACTGCGAAAAAAGCATGGGAAATGGCAGGTTTCCTCTTGCAGGCTGGCAGAGTTCCAGGGAGACCAGGATGCAGGGGGAACCACGTGCATGTGTGCGTGCAAAAATACGCCCCTGGCAGGGGTCAGGAATACACCCCTGGCAGGGGTGGACAGCAGCTCCCCCAGCTGCCTGCAGGTAAGTCTATGAGGGGGACAGCAGATTGAGGCCCTCGCGGTGAGGGAGGGAGGGGGCAGGGTTGGGGGCTGGGGCCGCTGTCCAGCTGAGGCAGTGCATGGGGCCTAGGGCAGGAAAGTGCAGCAGCAGGGCCTGGTCAGGGAGCGGGATGGAGCTATAGGTGGCTTGTCCAGGGGGTGGGGAAGAGTACCTCTGCTGCTGGGCACACTCCCGGGGGGGAGGCATGGGAGGGCACGTGCCCCCCAGATTTGTGCACAGAGCGGGTGAGGATTTGGGCTTGGGGCTCCCTGCCATGCTATCTTGCCCCTGGGGCTGGCCGTGTCACCATGGTGAGGCACTCCCTGCCTGTCCAGCAGCAGCAACACAGAGTTGTGCCCCTCACTGCTTCTGGGTGGGCAGGGGGCACCTCAGCACAACCGTGTGGCCAGTGCAAGGCTCCTGGGGGCAGGACAGCAGGGCAGGGAGCTCCAAGCCTGTAGCAGGCAGCCCACATCCGCTCCTGCCCCCCATGGGCTCTGCTCAGCTCTGCTCTGGCCATGCCGCAGGGGGAGGTGGGGAGTGGAGGCAGGAAGTGGACATGTGTCCCACCTTCCATTTTGTAAAAGGCGGTCACCCTACCATGTGGCCCCCTCCCTCTCCCCTCTCCAGCCCCCATACACTGTTAAGGCCAGTCATGTGTCAGCATCAGGCATTGCTGGGGAACCTGGGTCCCTGTACCCCAGGGGTGGGCAAAATGTGGCCTACGCCCTTTTATCCACCTTATCAGGGGTCTTGGCACTGTGCTTAGCCTGCACTCGCTGGAATCCTGCCACTCCCCTTATTGCTTTAGCAAAGGCAAAAGCAGCAGGAGGCCAGCTGGCCCCAGAATAAAGGCTCGCTCCATGCAGAGGAAGAGTCCTTCTTGCAAGGAACATTCGAAGCCCAATGACTTTAAACAACTGGCTCAGTAGCACCCAGCACCTGTGGCAGCCTGGAAATGCAAATCTCACACCAATCAGAAAAAGCTTCTGTGAGACCCACTGCAACAGGGGGAAGGGGAGGGAAAGCCCCCATGCTCCTTTATCTGTCTTGCATCCCAACATCCCTGCGAGGCATGATATCCCACCAGGCTCCCCATCGCACTGGCTGTGTCCATGGACAGCCACTTCCCTCAACACTACCACCAAGAACGCTTGAGCTCAGTTAATTTCCACTGAAAGCTCTGGCAGCCCCAAAGCTCTGTGCAGAAACCTCCGCCCAACAAGATAACCCAGAAGGTTTGGCCTTGCCAACTCCAAGGGTAGGCCAAGTCACAGAAAGTCCTAGAGCTAAGAATATTGTCTCCCTCCTCAATGAAACTCCTTATACCCAGCAAGCACCCCCAAACCCCCTCCAAAAATGCCACACCCTGAGCCCTCTCCCACAAGCAAAGAAGCTGCAACCTTACCCTGACTGCTCTCCTCCTGTCAATGCAATCTGGGCTTTGGCAATGCAGAACCTTTTCCTCCGTTGCCGTCTGTTCATCTGGAGAAGGAAGGTGAAGTTAGCCATGCAGAGCTGGGCTGCAGAGGCAATCATCAGGTGACAGTGCTCCCTCCCAGGTCTGCAACTCAGGAGCCAGCCAAGTCCAATACTCACAAGCGCCCTTTGGATAGCGTCAGCTTTGGGGCACAACACCATTAAACCAGAGCTGGCGCCCATGCACAGGAAATCTGTACCGCAGACGGAGTATGCCAAAAACCCTGCTCCTGCTGCTCTGCTCCCTGCACCAGCAGTGCTGGCCTACAGGCGTCTTGCCTACACAGGGCAGAGCAGGGCTGGAGCAGCTGGCTGGGGCCTTGTGTTGCACACAGTATGAAAACTGTTTCAGAGTTGGGGCCTGTACGAGACAGCCACGCATGCCTGCCCCGCCTTGCCTGCTTAGCCCCTGGGGCTGGAGTTGTCAGTCATATGCCTGTAGGAACTCAGCAAGGAGCTGCCCAGTCTGACCAGAGCAAGAGCCCCTTCCCACCCCCTGGCCCTGGGGAAGCTGCAAGCAGAGTGGCAGGTCTCTGAGGGCACAGGACTATACCACTCGCTCTATTTGGTGTCTTGGCTCCTAAGTCAGTAAAAGCCCTTAGCAAAGAAAGGGGAGCAAGGCTGTCTGGAGAGGGATTTGCCCTCTCCTGCCTAGAGATGGCCACCCCTTTGCCACAGGCATGTGCCCGGGAACCCTCGGTGATGGGGCCAGTCCAGTACAGACCCCATTCCTCAGCACTCATGGGACCCACTAGCAGCAAGCTGATGATTAGCATTACTGCACAGCCATATTACTGCATAACCATGGCATCCTATGGAGACATGGAAGCACCCTCACCTGGCACTGTCATTGCCATGTCAGGGGTCCATGCTGGCCCTGTCCTACAAATGGAAGCAGCCAGGCAAAGGAGGATTTGCCCAGTCCTTTCAGACCCTGCAGTGGTTCCGGCTCAGCTCAGCAATGGGGCAGGGAGATCTCCAAGTGGCTGAGTGCGAGAGTTATTCCCCCTTTGACTGATCTTACTGGATGCAATCCCCCTCTCAAGGTAATGGCAATCTCACTGCAGGCCAGAAAAGTCCTACCCTGCTCTGCAGTCACCCAGCAGGTCTCAGTGAAAGGTTGCCTCTGCATTACACAAAGGTGCACCTGTTTTTGGCACCACTAAGTACCACAAGGGCCAGTCCCAGACCCCAGCACTGTCTGGGACTTATACAAAGGAAGGGCAGCAAGGCACTGGCAAACACTGGAGCCCAGAGCAGGCTTTTAGCAGCTGTGCTGGGAAGTGCTGGAACAAAACTCCTATGGCTCAGTGCTGGAGCACAACCTCATGTAGGAAACCTCTGGCCTCACTGCCAGATGCTCTGGGAGACTACAACTGGCTGAAGTGTTAAGGCTCTGATTATGCAGTGCAGGGATACCATAAATACAATGTTTAAAAGGCCATTACTCTTAGCACTGACAGGTAGCTCAGAGCTATGGTTCCAGTCAACTGCAGCCCCTGCCTTCCTCGGAGAGCCAGCTCACAGCAACTCGTCTTCACCCATCACTCTCAAGGTGACCAACAGGCCTTTTCAGAAGCCCTACAGACAGATCCTCTTCTAGTGAGAACAGAAAGGCCTGATCCAACAGCTATGTCCCAGTGCGGTTCGACACCTACTTGCTACTTTTATCCACCCTCTCTCTTCCCTCATAGCACAGGAGGGGTCCTTGCATGGAAGAATCAGTAGGGTGATAGAAGGCAGCATGGCAACCCTGATAGCAGAGGTTCAGGGTGCCCCAGAACTAAAACAAGTGAAGGCACAGGGGAGGTTTCCAAAGGCTGCTAGTGCCAAGATCAGGCCAGAGCCCTCAGTTCTCAGGGGATCCAGACTGTGGCTTTCACAACCCTCTCCCCCCACCCCAGAACCACCAAACAGGTCAGGAGGCCAATCTGGATCCCCCCTCAGCTGCAGGGTCCACATGGTGCCACCACTCAGTGGCCACATGATGGCTGCTACTAATAGCAGGTCACTACCGACAGATCTGTATCAAAATACAGAGTGCTTCCTTGGGATCAAAGCCCCTAGCAGTGGCCACCTGTGAGAGGTGCTGCTAGCACTGGCTCAGCACTGCTCCCACCATCCTGAGATGCTCTCTCACCTATCCTGGCTGTTGTACAGCATCCTGAAAGCAGGGAAGGGAGATGCCCAGAGAGCCAACATCAATGCCATTGTATCCTACCTTACAGCCTCAGCTTCTGTAAGGTGCACAATAGAGCTGTGTCACTTGGATGATGTGTGATCTGTCTCCTGGCTAATAAATACAGACATCCTGGGCAACTGCAGCACTTGGGTGGTTTCAGGCATGGAAGGTTCCTTCTGGATCTGCTGCAGGGATGTGCAGGCACAGGCTCCAGCTCAGGTTACCATCCAGAGGTTGAGCAATGAAGTCAGGCTCAAAGACCATCCCATAAGTACCAAACCCACAGGGTACAGCCCAGCTATTTTAGCATATCCTATCTAGTTTGCTTTTGTGCTAGAAGCAGATACGTATGCCCTGGGAGTCCATTCAAAGAGCATAGCTGGACAATGCACACATCCTGTCATTTCTTGTCATGGTAGGCAGCAGGACATGACAAAATACAGCAGTCTACCTCTCACATGCCCTGCCCCCACAAGTGCTCAAGGCTCTCAGAGGCTGCCCCTCTCAAGAAGCTCCCCAGGTACCCAGGGCTCACTCAGCAGGATGGGGAAGCAGATGCACAGGCTCCTTCTTCTACACCTGCATGGCACTGCACTCCAGACACCACATCTTGTCCCATCCTGCCACTGTGTAGCCTTTCTGTTCAGAGACTTTGCAGGGATTATTTAGCAGTATCTTCTTTCCCTTGTGTGGTTTCTCGATGCTGCATTACTACTAATAAGCCTATTGTGACAAAAAGCCAGTTGGTCCTGCCCCAAGCCCTCTGCAAAAGGGGAGACCTGAGCTGCTCTGCTCCCAGCCCCCATAAAGAGCCCAGCACTCACCCATCAGTGATGGAAGCCAGAGCAGAGGAGCAGCAGGAGTGTTTTCAAGGCGAGCACCCGTCAGGAACAAAAAGCACAGCAGGGAGATACAGACACAACCGCACACTGAAGAAATGTGTGTATCACAGACTGCCTGGGAACGCAATCACGCAGAAGCAAGAGCTGGAGCTCAACCGCAGCTCCCTGCAGGAATACAGGGAGGGGGCAGCAAAAGGAGCTATGCTCTCAACAGATGAGCCATGCTGCCGCAACCTCACTAAGCAGCCTCTGCAGCTAGGCATGCCAGATACACAGTGCCCACCTGGCCAAGGTGGCGGCTTGGCTCTGTGGGTACTGAGGATTTCTGTCTCAGCCAGGTGCCCTGGACTCTGCTCATGGGAGCCATGGCAAGCTGGTGTCTCTGCCCCAGAACTGGTCTGCTCATCCAGGCTATGCATACCTGCCCCGGGGCAAGGAAACGCATGGCTGAGCTGCAGGGTTGCCTGTGTTAGCTGTCAGGACCAACTCCTGGTCCCCACGGCCATTAACACAGAAAAGCCAAGCCCTGTGGCTTGTTGCAGTGACCCTAAGCCCCAGGAATCAGGCTGGAGGGAATTTAAGGAGCCATCCCTACCCCGGGGGCTGGGCTTAGCAGAGGAAGTCTACATGAATGTAGCAGGGTCCCTCTGGGTCTGCTGGCAGGCACTGCAGCTGCCCCCACAGCCTCAGCGCTGGTGCAGGCAGAACTACCCCACTCCTCCAGGATCCCACCACCAGTCACACAGCAACTTCCAAGACTGCACAGTGCTTAGCCCCCAGCTGTCACGGCTCCAAGCCCACAAAGAGGTTGCCAAAGCTTGAGAACTGAGTTCTGCTTGGGGGAACACACTGCTCTGACAATACTGAAAGGGTTTGAAATCCGTTTTGGTTTCAGCAAACTGTTTGCACTGAAGAAGAGCAAGGAAATTCCACACCAGTTAAACCAGCTTATTTCCACCCTTTCCAAATCAAATGCAGCCCTTGGAGCCTCATGCTTGCAAATGTCTTCCCATTTTACTAAACATGCTGTGAAATGCTCCAAGCCAGGCAGAGCAGCCCTGCCAGGGCCCACAAAGCCTTCAGGCCAGTCTCAAAGGGACCAGTTTTGGATTGGTCCAGATGACTAATCTGGACCTCTAGCACATGTGTCCTGACTCCCAGGGCCTTTCCCAAGACCACTTTGAGGTAATAATGTGCCTCGCTAGAGCAGAAGCCCTCAGCTCCTCACGGGTTAAGCGCAGCTGTAAGTGGGATGACCCACCTGCAGGCTGAGGCTCAGGCATCAGACTCCACTTTGAAGTGGGCTCATCAGAACAGAGCGGAGGGGGCACATCCCCCACACGTCTCTACATGGACCCAATCCAACTTGCTGAGCTTCTCACGTACATATGAACAAAAGCACTGCCATGAAACATGAACACCCAAATGGGAGCAGCAGGATGCAATGAAAGACATGACAGATGGAAGGGATTGCACCAAGGAGGGTGTTAGAAATGGAGTATTGTTAGAAATGCACAGTTTGCATCTTGCACCCGATAAGAAAGAAACACTGCCAAGGACTTTTTTTCCTTTCCCAGCCTTGCCACAACTTTTCTTATGCTAAATCGCAGACTCTCCCCTAGCTTCTCCCTAGCCTTTCTCATACAGATTACAGAAGCTGGAATTCAACTGACTGTGTCCTTGAAAGGGGGGCGGGTTTGAACTCTTGGTGACCTATTGTAGTTTCTGAGCATGCTTAATTAGCTGATGCATATTTACCTCTCCGCCCTGCATACTTAAATAGTTAATTATACTATACATGCGATGTATGTAGTGATGTAACCACATGTATGCTTGTATGAAACGGAAGTGAGCTGTAAGAGTTCCTGTTTCTGCACACGTGCCCAGGAGGGAGAAGATAAATATTCCCTGCAAAATTCCTTTGTGGGTTCGGAGTAATCCGAGTTCTTGACTCTGCTCTGACCCTATTTGCAAATACACCTTTTGTGCCATCTAATGAGTGTGTGTCTGTGATTTCTGTGGCCTCCAGAGAAACGAACCGCTTTATGCATCAAGGGGAAGGAAGGGGCTGTCTAGGATCTCTGCACTCTGGATGGTTACGCATAGTCTCAGAGGGCATCTCCTCAGAGCTGCTTTCTCAAGGCTCCTGGGGCTCCTACTTGCCATCTCCATTGTGCCCCGGCACCCAGGTGCCCAGTGTAGGTGAGTGCAGGGTCTGCACCCAGACAGGCTGCTCCCCAGAATGGTTCTGAGTATAATTCCAGCTGTCCTGCTGCTGCCCATCAGCCTGCAGAGGCGACAGCCAGGCAGCTTAGGAATGTGCAGGGTTGGCAGGCTGGGAAGGGCCTGGGCTTCATGGGTTAATGCAATGACTGAAGTCCACAGTTTCCCTCAGAAAGGGGGTGTTCCCATTAGGGCATCCCAGTCAGGGCTGGTTCAATGCCAATATGACTGCCCCATGATGATAACCCTGAGGGCTGAGAAACATGGGGCCCCAGGGAGTCTTCTCATTCCTGTGGCAAGCCCAAGGGGTGCAGAAACACTCCGTGTGTCAGGAAAGAGCATGGAGCAATGGGTAGGACCCTGGGAGAGGTAACTCCAGCATCCAGAGGCAAAACCACCAGCACACAGGCAGCCTCAAGCTGTACATGTGCTGGGGCCCAGCCCATAACACCTGGCCACCATCCAACTCTCCTGTCCTGTCCCCAGGACAAACATGGAAGTAACTCAGTATGCAGCTATAGCTCAGCATGCCTGAGACGGAGACAGCTGAGCACTGGCCACAGCTGTTTTCCAGCAAGTTTGCAATGAAAGGCCCAGAGGAGCTGGATGAAGCCATCTCTGACTGGAAGCTCTGGCTGGTGGCTCCATCCCTGCACAGAGTCAGAAGCCCCAGGCTAAAGAGTCTAGGAGGCAGGATACTTGCCCGTGGTAATGCCACACAGACTTGGACAATTAGGCTGTGCTCAGCTGATAGAACTGATTTGACTCAAGACATTAAATTTCAAACAAATGAGTCAGAACAGGCTGCTCTTTGTGCAGGTGGCAGTGTGTGTGGCTGCCATGCTTAGGAAATGTGGCCTGAGTTTATATTAAACATTTCACTCTCTAGCCTGCAGCCAAGGCCTAGGCTGTTCCTGCCAAGCTGACCACAAGCTTCCATACAACTTGATCATATATCAAAGGATTTACCTTTGATCCTAAGCTCCAACTCACATTTGGAGCACCAGCTTCCACCTCCACCTGCTGGTCTCAAACCCAGAGAGAGGCCCATACACCAGTAGGGAGATGTTATCATTAGGCCATTCCCTCATGGCCTCCTTGTTTACCCAGTAGGAGAAGAACCCAGGAGCAAAGGCAGGAGACAGGCTAAGCAAAGAAGGATGTGGCCAGGCAGACAGCAGAAGGCAAAAGCAGGTGCTGGCAGGACCAAGGAAAAAAATTGCAAGTAGGAGAAGGCCAGGCAAAGCAACACTACAGAGCACACGCAAAGGGAGTAGAGCACAAGAGGATGGGGTGAGGCATGGAGGGCTCTGTCCCTCCCAGAGGATCCCTCTGCATCCCCCAGCATGACTCTGCAGGCTGAGGGTGTCAGCACCTCCTGTCACACACACAGCAGCGTGACGTAGTTGAGGCTGGAGCACTCATTCCCTCATCCCCATGTGTCTTTTGATATGGAGGGGACACCTAGACCCACCCAGCCCCTGCCCCAAAAAGCTGAATCTATACCATGAGCAAGGACAGAGACAGCAACACACGGGGCTCTGTAGGGTATGGTGTGTGGGACACGGGGAATCAGGGCAAGCAGCATGAAGAACAGCCTCAGTGCCAGTGGCAACACACAGGGAACCAAGCCCAACAGCCTGAGTGAGGGAATGCTGTGCTGAGCAGGGACCAGCCTGCTACATGGCCTCTTGCCGCCCTCTCACTGCAGGCAGCCATGCTTGCAGGGTGCTTCCCAACCCTTGCAAGGACAGCTGGTTGTGAGGGACAGCACCAGTGTCCAAGTCAGGGGGATCCACAGTGCAGTGACTGGCCCAGGGAGCGAGCGGCGGAGAAGGAGAAGGAGGGAGGTGGACCTAGCTCTCTGGGATCCCAGCCCCCCTCCCAGACTGTGAGGACCTGGGAGCACCGTGTTGGGAAGTGCCCTACAGCCTATGCAGGGCACTAGACTCTTCAGCCTGGGGCTTCTGACTGTGCAGGGATGGAGCCACCAGCCAGAGCTCCCAGTCAGAGCTGGCTTCACCCAGCTCCTCTGGGACTTCGTGCTGTAGAAGAAAGGTGCTGTGTTAACACAAGGCAGCAACATAGGGAACCTCAGTCCTGGGCCTGACCTGAATGCAGCCACTGAAGCGACAGGCACAACAGGCACAGGGAATCTCCCCATGGCAGAGCTGCCTGGGCCAGAACAATGCTTAGGCAAATGATGAATCTAGTTCCTTAAGACACTCAGCTCATGCCCAGGCCACAGCCTCTATCGTTGTCTCTTCTTCCCCAAACCCACTTTCCTCCCAGTCTGGCATCAGGAGCTGTGTATCACTTAGCCAAAGGCAAATGACCAGCACCACACAGAAACCCAAGAGACAAGTGGGCAGGAAGTCCATGAAGAGGGACAAATTCTCACCCTCAGCACAGCAGCCCAAGAGAGGGAGCCTCACTGTGCTCCAGTGAGCCAAGGGACCTACCCCCACAAGCTGCCTGCTCCAGCTGCTTTCCGTGGGCACTAGGTTTGGCAACCCTGAACATGACAAGGCAGGGCTGCCTGCTAGCCCCTAGTAAATCAGTCCTGCTCCTCCTCCAAGAGCCAATCCCCCCACTCCCACCCACCACCACAACATACTGACAGGTGCCAGGCAGATTCTCCTTTGCACAGGTAATACCTACAGGACTGCACAGGGCTGGGAGGATCAGAGCCCAGCCAATGTGATCACAACCAACCTTGCAAACCACGAGGGACCTGCAGGAACACCCATACCTGCTCTTCTGCACTCCAGGAGCCCCCAACACCCCACCTCTCGGTAAAACACACTGAAGTTTGTGGCACAAAATCCAGAGGCCTCTAAAACAACGGGGCAGCACTGGGAGACAGCAGGGAGACCGTGACTTTCCAAGGTATCAGCAGTGCCCACAAGGTGATCACCCTAGGAAGTGAGCTGTGACCCACGCTACAGAGGAAGAACACCCCTTACCCC
>NW_017728926.1:1657073-1659467 GCF_001723895.1 Crocodylus porosus | reverse complement strand
AGCAAGACGTGATGAACAGCTAAATCCCATGGACAGTAGCAGGACCCTCAGTAGTGCTGGGACCCGTGGGCTCTGCCCCAGCACTGCTCTCGCCAAGAAGCCATAGCACCCGTACAGACTGTGGGACTTGCTGGTGCCAGGGTAACCACACAGTACCCAGGGATAGTGGCAGTGCTCTGTGGCCTAGAGGAGGCAGGAACTCCAGGAATGACAGGAACTGTCCCCTCTGCTCCCCTGGTTGGGTAGCATGTGCACTGGTCAGCACCACTGGTCAGAATGGCTCTTTGCACTGGCCAGACTGGGAATGCACATCAGCCAGGATGAGGGCAAGACTGCTTGTGGAAAAGCTGCCTTTGTCCTTTCAAAACCGCAAAAAAGACTAGCCAAACACAGCATTTCTGGCACTCTGTGTGAGGCCAAGACAAATATAAGGCTGCAGTTTCCACTCTAAGGCTTCATCCTCCCTGCCCTAGCAGCTCCCAGGCTGAAACAAAATGACTCATCACCACTCGCTCCCTGACCCCAGAGTAGCCAGTGCAACATGACAGTTCACTTCAGAACACACCGCCCCAAGAGAATGGGTGCAGAGCGGCAACTCTGCAGCAGAGCATGCCCTTGCTGGCCAAGTTTCATGCCCACACCCTTTAGTGCAGGTCACCCCATTGCTGCGAAGAGAGTAGGCAAGGGTGAGCAGGCAGAGACCACACAGGCCTGGGTCAGGCCATTTCATTCAAGGCATCTCACAGCCAAGGCCAGCTGATCTCCTGGGAAAGGACAGTTTCCCAGCTTGAATATGGTATCTGATGAGGGCTGAGCCATGTCACTGTAAGAAAACATGTACCCCAGCCTCTGCACAGAAATCCTTCCCATCCATCCTCATGGAGTCCTATAGGCAGCCACCTGCCCAGGTTTCCAAGCTTCAGCTGCTGCTCACAGGCTGAATCCTGTGGGAAAGGCAAGGGACAGCCTTGGCTAAGAGCAGGATTCACTGACAAGTACCTCCTTTATTCAGACTGATGAAGACTCTTAGACCATCAACACTTCTTACAGGCTCATGCAGCTCACCAGTGCCTGAGGCCTTGTGGGACTTCTCCCATGAATCAGACAATCCTGGGTACTGTTGTTTATTTGCACCAAATCCTGAACACAGCAAGCAGTCTTCTTGCCCAGACAGCCAAGCCTGCCTTTCCAGCCAGACCTGTGACCACAAGCAGCTCTGAGTCCTGGCTTATTCCTAGAGCCATGCTCACCACTGCTTCTCTGGCTCTCTGCTTGCTCTTGCCACCACCTGTCTCTGGCACAGACAAGGGTACATACATGCAAACCAAATGATGCCCTCGCTCCTGCATCTGCTGACTAGTGCCAGAGAAACACCTCAGCTCACACTGCTTGGCTACTTACTGCTTGGTACTCACCATGCTGACCTGTACCTTGCTTCAGCTCTCACCACAAAAAGGACCTGCCAGCCGCCTTCTGGCAATCAGGCAAGACTTGGCTTCTGGGTGATCCAGGAGTTTCTGCTATGATTTAATTGCTCCTTCATTTAATCTGAATGAAGGGTGCTTATTCCTTCCAGTGACTGGCTGGGTCAGTAACTGGTGGCAGACCCTCCACCTCCCATCACATTAATATGTAGTGTGCCCGAAGACTGGAAGAAGGCCAACGTGGTGCCTATCTTCAAGAAAGGGAGGAAAGTGGATCCGGCTAACTATAGGCCCATCAGCCTGACTTCTATCATGGGGAAGATCTTAGAAAAGTTTATTAAAGAGGCCGTCCTTAATGGACTGGCTGACGCCAATATCCTGAGGGATAGCCAACACGGGTTTGTTGTGGGTAGGTCTTGCTTGACCAATCTCATTTCCTTCTACAACCAGGTGATCTACCACCTGGACAAGGGCGAAGAGATTGATGTCACATATCTTGACTTCAAAAAAGCCTTCGATCTGGTATCCCATGATCACCTCTTGGCCAAAGTGGCCAGTTGTGGCCTTGGGTCCACCACGATCCAGTGGCTGGGAAATTGGCTCCGTGGTCAGACCCAGAGGGTAGTAATTGATGGCAGTCACTCATCATGGTGTCCTGTGACCAGTGGGGTTCCCCAAGGCTCTGTCCTTGGACCCATATTGTTCAATGTCTTCATTAATGATGTGGACATTGGAATCAGAACCGGACTGGCCAAGTTTGCCGATGACACCAAACTTTGGGGTAAAGCATCCACACCAGAAGATAGGCGGGTGATCCAGGCTGACCTGGACAGGCTCAGCAAATGAGCGGATGAGAACCTGATGGTGTTTAACACTGAAAAATGCAAGGGTCTCCACCTTGGGAGGAAAAACCTGCAGCATCCTCATATGCTCAGCACTGCTATGCTGGCTAGCACTATGAAAGAAAGAG
>NW_017728926.1:1622700-1652399 GCF_001723895.1 Crocodylus porosus | reverse complement strand
ATCACAAAAGGCCTTGAACTTCTGATTGATGAACTCTTTGATCTTGCAGTCATTTTCATCGAACAAGTCTTGATGTTTCCTGGAAGAGAATTTAAGAGTCTCTTCACAGGCACTGATGACAATGGCCTTGAGGGGATCCCACACACTGCTGACCTTCTGCATTGCTGTTGACTGGAATTCACCAGTCTTTTGCTGAGGCACCGGTGGAAGGCGTCTCACTTGCATGGGTCTGTAAATCAGCACTGCTTCTGCTGCAGCTGTGGTTTGTGAGCCAATCTGAATGCAATAACCAAGCAGATGAGTCAGTAATCTTTCCAGCAATCATCAGCTCCTAGCATAGGTTGGATGCTTATCTTGCTGGGATCCTATGACCCCAGCTGACTTCCTGCCCTTTGGGCAGGGGGCTGGACTCGATGATCTTCCGAGATCCCTTCCAGCCCTGATGTCTATGAATCTATGAAATATTTTGGGGTATTTGTGGTGCTTAGAAGGGACGGACATCCTAGGAATTAGTAACAAAACATATTTAGACACACAATGTTCTCTTGGACTGCCTGAATTCAGTTCCCAAAGCCTCAGGCCTCTCAGCAGAATCAGCGGAGACCACAGTCCAGCTAAGGCAAGGGGGAGGAGTTCCCAGCCCCAGCAATTCAGTGCTCCTTGCCCTTGGCTGAAAAAAACCTTGTATCTCCTCCAGCACGTGAGTGCTGCTCGAGAATCCAAGTAGAACTGTCGCTGGGCTGGTATAGGACTGAGCCACCAAGGGCAGTGAGGAGACAGGAGGATGGATTTCCATCTTCAGGACACTGCGGTACACACTGGAGAGATCTGACTCTTCCCAGGCCACTGGGAGAGCCCAAGACACAGGCCACAGTCCCTGCCAAGTGAGGGAGCAATGTCATGGAAACTAGGAGCTTCTGTCTCAGGAACGCGCACCACATTCTGCAGCAAATGCTCCTTTGTAAGAGGTGGTGTTGTAGGAGTGGGCCAAAATGCCTCACTCGCTGCCTGCAGTCACCCGTCAGGGTTTGCCATGATGGGCCAGAGCCCAGATATCTCCCAGAACTGGGCTGGTTTCTGCCTCCATGCAGCATCCATTAGCCACCACTTCAGCGTTGCCAGAGGTGGCTTCTCGTCTTTCTTTTCCTATTTCTAACACCCAATTCAGCAGCTCTGTGTCATCCATCGGGTCAGCTGTCAGCAGGCTGTCTCTCTCCCTGGCTTATCTGTACATCCTACGCCTCTTGGGGCTGGACATGGGTCTGCCTTCACCATATCAAATGCCAAGGGCCTGCAGGATTGTGCACATGAATTCCTAGTGAGTAGGAGAGCAGCTCAGTGGCACAGTTAGCAATACCACTGCTCAGCAGGAAGAGGCCATGGGACACTGAGGGCATTCAAGTGTATGAAGCATATGCTTGGCATGTTTGGGGCCTTAGCCCTTTTTTTTTTTTTTTGCCTCAAAGGCACAAATTTGTCTTTTGCTTTCGAGTCCAGACCAGCAGGCTGCAATCCCAAAGCTGAGGAGCTTCCTCGTATCTACAAACACGTCCATACCATTTGATTTTGAGGGCCAGAGCAGGAACTACTTGAGCTTTGTCTTCTGGAAGGGAACAATCTGACCCCTGGTCCCTTTCCTCAACCTGCACATGCCTTTGCAGAAGCTTCCTCCCACTGGGATCCCCACAGACTGACAGGGAGGAACGCACAAACACAGACAGAGCAGTTAACACCCCTCCCGCTGGGAGAATAAACCCTCCTTCCATAGATGACTGGTAGGGGAGTACAGGGGGCACATGCTCCCCCTTACAGGGCTGCCGCCACTGCCTTCTGCGGGTGCCCCCCGCCCCAACTCAGGAGGAACCAGTTGCTCATGCCTCCTTCTGCAGACTCCAGACAGGATGTGCTGGCTCCCAGCAGCAGACAGGCACAGCAATGTGCTGGTCAGGCTAGAGATAATCAGCTTATTCTCTGGGCCAACGGAAACTGGCAGCATTGAGCCTTGCAGAAACCAGAGGAGCATTTCAGCACCTTGCTACGGAGATGTGGCCAACCAGACCCTAGCAGGTACCAGTGTGTGTATGCAGCTGGACAACAGGCCATTTTCTGCTACACATCCTTTGGTAACAGCCAGTTGAGAGTGTGGGCTGAAGGCTCCAGTTTCTCAGTTGCAGCAGCAGAGGGTTTAGAGGAAGGCTGTCCTGGGGAGACCTTGCAGTAGACAGCTGGAGGCCAGTGGGCTGTATACTGGTATATGGAGGAGAGGCTGCACCAAGCTGAGCTGAGCACATCTGAGACCAGATTGGAAGGAGCCACCCGAGGCATATTCCCTACTCCTCTGTAGCAACAGCTCACTTAGTGTTTGTGTGAGCTGACCCCAGCATCTACGTCATGAAAGCTGACCCCAGCAGCCACCACGACCCCCATCAGAACCCCCAGGCCCTCTGCAGCCCCCAAGACTGCACATGCTCAAGCCAGGTTAGTCTCTGCACCATTGCCCCTTGTAGCTCCTCCACATGATGGGCTGCTTCAAAGCTGCCCCTCACCCCCCCCCAGGTCAGATGCCAGGGTGGCTCCATCTGCACATCCTGCCACAGTGGAATGCACTGCCATGCAGCCACAGCCCCTGGAAGCAGCCAGGGACATGCAAGGGACAGGATCCCATGGAAAGCACAAGGGCCAGGAGAGGAGAGGCCCACAGCTCTGGGGAACAGGCTCCTGCTGGCAATAAGCTCCAGGGTGAGAGGGGCCAGATTCATGACTTTATCGGATAGGGATGGGAGCAATGTGCCTGCTGTGAAGCTTTGCTGCCCACATGCTGAAACTAGTCCCTGGAGAACACAATAACCGCTCTGTCCGAGGCTGCATCGCCATGGTGTCTGGTGGCTTAGTAACAGCATCCCTATTGGCTGGCCTGCTGGAATTATCATTGCAGTTGACCTATTATGAATAATAATGGACACAAATCAGAAATTCTTTCATGCAGGCAAGAGAAAGTTTTTTAAACATACTGAAAACTCAGACAGAGAAGGGGCAGGCAGCTCTTGGCCAAACCTGGGATGCCAGGCCTGCATTAGCACAGCTCTGCCCTGCAGGTGGGAGAAGAGGGATGCAGCCCTGCTGGCCTCATCCTGGCGATCAGTTATGGCCTGGCCTTAGGGGGACCCAGGACTTTCTGTTGCAATGGGGATGTGCATTTTCATAAAGCCTAAACCCAAACCCAGTCTGAAGATCAGATGCAGGCTGAGACAGGCGCTCCATCCCAGCCCCCACCCAGAAGTCAGATCTTTCCTTTATTTCCATGCCAAAAGCAAAGACCAAAAGCCCCGAGCGGAAAACCTCTAGACTCCAGAGAAAACATATGCTGCCCTTCTGCTATCATGCCTGGTTGGTTCAGGGCCTACCTGGAAAGCCCCCGATTCCAAACCTGATGAGAGAGTTATCTCAGTCTTTACCCCACAGCAAGGCAGACCTGCACAGCTCAGACCATGAGCAGCTCATTGCCCACACCCTATGGGCTGAGGTGGATATCAGGTGCTAAGCTGGGTAGAGAGGCTGCCCTCCCTTAGCATCAACCCTCTGAACACCCAAGTGCTGCCAGCTAAGTCATGCTCCTACTCTGCAAGTGACATGAGGCAGCAAAATGGTGGCAGGGCACCAAGTCCTGCCCCTCACACTGCCTAGGTAGGAAGGTGCATTCATCATTATGATCTTTACCCATCTCACAAAACACCCCCAGAATTCAGTGCCTATCTGGACTGAAACTATACATTCAGACAGCAGGCAGCAAGCACTATGGGCAAGGCAGGTGCCAACAGCTGGTCTTTGATTAACAGAAACCAGGTGGTGGGAGCTGTCATATATCTGTACCTCCTGGGAAAGCTTTCTCCTAGCACTAGAGGCAAGTGACTCCATGCTTCATCCCAGCACTCATCTTTAACCTGCCCTTACCCTCTCCACATGGGAGCAAGCCTAGAGCTGCAGAGAGCTACTAGCAGGTTGGCAAGCCAGACCTACATTCTCACACCTGCCGAGTGCAATGTAGGTCACCCATCTGGGGCTGGGGCAGACTTCTCACAACATGTCTATGAAGGAAAAGCTGGTTGCTTCTTTGCCAGCTGGCTCTCAGCAGCAGGAACAGCATGTGCATGCTAGTTGGGCAACCTCAGCCATTGCCCACAGAGCAACCTTCCCATCCCCACAGCAAAGCCAACCTACCCCCAAGGTCCTCAATAATATCCAAGGTGGAGCTCCAGGAGAAGCGTTCCACTGCCCCATATTCCAGCTCTGTCAGAGATGTCGGGAGAGCTTCCAGCTCATACGCGCCCCGCTTCTTCCAGTACAGAAACATGCTGAAGAGGCTCGGGTCTCTTCCTTGTTTGCCCAACAACCAGAAGAGGGTTATGGCTCTTTGCTGCTTGAAAGGGTGCCCGCAGCATGTTTCCACAGCAATACCATCTGTGGGACTAGCAGAAGAAGGCTGGAACTCAGCTGCACAGAGCAGGTCCTGGTTTCTGGACAAGCACTGCATTCATCCTGAGGCGCGGGAGTCCTGGAGTGGTGGAGGGTGCTGCTCAAGCCTGGGCGATGCTCAAAGGGGCAGACAAAGGGGCTTTCTTCAGACTCCTACAGACATTGCACACATTTCACTCACCACCATCTCAGACAGAAAATCAGCTGAGGGGACAGGATGCATATGCAATTATTCTGGCCACTGGGAAGAATAAGGCAGTTCAGCGGTTCTCCCCTCACAATAACCTCCCAAAAGAAGAATGTCTCCCCATCCCCTATTCCTGCACTTTTTCCCCAGGAAGGAAGTTCACAGTGCAAACCCAGCGTTAACTGCAACAGCCAGTATGAGGTATGGACTGAATGCTTTGACACCCATTTTGCTACCAGTAAGGAAAGTCACTGACCACTTCCAGCCCTGGAGAAAGAAGGGTCAGTGCCAGTCCAGGTGGGTGGACTGCAGGCTGCAGCTGTGTGAAAGATGGGAGAGACCATGCTGGAGAAGGGAAGAGTCCTAGCCATGCTGTTCTCCAGATGGGACAAGTCAGCTCAGTCCCTGAACAGTGAATAAGGAGCTCCAGCCATCACTCCCCATCTGGCTCATCTAGGAAACACCAACTATCCCCATGCCGGAGACCAGCCCTATCCTGAGCCAAAGATTAGCATTTGGGAATGCTGCAATTAGGGCATCTTGTACAGAAGTGCCTGGGCTAATCTGGGTGCAACCACAGCAGCATGGGGCTTGATACCAACTCACCCCAGCACTTTCCCAGCTCTCTGAACAGGGGTTAGAGCTGTTGCTAGCAGTACCTGAGCCAATGAGTCTGGGAACATCTATGCTGTGGTGACTGCCACTCATGTGGTCACATCCCATGTGCAGTGTCAGGCAGTGCCTGGGGACAAACCCCAGCAGTTTGGGGCCTAACATCAGTCCTACCACCATGAATCTGCATGATCCTCAGGAAGCTCACAGTACCATGGCAACTCAGGTACCCTTTGCCAAATGGGGCTAACACCCACCTCACAGGAGGGCCCAACGAAGCCAACAGTTACAGAGTGCTAAGAACTAGCTTTTCCCTTGCTATTGGTGCTCAGGATGGCCCATACTTGATTTTTCCTGGCATGGTTCTGTCAGGAGTCACATAGAAATCCCTGACAGATATAATAATGCTGGTAGCAGCCCGTGTGGATGTGGTTATACCAGCAAGAGTTCTTGCCCTGTAACAGTCACCCCACGGCAACTGGGTCATGCACTTCCAGCGAACGAGCTCTTGCTGCTATGAGCTGAGTCTCTGGCAGGAGAATTTTGGGACGGCTCAACCCAAGTGATTCTTAACCAAAGTGATGTGGCACCCTGGGGTGCTGCCAGATCTTTTGAAGGGTGCTATGAGGTATAGGGAGATAAGTAAGATGTTAGGAGGCAAGTAGATAAGCCAGGCAGATAAGTACAGGCTCAGGCTTGACCCGCCTGAACAACCCCCCATGCTCACTGCCAGGTCCCTCTGCAAGGAAGTAAGCACGGTAATGTTTACATTTGTTCTTGAAATTGGTACCACTCAATTCACAAGAGTTTTGGGAGGTACCTCAAGTCCAGCGAGGGGCACCTTGAGTCCAAAAAGGTTGAGAACCACTGCTCCACCCAGACCTCCCAGCTAAGAGATTAAGGAGTCACATGCAGGACATCAGCACGCATCTAATCCTGGATTAGATCAATGTTTCTGTACTGGAAGAAGCGGGGCGCGTATGAGCTGGAAGCTCTCCCGACATCTCTGACAGCTGGAAGATGGGGCAGTGGAAGGCTTCTCCTGGAGCTCCACCTTGGATATTACTGAGGACCTTGGGGGTAGGTTGCCTTTGCTGTGGGGATGGGAAGGTTGCTCTGTGGGCAATGGCTGAGGTTGCCCAACTAGCAAAATAGGAGCAATTTTCATCACAAAAAGAATGAGTCAGTGATGATGAGGCATCTTCAGACAGAACTGATTCCAACATTTGTCCCATTAAACAATGCCTGCTGGGATTTCCCACTCTACACAAGCTAATTCCAACAAAGGGGACAAGAGAGGGACCTTTCCAGGGAAGACTTGGAACAGGTTGGACAGAGGGCCTGGGGGCTGCCACAGGTGCCAGGCACTGCAGCGGGAAGCCTCTTGCCTCACACAAGGTGCTGCAGAGAGATGGAGAGCAGGCACGTGGGAAGATCGGCCGAAGCAAGCATTGGAGAGTGAAGAAGGCCACCTGACTCAAGAGAATAGGAAGGCAGCCAGAACATCTCAGAATAAGTGGCTTGGTCCCCTTTCTCTGAGCATCCAGTAAACAGAGTGAGGCAGCACTGCTGAGCACATGCCAGAGCCAGAGGCAGCTGTGGGAAAGGGAGTGGGAGAAGTAAGAGAGGCAACTAAAATACAGCTCACTGGAACCGAGTGCCTGAAGCAAGCAGGTTCCCCTAAATCCTCAATCACAGGGATCACAAATGAAAATCTGACAATGCTGAAGTCACAACCAGCCAGGGCACTGGTAGGATTCATGACAGCATGAAGCCGTACCAAGATAAATACCCTGTGGCAGACTTGACAAACCAGGGTGTTTCACCTTGGTGCTCAAGCCACGGTGTCAGGAACGCTGCATTGGTTAGCAAGTATCTGCCAGCATGGAGACCCTGGGAACACAACGGTTAAACTACATGCTCCAGTCACCAGCAAACATCACTAATGCTCCCAATTTCCACTCTCTGTTCAGACACCTGGTTGCGATTCAAGTTTTAAGACTGCGGTACACTTCTGTTCCAGCTCACCCTGGCTCACACAATGGAATTTCCCCCTTCAGTATGAGCAATTGGGAAAGGTTTGTGCAGGGTCTAAAACCTGGCTAGGTGCATAGCTAGCTCCGTGGGCCAGGCCATCTCCACAGATTTTCCTGACAAGCAATTTAAGAAGCAGTCTGCAGAAAGTTTCTAGGGAGTTCAGTGATGGAACAGGGTTGGGGGTGACAGCACAGTTCACAGTCCTCTGCAGCCCCAAGAAACCCCAGCCACCCAGCAGACAGATCCTGCCCATGATGGGGCTAGACTGTTTCATTCTTGCTGTGACTCCACAGGCAAGAGTTCAAGCCCCACTCTGGATTCCTGCCAAAGGCTGACCCAGATGCAAATGGGCACCTGGTTATTCAGTCTGCAGGATCAAAGGCAACAGGAGGCAATGCCAGTTACATCTTTCCCTTGCATATAGAAACCGCCTGGTCCGTCCAGGTTACCAGCTTCAGGAGGGCTTTTGGCTTGGCTGAGCACTTAGGCCTGCCCTTTCAGATAAACCATTTGCTGGCCACAGCACCCCAGAGCAATTCAGGATATACCCACAGCAGCTGCACTGCAAACGTGCATCTCTCCCTGGTTATCTGAGATTCACTGACACTTTCTTTTCAATTGTTCAGAATCAGATGATATGGGAAACCGTACTATGGGGAAGTAGTGTTCTGGGGCAGAGGACGCAGATGGAGACAGGTTTGCAGTACTGCATGGAGACAGGTTTGCAGCTTGCTCATTCTGCTGCTTCTCTCTTGCCTGGAGTCAGCCTATGACCAGGAGGGACAACTGAATGAGGGCAATTCTCACAAGAGTAGGAAAGAGCTAAGGAGACTCAGACCCAGGCCATAAGCAACCACATTTTGGCCATAGGAGGCATTCAGGGTTCCAGTAGCCACCTCCTACTTAACTAGAATTTATACCACCCTATTATATAATAAAGGGTTGTAGTGAGGTCCACCCAATGGCAGCCAAACCTGCCAGGTTTGGAATAGGCACCGGCCGTAGGAAATTCTGAGGGCAACAAGAAGGGACTGACCAAATAAAGTCTGCCTGGGCTTTTGGGGCAAGTGGCTGTCAGGAAAGTGCAAATGCAGTGTGAATGCTCCAGGCACAGAGCTGGGTGCCACTGTGAGAATGTGAGTGCGGAAGAGAACAGTTGGTTTATGAACCACAGGTTGCCACACACATCTGGAGTGGGGCTGCATGGCAGCTGCCAGCTTGTCTATGTGCACCAGTCAACTGGAGAACTCAAGAGCTTAGAAGCACAAACTCTTCCCCTCCCCTCCCCTCTCCTCCCACAGGCTGGGGGGTACAGAAGGGAGCTTGCAGGGTGCAAAGGGATGGAAGCCCTTGCTCTCCTTCTCCCATGGCTCCACCCTGCCTTCCTCTTTTCCCCCTTCTCACCAGCTTCTCTGTCCCCTCAGCAAGGAAGACCACAGACAGAGGGACTGACTACAGTGAGAACAACTGCGTAGTCAAGAAACTCAGGCCCTCACCACAGAAACCTGCAGTCACCATGGAGCAGCTGCTCACAGCTCTTCCACTAAGTGATCAGATTTGCAGCACAGCCCTTCACAACTTCCTTGGATCCCCCAGAGTCCCAAATATGCTCTTCCCCAGGGAACACAACGCAAGGGCCTGTCAGCCATTCACCACAGTACCCAAGTCCTGCAAGCATGGGCTGCGGCTAAAGAGATGGACCTAACCCAGGACATAAAGAACCCAGCCCCTGGGCCATTCCCTTTGAAGGGCTGCAGGACAAGCACAAAGGCTGATCAGACAAAGGTCTACCCAGCTAACAAGGCAGTTCCACAGCAGCAAATGTGGCTGTGTACACTCAAGACAATTATGCATATATATGTAAATCAGGCACAAGCCTCCAGCTTCTGGCAAGCTACCAGCTGGGCAGACTCCATGCCAGTGTCTGGGTCCTTCCTCTGAGGGTCATCAGCGTGAAAGGCAAGCAAAAGAAAAATGTTTCTGGGAAAAAAAGGAGGCCAACTTTCCCGAGGGCCTTTGAGCTCTAGCTATGTGCTCTCATGACATTGGCACAGAGCCCTGTGCTGCCAGCCCAGCACACAAGGAGCTCAAGTGCTCAGGGCTTCTGCAGCACTTCCTGCCAAGGTGACATCTCGACCCCCTCTGCTTTTCCCATTGGGCAGCCGGCACTGGGACCTGGCCTCTGTGCCAGTGCAAGATGCTCACTTTGCACAATGCACCCAGGGTTGGCATTGAGGACCATAACACTGCTCTGGGCCAAGGGCAGGTTTAATTTACCTCCAGTGGGGGAGGGGGCTCCGACAAAGAAACCAAAAGAGCAGGACAAGGCAGCGGCAGGACCTGCTCACCCCCTTTGACTTCACATCTACACACCATTTCCCTAACATGCAGTGCTTTGCTGTACTAGACTGTGGACCATATGCACTTAGCATCACCAGGCCAGGCCCCAACAGCCTGATCAAAGACTAATAACAGTTTAATGCAAGAACCAACAAGTTGGTGAGGAGAAAGGACACACAGAAAGGTCAGTCTCAGTGGGGAAATCATTTCCTTTCCCAAGTTTCTCAACTCTGCCTGTCAGATCCTTCCAGCCAAGGGCTCCTCCACAATGCTCTGTCACAGATGCAGGCAACCAGTCACTTCCCTGTGAAAAGGTGGCATAGAATACAATACACCCAGTGAGTGCCAGGCACTGTCAGGTAAACTACTCAGACACAGTAGCCCTGTCCCTGCCTGAGGGATTCTCTGTCCCTCTTTGCACTTTTGCCTGTGACCTCTCCCATCTCAGTTGGCTACGACCTTCAGTTCTCATTCCTCAGGGTGCCCCCAGTTCAGAGTACTGCAACCTGCCTGTACTCTGGCAAGCCTGCAAGCTCTGGCGGTTTTAACACAGTGACCCAAGGTCCTGCTGAGATAAAGGCAGAGAGCACGGTGGAGAATGAGTCAGGTTCCAAGGGAGGTGGGCAGAAAGCAGTAGAGGAAGAAGATGCCCCAGACAGGGTAGGCTCTGGGCTTGATGTGGCCAGCATGCTTCCAGGAATGGCTCCTTGGGAAGATACTGTTCCAACCAGCCCTGCAGTTTGCCATTGCTTTTTGTCTGCCTCTTCCTCCCATTTGCAGTCCCTCCCTTACACTTCCCGCAATACATCAGTTGCATTTCCACCATGCTGCAGCCTGGCTGTTTCGGGGCATTCTTCTATAACCACCTTCATATCCCCTCCCTGGGAAGCTATGCTGCTGCACAGCCACTCCATTGAGAGTGCACTTTGTTTCTGGTTTGTTGCCCCAGACTTATTGTGGTAGACTTGTCTACATCAAACCACATTTTCCATACACTGACTCTGCCACGGAGAAGATCCAAAGCCTCTGTGCCTGCATTCTTCTGTGCAGATTACACAAACTTTTCTTTCAGCTTCACATTCTCTGCTCATTGGTTATTCAGGCCAGTCCTTCAGGCTTTGTCTGGAGTTTCTTTGATACAAATACAATCTTGCCTCAGACTGACAGACAACACCAGCACTCTAAGGCAAGCCCAGGCCCAGAAGAACAGAACCAAACCTGTACTGATTAGCATAAGACCCTATGCACAGGAAAAATAAACACCCTGCATGATGGTGCCTGTGCATGCATGCATGTGTTGGGGGCCTGGGGCACATCCACTGCAGATTGGTGACCGGCATCCAGCTTTTCTTCTGCCTGGAATGCTGTCCGAGAGACTCAGTCCTCCAGGAGCAGGAGCAGAAGTGAGGTATTCACACCTGGATCTCTATCTTTACAATGGATCTACAACATAAGGTGGCCTGCCTGGACTGTTGTTTGGTACTGGAGCAGGGGCCTCAGCCTGTAAACCAGACCAGCCATGACAGGCAGCCTGCTAGACTCACAGCCAGTAAAACAAGTGATGGGAGAACACTGCTGCATTTCAAGGAGAATCAACCACAATCCAGAGTCTCAGAAGGCTGGAAGTGCCAACTGGGGGTGAGCCATGAAACCACAGATGGAGTGATTTAGTAGAGAAAACATGAAGAGAGAGTGGAAACCCAAAAGGCTGTGCCCCACTGGAAGGTGGGTACAGAACACGTCTGCCTGACCTTATCCTTACTGAGGGATTATCAACAAGAGGGTGAACACTCCTAGTCATGGCCAAGGGTGGAAGAATCCATGTTGTTTAAAGCACCTGTGGTCTTGTCAACCGAGTCAGGCTGCCCCTCTCTAGAAAGAGCTCCCAATGCACAACTCAAACCTTGCTGTGCACAACTCTGCAATGGAGCTGGAAGAAATCTAGCAGCCAGAGCATCCCACTGCACTTGTTCAGCCCAGCTCCATCAGGACCAAAGCTGCAGGGTGCAAGGGGGAGAAAGCAGCATGAGTCACCACATTTTAGCAGGACAAGATAACAGAAAAAATATAAGGTGCGCTTGTGTAACAGCCACAAACAAGGAGTACCTGCTCTGGCCCTGGCCCACTCATCAGCAAGTGAGCTGTCTGCCCTCCCTCATGCTCTGCACATTCACAATGGACTCAGCAAATTAGCTGATGCCAGCTGCACCTAGCAGCCTGTTCCTGCACAATGGAAGGCCTTTCCCAACTGTTCCTCCTCAAAGCAAACAGTATGAGTGAGAAGACACCCGAGAACTTCATCAGCCATCAGGTACCTTCATCAGGTATCAGTGAGAAGAGAATTACTTTGCTTCTGGGCCTGAGTAGGCTCTTGGCTATAACAACAGCAATTCCCTACAGTAGCTCTTTGCTGGGAAAACCTTGCTTCTCAGTCTTAGATTATCCTTAAAAAAAACCCGATCTACTTCTTGCCCAAGGCAACATCTATTCACATATAATGCACTGACCTACTAAGCCCCATGGGACTGCCCAGTGCAGCTCAGCCCCTTTCTGCGCTCTAAAGGTAGCTTCAATCCCTTTTCTATTTAACTTTTGTAGGTCACCAGGCACTAGTCCACATCAGAGACAGCTTCCCTCTGAGCCCACAGAGATGAATGCCTGCCACAAAAGGCTGCTCATCCCCTCAAACATCTTTTATCTGCTTCAGAGCAGCCTTGGGCAAAAATCTATTTTTAGTTCAGGATAAAGAAATGGCAGAGAAGGGCACAGGAGCTCCCAGCCATAGCTTGCTCTGTCTCCTGCCTTCTTTCACTACTGCTACACGCCTGTCCCTATCCAAACAGAAGTAACCAGTCTGGTGCTCTGACCAGGGCACTGGGGGATGGGATGCCAGGGTTCTTCTCACTGCAGCCATGGGACCAAAGTCTCCTCTGGGACATACTGAGTAGTGGAGGGGAAACAGATCAAGAGCTTTAAGATCCATGTTTTTACAGGTTTCATAAATTTAATACACATTAGGGCTGGAAGGGACTTTGAAGATCATCAGGTCCAGCCCCCTGCCCCAGGGGCAGGAAGTCAGATAGGGTCAAAGGATCCCATCAAAATAAGCATCCAAACGTTTCTTGAATGAGTCCAGAGTAGGTGCCTGCATCACTTCTAGAAGGAGTCTATTCCAGGCCTTGGGGGCTCGGACAGTAAAGAAATTTTTCCTTATGTCCAGCCTAAAAAGGTCACAGAGAAGTTTATGACCACTGGTCCTTGTTATCCACTGATGTTCCCCCAGATCCTGATGCACACCCCTTATGTACTTATAGGTAGCCACAAGATCACCCCTGAGCCTGCCCTCTTCCAGGCTGAAGAGTCCCATTGCTCTCAGCCTCTCATCATAAAGCCTATTCTCTTGCCCTCTGATCATGCCCGTGGCTCTCCTCTGGACTCTCTGAAGCTTCTCCACATCCTTCTTGAATTGTGGAGCCCAGAATTGGATGCAATACTCCAACTGTGAGCTCACCAAGGCCGAGTACAGCAGGAGGATGACATCCTGAGATTTACTTGAGAGGCATTTATGGATGCAAGCCAGAGTGTTGTTTGCTTTACCAGCTACGACATCACATTAGTGGCTCATGTTTATCTTATGGTCAAGTCATGACCCCCAAGTCTCTTTCAGCCATGGTGCTAGCAAGTGTAGCACTGGCAAGCCTATAAGTGTGCTGCGGGTTCCTTGTGCAGTCAGGATCACTCCCTTGAGCAACCATTCCTCTTGGACTCCTCTTCCTGTTAAGTCATGATCCCTTAGGGCCTTGACAATGAGCCTCCTGAGCTTGTCAAAGTCAGTTTTCCTAAAGTCAAGGACTTCTGCATTGCTGACTGACTGCCAGCTTTGCGAGGGATAGTAAAGGTGACAGCTCATGGTCACTGTCACCCAGCTTTCCATCGATTCTTAGGTCACTGACTAGGTCCATCCCCTTTGGCCAGTGCCAGGTCCAGCAATGCTTTACCTCTTGTTGGCCCATAGACTTCTTGAGTCAAGTAGAGCTTGTCCTCACACGTGAGGAAGCTTTGCGCCTGATCGGATTTGGCCAAGTGTTCTTCCCATGAGATGTCCGGGTAGTTAAAGTCTCCCGTGACAACCATGCACTGAGAGTGTGCAGCCTTAGCCAGTTCCCTGGTGAATTCCTGATCTAGCTCTTGTTTCTGGTTAGGTGGTCTGTAGTAGACTCCTGCCACGATGTCCCCTGTGCCACGTTCCCCGTGTATCTTAAGACAGAGGGACTCCAATCATCCTCCCTGGGTGCCAAAGTCAATTTGCAGGGACATGTACCTTTCCTTGACATGGAGAGCTACACCTTCACCCCTTTTATCTGCACAATCTCTCCTGTACAGGGTATAGTCATCTGTACCTGTAGTCCAGTCATAGGTGGAGTCCCACCAGGTCTCCATTATCCCTATGAGATCGTAGTCTTTCTTGCTTAGCAGGAGGACCAGTTCCTCCTGTTTGTTCCCCAAGCTCCTGGCATTGGTGTGCAGACACGTAAGCGTCCCATTGGAAGCCCTAGGCTTCCTTGCACTCCCAGGCAGACACCCTTCCAGGGCTGGGGTAGGTGTGGATTCCCTTGGGTGCCCTAACCTGCTGGTTATGCAGTAGTTGCCTAGTGGGCTTGCACTGGCAGTTATCCACACATCCTCCGGTGGGCTTAGTGCACAGTTGAGCAGGTCAGCCAGTCTGGCTGAGAAGAGCCTCCTCCCCAGCAGAGTGAGGTGGAAGCTGTCTCTTCCCAGCAGACCACTGCCTCTCTCACCAAAGAGCAGACTGTGATCGTGGAAGCTGAAGCCTTCACGATGATGTCAGCACCGCAGTCTCTAGTTGACTACCTCAATCCTCCTCTCCCTCCTCAACCCCTAGCCTGAAACTGGGAGGATCGAGGAAAACTCCATCTGTGCCCCCAACCCCTTAAGGCTGACTCCCAGAGCCCTGGAGCACCTCAGCAATCTGCCCTCCAGCAGCCCAGAGACAGAGAGGAACCAGTAATCAGGATCTACAGGGTCTAGAGTTGCATGAAAACAGAAACAACTGGCATTTTTGCACCAAGATCTGTTCTGGTTCTGAATAAGAACAAAGCCAAAGAGCTTCCCAGTTCCCCCAAAGCAAAATGGCTCAATGGAAATAGCTAATTTTGCTAAGATGGCAACAGCTGTTCCAATTTCAGTAGTATTTGGGAGTCTGCCATGCAGGGCCATGGAAGAGATTGGGCCTTGTCCACACAAGGAAGCAAACCCAGCGTAACTCACAGCAGGTTACATACCAACTTAGCTAAACAGCTGCAACCCCCTGCACAGATACCCTCACATCAACTTGAAAGTGGGTACACTGGGTTAGATTTCTCCTGAAACTCCATGGATACCAGCCCAGCTAATCCCAACTGACAGCTACTGACATAAGGGGCTGCGCCACTAAGCTGAATCCACTGAAAATCCCACCAAGAGCCATGCAGCTACAGCCATGTGCAGGGACCAGGCCTCAAGGCTGATTCCTAAAGGTGGCACAAGCAGCGCCTATGTGCTTCTCTGACAGTCCCAGTCCAGGACATCATTTACTTTGCCAGACATTCACAGGCACTGCCTGAGGCCTGTCCATCTACTCCAGACATTTTACCCTGCAGCCCAGTCCCTGGTACTCTGACACTGGCTGCTCTGACTACCACAATCAAAAGGAAAGGAGGTCCTTTGAGACACTGGGACCCTCTCACACACCCGAGTCCAATGTTTTTCGTGCTGGTTCCCACTTTGGCTTGGGCCTCCGCCAACCTGGCTCCCATGAAGCACGTCTGTCTCTGCCTGGTTCCACTGGCAGTTGCCAGGCAATAAGTTCTGCTGGCTCCCACCCCTTCCATGAGGACTTTTTCAGATGCACTTTGTGAAAAACCTTCTGATCACTGCTGTAGAGAAAGTTCCTGCAGCAGCCAAGAGCACCAGACCGCATCCTGAAATCCACTCGAGCAGCCATTTGGCTTTATGACACCCCAGCCTGCAAGAATGGAAACTCTTGACAGAGCCAGCGATTGATATGGAACAACACATAGGATGGCTATTACAAGACATACAAAAAACTAGAACACTTGGTTCTAAAATTATACCTTTTACTACATACTCTGGATGGCAATTACATACTCTGGGAACCTACCTGTTGTGAAATGCAAAGCAGCTGGGCCCTGGACAGGAACACCACTCTGGGGCTGGACCTCAGCACCTGCACCAGACACTCCTCCTCTAATACTGTCAGCCTTCACTGGGGCCCATTCCCATTTTGCTCTGTTCAGCACTATCAGAGAGACTGTGGCTGGCCATTGAGGTCAGGTAGCACAAAGGAGAGTTACAAGCAAGCCCTGAAAGCCAGTCACAACAAGATGGGTGTCAAGACGCTTTTTGAAGTTCATCAGGGTGGATCACTATACCACCTCTGGGGGAAGCCTATTCTAAACCCTCAGTACTCGACTTGTAAAGAAGTTTTTCCTTATGTCTAGCCTGAAGTGGTGCTCGATCAGCTTGTGCCCATTATTTCTTGTCCTCCCCTGGGGGGCCTTGGTGAACAGATGCTCCCCCAGGCCCTTGATATACTTGTAGGCTGCCACCAAGTCCCCTCTGAGTCTTCTATTCTCCAGGCTGAACAGTCCCAAATCTTTCAGCTTCTCCTCGTATGACCTGGTCTCTAGGCTTCTAATCATGTGCGTGGTCCTCCTTTGGACTCTCTCAAGCTTCTCAACATCCTTTCTGAAGTGCGACATCCAGAACCAAATGCAGAACTCCAGCTGCAGTGTCACCAAGGCCGAGTAGAGCAGGAAGATGACATCCTTAGCCTTACTAGAGGTGCCCTGGTAGATGCATGCCACTGTTTGATTAGCTCTGCCAATTACAGCATCGCATCGGTGGCTCAAGTTAATTTTGTTATCTATCACGACACCCAGGTCTCATTCAGATGTGGTGCTAGCAAGCATAGCACTACGCAGCCTCTAAGTGTGTTGTGGATTATTTCTCCCCAGATGGAGCACTTTACATTTCTCCATATTAAATGACATCAAGTTGAGGTCCACCCACCTTGTGAGCCTGTCCAGGTTGGCCTGTATTGCCAGCCTGTCTTTGAGCGTGACCACGCTCCCCTGTAGTTAACTTTGCTGGTTCGCTTTTAATACCTGAATCCAAATAGTCAATGTACATGTTGAAAATCACTGGTCTGAGTACTGAACCCTAAGGGCCACTGGTCACCCAGTGCCATGATGACTCAGTTCTGTCTCACCCTCCAAATCCCCCAGCTGTCACAGGCCAGTAAAAGCTCTGGCTGTGGGTTTGGTCTCTGCCTCCACTGAAATCTAAGCTGGTTCCAACAACCCAACAGAGACTCAGCACTTGCTAAGATCTGGCCTAGGTAGCCCCTTCCCTGCTGTAATTCTCAAGGACTTGATTACTGAGTTTTTAGCATTGCCCGGCAAATGTAACCCTTCTCCCACTCCCGGATCCTCCCAGCACTTTCCCTGCTGCAACAGGCATACCTGGTAACAGAAGGCCAAGATGTCCCTTCAAATGGAAACCGTCTGATATGAATTAACCACCTTGCAAAGGAGCAGTGTTTGCACTGAGGTTCCTTTGGCTGTGGCCACTGCGCACACTGCAGCAGTGCAGTGCTCCACAAAAGCATTCTCAAGGTCTGAAAACCTGCTGTGCTGCTCTACATGTCCCACACCTCTCACACAGCACTGTCTCGCTCAGCAGCTGTGTCCTGTGTGCTGACTCCATTGGCGGAAGTAAATTTCTGCTGCTTTTTATCCTACCCAGAAACCTGGGTTCTGCTCTTTCCTGGGCATCCTAGCAAAGGCTGCAGCATTGTGCTGATCACATCAAGAGCAGGGTTTGGCCTGCAGAGCCAACGCGATAGACAACACTCACTTCCCCCCACCTTGTCCGTTCGGCCCCAGCTGAGATTGCCGCAGCAATGCCAGATGTGCTGGAGTGAAACACAGCATTAGCACTGGCCAATGACAGAGAGAAAAGTGCAAACCTTTAGCAGACAAGTTCTATGTGGCTCCAATAGGTTAGAGCAAGCGTTTGCTAGAAGGTTGGGAGAGCAAGACAGAGGACTCTGCCTACAGGCCAGGCTGCAGGCAAAGGTGTCTGCCTCCAAGTCTGGGTTGTCAGAAAAGTTCCTTCCGTTAGTAGCAAAAAAAGCTGAACTTGCTCTCTTTGTGATGCCAGGAGGTGCAGAAAGCAGTTGAGAATGGCTCCCTTGTGGAAGCTCCAGCTCCAGGGGATGTTTTGAAGCCTGACACAGGAGGATGCGGGTGACCTGACTCACTCACCCAGATTCAGCCTCTGGGAGTGTTTAGGAGAAAGCAGAGGCTCCCAGATGGCTGGTCTTTGCAATTTCTCTCCTCACTGACAAGCTGAAGAAGAAAGTGCCGGCAGACAGCCTCAGCTCTAGGCCTGGTTCACTAAGGAGAATGAAGAATGGACCAGACGGAGGCAAGTGCACCATGCAAGAGCAAAAGGTGTGTGGAAGTGCTCACACCTACCATGCCATGCCATGGCCACTGGCAGCCCTGGGGCTGGAAAAGTTTCCAGAAAGCCTCTCAGCAGGCAGAAACTAATACTTCTGCACTGAAGTCACTTGGGATTTAGCTTGTCAGTTGCCTACCAGAGACTGTATGGGGGCTACAGAGCAGCCCTCACTGAATAGGAAGACAAGAAAGATTCTGCATCAGCATGCAAGCAAACAGGGTGGAGGTCCTTCCTAATCCCTGCCCTCCTGGGGCAGAACTGCCAGTTTCATTCTACCGTATCACCAGCAGCAGAGAGCAGCTTTGCTTTGCTTGATGCTGCCTTGGAAGAAAGAGAGATAAGCCTGGGCATAGGCAGATCTAGGATTTTGAAAAGGGGGGTGCAGATGACAAGATGCATCATCATATATAAAACAACACATATTTTTCTCCAGTTAAAAATAAACTAGAAGCTTTATCAACATGCTAGGGGGTCCAGGGCTGTATTATTCTGTTTAAGGTTGAAGCAAATAAAAAATAACTTCATTGGAATGAGTTAAAAAACAATCTGCAGGGCTGTGAAATAGGAGCTTCATTACCAGGAGCAACCAGCAGACAGGAGAATTGTGGAATTAAGGACTGCTAGATTGGTGGAACATCAAGACCATTACAAAGAAGAGAGGGTCATTAACACTTGTGGAATAAAGAATTTAAAAGGGATCAGGTAGATTATGAGCCATGAAATCAATTGACTCCTTCAGCACTGCCTTACTAGAAATGCTGCTGCTGCTGCCAGGCAGTTGGTTTTAAACTCTGGGTGGACTAGGATTTAACAAGGGGGTGCAAGTGCACCAATGTACTCATCCCTGAATCCACCCCTGTGCTGGGGCCAAGTGCAGCAAGCACACCTGTTTAGGCTCTCCCTGTCAGCATCTCAGCCCAATGGCTATAATTTTGTGATGCTAATTTAAGACCCCACTTTCCACACCTCAAAGGCAAGAGAAGAAAGCTAATAACATGAGGAGATGGGGATCCTGGGGAGAAAGGAGTTGTGGTTGACTGGAGGGGTCAAGTTTGACTGTGTCCATGACCAAACAGGACAGTTCTGCTTGGCTTCATCAACAACAATGGCCAGGAATCTTCCCGTGCAGAGGTGAACAAACCATCTCTTTTTGACTTATTAAAGAAGAAAGTGAAGGCTGCCGAATCATTTCACAGAAGGACCAAGAGTCCTATTGCCTCTGCACAGCTCAACTCCTGAATCGAAACGAAACTGCAGAATAAGGCGTGATGATTATTCTACTCATCCATGAATGTGCCTCCATCTGCTGCTTGGAAAAAACCTGCCCTGACGTTTACTCTTCTGTTGGCACCAAGGGAAATACATTTGAAACATGGACAATCTGAAACCAAATAGAGTCCCTGGAGCAGAGCATGAAGTACACAGAAATTATTATACCCACAAACACTCCAGAAACAAGCCCAGACAACATTGTTTTTTCTTTGGCTCTCAGCATTAGCACTGCTGGGTGTTTTCAGATTGTGTTAAAAAGAGAGCAGGGTGGGGGTAAGAGGGAAGGAGATTCAGACATATAAACTAAGGGAAAGTTGCATTTTTTCCACTTTTAAGTGTAGCAGCATTAAAAATGGACCCACCTGAAGGAATAGGAAGGGCTGCCCTGCACAGGAACAGAGTGCGAAGACACAGAGTTTGTCCCAGTAGGGCCACTGTTTGCCCTGAGGAGATGTGAAGCTGTTTTGGAGGTAGCCCTCTTGGAAGTGGGAAGGGTGATGTAATCCCAGCAGAGTTTGAATGAGAGAGTTAGCAAAAGCCCCGGAAGAGCCCTGGCCTGAAATTGGCTGAGAGGCTTGGTTAAAAGAGGGGAGAACAGAGGAGGTGAGAGACAGGCTGGAGACCAGGGAAGGGATCTCCCCATGGCTGCCCTCCGCAGGCCCCTGGCAGAGCCCTGCAGTAGTAGCAGCAGAGGCTGCACTGAGAGTGCTGCACTGTGTCCCTTGTCCTGCCCTTGCCAGGGCAGGACAAGAGAGGAACTGCCTGTGAGGAGACTCCAAGCCTGGGAAGACCCTCCTGCAAGCCCCTGTGGGTGGGTGAGCACAGCAGGGGAGGAGGATGCAGGGCCAAGGGGAGAGGCTGGAGACTGCCCTCCTTGTTCCCCTGTGAGTGAGAAGGCCCTGGGCAGGGGCAGGCTCAAGTGCTGGACAGAGCCCTGGGCTAGGGCAGACAAGGTCTGGGGGGGGGCTGCCAGGCTGTGTTGGGCAGGGGAAAATGTTACAACCTGCAGCCCAGACACTGCTCCCTGCTGAGCCAGGGAAGGGTGCCAGCACCAGGCATGGACCACAGGTCCTGTGCAGGGGCACAGACACAGCCCTGTTCCCCGAGACACCCCACCAGGGGCCGTGCACACAGGGTCCTCAGTACACACTGTACAAGTTATAGACTATAAGTTCTTGATGGTTTATTAGTTGGAGTATCAGTGTATTTATTTATTGGTTCCTTACTTATTGTGGGTAATTTGTATACCTTCCACTAGTGTAATGTATAGCCAGGAAGCATTAACCCTTAAGCCACCATCACCAGGTCATGCAGCATAACATTTGTTCTATTGCCTTGGTGACATGTTACCTTGTAAATAATTAAATCCTGTACATGGTTTTGTAACAGTCTGCAAGTCTGTTTGATTGCAAGGGGAGGCTCTCTGCCCGGGGACCCTGCAGCAGCTCCCCAGGGAGCTACCCCAGGGTCCCCCTAATCAGGTGAAAGCACGGGTAGTGTCACACCCATGGTTACATAAGGAACTAAAATAAAGATATTTAAGGCAGCTGGATTCCTGAATGACAAAAACTCTAACTCCCTAAAATAGGAGGCTTGGGAGGAAAAATGGGACAAGCTATTAATACTCCAGCCCAATATTTTTTTTCTGTATCTCTGTTATTTCCTTTTTAAAACAAACGTGCTCAGAATAGCTTTATTGTCTGTACCATTTGCCAGAAAGGTAACCAGAGCTTCACTGTTTGCTTCTGTTTCCTCACCTAAGCTGAATAGATGCTAAAATAGTTCAAACGCACATACTGCTTAGTTTAATACACCTCCAAAATATTTTAAATTGAAAATGATCAATTCCCATTTTATAGTCAACTCTTCACCAAACTACCCAGAAGCCAGACTGAAGTGTTGAAGCCCTACATTTTCATTTTGCTTTCTTTGCCACCATTAAAGTTCTACTGTGCAAAACTAACATAAAAATTATTACATGATGAAAGTTATATATTATTGTAGGCTTTCTTCTCTTCCCCTAACTACAATATGTGCATCTCCTGCTTTGTCAGCAGCAGAATGATGTTTAGGGAAAAGATACACCTGGGCGCTGCCCTTAACTTCTAAGGAGGCTTTTTCAACTTGGGTTTTTACAAATGCAGACACACACCCTGGTGAGACTCTATTCAGATAACAAAGAAGTGCTTAGTGAAGCAATGTCAGATTATGGATAAAACCATGTAAATTTATATAATTAGAATGTGTGCGCAGATTACTAACTTCAGCCACTACCTTCTAATCAACTGCTGCACTGGTAATGCTATCTAGAGGGTATATCTGCACAGCAATCTAGCAACACTTTATTCATCCCTTGTGTATGTGTGCGAGAGTCTGCATATACTCACCACAGCATCCGGTGGAGAAAATGAGTAATTCTGCAGCATTCATTCTGATACTTCAGCATTTTTAAAGGTGGAGATTAGAAGGCATTATGTTCCACAGGTTGAAGTGCAGAACAGCTTCAGATTTCAGAGCCAGGGATGCCAAAGGTACCAGGAAAGCATGCCTTTGCATTTTTATTTAAAGGTCAGCTGGCTCACAATTTAGGAGTGATACAGAGAAATAAATGCACATTTTTTGCCAACCTACACAGAGAGAGAGTTACAGCTTCCAAGAGTTTAGAGAGGATAAACCCCAAGGACAAAAGAAAAAGGAACTAGCACACGCACATCCCCAGCCCTTAGAGTGTGCAAGTAAGAAGAAAGAGCCAGAGCGAGCAATAGAAAATCAAGGCTCAGGATCAAACAGCCTCCTCACTGCAAGAGCTGTTCGATTTCAGGACAGTCCCCTGAGGGAAATGGTGGAAGCTGTGCTCAGCGCATTGGAAAACAAGAGTGGAAAAATCATTCAGGACTTTCCTTGCCCGTCTCCCCACCCCACCCCACCCCCTGACCTAACCCCACAGTGCCCTCCCCTCTCTCCTTCGGGGACTTGCAGAGCTGCAGCAGGCGGCACAACCCAAATGACAGGTGAGAGAGTTCCAGACTGGCAAAATCCGAAGTGTACAAGGAAAGAAAAGGAGCATGTGATGGGAGGGATGGAAGTCAATGTGGAAACACTGCTTTATGGCATCAGCTCTGACAGTTACACACCCATTCTTAATATATGTCAGATACTGTCTCACCTCAACACACACAGTCTCTGCTTTCATTGTGAATGCTCTGCTCCTCCAAATATTAGAGAACCCCTTATCCAGATGATGAAACTGGCGAGTGGATACACAAAGCTCTGGTATTTACTAGTCCAGACTAAACTGCTGCCAGTAAAGCGAACTGAAAAAATGACAGGACAGAACTTCCACCACAGAGAAAAACCCAAAAATGCTATTCTATCCTCTTGCACCTTGAATGCTTCCTACATCTTCTGCTGTACAACTAAACTATTGACTGTCATTATTTCCCTGCCAATGCACACTTCTCCTCCAAGCAAATTTCAGCAACAGACCTGTGATATTTAACACTGAAGAAAGAACAAGAAGGTTTTTCAAAGTCAGCACTGAGGGGAGAAAAAACCAAATGTGCAAACTCCTTGAGTAGCCACTCTGGGGGACAAACTGAGACTAGGAAAAATATAGCAATAGAGAGTGACTAAATTCAAAGGGAAGCATCTCGACTTCATCAAGAAGCATCCCTGATACACAACAATCTCTAAGGTGCAAGCATGGCAAGTCATTAAAGTGGGCCCCAATTTTCACTAGCAGTGATCCTTCTACTCAGGAACTCTTGAGCATATAGACAACATTTTATAGAAGCAGGGCATTGACTGCAGTGGTTCCTCTGCTTTACCTATGAGGTTAGGGTGTTAGGTCTGTGGTGCATCAGGGCTGATGGTACTCTTATGTAGAGTTTAGATTATCGATAGTCTCCAAACCATAGTATCCACAATTTGCATCGGGACAGTCCTGACTCAGGCAGGGGGTTAGACTAAACGACCTCTGGAGGTTCCTTCCAAACCTATTTCTCTATGATTCTAACTGCACACAGCAGGTGAGACCCTTGCCCTTGCTCACCTATCTTGGAACAGCTGCACTGGTACCAAAAATGAGCTGGCCACAGAAGCAGGGAACAGGGTTAAGCTCAGGATGACATTTCACATGCATCATTAGATCCTCCACAATGAAATTCAGCTTCTTGCCCCAGGAAAAGTTATCCCTCATTAGGTCTGTGAGAATGCTCTTACTCTACACCAGGTGCCCTTCTTGGTTCATTTTGAAAGGAATTAAGCTGCATTGCTTAATTGAGGAATAACGGTGTCCTCACAAGGAACTTTACTACACTTGAAATCTATTAGGAAGTGAATTCCAGTCACTTTCTTTAGCCAGAAGTGTATCCATCTAAATCCCATGGCCCAGTTTGGATGAAAGGGGAAGCCCCACTGAAATCTGAAGTGCTGATTCAAAAGCCTGTGTTAAGGAGAGGGCAGAAGGAAGAGTGCTGTGAACACAGCTCTCCAGACTGTGCAGAAGGAACCCCTCAGGTGATACCCTCACAAGTCAACCTGCTAGCCCTCGTCCTTTCCCTTATCTATGTACAAGCTCTTTATGCGTGTAGGGGACCATGGACAACAGACATGAGCTCTACTGTGGCTCTTGTACCAGCAAGAAGCTGAAGCAGACTATGATTCAAGCAGTCAGAACTGAGTAAATGTTGTGAAGCTCTGGGTTTCACCAAGTCCAGTTGCTTGTTAGATGCTGGCCTTCAGGTGGATGCCACAACCCAGGGGATCCATGGGTCTGCCATGCAGGTCCATCGTGGGAGCCTCCACAGAAGGAGGTGTCAATTGCCAGGAGGTCTGTGGAAGTCTCAACACTCTGAAGCCAACTTTGTCAACCATCAGTTCAATGAGCTGTGCCAGTATTGAGAGCCATTGTCGGAGATCCCAATCTGAAAACATGACTTGTGCATACCATGCAGTCCAAATTACTGCTACTTTCCCAGTGGAAGAGACTGATAAAGTCCAAGTGAGGACATACCTAACTAGGCTACTCAAACTGCAGACAAACTTTACCCTGCCTAATAGCTAGCTTCTGGTTACTGGTATTTTAGGGCTCAAACAACTGTCACCCATGCTAAAGATGAGACACACCATCAAGAGGCAGCTTCTGTTACAGTGATGTACCAACAAAGCGGAGTCTTGAGCCCTATTTTCCAAACACATTAATTATCACAAATTGTCCTTTTCCTCTTGAAGGGGGCTGATAGGGGCTCAGGTACTGCAGAGGCTAAGAGTCCGGTCCACCAGGACAGCACGGTTTCACTAATCGTGTGAAGAGGCTGCATCTGTCTCTAACCTTCCACAGTTAAGGTGTGCTTTTTTATCCATAGAAGGGCATGAAACTACCTAGGAGTCTTTAGCCCCTTCCAACCCATTGAACAAAGATCCCCAGAATTTAGAGCCAGCCCTTATCTCATCAGTAGATAACCGCTAGTTTCCCAAACTGCCCTCTGCAGCCTTGCAATGGTCTTAGCACTCACACCATTAGCTTATTACCCTGCTGATTAATGACAGCACCGTGGTGCACACAACATGGGAGATGCCAGCAGTCATTAGCTGCTGATAGCAAGCAGAGCAGGTCACTCATTAGTTAATGTCTATCAAGTGCTAAGTACTATGGAGGATGGCAGCTCCCCTCCCCCCCCCAGCAGGCACCAAGATGATTTACTTACTCATCCCCAGGCGCAAGTTGAGCCAGCTCCGAGGGGGGGAACCATACTTGGTCAAGACTGAGTTCATAGTGTTCTCGCAGCGGAGGAAAGATGCAGGTCCTTTGTCTGCACACTCCTGCTGTCCCTGGAAGCAAAAGGAGCCCAGTTAATACAGCAAAGGGGGCCACACAGAATGGAGTCCTTGGAGTTGGTTGGATGCCCAGGAAGCTACTTACTTGGGGCTCTGCCTTGCTCTGCTTCCCTCCACCGATTCAAGCGCGAGTTTGCTTCTGTGGGCTACTCTACTTGCTTATGATAAACAGCATGCAGCTGGCCTCTGCCAGTTTGTTTCTTGAGACCCAAAGCCCTCTGGGTGCTGTATATTTTAGCACCGGATTCTCCAAGACACTGCATTCAGTTCCCTTTTATCCTTCTCTGCTGTCTCTAGCACCCCTCCTCTACCCTCCACCTTCCCCAGACAAACTATAGTTCAGGCACCGCCAGCCTCCATCCCATAGTTTCTTGTCACTCGCAAGGTAGGAAGGATTTGAAGTTTTACAGCTGAGTGCAGCCAGACAGTCCCCTCCCAGCCAGATATTTTCATCATCCAGCTGAAGCTGAGCCCCAATCCCTTAGAAAAGCTCCAACCGCAGGCCATTGAGCATCACAACAGCAGCAGGATGGGTTACCACAGCAACCAGCTGCTCCAGGGCAGAGAAGCACCATTGTGCCCCTTGCTCCTCCCTCCCTCCCCCTTTCCGATAGGAGGCTTATTCAGCACTGACATTTCACAGAGCAGACTTACCTTTCACAACTGAAAGTTTGTTTCCTCTGAGCTCTCCCCACCTCCCCCACTGGCCCTTGTTTTGCAAGAAAGCCCGGGGTATGCATTTAACTTAGCAGGGTCTGTCTGAGGAGGCCCTGGCTTTCACATGCAATTTTTTCCTTTGCTGCACAGATGGCCTCTATATTTATTTTAGCCACTGTTCAGACTAGATTGCCAGCCAAGTCTTTCCTGTGCTGCCAGATCCAGCCAGATGGGGAGAATTAAGACTGGATTAAGTTAAAGCTTTAACTCTTTAAAAGGCAGCAATGCTGTAGATAGACTGTCCAGGGCTTTTCCAGTGAAGTTGGCCCCATTACTGAATTTTCCTTATTCACACGCATTTGTTTCTGGGTCATTAGTGGTGTCAGCACCTTTCCCTGACAGACTAGGCAGAAATCATCCTTTAGTGTGCTGCTGGGTTATGCAGAGCTGGTTTGACAGGCCAGTTTAAGAATCTGACATTCAGCAGAAGACCACATGCTTCCTCCTTTCAAAGCTTGGGTTTCTGTGGAGTTGACACCCTTCCCACAGTATAAAAGTCCCACAGATTGCAGAAAGGAACAATTTTTTGTCTTTGAGCTACGCCGATCCCAGCTGAAGTTTGGTGGTGACACACAGGCCTTGCCTGCCTGGGAGATGGCATGTTAACTCTCTTAGCAGAACCCATGCTGTGTGAAAGTAGCCTGTGTGAAATTACAGCTGCATTAATGTATTTATACTGTAAGTAGCAATCATATTGATTTGGAAGGACTTCTTTCAGGTGACTTTGCTGGACTTTTTGAAAGGTTCTTGGTTGGACTTTTTAAAGCAGGCTTGTCCAACATGCGGCCTGCCAAGCCATTTTCTGTGGCCCGAGGCCCCTCACTCGGGACACGTGAGGAGTCCTGGCGCCTGCTCTGTGCTTCACAGCGGCAGCAGCAGCAAGGCAAGGCAAGCAAGGCCAGCCCGTGGGCCCCAGCTGGCAGGGAAGGGAGGGGAGCTATTTACCCCCGCGGGGCCAGGCTCATCACGTGAGCCGGGTGCCGCCACTGCTGCCCCCCGCACCGCACAGCCCTCAGCTGCCCCAGCTGCACCTGACTGGATGAGCTGGCGACAGCGCCTGCAATTTCTCCTCTGGCTCTGCCCCTTGCCCCCCGCACCCGGGCAGGGGAACTGCAGCATGGCCCATGCCCTGCCCACGTGGGTGGTGGATTGAGGCACCAGGTCAGTTCCTGTGCGGAGCTGGAGGAGCCCGGCTCAGAGGCACTCTACGTCCAGCTGCCTCCTCACCGCAAGGCAGCGCCAGCTCCCCCGGCCAGTCTCACCCCCGGGCACTGCGGATCTCCGGGCCCGGCCGCCCACGCGCAAGGCCCCAAGGGGGCCACTTCTCACGTGCTGCTGGGGACGGGTAGAGCCACTTGGGACGGGACGAGCCTGCACTGGTTAGTCCCGAGCAGCACGTGGCTCCACCGCTGCTTCTGCTGGCTGGTGCAGACCCAGCCGGCCTCCACCCATCCCCAGCAGCACATGGGGACCCGGTTCTGCCCAGGTGGGTCCTGCAGCACCATGTCAACCCGGGCATGGTACCGGCAGGCCGGGCAGGCCCCAGGTCAGCCCCGGCCTAGCCCCTTGCCACCAAGGGTCAACCCGGTTGTAGCCAAGCAGCTCCTGCAGCACCAGGTCAACCGGGGCATGCATGCCATGTCAACCAGCACCATGTCAACCCCTGCAACTTCATTTGTGTCAAAGGCCACGTGACATCCCTTCCTGATATGATACCACTTCCTGTGAGGTCTCTGAATGTGGCTCGCTGGCCCACTGGGTGATAAAAAGTTCGTGATCTGGCCCCACATTCAAAAAGGTTGGACACCACTGTTTTAAAGGGTTCTTGGCTGGAGTCTTCTCTGGAGTTGTGGCTGCAGGTCTTTCTGGAGCCTTGTCTGCTTTTTTAAAGCAAGTGTCCAAGGAAATTTGGACAGATGTTCTCCAGGGAGATGGGTGATGCAGAGAACTTGTTCACTGGCATGGTGTTGCATCAGATCAAGCGTTGCAAGTCAAAATTGATGTCATAAAGCTGAAACAGGGTGTCAATTTATAAACGTTGCAAGTGCAAAACGTTGTAACTCAAAACTTTGCAAGTTGAAGACTGCCTGTATTGCCATTCACCTTTCCAAGCACAACTGATTCAGAGAAAGCTTGGTGGCACATAAGCTAGATGGAGCAAGAGTAAAATGGACAAATGCTTTCAGGGTTTAACAATAAAAACATGCTCCAAACAAACCCGATAGCCAAAACAAGCGAGGATAAAAAAGTTTCCAAAATAACAACAGGGAGAAAGTGCTGCGCCTAAAAGCTGTTGTGTGTTGCAATGCATTTAGTGAAGACTTGAGGACATCCTACTCACTGCAAGCTAACAGTTAGAACTACATTGTATTTCGTGTTTCAGCCCTGATATTAAGAGCACTTTCTCAGTATTATTTTTCAGGAGCAAGTATTTTTGGAGTAAATCTCTCCAGCTAACATATCTGCTACTAATAGAACAATTTCATCTTTATGCTGGCTTGAACAAAAGATGCCATACAAGCTGATTAAGCTCATGGCAGACATTGCCAAAGTTGGTTAATAATTTCTTTCTAGATTTTCCTTTTTAATAGCAAACATCACTGAATGATATAAGCACTGTTTTCAACCCACTGTACATTCAAGGCCACAGCATTTGACATGACTCAACCCCCTCTAGTGGCCATATGTAGGAAGTTATTACCTTTGACAAAGTTACAAAACATTTTGTAGATGATCCAGAGATATGAACCGGATATAAATCCAGAAACAGTTCATCACTGTAAACACCAACAGCAAGGAAGAAATTTGGAGTGCCACAAGTTTATGAGCATTTCAACAGAGAGAACTGTAGTTGGCCAGAGAGCTTAAAAAGCCAAACAGAGGAAAGACTCCTTCCACGACTCCCTTTCCCTACAACGCACAGAACACTGGAGAATTTCCCCTATACCCTACTTGGATAGTGGAGCGAGCTGCTCTCTGTATGTGGGGATCAGTGAAGAGTTTGAAACAGATAACTCAAAACTGATGTTTTTAATAGACGTTTACTATAAAACACAGAAGTACATAACAAAAATATAAAATAACAACACTGGAAGGAGAACGTGACAACATCCCAACTGGACACTCCATCTTCTTCATACAGTCTGTGCTGCAGCGTCTTCCAGGAATAGGCCAAGTTCCTGGGCATGTGACTTGCCTCTTAGTGAAAGAAGTCCTGCAATGGAAGGCTTCGAGTAGGGACTATGGCCTGCTATATTCTCTTCTCTGGAGGTGCTTCTTCATTTTCAGCTTCCCCGCTCCTGAAATTTGGTAATTATACTCAGAAGTAACATATGGGATCTCCCCTTCGATGCCCTGCTGAAACACACAAACAGGAACACAATGAAGACACCATGGTGTCTGAGCATTATTTTGTTCCCTTTCATTTGCACAGACTGACTGTATCAATTTCCCCACTCAATAATCTCTGAATACAGCATTTCTGAACACAGCTCACTTTGCAAAGTCTTAAGCACTTCCACTTGGCAGTTTAAATATTTTAACACCGCCATGCAGCACCCTTATAGGCTCGGCAGTGCTACGTTGGTTAGCACTACAGAAGAAAAAGACTTGGGGGTCATCATTGACCGGAAGATGAACCTGCAATGCGATGCTGCGGCTAATAAAGCGACCAAAA
>NW_017728926.1:1614101-1621448 GCF_001723895.1 Crocodylus porosus | reverse complement strand
AGTCGTATAACACAAGACAAAGATGTAGATTCCAGTAGCAGCTTCTTTTGCTGTGAGTGATAACCAGGAATCCATGGAAAAACACAGATTTTCTCTTTTTAAGGATTAAAATGTGGGAAACTGCGAGTTTCCCCTTGCAGGCTGGCAGGGGCTGGGGGGAAGGGGAGGAGGGCGATCAGGTAGGGGCCACCACATCTATGTGTGCACACATATGCACAGGGCAGCCAGGCAGCATGGAGGGCAGCTCCTACAACTCGGTCCAGGTAAGTCGGGGGTGGGGGGTGATTGAGGTCCCCATACTGAGGGAGGGTGTTGTGCTGGGGCTGGGGGCACTACCTAGCTGCAGTGGTGTGTGGGGCCAGGGGTTTAGGATCTGGGGCTCGAATGTGTGGCCACAGGGCTTGGCTGGGGAACAAGACAGAGCCAGAAGTGGCCTGTCTGGGGGGGATGGCTGCCTGCCACTGTGTGCAGTCTGGGGGGGCATGTGGAACATGTGCCCCCCAGACTTGGGGGTGGGGGGACTCCCAGCTCTGCTGCCCGCCCCGGGGGCCTCAATGGCTCAGCAGGCAGGACCCAGCACAACAGGGCAGAGCAGGGCAGGGTGGGGAGGCTCAGCTTGGTGCTGCTGATGGGAGCCCTGCACTGCCATGGTGAGGCGTTCCCTGTAAGTGAGAATAGGCAGCTAGGTTACAAAGTGGTTTTCTTTAACTGTAACCATTGCTACTGATTAAAATAAGGCAGAGGTCTCCCAGCTCCCCTTGTAGTGGAAATAAAAAGTAGCAAATGTTTATTTTTACCTATGCCTTTTTCAAATTAATTTTGAAAGAGCAAATAAAGCCATTACTTAAAAATTAAAAGACTTATTTAGCCTGCAGTGCCAATATACAAACAGAAATGGGAATTTTGCATTAGCAGAAATGGGAATTTTACTTTAATTAAACACAGGGACTCACCAAAGCCCAAACAATCACAGACTGGTGTCTGTGTCAGCAAGACTGGCCCATCAGTTTGGCATCTGACCTCATCGGGTATCCTGCAGAGACCGACCCAGCTAGCATTCACTGAATATATGATGTGTTTAGGAGCCACATCTGTATGAATAACCCTGAGTGCAACAGCACTAAATGGTACCTAGAAAATAAACCCTTGGATTAGCTCAGCTCAAACATAGCTTGATTTTCAGACAATGCTAGTTTAATTGTTTGAAACACTGTCACAGCACACAATCTGAATGTGACACCCTGCGAACCCTGCGTTTCTGGCACACAACACAGAATGGCTGAGGATACAAGTTTTCTAGCACTTATTCTGAGATGCATAATATTTTACAATTGGATGATTGAGGTTTTACACACTACAAATGTTCTTTCCCACCACGAAACATTACAATGGGGGTCTTGCTTACTGTAAGCCAACATTATGAATGTATTCACCAAAACGGGTGTACGTTTCAATTACCTGATAGGGGACCAGACTGTGTAAAGGAAGCACTGATTTTGTTTCCAGAGGCTGCAGCTGACCAAGGTAACCCAACATTGCCATATCCCGTAGGATACTGCTATGGACCCGTCTAGAAGAACAAGTGCACACACATATACAAAAAAAAATATATCAAGCAGAGATTAAAATCTGTTCTCTGGCAACTCAAAACACAAATACACTGAAGTGCACATTTCAGAACATGCCATGCAGTGTTTATTACATCTAGTATTTTAGAGAGATTCAAACTTTAGTGTCTGTTCTTGCGACCAACTTACAGCTATGCTTTACTACCCAACAGTTCCCAGAATTCAAGTGAATTTCTTTTACTGTAAAAGAAATGCAGCACTTTTTAGATTTTAACTCTTCTCCAAGCCTGATGTACAGTGGCATTTTTTATTAGTTAGTTTTAAGAAAACGGAAGAAAATTGTTGGGCAAATTAGTTATCCCAGTTAAGTTTTATTAATCTATTTTCTATTGGAGGCTTTGGCTATCCACCTGATATTACAAAAATAGGAGTCAGGTGATGAGATAAGAGACAAGGAACACAGTTTTCTGTTGCAATTGTTCTTTGAAAGCAAGTTCCCTCAAAGAACAGAGTGAAAGGATCAGGTGAGATGCTGGAGAAGCATCATTCTGTAACAACTATTCTTAACAAAAGGCTATGTTTATGAAACTCAATGACTCAAGCTGCTGGAAATACTCCGTGGCAGTAGCTGTGTACTTACGCTTTGGCAGCATTGCCTGCTCCAGGGAACTTTGGTTTAATACACAATAATTTATGCCCTGGAGTCGATGCCTGAAAGTCTCTCTCTCCTTCACAGGACTGCCAATTCTCTGTTCCACCCATATCCATGCTCTTGCATGTGGCCTGCAGTTTGCCTTTAGTGTGCAAGCCAGCAGTGAGATGAATATACTCTGGGGTAAACTGAGGCATATCTTTAAAATCTTCTGCTGAAATCTGAACAATGTGACTTGGTGACAGCAGTCGAATGATATCAATCAGCAGAAGCAATCCAACACCTTTGGGAAAGGGGAAATAAACACTGTTTTCATATGGGTAATACAGTGAGACCAGGGAAAAAGCTTGAGAGTCTGAATCTTAGTTACTGAAGACCTAAGACCAATTTTCACAGCATTAGTCACACCTCGTAGTCTCAATCAATATTAAAAAAAATAAAAGAGCATTGCAGCAGGCATACTTTAGAGTTATACTGGAAGATTAATTCTGTAACTCGAGGCTAAACCTCTGCTGGCTCACCTTTCACCCAGCCCATGGTATTGATGACTAAAGGCACTTCCTTCTTGTAGGAATTAAACACATACTTCACTGTATCAATGTATCGTTCAGTATCCTGATCACAACTAACATCTCCATAATAGACCATTTTACGTGGTGTTCGCTGATGAGTGAATGGAGGACCTGAGAAAAAAAGTACCAGAAGATGAACAGCAAATGCAAAGAGGCATTTCAGTAACTTCAAAGAGCTGCCATGAAAAGTCAGCAAAAAACCTCATCTCCTGAAGCACATAATGGGTCCCTACTTCTATACTGAGCTCTCTTATATCTCATGGGAATTACTCCCCAACATCCTGCATCAAAATGTGCACACTGTTTTGGAATATGACACTTTATTTAAAAATAAAGTTCTCTAGCTATTCCAATGCACTTGTCTCAGAAAATATTAGAGAGTATCAGAGTTTGCATGTCTGGGTGTCAAAAGATATAAATCCACTATCACGTTTTTAAACAGTAGAGTTTTCAGAACCTACGGTTTATAAATCATTTACTATTCTAGAAGGCAACTTGAACGGCATTTAGTTTAGGGGAAAAAAAGTAAAGAAGAAACATGCTATATTGTAACAACAGAAGAATGGTGCAAGTTAAAATGCCATTGTGTGAACATGATAATTTCTTCCCTCCTTTATGAGAGAACAGCCGAAGTCAAATACCCATTCAAAAAATAGACCAATCTTACATTTTGATGGCTGGGTACCAATGAGCTCTGAAGACATGAAAGGTCACACCTGCTGGCTGACATTGCTTGCGATTTTTTAAACAATATTTTTCCGCCTATTTACCCTCCAAAATTATCAAGTTCTCATTATGAAACCAAGTTGAGAAATGGAAACAAAAACCCCACAACACTGCGCACACAGATTTCTTTAAAGCACAAAGCCTGAAAGAAATTGTGTGCTCTTTTCACTTCCAATAGATGACATCTAGGACTTGTATCACTGTATCTGCTCATCCTGCAAACACTATTACTTCAGTGAAGTGTAGAAACACTAAGTCTTACAGATGGGAAAATCAGGCAGAGCAACACAGAGATTTAAGAGCCACAAGAAATCTATGCCACAACTCATTTCTGTAATGTCACAGTTCAGCACCTTCTACATAAGAGATCCTCCTTCCCTCTTTCTCTCAAATATACGAAGGAAGCTAGGAGGATAACATGCTTTGTATTTCTGTTTTTGGGTTTTTTCTTTGTTTGTTTTTTTAAGAGCTATCACCTTGCTGGACTTCAGTCCCCTGCTGCATGAAAACAATTGTTTTTCTTCCTTTTAACCTTTGGTAGAGGGACTATGTCTTTTAAGACATAGAAATAAAAAAAAAAAATGCATAGGTTAGGTTAAGAAAGCAAAATATACTTCTGATGATATTAAAAACAAAGCAAGTTACATACCCAGAAAAAATTACATACCCAGAAAAGGATCTGATATGTTCATTAAGGACACGCAGCCAGGTGGTGTAAACTCTGTCTGTCCCAGATCACACTCCAAATACTCAACGCAGGGGAGGCTACAACAGAAGCCCAAGCATCAGTGCCTTTTTAAAAAAAAGAATATGTGGGGGAGAATCTAATGTCGATGGCACGAGGCACCATTAGCGGGACTCATATGCACTAGACCTGTACCAATCCAGTCTGGAGAAGTGACTGCTAAATTGGTTCTAATCAGAGGGGAGATCAACAGGGACCTCAAAACAAAAACCAGTTTTATTTTACACACACTATAAAAAGGCAAAAGACTAGTTTCATCAAGAAGCATGGAACACTGGGTAAGTTAAAACCTTCAGCTTCAAAATATTCCACCTGTAAAACAGATTCTCATTCAGCCTTGAAGGCTGGTGGCTGAAAAGGTTTTGAATACTCTAGGGAACATTCAAACTAGTCAGGCACCAGGAAGAGATTAAGTAAATATGTTTCAAATAAGTAAGGTGAGGCTAAAAATTTTAAAATCCCAAACCTCATTATTTACAAATAATCATGACAGGCATTTTTCTTTTGTCAAAACCATAGTATGATGATTAATTTAAAATCTTACGTTAAAAAACAAACAAACAAAAAGACCTTACTCACTGATTCAGCAACAGGTTAATAAGGTATCTGTTAAATGTTGACTTTCCAACACATTTTGGACCACACACCAGAATGACAGGGACACCATCATTTTCCTCTGGAAAAACAAACATATCATGAAATGGACAATGACTACGAATTAATCTGATGTGTCCTGTTAGAAAATTAACTGTATTTTAATTTTTTTTCACTTGGATACTGAAATCAAATATTTTCATGAATAGCAGTTTTGTGAAGTGGAAATGTCTTGCTTCTGTTCTTCAGGATAAATAAAATTCAAACATACATATACGTATATATAGATACACACCGTATCTGTCTATAAAGCAACAGATTTGCACTAAGTGAGGCATCAACTTAATGAATATCTGTGTGTGTGGCTACAGAGCCCTATTTTTTAATCACTGTCCCTTCAGCACTTTCACTTGATACATTCATATCTAACAGTCCTGAATGCTGACTGAGAAGAGAACGGATGCTTAGAAGGTTGCCATGTTCCAAGCCCTCAGGACCTCAGTGTAAGTAACTTAGTCCCACCAGGAAATTCCTAGAATGCAGCAAAGGCAACACAAGTGAAAGCTACTGAGGCCCTTTTCTTGAGTAGAGAATGTAGTCCAGGGTTCACTGCCCTGCAAATGGGTGCTGATGATGGAAGCATAATATATTCTCACCTTGCTCCTCACAGTCAGTTTGTTGTTGTTCCACACTCGTTTGCTCAGCATTCTCATGATACCTGACGCTTTGCCAATACAGGTATTCAGTTCAGCCTCCAGAGACAGGCTGTTGGTACGTACATTGATTTACACTTACAAAGAGAACTACAGTTCTTAGATTAATAAACACTAGGTATCAAGTCTAACAAAGGGATAAAACCAACATAAAATCAACCCTTTTAAATTTTGCCTCAGTTCTGGTAGCAAATCAGCAGGACACTTTAGAAGACAATATTTTGATTACATCAAAATGAGACAACTGACACTCAATTCAGCTAATGCAAGATAAAAAACGCTTTAAAGGAACAGGACTTAAGTTCTACCGTTTCCAGGCCCGATTTTCACTGGCTTCAACTTATGAAACAGTCAAGGTTTTGCTTTCTTTGAACAACTGAAAAACTGAACATCTGTCAATTTAATGTACTCACCACGACATGCTTGGACTAACTCTTCAATCGCCAGGACAGTACTCTCTGACACAAGCAGGCCACTCTCAGGATCACATTTTAAAACGCCAACAGAAGCTAGAGCTGCATCCTCTGGTATGAAGCAGGGCACTTTTTGTTTCTGGAAGTCAACAAGTACATCTGTAAACAATGTTTTAAGCAGCAGCTTATGTAATAGAACATGCAAAATAATTAATCTACTGCTGTATTTGCCCAGATTGTGGCATCATGCTGTCACATTACTGACCATAAATCAGTGGGGAATCTCAGCCCCACAATCCACACTTCCCTGAAAGTTAATCTAAGATTCATTTCTAACATACACTTTTACAGTTATAAAATTTTTACAGTTCTATTAAATGCTCTTCTTTACAGAGCTGTGACAAATATATATCCTCTTAAAACAATTATCCTGGGTAAGTTTCATCAGATAATCAGAGACTACAACCAGACTACCATGAGATCACACCAGAGAGTGTTAGTCAGTATTTACACTGTTAGGTGTGCAAGCACTTGCATGTGATTTGCAAGATGTACCCAAAGATTTCAAATAGGAATCCATAGTGTCAAAAACATTCTGACCAGTCACCAAAAGAACTGCTCTCTTATTTTTTTGGTAGTCAAAGAATGAGTTGAAAGCCACAAGCAGACATCTCCCGAGAGGTGCCCAGAAGCTAAGAAGACTGAACCCTGCCAAGACAGCAGATATGCACATACCTTTGATCTGAAGAGGTGGGCGAAATCTGGGTGGCTAAGGATGAATCTTGTCACTGGGGTGTCCAGACGCTCCAACAGCACCACCGAACACGCTGGGGCAAATCGCCCCATGAGCTTACGCCTTGCATCTGCAAAGGGACGAGGTCTCTCAGACCCTGCCCTGTGTCGCCCCCGTGGGAGCTGAACACCAAAGCAGAGGCCTTGGGCCCCGTGCGGCCATGAGCAGCCGAGGATGGTGGCAGAGACGAGACCCCCGCAGAGGGCCCAGCAAGGCGCAGAGCTCACCGCGGGGCACGCCGTGGTCCCGCAGCGCGGCACGCGCCTCCTTGCGGGCCCGGGGCCGAGCAGGCCCGGTGCGGCGCAGCGCCTCCACACTGAGCGCGCAGTGGGTGAGTGGTGAGAAGAGGTCGTAGGCCGGCTGCTCCGGCGTCACGGCGAAGCCCAGCACGCGGGCCGAGCCGTACAGGCAGCGCAGGCGACACCTCCCGGTGAACGTCAGCCGCTGCAGGGAGAGAGCGAACAGGGCGCTGAGCGCGGGGCGGCGGCACCACCTCCGCCCCGGGCCCGCGGCTCGCACGCACCTGCTCCGGCAGCAGCAGCACCGCCGCGGAGCTCTCCGTGACCTGCAC
>NW_017728926.1:1584042-1614001 GCF_001723895.1 Crocodylus porosus | reverse complement strand
CCAGGGGCGGGACTGAGGGCGCGCGGCGGGCGGGCAGCGGCGCCGGCATGACGGCCTCAGCGCCTCCTCCCGTTGGGCTTCCCCCAAACCTCGCGACAGCGGGGCGGGACCCACCGCGCCGTCCCAGCAACGCCGGCTCGCGAGCTCTCGCGAGATTTCCATGAGCCCGAGGGGCGTGGTGCTGGCTCCGCCCTGCTGTGGAAATGCCGCGGCAAAAGCGGCGCTGTGGGGGACTTCGAGCTCAGCCCGGCCTCCCGCTACCATGCGCGCCGTGCTGCTGCTCCTGCTGCTGCTCGTGGCGTCGCGCTGTCGGGCGCCGCATTGCCCCGCCCGGTTCACGCGCCGCGGCCACTACACCGTGGCGGGGCTGTTCCAGATCCACGTTGCGCCCGCCGCCGCGGCCCGGCCCGAGGTGCAGCAGTGCGACAGGTGCGTGGCGGCGGGGCCGGCCCCGTGCTCGCGGGCGGGAGGCGGAGCACGGCTCGCCGAGCCCGAGGGGCTGCGGTGGGGCCGCGGGGCTCAGGGAAGCCGCCAGCAGTGCGGAGCCGGTGTCTCTAGCTGGGCGGCTCGCCGCCGCCTTTCAGCCGTGACACGGCTCGCTAAGGTCCCGCCACAGACTTGCGCCTTGGTTTTCCCTTTGCCTCGTTCATACCGCCCCTTCCCATCTGCTCGCTGCCCCGCAGTCCTGCTGCCCGCCTCTGTCCCTCGGTGAGAGCGGCCGTCCCAGACTCGTGCTGCGGTACGTGGGGGCCGTGTCGGGAAGCCCCACAAGTGACAGCTCCCTGATGCTGTGCTGAGGGACTCCCATGGATATGGTGTTTGCTGTGCAGTCAGAGCAGGGTAGCAAATGTGCTCCATGGGAAATTGTCCACCGGATGATGCCAAGGGTGATAGTGAGGATCTGATTAACAGGCAAGAGCTGACTTTTGCACTGTGGAGCAGTGTACAAAAGGAGCCTATGTTGTTTGTGCTGCTAGTCCAGCTTTCTTCCCTTGTAGTAAAAGTTAGGAGTCATTATAAACACATCACGTTGTCAGTGCACTTTACAAACAAGGAACCAAGCAGCCAGCATACAGATGTGTAGAAACAGAGAGATGTTCTGCCTATGGCAGTCAGAGTGCCTGCACTGAAGCCTGTTCAGACTCCAGTCTCCCTGCCTCCCAGGACTCAGTGCGTCAGTTTGACCACAGTACTGTGCAAGGCACTGCCCAAGCACTCTAGTGATTTGACTCCCACCAAGCTGATCCATGAAGTAATCCCCTCTCAGATGCCCCCTTCAGTGCTGTCTGTGTTTCTGCAGAGTTGACACTTTGAGCAGCCATGACTACCAACTTTTCCGAACCATGCGATTTACCATTGAAGAGATAAACAATTCCAGCAGCCTCCTCCCCAACATCACTTTGGGCTACGAGATCTATGATGCATGCTCAGAGTCTGCCAACATGTATGCAACACTGGGTGTCCTCGCCCAGAACATGCGGCGCCGTGTGGAGATGATCAGCAACTTTTCACACTACCAGCCCAGGGCTCTGGCTGTGATTGGGCCACACAGCAGCGGTTTTGCCCTCACATCTGCAGCTATACTGAGCATTTTCCTCATGCCAGAGGTAACTAGAGCTTCTCTGGAGTAGTGCCAGATGTATTGTAAAGAGGGACAGTAGCCCTGGGGTGATTATTTGGTTAATAATGATGACTGCAGGGAGTAGCTGTAGTTGAGAGGAAGCAGTTGGACAATAAGAGCTCTGTGCAGACAAGGCAAACCCTACATTCTTTTGCAACAGCTGGGACTAAAGCTCAGTTGCACTCCCAGCCCTAGCACTACAGGCTTGTGCAAATCCTGCAGACAGGGATGCTTTCTGAAAGTATCTGTGGTGACAGTGCTGAGTGGCACAGCCAGCCCTTCCACGGCCCAAATACCTGTTCTTACCCCACCAGGGCTAACGCTGCTCAAGTGAGTTCCTCCTCAAGACACTGCTGAGTAGCAACCTGCTTTGCCCTGCTTGGTACCACCACTAGGTGCCAGTCCCTTTTATCGCCCTGACTGTTGCAGCTCAGTGAAAGCAATAACTCCTTCCTGTTTCCCTTCAACAGATTAGTTACGAAGCCTCCACAGAGATACTGAGCTTGAAGCATACCTACCCCTCATTTCTACGTACCATCCCCAGCGACAGTGTCCAGGTGGAAGCCATGGTGTTTTTAATGGAGGATTTCAGGTGGAACTGGGTTGCCATGGTTGGCAGTGATACTGACTATGGTAGGAAGGGGATGCAGACCTTGTACAAGGCAATGACTAAGCGTGACATCTGTGTTGCCTACCGAGGACTCATCCCTGCAAACAAGAATGCCAGCAGCCTAGAACTGAAGAAGATGGTTAGAGATATTGTAGGCACCAAAGTCAACGTCACAATCATCTTCTCTGACAGACGCAGTGCCAGGGTCTTCTTTGAAGTAGTAGTTCAGGAGAATGTGACAGGAAAAGTCTGGGTGGGTACGGAGAACTGGTTGCTAGCCCCACTGGTCTCAGATGTCCCTGGCATCTACCAGGTTGGTACAGTGATTGGAATGTCAGTCAAGGATGGCCAGTTTGCAGGAATGCGGGCCAGTGAAAATACCCAGCCAGCTGCATGTGCCTCTGATCTGGGGGCTAAGTGGTGGGATACTGGGAGCAATAATCACCTTAACATCAGTGATACTGGCCCAAGCTGCAATCAGCTATGCACACAGTGCCACTTGCTCCCTCCTACGTCTGACCCTCGGGCTATGAAGTCCTCCTACAATGTGTACTCAGCAGTGTATGCTGTGGCTCATGGCCTGCACAGCCTACTGGGCTGCAACTCGGGAGCATGCCGCAAGGACGAAGTCTACCCTTGGCAGGTGAGTGCAAAACTAAACTTGCCCTCTTCCCCCTGTCCACACTGGGGTGTGAAGCTTCACTCTGGCAAGCCTCTGTAAAGCCTAGCTCACAACAGGCACGACTGCTATGCAGACAGACAAGGGGCTGGAAAAAAGAGGGAACATAGGGCTGTGGACGCATCAGAGGAGAGAAGATGAACTCATGTGGTTCTCAGATCTGCAAGCCAGGCAGTTGACAATAAGATTTGTGTGCAGATCAAGTTTTAGCCACAAAACAATTCCAGCAGTACTTGCTAAAGGGTCCTACTCTTCCCTGGAAAGATGCAAAAGAGATGAAGGGGGCTCCAGTGACCAGGGTACTAATGTGGGAGACATTAGCCAAATCCTTAACCATCAACACTACCTAAAGCTCATTCAAAATCAGTAGTTCTTAGCTGCCAGACTTGCCCTGACCTGAAGGCATCTTGTGCCATAACAAGGGACTCTTCTTTCTGCTTCTTTGTATGCAGCTCCTGCAAAAAATCAAGCAAGTGAATTTCAGCCTGCACAAGAACTGGGTATACTTTGATGACAACGGGGATCCCATAACTGGCTATGACCTTATCATGTGGAAGTGGACTGGCTCAGCCTGGTCTTTTGATACCATTGGATCTTTCAGTCGCAACCCCAACAGGCTGAGCATTGATTGGGACAGAATTGTATGGCACACTGAGGACAATCAGGTGCCCAGAGCATGGAGAGGGGGGCAGGGTACTGGTACTGAAGAGTATTTCTTGTCATTCAGAATTAGTTCTTGGAAGATGGCTTTGGAGAACAGGTCCCTGGGAGGTTGGGGGTGGGTGGCAAAAGAGAGGCTTGGCCTCACTTCTGCTATTATGGTTCGCTAGTTTCACACCTTCCAGTCACAGCTGTATTCCCCAGGCTGGCAACTGGTTCCTGCCCACAGTAGGTGGGGCTGTTCAGGCTGCTGGCAGGCATTCAGTTCCTTGTAGGTCTGATGTTTGCTGGGCTCCCACCTAGGTTCCTGCCTCCATATGTTCCAAGCCTTGTGAAAGAGGAGAGAAGAGGACACAAGTGGGGATTCACCGCTGCTGCTTCGACTGTGAGGCCTGCCCAGCAGGAACTTTCCTCAACAGGAGTGGTCAGTACAGCCCCAAGCAGCTTGTCCTACTCTGCCCCAACTACCCCCACCCCTCCAATCTAGCATGGTGTGTGCCTGGCTTCCTACTCATCTGCTCCTCTTCCATGCTTACTCTAGCTCCTGTGTTCTTCAAAGTCCTTAAGTTTGCTTTTGCTCTTCTCTGTCCAGAATCCTCTTCTTCCTCCTCATTCCCTCTTCCTCCTCTTGCTGTCCCAGTAACCAGGCTTTAAGATGCAAATATGCCAAGTACAGGTTGTTCTCTGGCTTCCCCACTTGCATAGTCCTTCCGAAGGGCTGCTGTGGTATGCAAAACTCAGCTTTGCTCCAGCACATTCTTGGGGGGCTATAAATCTTGTGGTTTGATGCAGCCAAATGAACAGGTGAGATTAAGCCTATGAGATGCTCTTCTCCTTCCTGCTCATGGTGAGGTTGGGGAAGGGAAGGCTTATTCAGCAGCTGCTGCCTGCTCCACATCCTATGGGAGGAAGAACCTGCCCAGAGTTGTCTTTGTCTCCAGGGAGAATGGAGCAGCCCCAGATGGCAGCAAAGTGCTGATGCAGAGTTCAGTTGGTGGTTGCTCTGGGACAGCAGGAGTGGTATGGAAATACTTCTGTCCCGGGGGGCCTTATGCTGGCTGCAGGACAGTCTGCCTAGTGAGCCAGCTGCACAAACAAGCCCAAAGCAAGAAACATCTTTGGCCCCTTTGTTCTGCACTCAGAAAAAGCAAGCAGGCGTGCTCTTTCCCCAAGGGCTCAAGGCCCAGGCAATGGGGAGGCAGCAGTGAAAATTATCTAGTGCCTGCCCAGATAATTGCCCTGCACCTAGAGAGCAGCTGCTGCAGATGTATTCCAGGCTCTGGGGCTCTTGCACTGCTGAAACCTTGAAGTGCCTTCCCTATCCCAGGAAAGAATCACTGCAGTGCTCAGTGAAATGCCAGAGCCAGGACACTAGCTGGAAGCCACAGGGCCTATAAGCCCCATTTCCCAACTAGGTCCCCAGGAGCTGTGCCTGGCTGAGGTGGGCTCTTGCAGAAAGAGCTGCAAAGACCAGAGCATTTCCTTTCACTTGCCTCAACTGTCTTTGCACAGGACTAGCCAGGTCACTTGAGTTGCTGCTACTGTCCCAAGGCTTTAGGGTCTGTTACCTTTCTGACTGGTTCCCTGAACTGTCTCCTGGAGGCTGTGCACACAGAACCCATGGCACTGAGGACCCCAAGGCATTCTCGTGTCACCCAAGGACCCCAAGCACCTTCTCTGTGCTGCAGGACAGCTGCTGCATTACTCCCCAGAAGCAGCTGCATCTCACTGATGGGTGGTACACTGTTCACTAAGCACCAGATCCTTTTATGTGAGGTGTTCTAGTAAGGTAGGGTGTAACTGGCTTACTGGGTTTCTGAAATTCATCAGTTCTTCTATGGATTTCCTTTCTCTACAGACCTCTACACATGCCAGTCCTGTAAGAAAAGTCAGTGGGCCCCAGTGCATAGTGAAACCTGCTTTGAGCGGCATATTGAGTTCCTGTCCTGGGCTGAGCCTGTTTCCTGGGCACTGCTGACAGCCATCACCCTCTTGATGCTGCTCCTGATGAGCACAGCCATCATCTTTGCACTGAACACCACCACACCTGTGGTCAAATCTGCTGGTGGCAAGATGTGCTTCCTCATGCTTGGTGCTCTGGCCTGTGCCAGCAGCAGCCTCTACTGCCACTTTGGCAAACCCAGCTGGCTAACATGCCAGCTGCGCCTGCCAGTATTCTCCATCAGCTTCTCCATCTGCCTTTCTTGCATGGCTGTCCGTTCTTTCCAGATAGTCTGCATCTTCAAGCTGGCTGCCAAGTGGCCTGCCCTCTATGAGACTTGGATGAGACACAATGGGCCCAACCTGTTCATTGGAGCTAGCACAGCTGTCCAAGTGATGTTGAGCCTGGCTTTGCTTGTGACCAACCCCTCAGTACCTCACAAGGACTATGAGAGGGTTGCAGAAGTCATCCTTTTTGAATGCTCCCAGGAGAACTCTGTGCTTGTCATGTTCGCAGTGTTCTACAATGTGCTGCTCAGTGTCTGTTGCTTTGTCTTCAGCTACATGGGGACAGACCTGCCTAAGAACTATAGCGAAGCCAAATGCATCACCTTCAGCCTGCTCATCTATTTCACCTGCTCCATTTCCTACTTCACCACCTACAGCATCTACCAGGGCAAGTACCTGGTGGCCATGAATATGCTCTCCCTGTTATGCACCCTTGCTGGGGTCTTTGGAGGCTACTTCCTCCCCAAAGGCTACATCATCCTCTTCCGAGCTGATCTCAACACCACTGAGTACTTCCAGATGGCTATCCAGAGCTACACCACCAGGAGGAGCTCAGCCTGAGCTGGAGAAGAGGGGATGGAAACCCTAGGGTTGTACCTCCCACAGCAGCCCTGCTTTTGGCCTCTGAGGCCTCCAGACCTCTCACTTCCTTGGCATGATGGGGAGGGCATGACTCAGAAGCTAGTACAGCAAGCTAAACTCAGCTCTGCAGCTTCTTTCTACCCTGACCACAGCAACTGACCTGCCAGCCTGGGAGGTGAGAGGGGCTGGAAGAAGGCAGGGGATGGTTACTGCAGGGAATGCTCTGTGTTTCAAGAAGTAGCTACTCTGAGAACAGCAAGACCAGGGCTGATCAATGTACTCCCAGCTTTGTTATTCATGCTGTCAAAGCCCCATGGCACCTTCTTGGATAGAGCACATGTTGCCCATCATGGTCCTTCACCTGCCCATTAGGCTTAGTTCCTGCAAATCAGAAGCTTGGCCCCTTCCTGAAGCCATGTACAGGAATTTGGCAAGGCTCCAAGGTACAAGTAGCTGCAGTTTGGTGGGAAGAATGTGGGAAGGAGTATGGGTGCAGAGCACCTGGGCTAGCCCAGCCAGGGGAAAAAATGCTCTTCCCCACGTTGGTCTTTGCTTCTCCCCAACATACAAGATGCTCCCAAGCCTACCCTGAAATTACTGTACCAGCTTCATGACTGCATCATCTCTCACCCTGTGCTTGCTGAGCCACAAGGTCACATGTCAACCAGTGCTGTTTGCAGCTTAGCTCTCATCAGGCTTGTCCTTTCCAGCATTTCATGGAGTACCCTTCTCCTTTGCATAGGTTTCTTATGGCCACAGGGTGGCAGCACTGCCCACAAGTTGCCTGGCTTTGGTCTTGCAGGCCACAAGCTGTGGAGACAACAGCAGGCGTAGTCTTTCTGTGTAAGAGAACAGGAGTGACAGGGTAATGCTCCACTGCAAATAGGGCAATGGAGAAGCATAGCTGGAGGGTACTGATACTGTGACCTGGCTATTAAATACTCATGCCCCAGGAGACAGAGCTTCTCTTCCTTTTTGTCTCTACTTAGTGGAAGGAATGACTGGAGCGGGAGGTCCCTTCAGGCTGGAACAAGAGGCCAGTGTCCTGTGGAAGTGAGCAGGGTGAGGTTTGGAAAGCAGATAGACTTTTTTAGGTCAGCAGGAGCTCTAAACCCAGAGCAGCTGAGAGGCTCTTTAGGAGGTTGGCTGGTTGGTCCAGCTTGCCAGGATGCTGTGACCATGGGCCTTGTCAGTTCCAGGTGGGCAGAGAAAGGGTGCAGTGATGGGCTAACCTAGGATAAGTCCCTAAGGCCCCACAACAGTGACAGGAGTTCAGGGATACTGTTGCTCAGCATCAGGCCCAGAGGCATACCGCAGCCCATTTATTCCTGCAGGACACTGAGCAAGTAAAGCTGTTTCACTCTTACTCCCTGACAAACCAGTCAGTCCTCTGTTACACATCCAGAAATTAAACTTTTATTTTTAAGCTGCAGGTACACAGTGGAAGACAACACCCAAGTGTCTCCCCCCAACACCTACACACAGCACCTAAAGAGCCAACCCCAGTCACTCAAGTTCCCCTAACCTCACCCAACACTTTATGTCTAGGGAGGTAGAAGAGTCTTTCCCAGGCTCCAAGCTAAGGTTCTCAAGGCTTGTTTGATTTGTATGGGAGGCTAAGAAGAACTAGGTTTCTCTCTCTCAGGGGTCCTCCAAGGATAGTCAGAGACAAAGTGCTGGCTGCCACGTATACAGGAGTCTCTTTCCAGGCCAGAACTCCAGTGATAGTCACTGGGGATGGAACTTTCATGTGCAGAGGTGCAAGGAGCTTGGCCCCAGGTGAAGAGGGGCAGAGCCTCTTTCTTGTCCTGTGGCACAGGTCTAGGCAGCACCATCTTAACTGGAAGTCTGCATTCTCAGCAGTTTGTTTGCTGCACAGTATTCAGGGACACTTAAGCAGCAGTGTCAAACACAGCCACTCCCGGGGGAAGGACTCTCTGAACAGGTCAGAGATCTCCAACCTTTCCCCTGCCTCAGTGACATGACCTCCTTGCATTGCTGGGGCATGGACATTATGCTGCTGGAGAATCTGACGGGGAACTGAGCACCATGAGACCTATTGTTCTGGGATGCAGAGGCATGCACCTGGCTTATGCCAGCTGCCCTGGCTAAGTCCCGCCCCAGTGCTGCACACCTCCCTGCTGCCTGTTCTGGGGATGGACAATGGGCAACTGATACTGGATTTCCCCATTGGAAGAGCTAGACATGTGACCACCAATGGACACTCACCCAGCCCATGGGGGCATGGTGTCAGGATCCTGCTGATGCACCCAGAAGGCCTTTCTTCTCTAGTCTGAGAGGAGCCTGCTGTCCCAGAGGTCTTCGTGCAGCAGTCTCTGGAGCTCTTGCCGATCCATCCCCAGCTCAGTTTCTCCCTATTGGAATTCTTCACCTCCTATGGCAACAGAAACACCAGTCAGGAACTGCATCAGTACCTTGGGTCATCAGCCTACTTGCTGTATTCCCCACGATAGCATGCCTCTTCTGTCACCAATCTCTCCCACATGCTGCTGACTGGTGCTTCTCCTAGGACTTCCCTGCTTAAGAGACCATGCTCATGTGTAGCAGGCTCCTTTCCCTGCATAAGTTCCGCAGGGCCAGCTCCAGCTGTTCTTGGGATTCTCTCTCCCCTCAATTCTGGTTTTGGCAACTGTGGAGCAGACGTGAGCACAAGTGCCACAACAGAACTAGCTGCATTTCTATGTCACAGAAATGATCCCTGAAGTTTCCTGGCCAGGGGATATCAAGCTCCTGATGTACATGTGTAAGTATTAGGCAGAGTGCTACCTTGACACCTAAGGACAGCTTCATTACATCTAGACCAGCAGTGCTTGGCAGCCACAGCCAAGAGCAGAGCCCTGTCAGTTGCTGGCTGCACAGCCACTTAGAGGGCAGTCCCTACACCAGCACATTTGCAGTCTAGCCAGACAAGGCAGAGGAACACTGGGAGAGGAAGTTCTTAGTCATCAGCTCTGCATGGTCTCCCTCTCCTTGCAGGAGCTTTTCCACTGCCTGTTTTGTGGCAGGTCCCAGGCTCAAGCTGGTGCCTCTGCTCAAGTGCAGTGAGCAGGCTCCACAGGGGTGCCAGGCAGACCTATCTTCCAGCCAGGTCCAGCTCTTCATCTGCCACCCAAATGCACAAAATGGTTTGATGGCATGGGAAACAGAGCAACTGCTGCTGTAAGCCAGCTGCCCTTCCCCACTGGCACCTGCTGCTGGATGCTTGATCCTGCCAAGGGCTTTGGAGTTCTAGAAGGGAAGAGAGTTGGATTCATTAGAGAGATTTTCCTGCTGTCACTTGGGACAAAAGCAAAAAGAGCAGGAAAAAGCCAAAGGTCTCCTTAGCCTGCCAAGTCCCTGGCTAGGTTCTATAGTCCTCATGCAGCTCAGTGAGGGAAGCCTGGCTTGCTGTCCTACCAGGAGTCACGCACTTCACCCACATGGCCTCGGAGCACATCCCTGGGCAAGCACAACACAGTCCTCATTTTCAAGTCAAGAAAATGGAGGAGATGCAGGGGCCCAAGGCCAAAGTCAGTAGCTGGTGCCTCATTTTCCTAGACCAAAGTAAGTGCTCTCTCCACTCAACAACATTACCAGGAACACTTAGGGCAGGGCAGCACCTGCCATGTACATCTCTGTATTCATCCATCCCAGCAAGGCAGCTTTTCTAGAGTCCACCTAGGTTAAGTGTCTGGTTCTGCTAAATCATGCCCCTGACAGTGTTCTGCAAGAGAAGAAACAACTACACTCATTAGCTGATCTTAGATCGAGATTGCCTTTTTATATTTAATCAGATCCTAATTATCCAAATGCTATTTCCTTGGAAGCATTCATGATTACAATTCTTCTGGGATTAGCCAGAACCTGTTTACTAACAGGCAACAAAGACCCCTTTACTGAACCCTACTCACTGGAGTACCTGCCTGCTCTTAGACTCTTGGAACTGCAGGGTCTGTATGCCTGACGATGGGTGACTGCGCTCAAAAGCTTGCTAAGAACTTTTTTCCCCAACTACTCAGTTGTTCTAGTAAAAGATATCGCATCTACTCAAAGAAACTTGCCTGCCTTGGCTCCACATATGCAGCAAGCTAGGCTAGGCACAACAGGTGCCCACAGAACTTGTTTCCCCAGCAATAAGCATACAATCCGTCTCTGCTCACCCTCAGAACAGGAGAGAATCTGGGCACCTGCAACTAGGAAACGAACTTCTTTGCCCAAGCCAAATTGTTAATCTGTCATGCAGGAGCTTCTCTGTGGCACGATTTTTAGTCAACCTGCAGCCCTCCTGTTGTGGAGCCTACTCAGATGGAAACAAAAAGAGGGCCAGAGGAGTGAACTGGTAACCCCACCTTTTACTTTATGCATCCCTTAGCTGGAAGGGATAGCTATTAGGCACTTCCCAGTACCAGGAAAGTAAACTGGTTTCTTGCCCCTCAGAAGAGCCAGGTAAACCCAGCTGGCTGACACATGCAGGCAAGTTCCAAAAGGACCTAAGAAACCATGGCCCCCCTGGAGGCATGTCAGGGTCCAAAATTCACCTTTCATATTTTTCTAAGCACCATTTCCTCTCCTAAACCCAAGGATCTGTATCCCAAGGGTTCAGCCTCTGGTAAGTCCCAGTCCCAGCTCAGTGATTCTAACCCAGTGCACTGGAGCAGCACAGCACTTGGGGAGATAGCATATTCCAAGTAAAAACCTGGGACACAGCACACAACTCCTACTCCTGCATTACACTAGCAGTGGCTGAATCGTGAGCATGGCCCTCCAACATAATCCAGGTGCACAGGCACATGTGGGGCACAAAATGGAAGCCAGGCAGGGAAGGGAAGGCAGCAGCAACCTTGCTTTGGATCATGAACTATGTGGAGATACCAGCACTCACAGACCAAAGAGGCAGTGCACTACTAGGTAACCCTTTCCACCAAGGATCCCCAAGTGCCTTACAAATAGTAATTTGCCAAGTCACCCACCCCCTGGCAGGCCTTACACACACGGGACATGCTAAAGAGCTTGTCCCAACATCATGGGCAGTGATTCTCCCAGTACATGCTAGTTTGTAGCTGCTCTCAGTTGGCTTTTCCAAATGACACTCGCTGCTGGCTGGGACAAATCAGTGTCCTCAGCAGAGGGCAAAGGAAAGAAAGAGATTTTCCTTTGCCAGGCCAGGCACCTTGCAGAGCCATCTGTTTCTGTAGTCACAGGCAGGTCAGAAGCACCTTCCCTCAGGGAGCCCTTGCCACAGCAGTCTCTGGACCCAGCCGGACCTCTGCTCCACAGCAAGGACACAAGCAAACTCTTTCCAGCCAGCTCCCACCCCGAGCTACACTTCCCCCTTGCCAGGCTATGCTTTCTTCCTTCCTAGCTGGTGTCCGTTACAAGGGCAGATGGTGGAGCTCACCGCAGCTCCTCAACTCCTTCCTGCCCAGCGCCCCGGGGACCTGCCCGAGGCGCTGCCGGCTGGCTCCGCACGTAGATCCGCCAGCAGAGGAGCGGGGGCCAGGCTCGCGTGTACACGGACAGGCGCGTTTCAGAGGAGCCGCGCGCGGGCCACAGGGCGCTGGGTGCCCGCGAGCGCCGACTCCCCGCCGAAGGGGCGCGGGCGTCTCCCAGGGGAGGGACCCTCCGGCCGCTCGCCCCACGCGCTCGCGGACGTAGGCACCTCCTTGCAGCTGGGCAACGCGACACCTGGGCGCCCAGTGGTTTCAGCGGAGCTCGGCGGCACCTCCCCGAGCGAGCACGAGGCCGCCACGGCCCGGCACAGAGCGCTGGGGCCGCCCACCCGCCAAGCCTCCCGCTTCAGGCCAGCCTACCCCCAGCATACACTGCGGGGCGCGCCCTAGCCCTTTGAGAAGGAAGCCCCGCCTCCCCGCGCGCCGTCACATCCGGCGCGGCCCAAAGATGGCGGCGGCCGGGCGCCTGGGGCGGGCTTGGTAGTTGCGCTCGGCTCCGTCGCGGGGCCTCTCTGGCGCCCCCTGCCGGTGGCCGGGCCTGGCGAAGGTGAGGCGGGGCGCGCCGGGCAGGGCCAGGCCCCGGGCAGCCCAGCAGCGGGGGTGCCCTGGGCGGGGGGCGATCGGCCCGGAGATGGGGCAGGCCCCGGCCCACTGCCCTCGGTGACTGGTGCTCGGTCCCCCCGCAGGTCATGGACGGCTCTTTCGTGCAGCACAGCGTCCGCGTCCTGCAGGAGCTGAACAAGCAACGCGCCACAGGCCAGTACTGTGACGCCACCCTGGACGTGGGCGGCCTGGTGTTCAAGGCACATTGGAGTGTCCTGGCCTGCTGCAGCTGCTTCTTTGAGAGCCTCTATGGCTTCGGCCCCTCCAGCAGCATCATCCTTCCAGAGAGCTTCGCTGAGATCTTTGCCCTGCTGATGGACTTCTTCTACACCGGGCATCTGGCGCTGACGGCTGAGAACCGGGAGAAGGTGTTGGCGGCTGCCAAGGAGCTCTGCGTCCCTGAGGCCGTGGCGCTGTGCCAGAGCTTCAGGCCAAAACGCAGCGAGGGCAGTGCCCAGGTCTGCCAGCTTCCACAGGAGCCGGCTCCCGAGGAAGATCTCAATGGCCCCTCAAAGGCCGCAGACTCGGATGCAGAAGAAGCTGCCAAAGCAGCGGCTAAAACCCCTACTGCTGGTGAAGCCAGCCCTAGCCATTGCATGCGGAGAGCCAAACTAACACAGGGACCAAGTGAGAGCCCTTCTCTTCTTAAGGGAAGGCTTAAAAGGGCTGTTAAAACAAATTCAGGGGAAATAAAGAGCTCCCAAGAATGTAAAGAACTAAAAAGGCTGCCTAAAAGAGGAGGCACCGAGGACAGAGACATCAGTAACAAGGTGGCGTGTGGAGCATGTCCTACTGGGATTTCCTTATGATCAGCAAAGATAACACCTTCAAGTTGAAGTGGGGAGGGAGTGGATCCTGAGAGCTAAGCATGACCCTAGTGCTTGCTAATCCTGTAGATGCAGCAGGTGTCGAGACAGGAGGGGGACTGGCCAAAGCACAGGGCTTGTGCTCAGGTCAGAGTTCTGTTTCTGGCTCTGCTGCGGCATTGTAGCAAGACCCCTGGGGAGGTCTTTTAATCTGTCGGTCCCGGTCATGGTCTCATAGGGTTCAAGGGCAGAAGAGACCATTCAGTCTGACTTCTTGTCTGTCGCAGGCTGCTAAATTTTATCCAGATTCATATATGGGCCTAATGATCTTACTTGGACTAATTGTTTTCAGTCTTTGGGAAACTAAACTGTCGTGTGCCATTGGCAAAGAGGCAGTACTTTTTCCTCTTCTGTAAAGTGGGTATTATGCTAGCCCATGCCCCAGGGGCGTGGAGGTGTTAGTAATTACATTTGTAAACCACTTAGTGTCCTACACATGAACATTCTGCAGACACACAAAGTATTCTTTGTATTGGTATTGTTTTTTAATTTCCAGGAATAAAACCTCAGTGCCTGTAATTCTCAGGTTTTATATCCACAAAAGAAGAGACGGGACACCTCTAAAAATAATAAAATATCATTAAATAATTTTCAGGTTGGGAACTTTGAAGAAATATCTCCTTGTGAAGCTTACATTGGCACTTTGAGAATCCCTGCTGCAGGAGGCCAACAAAACAAATGGGGTGGGTCAGGCTATAACAGTTTGTATCTGGTGCAAACTTAGATAAGGATAGCTTCCAGGAACTGGCAAAATTAGAATTATTTCAGTCTGTGGGAACAGTGAAGGCAGGTTGAGTTTTTAAATCAAACTACTCGGCAAATTGCTAACTACAGGTGCAGCGAAAGTGGTGCTTTTTAGCTGGGATGGGTATCTACTGTAAAACATCAGAACGAGCTAAATACCTCTATACAGACAGGCTTTGTTTCTTGGGAAGTATCAGATGTTCAGTTGAGCCCATTGATTATTATATTTAAGTTTCTTGATGTCAGATATTTGCACTTCCCATAAGCTCCAGCTTTTATAGTATATTGCTGTACCACTGTAGACATTGTTTCAGTTCTCTATCAGGTGTCAATGAGTTAAGGTAATGGCCTCCCTGTTCTGTCACAGTGGGAAATACAAGTTGTTCAAGATCCTGATGATGTAACGGCAGAAGATTATGGAGTAGTTCATAAGGAAACGGATGAAGATTACATTCCCAAGAAGAAGAACTTGAGGACCAAAAAGAAATCAAATTTGGCAAAAAAGCCAAGCAGTTCTGAGACTGCAGGGAACACTGAACAGTCAGAGGCTGGGACTCCTGGGAACAGAAAAGGTACATCTGTGCCAGTTGAATGCCCCACATGTCATAAAACGTTCCTCAGCAAATATTATCTAAAAGTGCACAACAGGTAAACATTCTGACTTTTATTCCTGTACCTTTAACCCAGTCAGGGACCTATATTCCAGCAGGTTTCTGGCATGGCTGTGCTGTGCAGAGTGTTCGTGCTGTGGAACTGGATGCCTTGAGTCCATTACAGAACTTGCTTCATAACTTAAGTTTGTCACTATAAGCATGTCTGAAGCAATTGAGCCTCAAGAGCACTCACTACAGGCTAGAGTCTTCCTATGCTATGGGAAGCAGTTCCAGAGTGAAAACCTCAACATGCTGGTGCTGGGGCTCCAGAAGGGCGGAGGCAGTGGGCTTGGGCCTTTCCCTCTGGTTATAGTGTTGGTTTTAGTTACATTTTTGTGTCTTTAGGCAGCCTAGAGGGGAGGTCAGTTCCTCCATATAGAGCCATGCACTCACCTATGACCTTATATGCGCTTGCTGAAGCACTGCACCCCACTTTTGGCTTTGTGGAGAATGTGGATTGGAGGAACAGCTTCCTGAAAGGAGCTAATTTTTACTTAATTCTGGAATGTTTCTAAGTGTTTGAATAAATAACATGTCTCAGACTTGTCCTGCTCTCACAGGTTTTAGATCTATGATCCCAAAGTCATGGTTTGTGAGCATGTGGGCTGCAGATACAGGCAAGAGCTGTTAAGGTATTGGGCAAACTCATGCGTAGAGCCTTCTGAACTCTAGTTATCACAACCAGGTAAAAGAAAAAGTACTTGTAGTAGCTGACTGGAGGCCTTAGCTCTGAGTGGCAAGTGAGACATGGATTTTACAGCTGACAACTAAGGCCAAAATACAATGTAGTGCCCTCTAGCAGCAGAGATGGGGCATCTATTCTTTGAAATGCAAACACAGTTCAGTGCCATGGCCTTGGTTAAACAGTTCAGCATATGTGAGGGAGCAGAAGATGGCTGTATTCTGGAGGAGTCAGGGTAAAGCATTCTGAAACAAAGGAGTCTCTCAAACACCATAGGATCAGCAAAACAGCTAGCTGCCTGTGAGGGCAGCTTTCATATCCTAGCTGATGTGTTTGGGGGAAATATTTGATGCATGAATTCAAAACGCATTTCATCCTCTGGTCTCCATCCCCAGCTTGAGATAAGCAGTAATTCACAATCCACTTTTTAAAGCATATTGCAATGATTGCCCAGAGGTGACGGTCCCCCTCTAGCCTCCAGGCATGTTCAGTTATCTTTAAAAAATAACAAGCCTTTTCATAACCAAGAGCCATTGAATGTGGATTGGGCAGACTTTCTCAGTATAACTTAAGATTGCTCTGGGAGTGGCTTCCAAGCCTATCATGGGTAATACCCCCCTGCTGTCAGATGGGGCCTAACAGCTGCTTTTGTATTCCTTTTAGGAAGCACACTGGAGAAAAGCCATTTGAATGTGCCAAATGTGGGAAATGCTATTTTAGGAAGGAGAATCTGCTGGAGCATGAAGCGAGAAACTGTATGAATCGCTCAGAGCAGGTACCTATAGGATCCAGCAGCCCACCCTCTGTAGGGGAGGTGCAGGAGGCTGCCATAATGGCATTGTTAAAGTAGTAACTCACATTTATCATGCTTCCAGCCACCTGCTTTGTTCATATCCTGCCTGGAGTTATAACCTGAGCTGCCTGCCCAGAGCAAGTCTTATTCTGACTGCTAAGAATGTGTCTTAGTCAGATGGTAAGAGGCTAAAGACAAGAGAGGGTAAAAAAGACCCTGTTCAGATTACAGAGGCTTTTCATAAAAAGGGGATGTTACATGAATTTGCCTAATGTGCTGACAGGTGTAATAAATGCCCTGTTCCTCTGTATAGGTTCCTGTTGTGGAACAAAAGAGGGAGAAAAGAATCCCTCTGATAAGCCAACGTCCCCTCACTAGGAAACCAATCATAGGCCTGACTTATGTTCCTTATGTGATGGTCTGTTAGTTCTGCTATTTTGGTAGATACTTAACTTGACTGAGGGCCACCATCACTATTTCCTTCAGCTAAAAGCAGGAACAATCACCACTATTGAAACAGAAATGCAATTTTCGCCCCTCCTGCATCGTGTGCTGCAGCTCAGATCTGTGTTGAAAGGTGTATTAGGCAGGCCTGGGCCTAATACTCATTTTGCGTTGTGTGATGTGCATAGTCACTACGTAATCTTGTGCTGAGCTTGGAGTTTTCAGATTAGCTCTTAGAATTCGGTGCCAGGATGTCCTGTGCACTGTGAAGAAGCCTAATGTTTATATGTCACATGCTAATCAATGTAATCACCAGGCACCCAAACAGTCAGGTCAGCTTTTGGATGTGCATTCAGTTCCTTTACCAGGGCTTTATGGTCTGCCCTTGAGCTTGATCTGTGTCCTTCCTTTCCTGCTTCTCCATAGTCAGAACTGCCCTAACCTCAGTTTCATTTACTTACCCTCTTATCTCTTTCAGGTTTTCACTTGCTCGGTCTGCCAAGAGATATTTAAGAGGCGAATGGAATTACGGCTACATATGGTGTCACACACCGGGGAAATGCCATATAAGGTCAGCACAGTGTGCCCTTGAGCATTCCTGGGAGTTGCTGATAGATGCTGTTGCTGAAAGGAAGGGAGACATGCTGTGCAGATGTGCCTTTCTATTCTGGGGTGGAGGAACTGCCCCCACGCAGCCCATCATGACACTTAACTCCTGGTATCCAGACTGGCTCCAAGAGTTGAGAGCAGGGCAGTACAGTGCATCACACACCTTTATTCTGGGGTGGTTTGCTTTCATTGGGTGCATGTCCCAGTATAGCAGCCACCTTTTATTCTGGGCCTTCGTCCTGATACCCTAATCTCTATATATCACAAATCCATTGACTCTATACCTCACTGCTCTCCTCTCCCTGCAAGGGAGATGGTCCCTCTGGGAGGGCATGCAGCACTGTGCAGAAAGGCTGTGGGGTGGACACAAGTGTCTAGGGCATGCCTGGGGCTGGGAGTCTAGTATGTTATGGTATCGGAGGCTTCTGGAGGAGAGTTGTCTTCTATCTTCTTCCTGTTTGGCTAATTCCCTGTGGCTGCTCTGCATTACTGAGGCCAGAAACTCCTTTAATTACTGTAACAGCAGCTCTGGAAATGGCCAAAAGCTGACTTTTCCTCCTGTGTTTCAGTGTTCCTCCTGTGTCCAGCAATTCATGCAGAAAAAGGATCTGCAGAGTCATATGATCAAGTTACATGGTGCTCCAAAACCACATGCGGTAAGGGGGAGAGCAGGGTGGACCTTGAGAGAGAACCTGGCATGGGGCCATGTCAGTGCTAGACTGCATAACAGGAGTGACAAATATTCTGGGAGTGACAGGAAAATAAGGCTCTGTACAGCAGAGAGAAGGGTGCCATAAGTTCTGAGGACTTGCTGGGAATAAACCCCTGGGAATAACATACGCTAAAGTGACACCTTTATCTTGACAAACAGGCCACAGAGCAGAGGCTCTGAAAATGGGATTTCTGTTTTGGATGGCTGCATCTTAGCAGGCACATCACCAAGGGTGGGTTCAGGCTGTGCCACAGCCCTTCCCTTGTTGCTCAAGGAGGGCTCCCTTTCCTGGCACGCTTTGCATTGGCACCAAGTGTGGTTCTGTATAAGACCACACTCAGAGCTGTCAGTGATTTGGCTGACTGCTTCTGCTCCATGCTAAAGGACTCTTCCTACCAGCGGATGCCTTGGGACTGGCTCCTGGTTTGAGGAGTTTGTGGCAGGGCTAACTAAGGCCAGCTTCTGCCCTGGCCTTGCAGTGCTCCACCTGCTCCAAGTGCTTCCTGTCACGGACAGAGCTGCGCTTGCATGAGGCATTCAAGCACCGTGGGGAGAAGCTGTTTGTCTGTGAAGAGTGTGGGCACAGGGCCTCGAGTCGCAATGGCCTGCAGATGCACATCAAGGCAAAGCACAGGTAAGGAGAGTGGCCCAGCAGTCCTGTACATAGTTACTCCCTTCACCTGGGGCTGCGTCAGATTTTCCTTCCCTGCAGGGCTTGGAGCTTCCCAAAGGAAGGTCCTGGATGTGGTCATTTTGAAGCATCCAGGAGATAGACTAGGTGGGGCTGATGTGAGTGTCAGCTTCCTCTAACTTGAGTGCTTTGACATGTAGAGTAGTACCGAGAATGGCCAACAGCCATCTCTGCAAAACTTAACCAACGCTGCCCCTCCCCTGAAAGCTAAAGCTTGTTTGGCCCTCACTGCCTTAATGGCCTTGGCTATTATGGAAGCCACTTAGCTGTGACTTGTTGCTCACCAGCAGGTCTCCTCATCTCCAGTCCCATATTTGGGGTCCCACAACTAGCTGCAACATGGGTGGGTGAAGAAGCTGTGGTCACTTCCTTGTGCCTAGAGGAGATTGTGTGAGGATGTTCGTAGCCATTCCTGGACCTCCACCAGTGCCTCTGGTTGGCATAGGTTTGAAATAAGGTTCCAGTGAGGAGCTTTGGAACTGCTGTGAAAGCTAACCACTCACCAAGGCCCTGCCCCATCTGGTAGAGAATGGGGGAGGGACATTCCCTGAGCAGGGAACTCTGCAGGCAGGACCCTACCGCGTTCTTGCTGCTTCCAGGAATGAGCGCCCTTACGTCTGTGAATTCTGCCATCATGCCTTCACCCAGAAGGCCAACCTCAACATGCACCTGCGCACACACACAGGGGAGAAACCCTTCCAGTGCCACCTCTGTGGGAAGACCTTCCGCACGCAAGGTACGCAGAGGGGCCCAGCCATGCTGCTTTTCAGTCTGCTCTCAGGAGCAGAGCCATGTGATGCCTGTCCTGCTACTGCTTGGACCCTGCCCCTAGCACTTTCATAACCTGAGACCTTCAGAGGAGGGTACTTGATTCAGTCCCTGCTGAGTTTCTTCCTGGCTCTAGCACTTCCCAGTTTGGGCTGTGCTGAGACTGTGATGCTGCCTCAGCAGTAGAATCTGAAAAGTCTAACAGGAGCTAAGCACTGTGAGTGAGAGCAGGAAGAAGTGGTTTGCAGTAGCGAGGGTGGGTGGTAGCTGCTTGTGAAGGACCAGCTCTCCAAAGAGCATGCTGGGAATGCTGCTTATAAAAGCAAGATCTCACAATACAAAATTTGCTTGTAACCAACCTAAGGAAGTAGCAGGTACCTAAGGGAGAACCTGGTAGCCAACCTGTGAGAGATGGGGACTGGTGTGGTAGTTTGTCAGCCCAGAGCTGAGCCATCCCCATCTTTCTCTGTCCTTCTTGTTAGCGAGCCTGGATAAGCACAACCGCACACACACAGGTGAGCGCCCATTCAGCTGTGAGTTCTGTGACCAGAGGTTCACGGAGAAGGGGCCCTTGCTGAGGCACGTCGCCAGCAGGCACCAGGAGGGGAGACCCCACTTCTGCCAGATCTGTGGAAAAACCTTCAAAGGTAATCATGTGCCAGCAGGACTGAGGGCCATGTAAGAGTCTGGAGGCCCCACTTGCCCTGAGGCTTTTTGTATTAACTTGGGGCACATGTGCAGCTGCCTGGTGGGGAAGTAGGGCAGCCGGATAGTGATAAACTAGGATGGACTGGCACAGTAAACAGAGGCTTCAGCACAGCTCTTTGCTAGAAATCTCTTTTCCTGACATCATGGGAGAGCAGTGATAGCAGGCTGTTCCCTGCCAGGGTAATGCTTACAGCATGGTTTGGGTCCATGGCTTATGACTATGCAATGCTCAGACCAGCCCGCCCTTCCCTGTATATTACATCTGGCTTCTGACTTTTTCTCAGCTGTTGAACAGTTGCGTGTCCACGTTCGCAGACACAAAGGAGTGAGGAAATTTGAATGCACTGAATGTGGCTACAAGTTCACACGACAGGTATGGGGGATTTTCTGATTCCATTAGTAGGTATGCCCTGAGGCAGCCCAGGCCTTGACCCCATCAACAAAGCCCTTCTCTGGAGCTAGCCAGAATCTGAACATTCAGAAAACCAGTCTTGACAGACCATAGGGGAGCAGGAGGAGTGGCCTGGTCAGAGGACAAACACCTCAAAAGGACCCAAATGTAATCAAACAACTGCACAGATAAGCTAAGTGAGAGCAGTAACGGGGCAGGTTTCTGAAGTTAAAGCTAATCTAAAAAGCAGTCTTCTGCCCTTGTCCTTTAGCTGTGCAGGATAAGAAATCAGGGATCCTGGTTTCTCTGCTAAAAAAATTTTCAGATATATATAATGGCATTAGATTTCAATTGTAGAAAAGCAGATTTTGGAATTTGTGTGTGTGTCTCTCTCTCTCTCTCTCTCTCTATATATATATATATAATCACTTGAACACAGTGTTTTATTGATATATCTTCAATTTTAAAGCAATTTGGAAGCCTTCCAGTGCCTCAATCATTATGAAATAAAAAAACAAAATTAAATGCCAAAATATATAAATATTTACAATTTTATCATAGAAATTCAGCTCCCCCCTGCCCCTTTTGCTCACCGGGATGCTGGTCTAGCTGTGGCTGTTGCTTCCACTGCTTTGTGGTGCTGAGCAGCCCCTGATACGCTGGTGCCCTGCCCCTGCCGTTGCTGCTCACTCCTGGCCCAATCTTGCTACCACCCCCACTCCCAGCCTTACTGGTGCCTCTCACTCCTGACCCAGTACCCCCAGGCCCCAGCCCCCCTAGCATGTAGGGAATGGAGTGGGTGTGTGGGGAAGGGAAAGTGTGGGCACAGGTGACACTTGGAGGGTGCGGGGCAGTGGGGGACACAAACAACAGTTGGGGCAGCCAGGAGGGGGCTGACAGGGCTGCAGCCCAGCCAGACCAACTCCAGGCAGGAGCTGCCTCCATGGCTCAGCAGGTGGGACCTGGCCCAGGAGTGCGGTCAGGGCTGCATGGTGATGGTGGCAGTGTGGAGTTGTACCCCTTGCTGGGTGGGTTTGTACAGAGCACCTCATCTTGATTGCCATGGTGGCACGGTGCTCCCTTTTATGCTGGATTCCACCTGCTGGGCTGCAGAGGCAGCTCCTGCCTGGAGCTGGTCTGGCCAAAGTGCAGAAATCCGTGGGGGCACATGTCCCCCCCCAACCTGGGTCTTCCTCTCCTTCCAGCCCCCATAGAATCACTTGGAGGGAGCTGCAGGAGCTGGTCTCCACCATGCTGCCTGGCTGCCATGTGCTTGTGTGTACACTCACATCCATGTGGTGTCCCCTGCTCCCCACAGTCCCAAGCAGACCCTTGCCTACCAGAATTCTGCCAGCCTGCAAGGGGAAACTTGTGGCTTTTCTCCTTTAAGGAGAAAATCTGTGTTTTTCCATGGCAAACAGAAAACCTGGATCCCTGCAAATCACCTGACAGGCTGCCCCTCATAAAGTAGTGACGTAAAGATACTCAAGTTAGCTCAGCTACACGTAGCATTGTAATTGCATGAGTGTGCTGGCTGCTTGTACTCTGCCGAGAAGCAGCTCCACTGTTTTTAACACTTGTACTTGCTTGCGTGCCTCATAATGGCACTGCAGCAGGTTGTCTTGGCTTACTGCCAGATCTAGTAGGAAATCTTCAAGCAACTAGAGGTTTTCTTTTCCTAGCTCAAATTGCAAGGAGAAGGTGGCTAATGCCAGACTCTCACTGCTTTTCTTACAAAGGCCCATTTGAGGCGCCATATGGAGATTCATGACCGGGTAGAAAACTACAATCCGCGCCAGAGAAAGCTGAGGAACCTGATCATAGAGGATGAGAGAGCTGTTGTGGTAGCAATGCAAGCACCCCAAGAACTGGAGGTGGGATCTGCAGAAGTCATTGTGGAATCACTTTCACACAGCTCCCTGGCTGAAGAGATTCCTGTACAGAGACTGTGCTCAAATGAGGACTTCTCTACCACGGATGTTATTGAACAATCTCTTATAATTACAATCCCTGAAGACTGTGAAACATAACACTTGTATCCCCATGCCAACCAGAAAAAATAAAGCATTAGGTTGGACTGACTGCTTGCTAAGCGTATCGTAGAGTCTGGGCTCTCAGAACCTCAATATCACACTTAAAAACACCAACTACCTAGAGCAGGGGTTGTCAACTGGGGGTACTTGAAAAGGTCCCAGGGGGCACGCGGGTGGGGATGGAGCACCACCAACCTGCACTGCTGCCTCATAGGAACAGGGCCAGGGAGAGAGTAGGGTCTCACAGACACCGCGCTGCCACCACTCGCCACCCCATGTATGGCCACTTGCCACCAACCCCCCGGGTACATATTAAAAATGGGGCTGCCAGGGGTACACTTATTAAAATAGGCACGGGGGATAGGCAGCAACTATGACCATGTCCAAAGCACAGGTTGGGGAGTGCACGGGCGGCCAGGCTGGGGCCCCACTTACCTTCCCCTGCTCCTGGCTGGGCCACATGGTCAGTTGCTCACCACACAGGGGGCCTCAATCTGGCCCCCGCCTCTTCCCTCCCCCACAAATTGAACTGCTGGGGCTGGGGGTGATGGGTATGTGCATGCACACATGCCCAGCTGTCCCCCTAACCAAGGATCAACCCAAAGAGGCTCTGGGATCTGTCTGTCTATCGGGATCCCTGGGTTGGTGACCACTGCCATAGCTCCTCACTCTGGCAGTCCCTTTTAATTTATTTATCACCTACCTGTGCTGTCTTAAAAATCTTTTCCTGCAGACCTTGTCATTGTTAGCTCTTCTGTCCTCAACTCTTCCATAGCCTCTTGAAAATGTGTATAGTAGAGTAGGATGCAGTGTTTGAATAGCTGTACCAAAAAATAAAATCTTCCTATCTCTGCTCATATATCCAAGAATCTTACCATACTGCATGAGTTCATGTTGAGTTGCTTGTCTACTAGGACTTCCTAGGTCCTTTTCAGAGTTATTGCTTTTCACAGCACATCTCATTACGAGAGCATGATCAACTTTCCATGCTACAAAATGTGTAAGATGGCATTTCGTCCTATTGAAAGGAACTGAGCGTTCCCCAACTATCTGCCTCCCCACCTTCTTTACCAGTCTACCAATGTTTGTCCTCTGCAGTATGTTAGTGGTAATACAAAGTGATGGGACATCCTGCTCCTTGTAGAATCCACTGGAAGGAAACACCCATGCTCAGTGGGGAAAGGAAAGGTTTCCACTTGCTCAACACTGCAAGCTACAGTGCCTATGAACACATGGCTGGAGTGATATCGGTGCTGAATGGGTCACGTGCTGTTAAAGTATTCACATGTAAAATAATAGAAAATTCACCTAAGAGCTAGATGTGCATCAACCATAAAACACTTTAAAGGGGAATTCAGAATGGCTACAACTAAAGTAATTTTTTTTCTGTAAGTAACAAGAATAATAATAATGAGCTGGTGATATAAGAGGCAAGTGTACTGTGACCACCTGTTACCCTTCTCTTATCAGGACTGCTTGAAGTTTTGCTACAGCTGTTTAGAAGTAGCTGATTAGATTCCAGAATGGGGGAGAGGTACAGGACCTATGCTAAGAAATTGTGGGATGGATTTGTTTAAGCAATAACTTGGCAGCATCTTGGGCATACCAATCCTCACAAACTTTCCTCTCTTTTTAGAAAATATAAGCAAGATACTCGACTGACTTGAAGTAGGACTGCAATACTATCAATATCTGCAGTGCTACTAGTTCTCAGCCTGTTACCCGAGCCATGGAAAAGCAGTTTGGCATGAAGAGGTCATCAGTGATAAGACAGGAAAGGTTCTGCCTAAGCAAAGCAAAGAGGATTTGTAATAATAATAATACTTTTGTATTCTTATAAGCAATAAATGGACACCAGCAACAGAACATTTGGCTGTTGGTTCCCATACTGGTGCAGTAGGACAACTCTTTACTGTCTGCCCTTTATTAGCTGCCTTGAAAGTGACCATTTAGTCAGAAAGTATGCCTCTGACCAGCTGTGGGTCATGTAGCAGAGGCAAGCTAAACAGGTTCATAGTCAGTGAAAACTGAAAAAAATACTGAACTGCTTTATTTAGCTTGATTGTTTCAAGTTGAAAAAAACTACGAGGATAAAAATACAAAATCTGTCAATGTAAAATGCCTTTGCTTCAAAGGATGGCATTTAAATTGTACTTATTTTGGACACAATGCATTTACAAAAAATAAATACAAATCCATATAGTTATTTAGCTGGTTCTGAGCTTCAAGACAAAGTCCAGCAGTAAGCACTACAGTATGACATACTATACATATTAAGAATTTGGCATAAATACCTGACCATTGTACTATGCAAGTCAAGTTATAGGCAGCAATAGTTCCACACTTAGATGGACTTTAATAGAGGTTTTTAACTGTCACTAGATTAGCCACCAAGTTACTATTTCTTTCCCTACCACTCCACCCGCATGTGCTCTGTAGAAGAGGACCTGTCTTGAGGCTTGTTTAACTTGGCTCTTGCCCACCCCTGTGGTGCAGAATAACAGCGTGCACATCCATCTCTCCCCAAACTTCATAGCAGTTACCAGAAAAAGTGACATACTGAAATCCTGGTTATGGTACCAAAATGCTCCAGTGACTGGCATTCTCTCACTTGTCGGGCAGGACACCTAGTTCACTTTTCCTCAGCTGGGGCATTGGCAAGAGTTACTACTGTTACCCTGTACAGCTTCTTTACTACAGGTAGAAGTGCCCACCTGACAATCTCACTCTCAGCCCTCAGGGCACAAAGCCTAATGCAGATACAGAAACTGAAATGTGAAACAAAAGTTAATGCCTAATGCATTTATCAAATGCTTTTTAGTATCTGTGCTCCATGCTGAGGGTGAGCCAGATTAAACTCTGCCGTCATGTAACTACTCTATTACCCTGTCTCAAACTTTAAGGCACTGGCAAGAACACATCAGAATTTAAGAAAAGCCCAACCTGTGTATCATGAACATGTGGAACACTCTAAGTACATAACAAAGTCATTGTTGCATACTAACATATTTGAAAAAAAAAAACACTGTGTTTTTTGTGAACCTGCATCTTCCAAATAAAGAAGCCAAAAGCTTTGTGACTGAACATCTGGGTTCATGGCCTGTTGTTAAAATTTCAGTTCATAAAGTCTTTAGTGATGAAATCCATAGCTACAATCTCACCTACTGCTCCACTTCTTCATTCCTGCTGATGCTCGACTGGGCCACATTGACTTTTGAACTGAAAGTTGTTTTAGAGGAGCACTATCTGAGATGTTCCACCAGGTATGAAGCAAGGAGTTTCTCTTCTAATGAAACTTGCTTGTTTGGGTCAAATATAGGAAATAAAATGAAGCTCATTATATTACATACTTAAGTTGAAAAGCAGAACTTGCAAAGGCAACACTGCACCCTACACAGAATTAATTTTGATGGTGGATACACTTACAAGGCCCCCAGCTAGCATTTATCAACTGCTCAAATGCCAGCAACTATGGCACTGATGAAACTGCAAAAAAATCTCCCAGGCTTTTTAACACACAGAATCCATTTTTTAAATCATCATTTACCTCAGCAGTTCTTTATTATATTGTTTATCTACATATCCAATTCTGTGCAATACACTGCCAAATGCTCAGAAGTATGGTAGGGTCCCCAGGAAGCTCTTCTATATTTTCTACCTATCATCTTTTAAGTCCTCCTCTCCAAGAATAAAAGTCTGATCCATCTCCTTAAAGTGGCTAAGTCATGAGAACATGTCCTTTGCCTCTAACAGCATTCATGGCCCAGGGCCCAAGTGTTCAGTCCAGCACAAGTGCTTAGGGCTTGATAAGAAAGAGTCAAGTTAGTCTTTAGAGCTCACTTAGCATTAAGAACAAATAGCAAATAACCCCACTTTGACACAAGAACATGCTGCAGAAACTTCTCTGCATAGCCCAGCTGCTAGCTAAACAGTTTGATACAAACAGCAGCTTTATCGCAGTGTGGATGCAAAGAAAGAGGTTCTTTGCTAAAGGACTGAAATGTACTACCAGTCCCAAAGTGACCTGCCAGCCTGCCTCAGAGGGGAAAATGTGAAACTTTTCTAAAGAAACAGAGCTGTCCTCCAGGGAAGGGGCAGGAAACATGCAAGCATTTTAAAGCAACAAACATATCTGAAGGACTGAAACGTGGGTTTTTTAAAGTCAATTACACATACACTGAAGGCTGTGGGGGGGAATGTGACATCCCACCAATTCAACCCTGCATGAGCTTTTCACACCACTGCCACATGGTATATGTTCTGAGTGAAAGCCTGAACAGTGATGAAAGGCTATGGTGGTGCAGTATATTTAGGGCTAGATAGTTAATCCTCGTGTTTTCTTGTATGTGGAAAGGAACTTCTCTTGCCAATGTGGTTTGAGAGGGTCCATCCTCTTCCAGAACATTGTGCAGAGACAGGCCCAGGGCAGACCATGCTAGACCCATCCTTCCAACAGGAGGGGCCTGGGGCATTAAGAGACTTTGGTCCTGTCTGTCTTCTGTGTCTACTTCCAGAGAACAAACTAAGAAGAAAGGAATCTGGTGGCAAATGTGAAGTGTGAAATGGAAAGATGCTGACTGCAGGATCCTTGTGAAAGGTGTCTAATCACAAACTGTTATGCAACCCTGAAAGAGTGACTATGGTGCTTAAATTACAAGTGATATTTAAAATGCCTGTTTTCTTCAGAGCTTGCCTCAGAGCTGGTTCATGGGTTACACTGAACCTTCTCACTTTGCAGGAAAGGGCTGAGGGACACTGCATCCAAAGAGGCTTCTAACTTTCTACCATCTATGTTTCTACAGCAACATTTTAATCTCTGAGGATTTTCACTCCTCTACTTGCAATTACGAATCGGTACGTTTCAGTCTCCAAGCACCAGCTGGCTTCTGCCCCATCTCATAACGACACTGGTTATCTGTAACGAATGCACTTTAAGCCACAGGAACGAGAGGTTTTACAGCTAACGTAATTCATTCAGATTCTGATTCTGAAGATGCTGGTGCTGCCTGTTCAGGTTAATGGTATTATCCAGAGTGATGCCATCATCCTCCTGGGTAGTTTCTGGCATGAACTGTCGGAATATACTGACGCTGCCGTGCCAGAAGGTGGGTTCAGGAAGCCGGCCCACTATACTCCATGTTCGAATTTCTGGATCATAAGCTTCCAACACATATGAAAGTTCAAATGTGTTATCGTAGCCACCAGAGACGTAGAGCTTCCCACCAAGCACGGCCACACTACCCCCAACATGAACCTAGAATTAGAAAGAAAAGAGTTTTGGCCATTTTGATAGACAGCCCAGGATCAAATCTGGCCAGCAGTCTTAATTTGAATTCTCTGTTGGCCTGATAACTGCTGAATTCACAATGGTAATAGACACCAGTAGGTGATTTAGACCTACCAAACTCTGACCTTGGAGAGTCTGACCCACAGGTTTCTAAGCCTCACTTATAATCAGGGAACCTGGTTTTCTCTGATAAAAAAAAATCCCCTGTTTTTGGATTATGTATATTTAATCCAAAAACAGGGTTTTTGGTTTTGTTTTTTTAAATCAGAGAAAACCAGGATCTCTGCTTATAATTGTGCTGGCAGCATATCACAGCAAAACTGACCAGGGTCAAGCTTCGCTGAAAGCCAAACAGCATTAACTTCCACTAGGGAAACTATGGTTCAAGAATCATGAGACAAAGCAAAAAAACTGTGTCACCACTCTGCAGCACTATCCTGGGTTGGCTAAGTAGTTCCATTTGCTATCTGAACGGCAAATGCTTTGAAGCAGACTTTTTCTAGCTTTGGTATAGAATGGAATATATCATTACCATTCACTGAATTTCCTTTGTGCCTTGTGGAATATACATGGTCATTCCTTGCCTTGAGAAGGTCATAATCCAAATCAAGGACATTATTTTCAACCATTACCAATAGTTTTTATAATGAACTCCCTGTTAGTGTACTACCTGAAGCATGGGAGGTATTTTGTCCCATTCATTCTTCACTGGATTATAAACATCCACTTCAGCGGAATCATCTCTGTGGAAGTAAAAAAGGAAACTAGTAGTCAGATCTAAAACCTTCTCCACCTCATCAAGCACCTGATAAAACAGGGGTAGGCAATTAGTTGGGCTCAAGGGCCACATGAGGAGCTTTGATGTGCTGTTGCAAGCTGGGTCAACACCCCTCCCCCAGCAACTCACCAAAACTCCCTATGGGGCTGTGGGCAGGTGGGGAGCAGTGTTCAGGAGCAGGAGGGGTGGGCAGGACTGACATCATGGGGCCAAGTCACAGGATGGTGACAGCTCTGGGGGGGTGTAGGAAGGGCATATGTGCGGGAAGGGGGCTGCCCAGATGCTAGGTCCCAGGGGCCTGCCATGCGTGTGGGGAGGGAGCTTCCTTTTACATAAGCAGGGGCAAGATCAGGTGCAGAAGCTGCCACTGGATAAGTGTTGAGCAGAGCAACACCTGGCCACAGTCACACCGGAAACAGCCCTACCAAAAGCTATGTGCTGGCCAGGACCAGGCTGCGGGTGCCAGCAGGAGCCCGGCACAGGCTACCCCAGCATAAGCGGGTGGGGCACTGCCTCGTGTAATGCTGTGAGGGTAGCCATGGGCCAGATCCAGTCTGCTAGTGGGCTGGATCCAGCCATGGGCCATACGTTGCCAACCCCTGTGATAAATCCATCTCAACTAGTCTGAAATGCTACATTTACTTTTTTCTTCCAGAGTTGCATTCCCAAATCCACATGCAAGTTGAGCAAATGCCACCTGCAAGGGGATGTGGGGCTTGATGCACACCTTAGCTCCAAGCATCTGTTTTTTGTATTGCAGCATCATGGCCAGCCCAGGAAAATAAATAGGCAGAGACCAGGAACAAGTGAAAAAGGGCTAGCAATGACTTCTAGGCTACATTATTATACTAAGTCTCCTGCAGATTCGGTACTAATGAAGTGGTACAAAGAGCCTGGAGACCATTTTCCTGCTTCTCCCAAGTCAAAGCTGCATGCTCTTTAATAAGTATTTTGTCATTTGATGTTTAAAAGGTTACCCATCTAAACCAGCCAGTTGCATGTTGAGAGCAGTAATCAAGAGACAAACAGAATGAACACAGATCATCCATGCCATGTTGCAGCATCCCTGTTTGTACGACTGCCCGACTGCTACTCAGTCTTGGTGCATGCACAATTCATATACCGGTTCCCTTGATTTATGCAATACACGCATTCCCAGAGAACAGCACATAAATTGAATTTGGATAAAGAGAACCCACTTTATAATGTAACAAATAGGGATACATTTCCATGGCAGTGAGGGAGGGAGGGAGCAAGACAAGGGAAGGGGCAGGGGGAGGGGTACAGCACAGCTTGTTGGCAGCCCCTGGGGCTGCAGCAGGCAGCAAAACAGCAGGAACTGAGAGTGGGTGCAGGGGGGCATGGC
>NW_017728926.1:1570499-1583942 GCF_001723895.1 Crocodylus porosus | reverse complement strand
GGGGGAGGAGGAGGAGGAGCCCCTGGATCTGAGTGTAGGACTACAGCAGGATGCTGCTGCAGGCTGGGGCCGGCGGCATCACTAGGCTCTCCCCAGAGCTCGGCAGGCAGGTTGTGAGGACTAGGGCAAATTTTGGATTGGCGGCAGCCTCCACCTGCCACCACCTGCATGGAGCACCGGGAAGAGCCCAGTGGTGCAACCAGCCCCAGCCTGTCGCGGCAGCCTGCTGTTGTTCCCTGCACAGATTTGGGAGCCTGCTCCTGCGCCCCACCCCCAGGAAGAGCCTGGCACAGCCCCCCCCCCAGCCTGCAGCCCTCCTGGGGGATGCGTAGCAGCAACAGCTGCACCCTCCCATCCCACAGCCCTGCCCCCCACACCCACTCACAGTTCCTGCCACTTTGCTGCCTGCTGCAGCCCAGGGCCTCCACTTCTTCCCACTCACCCCAGTCCCTGCAGGAGCAGCTGATGCTAACTGCCTGCAGCCGCTGGACTGCACTGTGCCCTGAATCTATGCAGAAACCTTCCTTTCCTGCCCTAATCTGACAGCAAAGGCACGTATGGAGGAAGGAAGATGCTCACAAAAATTGAATGATTACACATCACCTTATTTAGCTCTCAGTTCTTGAGTCCCCAAGATTCGAAACTAAGGGGCTCTGCTAGGGGTTCTCTGCTACTCCCCACCTACCCCAGCTGCTGCACCAGACCCTGGGAGCAGCCAACACCACCTGCCTGCACCATGGCATGGTGCAGCCCAGGGGCTGGGGTGAGTGAGGAGAAACAGAGCCCTAATTGCATAAGAGTGAATTTACTATACATATAAGGAATTTTGGGTAGAAAAAAGGTGACAGCATAAGAGCAAATTTGCATATATGGAATCTGCATAAATTGAGGGAAACCTGTAAGAGTAGCCCTGAGAAGTTTCGGCATGCTTGGTTTTTCACAATCCAATCTGAAAACATGTTTGTAAACAACTATTCATGTTCATAATCTGTACTTGCTTCCTGAAGATCTTCATTTTGCAAAATAACAAGTGCCTAAGAATCTTGCAGGAATCCAACTGTGTCCTGGGGTGATTCAAACTCTCTTCACCGTAAGTTACCACTAGAAGTATCCCTGCTGGGTTGGAACTTCAACCAGTACCAAGTTTAGATGGAGTGAGGGAAATAAAGGAAGGACAAGAGACCTGTAATAGAAGAACTAGCAGCAGCAGTATAATCCCACAAGGCTTGACTCATTCCAGGCATGAGGCAGACTTGTGACAGCAACAGGTGAGGGGTGTTTGTGACACAAATGTGCTTTGCTGACACAAGGATATGCAAAGAACAAGGTCAGGGCAAAAATCTAAACCCAAGAAAGTCATAATAAGAATAAAAGCTGACAGACAAAAAGATCCATAAGCTTTTGCTTAATTATATGTTTTTAACCCACTGATTAGTTTCAGTTTCCATTTTTAAATGGCTCATTTTCAAGATCTAAATTATCCTGCATTTGATGAAAAACTGTTAACAGAATTCCATTTAAATGGTGTAGCCATTTCTGATGGCATAATTCTACTTTTGGCTATAAAATCCTTAAATAAGAGTTAACATAACGAATGACAGCAGAAAAAAAGAGTTTAAGATGAGCATTACTAAGGTGTCATCCCCTCCCCCCCTTCAAGTATTAAGTCTTTCTGAGCAGTCATATGCTCTGGTGGTGACAGAGATGACGACTGGTTGCTTAGCCAATCCAAGTGATAGGAACAAATGTGAATGCAATAAGATGAAATAAACAAGACAACCCTGCAAGAATCCCATAGCAACACCATCCCTGATGGACATTTGTTCAACTACCATCATGTCTGTGAACAGTCTGCAGATCATACAACAAAACTCACATTTATGCCCTGCAGTTATTTTTGGACAACACTGATTAAGATTTGTCATTGGCATATAAGATACATATACAGAAACCTTCCCTTCCTGCCCTAATGTTCCCCTGATCTGACAGCAAAGGCATGTATGAAGGAAGGAAGATGCTCACAAAAAGTCAAATGATTACACATCACCCTATTTAGCTCGCACTTCTGGAGTCCCCAAGATTCTCAACTAAGCATACTGGACCTCAGCTCTTCTTTTAAATAGATGAAATTGTGAGAGAAGAAAAGACACACATTGCAATATAGCTTTTCAAAAGAGGGACACTGCTGTCAAGCCATATCTACCAAGAAGCACTTTTGCTGCCTCTAAGATTCAGTATATTAAAAAGCAGTTTGGGAGACAAATACTTCCAAGAATGAAAGAGAAAACAGACATGGCTGGAAGAGAGACCAGGAACAAGAATCTAACGTGATTCCAGATACTATCTTGAGTAAGGACAGGACATTCTTTCCCATCTCAAGACAGTTTCTAATAAGGAAGTAACTGAAGCCCCCCTGCTTTGCCATGAAGCTATTTATAGCTGTGACCAGCGTCATAAATCAGTCACTTAAAAATAACTAGAATAGAATTTAGCATCTTGAATAACTGTGTCCTCCTTTATCCTGTGAATACAAACCTAATGTTTTGTGACTGCCCATGTAAATACATGCGGTAAACAAACTATCTACAGCACAAGGAAACCAGGTGGTTTGGGGGAGCAGGGGCAATTCTGTCCTTTGCTGGATCAGGTAATCCAGATACACCCAGGGACAGTCAACCACTCTCTCTTCAAAATTCTGACCCTTGAGCTAACAGCCTGTTGAAAACAACAAGTCCAATTGGCTCAGCAAGCATAACAGTGGAGTAATCTGATGATGAAAGCCTTTACAGTATTAGCTAAAAGCTAAAAACATTAAAGCAATAACTGTGAACAGGTGCTTGGAGCAAAGATGTTAGGATGATCAAGAACAAACCCCAACACAGCACATAAATGCTATGGATACAACTTGCTGCTATAAGCAAGCCCCAGCGGCAATAGGAACAACTTCCAGAGGCTATTTCTAAGATATGTTTGCTCATATCATCTAACATCCTGCCTTCGCATATGCTTCAGAGATTGCAAGCCTTTCAGTTATTTTTAATTATGGAATAACTTAAGTATTTTAACTATTAGGGCAACTCCAGACAATAAGTAAATGCTGGTTTTAATGGATGCTTAAGAATAGTAAGCAAGTCATTTTATTTCATGTTCTCTTATTTCCGCTCACATAGACTACCCAGCTGTCCCACCTGCTATTTTCCTGGGCTTACTTCTGAAAGTGTGTGTGAGGTGCATGAACATGCATCATAATGACAAACACTAAACAAAAACAAAACTGAAGAATCCATTAAAACAAAAGTGTAATTGATTTCAACCAGATCTGTAGCCTGGACCCCATTTTCCAACTGGTGGATTAATTTTAGACCATTGTACACTACATTAATGTCTGTCTTTGAGGTTAAATTGCGAGAGCTACGAGTTATGCAGTAACTTTGTTAGGACACAGAAGAGTTACCAGAAGAAAAGTCAAGTCAGTAGTCTTTATTAGAAGCACACCGATACATTGGTCCCATATTGTATCGGCACTGACATAAGGAAAATTGATGTTATCGGCAATTGGCTTTTTTTGGCTGATGTGGCCAATAATGTCACTGATAAATGCCCCATGCATGCACACAGTGCAGCACGCAGGCAGCCAGGAGCAGCCCCGCAGCTTGGAGAGTAGCATCCAACTGATAAGTCTGTTGTGGGAGAAGGGGCAGATCAGATCGAGGCCCTGCGGTGAGGAAGAGAGTGGGGCTGAGGAAGGGGTAGGCGCTGCACAGCCAGGGCAGGGCATGGGACAAAGCTGTGAGCAGCACATTTGTGATGTGCACGGCAGTGGGTTGGCTTTCTCTGCTACGTACACCCCAGCAGCTCTTCTCAGCATGGGAGCTGGGCTGGGGCTGTGCTCAGGGCGGGCAGCGTTGGTGCTGGAAAGGAGGTAACAGGGGAGGCTACAGCCACCCCAAAATTCACTGTAGCCCCATGTATTTCCCCTCCCGGTGGCACTACCAGTCACTCCAAGTGCAGCCCAGCCCTGCCCCCAGCCAGGAAGAACCTGGCATTGGCCCCAGCACACAGCAGCAGCCCACATTCACCCTGCACACAGATCCGGGGGCACCCCTCCCCCCATTTCCTCCCAGTGTGTGTAGCAGTGGAAGCCGCTCCTCTCCCTCCTGCGCCCCCCTCTGCCCCCAGAGAAACCACTGCTCCATTCTGTACCCTGCCCTAGCTGGGCAACACCCAGCCCCATTCCCTCCCTCACTATGGGGGCCTCGATTTGCCCCCCTCCCCTTCCATCCCCCTTTGCCTCACAACAGACTTACCAGCTGGACGCTGGTCTCCAAGCTGCTGGGCCACATACTGGCAACCGGATCAGGATTGGACGATATGGCTCATTAAAAATCGGCTATTGGTATCAGCGCAAAAATCTTTATCGGTGCACCCCATGTCTTTATTTCTAAATACAGCTAGGCACGGCAATGACATTTTCTCCAACAAAGCAGTTTATCTCAAGGGGAAAAAGTCATCACTTACCTTATAAAATACATGAGCCCATTAAGAGTTACAGTTTTTGGTGCAAACGACCATGGAGGCAGTTGTCCACAATTCACTAGAGACCAAAGGTCAGTTTCGGGGTCATAGCATTGCATAATCATTGATTCTTTGCCTGCTAGAGAGCCGATGGCAAAGAGCTTGCCGCGACAAGAAGTGGTGGAGCAGTTGTCCATTGGGTACATCATGGGCTGCAAAGCCTCCCAGGCATCTATGGAGTGGTCATAACGTTCTGTGCTGTCTGAGGCTATCACATACAACAGTCCATCCAGGACTGTTGAGCTGTGGTATTCTCTTGCTTTCAACATTGGAGAAACTTCTGTCCACTCATTCACACTGGAGTTGTATCTCCAGACACAGTCATAAAGTCTTGACCCATCTGATCCTCCTACAGAAGAAAGCACATTTCAGGATAAATATTTCACAAGGCATTAACTGTCTGGGAAGGAAACAGAGAAGAGGGGTTCTTCCAAAACAGATCTATTTATGTAGTTAAACAAATTACTATTTTGAAGAGTGTAACTAGGTTGGAGGCTTTCCCCCCAGTCTGCCTTATTACTTAAATTTTTGGCACAGTAGGGGAAGAGGGGGAAAAACATGATCATGACAATTTTAAAGCTAACCATGCCACCTAATCTTAAATTTGCTTGAAAATTTCCAAGGAGCAAAACTTGGTATCCAACCTCCAATAACCAAAGAACAATCCAAGACACATGACTTCACTTAAATACTGCTTCTAATATAACCATTATCTTTAAGCTTTCTTTTAGCATCCCCTGTTCTCTGAGCAATGGAAAATTGAAATTAACACACAATCTGAGCATCTTCAATGACAAGAGACCCTGCCTGCAAGTACAGGACTCTTGATATAAGTTGGCAGTCTCAGGAGCGGATTGGTGGCAGAAGGCTAAGTATCTCGAATTCCAGGCCAATCCATCTTAAGCTGCTCTTTTAAAACTGTGAGCAGAGATTTAACAGTTGCATCAGAAAAAATACAGGCACTTCAGTTCAACATTGCACTCATGCCATCATCATTAAATCATAGCCAGGCTTTTTGTTAGCCATTTATATATATATCAGTCTAAAGACCTGTTTGTTTGCTTAAAACCTCTAATGGTATAAGTTTATTAAAAAAGGCACCCCAACATATAATTATACTGATAAATGTTTTCAATGTAGATGCAGTTATACCAGTAAAAAGTACCTTATATTAGTATAAGTTATTCTGGTTCAGGAACTGAAATAGGGTATAACAATATATATGGGTGGATATATCCACTGCATCCACCCTAGGTAGTGGTAGGTGTTATCATTTTCATTAAATTGGTATCATTCAAGCATAATTTGTTAGCACAAACCGCTTTTACTTGAGACCAAATTTTAGGTTGTTTAATGTATGTTAAATAAAAGAATATTGTCCCCCTGACAAATCAGGAAACTAAAAATAGCACTTTGGCTCTTGTTCTTCAGCACCCTGACACACAGCTGTGCCCAGCTCAATGGCTCTCAATGCTACTGAGGGCTCAGCATGGGAAGACTGCCTGGTAAGCTGCTGGCCCAAGTGTGCAGGGTTTTCATGCTGTACAGCTTGTGCTATAGGCCCAGCTATTTACATGTCTCTAGGTTCAGCCTCAGCCTCCTCACAGCAGGAATTTTACAACCTTCTGAAAGTGAACTCTGCCCTGCAGTCTTAAGCCAGGAGTCGGAAAAGTTACCCAAGTGCAGAGCCTGTGACAACCAACTACATACTCAGCAGTATTAGTCATTACAAATTAGTTTCCAGTCTGAGATCAGCTACTAAATCCATCTCTAAACAAGCATAACTGCAGGAGGGGAAGTCCTCATTTCAAAACAGAGACTCACAGTCTGGCCATGATACATTTACAAAGAATGAGATACGTCCTGCTGCCAAATGTCATGGCTGCAGGAAGGTCCCAAATTACTTCCATGACAATTTCAAACCTTTTCTGCTTCTGTCAATGTAGAGCTCTTACTAACAGGGCAAACTATGCCCTGGGCAAACTGCCTCTCTACTGCTGTCCTTGTTTAAGTCTTCCAAAATGCAAGCCCAAATCCCACAGGCACTATGTTCAGCAGCTCTAATTCTTCACCCTGCTCAGCCAAGCTGCACAGCGGCAGGCCCTGCCTACTTGCCTCCCTGCCCAGCTGCAGCCTTCAGGTCCATCCCTAATCCTGAACAATCAGTCCACAGGGGTGGCAGCAACCAAGGGTGAGCAGAGAAACCCCATTCAGCATTGCCCCCTCCCTGCCGTGCTGCAGAGCAGCCCCATGCAGAGCCCTTTCGCCCTGCCTGGAGACCAGAGCTGGGATGCATCTTCATTGTGAAAGATGCTCTGCCGCCTGCCCAGGGGCCAAGGAGTCACTCCTCCCCCCACCCCTCCTGAGGTGGCAGCAGGAGCTCAGGCTTCCCTGCCGAGGCCACAGCACGCGGGGCTCCGCATGTCTCTAGGTGCCCTACCCGTGCCCTTACCGGTCACGTAGATGTCATTGCCCAGCGCTGCGATACTGTAACCGCCGCCCAGGTGCTCGGGGAAATCGGCCAGGTAGCGCCAGTGCCCCGTACGTGGGTTGTAGCAGTCCACCGTGACCAGCTCGTCGCAGTCGCGGTCGCAGCCGCCGATGACCACGAGGATCTCCGCCAGGCCGGTGGAGGGGCGCGGCCGCATGCGGGCGCAGGGCCCGCGGTCGTGCCGGTCGTAGCGGGCGGCCTGGAAGTCGCGGGCCTCGCGCAGCAGGCGCAGGCAGGGCGGGCAGCGCGCCACCAGCGGCTCGCCCTCCACGTGGGCCAGCAGGTAGAAGCGGCGCACGAAGGGCAGGCGCACGTGGGCCAGCAGCTGCGGCAGCAGAGGCGCGCGGGCGGCCGGGTCGGCGCGCACCCAGCGCAGCGCCAGCTGGAAGGCGGCCTCCTCCTTGGGCACGCACAGCTCGTCGTCCCGCAGGTAGGACACGAACCGCGCCAGCGGCAGCCGCTCCAGCTGCGCGCTCAGTTCGCCCACGTGGCGCAGCACGAAGCGGTGCGCGGCGGCCGCCAGCGCGGGGCAGGCGAAGGCCTCGGCGAAGTCCTGCATGTCCAGCGCGTTGGCCGGCTCCAGCTGCCGCGCCAGCCAGGCGCCGCACGCCTCCTTCACGGCCGGGAACTGCAGCAGGTCGGCGGCGCGCAGCAGGCGCTCCGCGATGTCGGGGCCCAGGCGGCCCACGCGGCCCGTGTAGGCGAAGTCGAGCAGCAGCGCCAGGCACTCGGGCTCCACGCCGTGCAGCAGCACGCGCTCGGCCCGCGCCTCGCGCAGCGCCCCGCCGAACATGGCGCGGAAGTAGCCCGAGGCGGCGGCCAGCACGGCCCGGTGCGCGCCGAACTCCTGCCCGCCCGCCACCACCGTCACGTCCAGCAGGCTCCGCTCCGCGCGCAACGCGCTCAGCCCCCGCAGCAGCGCCACGGCGTGCGCCGGCTCCGCGCCGCTCGCCTCCATCGCGCCCTGCGGGGACACAAGGCACCGGCGTTAGAGGCGCGCCGCACCCGCGCCTCCGCTCCAGCCTGGCCGGGAGCGCTCGCCCGGAGCCCGCCCCGGGGCTGGGCGCTGGGGGCGGGGGCCGCGCCAGCGCCTCCTGCTCGCAGCCGCACTCCCGCACCTTGGCTCCGACCGCGCCCCTTCCCCGAGCTAGTCACCGCCTTACGGTCATCTCTCCCTCCGCTAGCGGCGGGAGACACGGAGTACCAGCGCGAGGGGTGGAGAAAGAGAGAGAGAGAGACCCTTGGGAACTCCCAAAAGAGTTTTTGACAAACCAAGCATTTTACTTGACAAAACGGTCAAGCCACAAAACAAAGCTCTGTTACAAAACAGTTCTTCTCACTGAAGCATTAGAGCACCTTTCTCAAAATCACTACAGACTAAACACAGCAGCAGTCTGTTGAAATCCTTCGACTTTGGGGCTTTTGAACAAACTAAGTAAGAGCTCTGGGTTTTCTTGCTCCAGTAACAGGAAGCCCACCATTATTCAGCAAATTCTGATGGAACCTGCACATGCCAGAAGTCAGTTCAATTCAGGCAGAAATCCTCACAAACTAAGTTAATCTTATTTCATCCCTTTTGGACTGTGCCTTCAAGATCTCTGGTGGTTCAGCCTAGAGCAGGGATTTTTGCCTGCATAGCTGTAAATTTACACAGGAAATCATTAGTTTAGGAAATACTGTGAAAAAAAATAAGCAGTGGTGTACCTGTCACACTATTCATACTGCTAATAGCAGCCACCTAAATTCTCCACCATATTCAATCTGCCAGACAGGTGTTTTCAGAGAACTAATGTACACAATTAAACCTGTACAACCCGGATGGTGACGCCTTTGTTCCTCCAAACACCTGCTGCAGTAAGTGTAGCCAGCAGCTGACTCATACCAGACTCCTCCAGAAAGACTGACTGTATATAAGACACACCCTACAAACATTTTTTATTCACCATGTGCAATGTCTGTTTAAAGTAGCAAAAAAATCCAGCCTAAAAACCATGAACACAGACACAGAATCAGCTTCTTGCTCCCTAATGGAAATCTACATTAAGACACTGCCAATACCTTAATATGTAGTGAAATGAAGTACCTTATTGCCGAATGTTATGTAATAATGAATCAAACAGCTGGAAGTTTGTGCAAGCACATTAATACAGGATAAATAAAATATCAAACAACAAATGTAATATCAGAATATAATATCAAAATGTGTTTAGTTTATTCTCTTCTAGATCTAAGTTGGTACATAGTAATTGTATGTGCTACCCCCACTAGCATACTATGCTATGGTCCCATAGGAAGAATCAAGTTATGGGATAATGAGATGGCTCAGTTGTCCTGTAACTTGATTTCTGCTGTGGGTCCCTCCTGTGGGAATTCTGAGCTAAGAGACCCCCTGTGGGACCCCATAACTTGAGTTATGGGATAATGAGATGGCTCAATTGTCTTTTCAGATCATTGCTGCTGAATTTGGAGATGGCAACTGAAGAAAAATTAATAAGCTAAAAAGTCTTTAAAACACTCTTACCTACATTCCTGTACTGTAGACTTAACACGTGGAACTTCATAATGTGTTAGCCTTCTCCTTCCAGGGCTTTTCTAAACTTATGCAGTGCAATAAATATTTCTGGATAAAGCTTCCCATATGATTCTCCAGTTTTAAATATATTATTTAAAGAGTACAAAAAAGTATGATTCTTTTGAACCAGAAGTATGTTAAATTCAGTATGTTGTTGAAGAATTGAAATACAACAAAGGCATACCAGATAATGTAAACAGGCAGGAAAGCAAAGCATGTTTCTACAAATATTAAACCATGAATTTTTGTAAGTCTTGTATCATGCTTCATTATGAACAATATAGTAGGATTGAGATCTTGTCCCCCTTCATTAAGAATTCATGATCTACACAGAAGAGATGGAACAGAAGGATAACACAAGCATAAGAACGTGCTACTTCATTCCCAAGTGTCATGCTGGTTCCACAGTACTTTGGGGGAGAAAAGGGGAAGTTACTGGAAGGGAATACATCAGAGAAATGGAGGGGGAGACTCTAAAGAAAAAGTGGAGGTAACTGACAGGAGAAAAGGACTGCAGAAAGGAGGGGGACTCAATGGGAAGATGAAGTGAGCCTCAAGTGAAGAGGCACTGAGGTACAGGGAGCTGTACAGCTAATTAGCCATGGGGAAACATTTTCTGAACAAGCTGGGACTCAGGTATTTGAGGCTCTTGAAACCAGGGTCTCTGCCATGTCCACACTGTCAAGTGGCTAAAGCCTCATGGGTATTTCTTGGCTGTGTTTAATATTTTTTAATATAATGAGTAGACAATTAAAGAAAAAGAAAGCCACCTTGCTTTTACGCAGGAGTTGTCAAGCACTCAGAAAGAGTTCACAGCTGTAGAGTGTGAAGAGATGGCAGCTGACAGTGATAGAGTCTGTCATGAAAACAGCTCCTATTTGAAACAGACTTAGTCTCAAATTAGAAACAGATTACACCTATTCTGGAAAAGTCTAACAACAGAATTGAAAATACGACTGTGTAGAGCTGACAAACTAGAACAAGGAAAGTGCATAACACTTGCTAATGATTAAATGGGAAGAAGAATGTTCTGAAAAGGCCCAAAGTACTTAAAAACACACCCATGAGTGCAAGCTTCTCACAACATTACCCAAAACAGATATACTATTAATTATTCTCAAAGAACCTGCACTCTTCAAAAATAAGAGCAGCAACATAGCTGAACAACCTTATTTGGAAAAAGAGCAATGTCAAAGAGGAAAGGCTATTTATTGTTTAATAGCGTTCTTGTAACCATATAACACCCAGCATTGAGTAACTTCATTTTCCCATGAATGTGGAACTGATTTATGCCTTCCTTTGCTCATTCTTATTTCACTTTATCACCTTAAGAAAATACACAGATCAAAGAAAGATACCATCTGAACCACCATAATCTAGCAACAAGTAGATCCTAGTTCCAGAGCTGTCTATAACTGCACACACATGATCACTAAATGATGCAGACACACAGAGACATATGTATATGCTATAGTAGTTCTGGGATCTGCTGGAACACAGGAGTCTTGCTATGTCTGCACTTTGCCCAAATCCTGTTCCACAAGAACTGCTGCCTTACTCCCATCCCCTAATGGGCAGAGGGAAATTCAGTATCCACAGCTGAAATGATCATTCACCTTTCTGCAGACAATGCCAACATAGGAACAAAGAAGTGATGCTTAGTTTTCATCCTGTCATCATTGGACACAATTACTGAAAATTAGCTCCTTTTTTGCCAGCCAGCATGGAGATACTAAATATGAACTGCTCAATTAAGTTTTTTTCAACAAAGAGTACATATGGGGTTTCTATTTAGAAGTCCGTCTCCTCTAAATCCAGCTCCAGATACAACTGGAAGAAAAGCTGTCAGCAACAATGAACCTGAGCTCAGGGGTTGGCAATCCTTGTCATGCATGCCAGAATGTGGCATGTGAAGGCATTATGTTTGGCATGCGTGCCTCCAGGTCTATGGAGCCCCGGCCTAGCTCACTGCAAGCAGTGAGTGTATGCATGCCTTTGGGGGATGGGGATGGGGATGGGGAAGGGGCCAGGGCTGCATTGCCACAATAAGGATCCAATACCTTGCAACTCCTCCCTTCCCCCGGTCTCCCCCCCAGGTGTGTATAAACCTGGTGCTGGCAACAAGCTGGGTTGGGGATACAGTTGCTTGCCACCTCCTGCTATGGAACCCGAGACTGCTCACACCAGGCGGCAGGGGGCTGCACGGGGGTGCACAGAGCCTCAGTCCGGCTCATTGCCCATGGCAGGTGCACATGCATCTGGGGAGGAAGTGGCAGGGAAAGGACCGAGACTGCACTGCCACTACAAGAATCAGGCCTCTCACAACTCCCCCACTGTCCACCCCTGGCACGCCAACATCTTACAAGTCAAGGTTGCGGGTGTTTTTGGCAAAACAAGGAGAAGCAAAATCCTGGATTTCTTTAAAAGGAAGGAATAAGCTTCCTTTTACATAAATACTTCCATATTTTACTTCCAAATTAAGATGTTCTTCAAAAGTACCCTGATACAGTAGTGCATTCTTTACCGATGTCTATACACTGATTATTGTTCAAGACTCAGGATGCACACACTGCCTCAGTTTTTTCTTTGATAAATTCAAATGTTACTTACTAGAGTCTTGGCACACAATACCCGCATATCAGGTAAGGCAAATAAATACACAAATATACTGAAAACACAGTTACAAAGCAATACCATTCTTTGCCAGTGCTAACATATCTATTAACCACAGCACTCCCAGCTTTAAATGAATGATGACCTATTACTTCCATAACGTGGCAAGAAAGCTACGCTGGCCCAGAAACGCAAGCTACAATCATGTAAGCTTAGAGCTCAGAATTCATGTAATGTGAATGATGCATGCCATGTAATTCAGTCAGTACCTTCCCATCAAACATAACTTCAGCACTACACCAATGTGACTTATCTCCTATGCAAAATAAAACTGCATGTAAATGTTTTGAGGGATGCTGCCAAAGCTGCAGAAACTAAAATTAGATTTATTGACTGTGCGCTCAAATCAATGCATATCATAATACACATGCTTCTGACACATGCCTCTTCTCTACCCTCTCCTTTTTCTGAATAGACAATGGCTTCAGGTACATCTTCCTCTGCACATGGAGCAGCTCTGCCACTTCAAGGCACAGAGGATATGACTACCGAGAAAGGGCAAAGAAGATGAAGCCAGACCGTTTGGAAAACAGCTTCCCAATCCGCAGGTTGCTCGTCAGCCCCCCTGGCCCCATCTTACACCACTTCCTTCTTTATTAGGACAAGCATCCTGGGCGGGGGTGGCAGGCGCGATGCTCGCGGTGCCACGGACCCGCCCGTGCACGGCTCAGGGCTGTGCCGTGCGCCAGGCCCAGCTCGGCTCTTTGGCCAGCGGCGCGCGGCCGGGCTCGCTGCCGGGGCGCAGCCGCGTGACGCGCCGGACAAGGGCCACGGGCCTGGGCGCACTGAGGAGCCTGCGTGAGGGTGGGGGTGGCCCCGGCCTCCCCATGAGAGCCGCAGAGCAGCCCACGGCTCCGGCCCCTCAGCAGAGAGCGCGAGCCGCGCCCAGGAGGCCGCTCTGAGCCCAGCTCACCGCTCGCCGCCGCCTCACACCCCTCAGCCGGCCGCTCTATGGCGCGCGGGCCCCGCCGGGAGCCGTCGTTCTCCGCGGACTGCGCCTCCCGGCAGACCTCGCGCGCCCGGACCACAGTTCCCAGCAACCCCGAGGGCCCGCCGAGCTCCGCGGGGCCGCTCGCGGCTGGACTACAGCTCCCGGCAGCCCCCGCGCGCCCGCACGGCACCGCCCCGCCCC
>NW_017728926.1:1527657-1570182 GCF_001723895.1 Crocodylus porosus | reverse complement strand
GGATCGGGCCCTCCTCCATCACGGACCGGCGGGGCGGAGCCTATGGCCACCTCCGGCGCCGCTCGCGGCACGGGCATGGCTTCCCCGGGCTCCGTGCGCAGGGCGGGGGCAGCGGCGGGTGGTGCCCGTTACCTGCCTTGGCTCTTGGCAGTTCAGTTTTGAACGTGAATGGTGATCGGGTGTGCCCACATCCCCTGCTCCGCTGCACGTCGCAGCGCAGGGGCAGGCATTGTACTGACTGGGTGCTAGATGGTGCGCTGGGGTCTCGCGACCGAGTGTCGGTGCAAGCCCCGAAGAAGCTTCTTGTGTCCTAGCAGAGGCTGCATGTGCAGTTATGGTGCTTTTTCCAGCAGCTTTGAGGTCTGGGTAGAAGACATGATGGAGACTTTGCACTAGGAAGAGAACAGCAATCCCTGAGTTGAACTCCTTGGTTGCCTTAGGGGAGAGGGGCTCCACACTAGCTGACCAGCTAAGTTTTGCTAACTGTTTAGCTTCTTCACTGTCTTCAGTACCAGTTTTTAGGAACGTGATGCCATACAGTACTAGACCCTGAAGGTGTTAGAAGCCACCCTGGGGACAGATGTGGAAACAGGTGGAAGAAGAACTAGAAACACCCAAAAATTTGATAGTGGCCGAGGGACCTGATAAATGTGCTAAATTACAGGATGGCTTCATAGTGCCTAGCATTTTGGCTCATGAAATATACACTTACACAAGAGCAATGATAGAATAAGAGCTATTACTTTCTCAGAGATAGACAATTAGTTGCACAAAGTTGTTCCCACTGCCCTTCTTCAAAATCCCAAGTTAATGTCCTGGTCACTATTTTTTTAACAGGATTTTTCCCCAGGCTCCAAGAGACACAGAACCGTGGAAGATTTTAACAAGTTTTGCACCTTTGTCTTGGCGTATGCTGGTTACATCCCCTACCCCCAAGAGGTAATGTGTAGCCCCTTATTTTATCACAGACACATGCCAGTGTATTACTGGTGGGAGGCTAAAGGTTTTCCTGCATGTGTTGGAAAAGGTCTTCCTGGCAGCAGCTTACAAAACTATGATGATGTGATGATCTATGCAACATAAATACCTAAATGCTAGTTTTTGTGTTTAAAGGGGTTGGGTTCTGTGAAAGCTCTTACTGGGTCAAAAGTAACACACTGAAATGTGATAGTCCAAAAGAAACTGCCAGCAAATAGCCTTACATTTAGAAAGTTTTAAAGGTAACAATTGGTCTCTTATGATATGCATGTGTTTCTCTTTAATCAAAAATGAAATGTCTGAAACCTTGTTTGGCTTGAAGAGGCTGAACAAAGTGTAAAAATCCAGTCTTTAATTATTTGGGTGGCGGGCACTCTTTGTACAATGCCACAAGGTTACATTTAAGGTATTTGAAATATGTCGTGTCTCTGCCCCTTTCCAGACCTCTGGGGCTACAGAGTTCAGCTTACTCATTTTGGGGTTGTTTGGTTTCTCCTGGGCTGGAGTTCCTGGCAGAGGCCTAGGTTTCAAAGCATATGGAAGGGAGTGAAAATTTTAACTCTTTGAACTTGCCACACAGCACTTGACTGAAAATGCTGAAGTACCATAAACACTAGGCTGTATTAGAATAAAAAATGGTAAACACTATAGGGTGGATAGCTATCAGCTTTAAAACAATGCTTACTTTTGCTCTCTTAACATTTTGTAGGAGACACCTTTGAGGAGCAGCCCCAGTCCTCCTAATAGCACTGGTGGGACCATTGACAGTGATAGCTGGGATGCCCGATTCAGTGACCTCCCTTCTGCTGTCTCCCTGCCAGTCAAGAATAGAAAAAACTTTAGTCAGCTCAAGCGAACAAAACCATATGCTTCCCTGTTCCAGCGAGCAAAGCCTAGCAGTTTCCTGCCAGAACGAAAGCAAATTGATAAAATCAGGAAGAAGAAAAAACTGAAGAGAAGGGAAACAGAAGTGCCTGTGGAGAAAGAATATGAGGAGAAGCTCCTGGACCTCGAGGTGGAGGACTCTTATGTAGAAACCCCCATGAGCCCTTCATCTGAGGGTGACCCTCAGTCCGTGACCGACCACTGTTCGGTGTGGGACTCTGATAGTCCTTCAAATGTCTCTTACGCTGCTGCTAACTCTGAGCAGGCTGTGGAGATACACAGCGTGGGCAAGCGAACAGTCATCCGGCAGGGCAAGCAGGTTGTGTTCCGGGATGAAGATGGCACTGGGGACGATGAGGACATCATGGTGGATTCAGGTATGTGGTGGTGGCGGGGGTGGGATAGTGGGAGATGTTCTGAGAGACAGTGGGTCAGACTGTTAGTGATCCCATACACAGCCTTTTTGTATAATCCAGTATAATGCAGACTTATCTTTTGGGAGAGGGGGTTGAGAGCTAAATTCATTAGCATTTGCACAAGCCTCTTAGCTCTTTCAAAAGGTGGGCAGAGAAGAGTTTCACTGCTCAGTGACCAATGGCCTGAATTACAGTGTCCAGGCTCAGACTAGAGCCCTTTCCATGGGATGAGTTTTTATGTAAAGCTGGAAACGAGTCAGAAGCTGGTTTTGGAGCTGAGCACTTCTCCTGGGGCAGCTGCTGAGATTCTGTACAAGAGCAAAGTGCAGGTGGCAAGGCAGACTGCAGCTTCCAGCATGCCCTGGAGAGGCCTGCATACAAAATTGGCCTTCAAAACCTCCAGATCAAGTTAGGTCCAAGAGGGAAGAGTTGAGGTACAGGTAAGATGCAGTAGGGACATGGAGGGAGGTCGTTTTACCTTGCTCTTTCTCTTTCCAGATGACGATTCCTGGGACCTAGTCACCTGCTTCTGCATGAAGCCTTTTGCTGGTCGGCCAATGATTGAGTGCAATGAGTGTCACACCTGGATCCACCTCTCCTGTGCCAAGATCCGCAAATCAAATGTCCCGGAGGTCTATGTTTGCCAGAAGTGTCGGGACTCCAAGTTTGATATTCGCCGTTCAAACCGCTCCCGGATGGGCTCACGCCGGCGCTTTCTGGATTAGCCAAGGGCGCTGCCTGACCAGCATGCCACTTGAGCAGATTAACCATGCAAAGCACAGAACTCCAGCCAACTACGTCTAGGAGAGCTCCTTTGAACTGCATTTGCTCAGGCAAAAGGGGGCTGCCTGCCTGTCCATGTTAACAGGCACAAGGTGTCAGAAAGTCTGACAGCCAAGGCTGGAAGAGGCCTGCTGGTCAAAACTGCTGCTAGACACTGACTAGCTGTAGCAGACAGATGAAGCACCCCAGGTACAGAGGGGTTTTTGAACAGTTAAGACTACAAAGGGGATGATGTCTGGGAATGTGTAATACTTTTGCCACATGTTAATTCTCATCCCACTGGGAAAGTGCTAAGAATCTGCAAGACTTCTATATGTTAAGTCAATCACCTCCCAAGAGAGAGGAGGAAGAAAAGCTCTGTATGACAAGTCTGAAAAGCTATTGGCCATATGTTTTAATTTTAATGTAATACTAGACCCCCCACCCATTTGTCCACATATAACAATCTTAAGTATTCCTAAAACCCATGACAGTGAGTGTGAATGCTCACTGAACTCGCGTGTGATCTGCCTCTGCTTTGACAGGGCTGAGCAGCAGGCGCAGCATTCGTTGAGTTCTGTGGTTTTTAGCATTTGCTTCCAGTAAAAAAGAATGATTTGCTGTTGCTCCATGTATTGATACATCTGAGGGGAGAATAAAGCCTCTCCTCTCTTCAGGTAGGCAGTGGTGGGTGGGGGTTGGCTATGACAATTCTCTTCCTTTGTCAGGAAGTCTCATCAGATTATTTTTCTGACTTTGTTTTGAATGTGTGGATGTGAGGTATCCATCCACTCTATTCCCAAGTGGAGTCCTATGTTGTGTTTGTTTCTCATACACTTTCAATGCTCCAAGCCCATTTTTCGGAGACATTGACTACTCCTCCATTTCTCAGCTCTAAAGTAAAGCATTGATACCAGAAGGGGCCTTGCAAACTGAAACTGAGGAATGCAGACAGGCCCCATTTGGGATGGTGCTGTCCCCATCAGAGTTCTGAGGCTGGGTTTACCTGTGTTTTCATTACTGGCTTCCTAAAGTGGATCTGTTATGGGAAGATATTCTTTGATCTGATGCGTACTAATGTAATCACTTGGCATTGGTACAGGCGGGGCAGGGGACTTTGAAAGTGGTAAGGTGAACTGCATCTGACAACCATTCAGCACTGTGGAGGATTTAGGGGTGCACTAGCACCAGAAAGTGTTTTTATAATGTAACCATCCTGGATGGGGGTGAGCTCAGCAGAGCTGGAGACTGCTTCAAGAAAACAAGATGGCTTGTGATGCTGTTCAGATGTAGGTGCTGTCCTTGTAATGACCAAACCAAGGCTGTTGCATTGATTGCACAAATTAGGTCTTTGTTCTTGAGGAAGCTCTCCAAGTTCTGGTTACTGAGCAGCACAGGTTGTCCTGGCAGACAACAAGGCCAAGGGAAGTTGCTAGCTGAGCTGGACCAAATGGCCAGGGACACATCAACACTAGTGCAGCAGGCACCCTGGCAGCATGTGGCCTTCCTGCACGCTGGCTGCTGGGCACTGCATCCTAATAGTGGCTAAGGCAGTCAAGTGCCCCCTTTGGCCACACAGTGCTACCCTGAGGAAACTACCAGTCAGAGGTAGAGCACCCTGCAGCTCTCCTACACAGGAGGCAAGACCAGAAAGGCCTGTTGGCATTTCCCACCGTGAAACGGTGCGGTTCTCCAACCAGTCCCTGCTGAAGTAGTAAGGACTGGAGTTATTGCTGCAGCAGCTGACCGCCCCGGCTCTAGCTCCCCGAAGACCGGGACTAAGCACGGCGGAGCCTGCCCAGGGGTTGCCCTGAAGCCTGGGGCGGCCTGCCAGCCTCCCACAGGCAGCAAACAGCGAGGCTCCCCCACTTGGATGGTACAGAGAAAAGGGCCGGAGGCCCCACGCGCCTGATCGCAGCGAGTAGCCGGCCCCAGGGGCTCCTGTGCCGCCGCGACAGGGCGAGAGCGGCCCCGCCTGCGCCGTTCACACCGTTCCGCCGAGCGGCGCGGCGCCCCGCCCCGAGCCGCGCTCCCTCCCTGGGCGCAGGCACGCACAGGGGCCGCGCCAGACCCCAGCTCCCGGCGTGCTCCGCGGCCGCCGCCGGGGCGAGGCGGGGCAGGAGCTGCAGCCGCTGCGGGGGCCGGGCTGCTCGGCTGGACACCACCTGTGGTACGCTACCCCGCCCTCCGCCCTCGCGCGGGAAATCCGTGGCGGAAGTCATGTGCCACAAGTGGAGGCGGTTCCGGGTCAGCGCTCGGCTCAAGTCTGCGGGGCGCCGCCATCTTTGTGCGGGGCGGACGGCGATGCCCAAGTCCTGTGCGGCGCCGCGGTGCAGCAATCGCTACAGCAGCCGCTGCCGGCATCTCACCTTCCACAGGTGCGGGGGCGCACAGGGGGAGGGCTGCAGGGCCCGGCCTGGTATGCACTGACTGGCGCTACCCCCGCAGGTTCCCCCGGAGCCGGCCGGAGCTGCTGGCCCGCTGGGTGGGCAACCTGGGCCGCACGAACTTCCAGCCCAGCTGCCACGCAGTGCTCTGCTCGCAGCACTTCCAGCCCGACTGCTTCAGCCCTTGCGGCAACCGCGCCAACCTCCGGCCCGACGCCGTGCCCACGCTCTTCACCGCCCCGCCCGCCGCCGCCGTGAGCCTGCCTCCCTTGCCGGGCGGGTCTGGCCGGACACCGCAGTTCCGTGCCTGGGGACGGGGAGAGGGGCCCGGGGAGCCCTCATGGTACTAGGCGAGGGCCCCAGGTCTGCACCTTGCCCTGTCCCAGGGTCCTTCGCCAGACATCCAGGCCCAGTGCTCCGCTGGAGGCGGGTGGCTTGCTGGGCAGAGGCTGCATCTCAGACTCCTCCGTCCTCAGAAAGCCACGTGCAGACCTGAAAATTCAGGCCCGAGTTCCGTAACCGGTGTCTGGGGGACTAATAAGGGCTTTGTCTTTGTCACAGCAAATCAGGAAGGGGAAGAGTTCTCTGAAAGATGCTGAGGATCCCCCATTGCCAAAAGTACGTGTATGCCTTACAGTTGTGTGCTCCCTACCTGCCTTTCAGCAGGAGGCAGTGCTCTCTAGCCCCGTGTGATCTTGCCAGTGAAGTGTCCTGTTTTCAGACTTGTTTAAATGCACTGAACCACCTGACTGTAGAAATCCTGTCTGACACTGAAAAAGTTTAAAGCAGTCTTGCCTCAGTCACTTCTACCTTCTACTTTAATTTGGATTAGTAATTATGTATTTCATGCAGTGATTAGGGAAGACAGAGAACCTGAAGGGAGAGCATCAGTCTTCTAAAATGAATCTCTGAGAACATGCATGGCTGAAGTTGATAGAGGTGGTTTTGGGGGAGTGAGGGCCAGTAAGCTGTGCAGGTCTGAGCTACATCCATGGTTTCTAACAGGACTGTACAGAGAGTTGGGAGGACAGGAGACTGGAAGTAGAAGCTGTTCTTCAGGAGCCTGGGTCTACTACAGCAGAGCAGCCAGTGAAGGAGGTAAAACAGTCTCTTTGCTCCATCTTGTGGGCAAAGCCAAGCATTGCTCTTGATGGTTACACACAACAAAGGACTAGACCAGGGTTGGGCAATTTTGGCTGGGAAGCCACTTAACCAAGTTTTGGCAATGCTTCTATAATGTAATCATCCTGGATGGGGGTGAGCTCAGCAGAGCTGGAGACTGCTTCAAGAAAACAAGATGGCTTGTGATGCTGCTCAGATGTAGGAGCTGGCCTTATAATGACCAAACCAAGTCTGTTGCACTGAATGCACAAATTAGATCTTTGTTCTTGAGGAAGCTCTCCAAGTTCTGGTTACTGAGCAGCACAGGCTGTCCTGGCAGACAGCAAGGCCAGGGGAAGTTGCTAGCTGATCTGAACCAAATGGCCAGGGACACATCAACACTAGTGCAGCAGGCACCCTGGCAGACTGTGGCCTCCCTGTGCAGAAGATATAACTTTAACACATTTTATAAAAAAAACAAATGCCTACTATAACACTTTAATTTTATTCCAAAAAATATTTTTGTCCTGATGCACAGCAGCTCAAAATAAAGTTACTGTTCTATATAGTTTGGTGGGGGGGAGGGCTGGGCTGGGTGTGTTGTTAGGAGGATACTGCCTGCATGCTAGGTCCCAGGGGCTGACTGGGGGAGAGGGACTCTCTCTCCCTCTGCCTCTTTCTCCCCTCCCAGTCTGGTCTGTGGCACTATGTGGGGCTGAGCTGTGCCTGTTCTTCACCCAACAGCACTGCCCTGGTCCCAGTCCACCAGCACAGCTTCCTGCTGGGGCTGTTTTTCACCCACTTGGCTGTCTACAGCTTGCTGCTCATCACACTGGGTGTACAGAGTGGGTGCTGGTGGCCAGGAGCTGGAGTGGGACCTCCCTGGCTGCAGCTGCCTGGAGCAGCTCAGGAGGGGCAGGAGCTGCACAGAAGCTGTGCATGGTGGCAGGGGCTGGAGTGGGTGCACAGTGTGGGCTGCCCCTGTGCAAAACTCAGCACCACAGGGGCAGCCCTGGGCCAGATATAATCTATTAGTGGGTTGGATCACTATAGTGGCCATGTCTTGCCCACTCCAGGACTCAACGCCCAAGAGAGGGAAGCAAAATTAACTACGTTACTGCAAGCAAAGTACGTTCTTCTGCAGGGGCCTTATGCATCATAGACATGAAGACGCTTAACAAGAATTGCAGAGAAGGAGTCTGATGTCTGGTTTAATGTTGCTTGGAAAATTTAAACTATTCTATTTTGATGAGGTATACAAAGTATTGGCAGTGCTAGGCTTGTACCTTGGCTTTAAGCACTGAAGGTTACACATGAAATATGCTCAGTGCCAAGTTCAGGGGACACTTATTCCTTGCAAAGTGGTTGTAATAGGAACTAGGGATTCAGAACTGGATTCACCTCTACTGAGCTTGAACAAATTACTTCACATCTGTGGCATCACCTCTACTGTAAAATATGGCATCACCTCTACTGTAAAATAGGGAGATGACTAACCTGCCACATGGAGAATAGCTGCTCTTTACTCTTATTGGGTTGTATTGTATAACTGCTAGCAGGCCTCAGCCTTGCCCTCTCACTTGCCATTCCCTGTGTTCTTTTATCAGGTTACTACAACAGAGGCAGCAGAAACAGAGGACAGGCAGCTGAAATCCAGGCCCTTGGTGCAGAGGCACCACCCTCAGAGCTCAGATCACAGCTATGCCATTGCTGACTGCACTTCCTTGAAAAAAAAGCTCTTTCAAGCCCTGGAAGAAAATGAAAAACTCCGAAAATGCCTGAAAGTTAAAAGTGTAGAACTAAAAAGGATACTTGTGCGGCTCCAAACTTGTAAAAAGGAGCACTGAGAACTCCAAGCTAACCAAGCTCCCGGAAGGGTGCTCGACCGGACTTTCTAAACACTCTTCTACCTCCAAGATCAGCTCAAGAGGCTGCTGCCTAGTGTGACTTTCCCATGGGCTAGGGAAACCTCATTGCTGTGGTTTCTCCTGGGCATAACTTTACATTCACACAAATCATAACTGCGTGGTAGACAAGAGCTGAGAACTAGTGCCCACAGTCTGAGACAGAAAAATATGAACGTATGAAAACCCAAACTTTTACATCATGCTTGAGTACTTGTAATGTTAGTATGGTTGTTAAAGGGGAAAGGAGAAAATTGACAGGGTAACTAGGAGACGCTACAGAAGTTTTCTTGGATGCCGTTGCATCTAGTATGCCATTTAATTGAGGGTGAGAAGTGGGTAATTTTAATGCTTCCTTAAGGCATTTTTGCCTGTTTATTTTGATAAGAGTTAATAGTATTTATTTTTCTCTCCTGTGTAACATATAGGTTGTCAGAAGCATCTCACCTGTAATCTTCCTGTAAATGTAAAACAAAAAACAGTTGTGAACTGATTCTAAAGCTACAAAGCAGCTGAAGGGGTCAAAAAGCCAGTTTGTAAGTGGTATTAGGGTTGTTCTAGTTCCCTTTTATTCTGTAGGCTGTAAGAAAAGGGATTTACTTTGACAGTAAAAATTATTTAAGCACAGTAAAACATAAGAGTCAGTGTTGACCGTTTATTACTTACAAACTTTATGACTTTTTATGTCTCCTTCTTAGTTCAAGTATTGAAATTTATCTACGTAGTGGTGGCATTTTTCCTGTAATTAACAATAAATGTGTTTAATAATTTTTGTACTTCTGAGCATTTCGTTTCCAGACAATCCTTCTATTATGACTAATAACTTTCAGTAGTAGAGCCTGGCTCCAATCAGATGTGGGTGATGGTAAAAACAGTGAAAGATGGCAATTTTTGAGAGCTTATGAGACATAAATGTTCAAACCTGCCCCCCTTACTTCTTCTTAGAGACACAGGCCTTCTCCCTTGTTACTTAATAACTTGCTGTAGACAGGCCAGACTTATATTTATAAAATAGAACTTGAAAGAGTCAAATCAGGAAAAGGTTTATTTGGACAATCCAGCATTTTCCGCTTCACCAGCTGACAAGGTAAATGAAGTATTTGGTGCCTAGAAAATTAAGTCTGCATCAAAAGGTACCTGGGGTAGTTTTTAACTAAGATTCATTCAAAACACAAAGTTTATTGCAAAATTAACATGTAAATAAAATCCGTGGTGATAAGTAATGAGCACTCCTACAGCAGGAGTCATTCACAAATAACAAGGAGATTTGGTTTTTTTTAAACCTGGTGACCATCATTGGATTGTAAGACTAGACAGGGGAGAGACTTCCCAGCTTTTCTGGAACAGCTATAATGAACTGACTTTTGAACAAGGACTGTTGTCAATGAGATTATTCTAATGTGGCTTTCTGTTTTTAAGTGGGAGACAAAGACAGTCACAGGAATGAGCAGAATGGCAATCCGACAGAAACAAGGGGCAAAGACGCATGTCAGCAACATGTTTACTGCTATGTCAATATACACTTGTTTCTGTGAGGGCCCTCCCAGGACTGACCAGGAGCAGAACTGTTCCCTCATGACCCATTAAAAGCCACTGACTGTTCCTTTCATATATGAAAGTCTTAACTTACTGCTGTGCCAGCTAGGAAACACTATCATCTCCATCGTTCTGTTGTTGGTGGAGCAGTAGTGCCTCTTCTGGGGGTAAGTCCCAAGCACCTGCTGTGGATATTCTAGGGAATCTATTCCACAGGTGCCTCTGCTATTGAAGGCAGCCAGCAAAATTCTCATGTTCTCACCTTCTTACCCCATTTGGCACATTTCTACTTTTTGGTCTGGTTTACCTGCATCAACTGTGTCTTCCTCTGGCTAGAATGAAATCTATTGGAAAGCAACAACTGCAACAGTAAATTCAGCTGAACCGAACAATTCAGATTCTAGCTAATTCAGTTTCTCCCCTACCAAAAAAGACTTAAAATACTATGGAGTTCTTGGCTTAGCAGAAGCAGAATGTGTATGACAAGAACTGTGGTCGTAATCCTGATAATTAGTTTAGTGTCATAATGGTGCTCAGAATCAGTGTCACTAACTGGATGGATTCATGCTGAAAAGTGTCCATGCAATTAGGTAAAGCAGAAAACTTAGTTTCCAACATACTCACTGTTCTCAAACAATGAGCATGTTTTTCATTCAGATCTGGGACGAGCACCACGATCTTTATATACTTTTTTCCAGTAACAGACTCTATATCAAGAAGATTCCTAGGAGGTGGTCACAAATTTCACCTCCTCTTACAGAATATTATATTAGCTATTGTTTTTAGTTAAGGACAGTGTAACCCAACCCTGTCAGAAGGAAAAGAAGGAAGAGTGGAGGGTCCTCTTCCCTGCTCACAGCGTGAAAGGAAACACTGAGTGTGAACAAATGAGCTGCAGTCACCTTGCAGCAGGAAAGACTGGATCAAAAGATAGCTGCAGCCCAAGCCCCATGCTGCTCCTCCCAGGCAGAGTGTACCACATTGTCTCAGTCAGGTCACCTTGCTAATTACGCCATAGTCCTGGGTAGTACTGCTTCGGAGCAGGTCCTCTCCTGTTGTCCCTTAACATAATTGGTATGACACCACCCTCTACATGAACCATAAAAATAAAAACGTCTCTTTAAATTCATCAGATCCAGGGAGAAGGTTTTGCAGCTTCTGTTGACATGGGTACAGTAGATGATGCCCTTTTTCACTAGATTAGCTGTCTGCATCAATTCTGTGAGCTGTTAAGGAAAAACACATGAATAGAGTATGTTCATTAGAAAAGATTCACCTTAATTCAGGATATTTACCATAAAACTAATTACAGACAGAAATGTCACTACTAGCAAATAAACATAAGCAAGACCCTTATCCACTTATGAAAACTTCATAAGAGATTGACCACTCACTCAGTGCGTGCATACATCCCTGTTACCAAGGAAATCCTGGATTTATTTAGGAGAGACTTGTATTCTTCAGTCAATTCACAATGCACTTATTCTGAAGTACAGTGAAAACTGTCACTATATTACCTACCTTGAAAAATGATTCTGGGGATGGTTGCAAAGTCAAATCAAACAATAATATCAAATCTCCCAGCTCTTCATATCACCCCATATCTTGAACAGTCCATATGAACTGTTCTTTCCACCATGAGAAAGAATCAATAGAGATCACCCAGACCATGCTAACTCCTCAGAACTAATGAAACCAATGTCTCTGCAACTGAGACATCCGAACTGGCAGCTCCATAGTAATACTGGCCCCCAGTGTTAAGAGCTGACTGCATGGGTGGGTAGTTCCTTTCCTGGCTGCTGGGATTGCGGCCCAGTGACTGAAGGAAAGAAGACTGGAGTCCCGGCTACTTACATTGCTTTGGTATCCTAAGGGCCTCATTGTCAGCAGACATCACTTGGTGCAGAACTCCTCGGAACTGATACAGCACTTTCAAACTCTTGTCTTCACCCACACAAGGGTCATAGAACCCAGGCAGTCCAGCCTTAAGCAAGAAAACCAATATATTAAGCACAAGAGAATGACACTTTCACAGCTCTTCCACTGGAGCTTTTGGGGTACAACAGAGAAAGGTTGGGAATTGTAAGTGGTTATCTACTCTTTAGAAGTGGGCACAGCCAATATCCAATCTAATCACTGTACAAGACTAATTAAAAGTTATTTCCACATACATACCAACATGTTGCTTCTATCATGACATCTGCTTTTTTTTTTTTTTTTTTTTAGTATTTCTCTCTCCCTTGCTGCTGTTTGAAAGACTTGCACAAACAGGGGAAATTGACTCTCTAGGGAAATAAGCTCAAGCAGCCACCCTACCCAGTGCTCTGAGTCAGCTGGAAACAATAGAAAAGAATCATTTTCCCTTCCCACATTTCTTGCAGTGATTTTATCCTTTACAACTGCAGATAAGCCAGTTTCAGCTCCCTGTCACTTTCAAGCTGATTCTCCCACAACAGCATTTATTATACAGCTCATAATAGGCTGATACTGGGCTAAGGCATTCCCCTCCCTCAAGCTATGGCCATGCAGAAGAAGGAAGTGAGCGTCAAAAACTGCCTAGATGCACTTATACTAGAGTGGGCTGTACTCCTGGACAGTGTAGCTGCACTCTGCCTGGTGAGTACGCTGTACAACAGGAGTGGAAAGAAAGGGGCCTGCAGTAGAGGTGAACACCAAGAACACAGGGCATGGATGCCAGTTTCCACAGACCTAGAGCCTGTAGAATTGGAAATTGAGCCTCAACTGACAAACATCATCCGCGTGCTAGATCCTATAACAAATATTTAACAAGGTAATTACTGTGTCTTGGATTAGAACAGCTCAAGGCTGGAGGTAATTTGCTATTGCCAGATGCAGTTTTCCCAGTTTAACATGAAGCAGCAGTCAGAATCAGCTGTCTCTTTAGAAACAAAGGCTTTGTTGCTAGGGGATGAAAGGAGAGGCTGAGAACCATGCCTCTTGTAGCCCATCTCAAAGCAACTCAGACTATTCCTGCTGCATTGTTCCAAAGTCAGTAACAGACTTCCTGCCCCACATTCACGTGATACAAGATACACATTGTGTTGATACAAGAACTGGGAAAACTATCACAAAGATAGGGACAGCAGGACTCACAGCACTTGGTACAAACATTGGTTCTCCACATCTAGATTGACTAGCTCCAACTATATTACTAAGTTCCCCAATAGAGCAGAATATATGGTAATTTACACAGATACTTAAGAGCTCTGCTGCCTGGTCAGGCCCTGTGATTTTCTTGAGGACTGGCACAGTCAGCACATACCTTGGATGCCTCTGTTAGGATGAGCTTGGAGTCCTTCACCATGCATTGCAGAGGCACGGTCACATCAATCACTTTCACCTTCTCATTCTTCCGGCTGTTATCGTTGACAAACTTCCCATACCAGGCATTCACCACAATCAGACCTGCATTTTACACAGGGACACCTCCATGGGCAAAGGCTGCCTTGAGCACCTGCACAGCAACTAAAGAACCCAGCTCATGCCCTCACCTAACATCTTCCTGGACAGACTCCCATATCCTTCAGCACACCACAAAAAGCCCAGCCAGAATGAAAGGAGAATTTCTATACTGACCCGTGACCCTCTGAAACCTAACCAAGTGGGAACTAGGGCACAGGCAGATACCTCCCACCTCCTACCACCACCTTTGGTCCAGACCAATCCCTTCCTAGAAAAGCATTTCCACTTCTAAGTTCAGGATTAACAGAAGATGACTGAGGCAGTTCACATTTCTCAGAACAATGATTTTAGGTTGTCCTAAATTCAGGCAGCTGTCACCACAGCAGTTACACTCAATTCACCCTTTGAATGTTATCTTTGAAAGCATAAAGCCCAAGAAGTTATACACCATTTAGAATTCAAAGTTGAGGTCTACTGGCAAATTACATTGCTCTGGAATGACAGAATCCTAGGGTGGCTATACACATGCAGTGAGGCTGCTCCGGCGCGCTGTAATTACAGCATGTTGGAACAGCCTCACTTGTGTAATCAAGTCTGCTGGACCATGGTAATTACCATGCTCCAGAAGACTCCCATGTGTCATGTATTAGCATCCCCACACTGAAAAATGGTTTGGCGAGCTTTAGTTAAAGCGCTCCTGCTGTCATTTTTCAACACGAGGATGCTGATACATGAGACACTCCAGGTGCTTTAAATAAGCAGCTCTTGGGGCTGCTTTAATTAATGCTTCTGTGTCACCCCCACCCCACAACCCAGAGCATGTGTATAAACACCCCATGACTCGAGATAGCTGGTATATACACAGACATTTATGGATTTTTACAGTGGTCTCCCAGCTTTTAGGGTAGAAGTCAATGGAGAAAGCTGCTGGTGCCTATCCAGTATTGCCTGAATTCTCCTGGCTCTAAGTTCAAAACCAGGCCACATCCCCCAGCAATGTGTTAGAACACTACTGGATGTCCCCTCCCTCCCTTGTGCTGCATTCTGTGTAGACACCCAAGATAAGTTTGTACTGGGGCCTTCCTCTCTCATTCTGGCATGGGGGGCACCAGTGGGGCAAGACTAGGGGGTGAGGCAACTACCACTCTGTGCTCCCCTACCAGCCAGGGCACCAGTGCTCTCAGGAGGGCATAAGCCCCCCCAACCCCCCCCATATGCATCACCTATGCATTCTGGATTTGTATTAAGCATGAAAACTGAAAATCCACAGATCTCTCTCATGCCTACCTCCCACTTGTCTCTCCCCAGCCCCCCAACCTCTGCAGAGGTGTCCTTCCTCTCCCCAAACCTGCAGAACAAACAATCTGTGCTGTACTCTTTACCCATCCTGGCTTCCTCTGCCTCAATTATCCTCCGGACAGACTCCTGCATTAACCGAACCTGCCACGACAAAGAACAGAATAAAATCCAGCAGCAAAAGAGACTGTTTGAGAGATGCAAAGAAGTCCCCTGTAGAAGCAGCTTCCTTTAGCCAAAGAGTGCCTGAGACAGGTGAAAGAATTAGGACACATCTGCAGGCCAGGGCCTAAATATCATCTTGAGAGCCCAGCTAAGCAGCATATGAAATCGAGGTTAAGAATAAAGAGTAAAATGGGAAATGCAGTGCCATAACACAGAGCACTAGGCTAGTCCTGCCTGGAAAATCAGCCAAGCCCAAAAGCAAATTCTCAAACAAATAAAGGAGAGAGTATGCAGGAGGCCCTGCGTTCCACTTTCCATGCAGAGAACATGCTGTCATGGGGCTATGAATAGGGACCTACGAAAATTATGGCAGAAGTGGGCTGTGTGGCAGCTCCTTTAATCTTGCAGGTTCCCCCACACCCCCCCCTGCCAATTGGGGTTTTAAATATGGTGCCATTTTTGCCTCTGGGCCAGTCAGAAACAAGCAGCAGGGTCACTGGGGCCCTTCAGCCACTCAGCAATGGGGCAGGGCACACAGAGGAACCTGCAAGATTAAAGAAGCTGCCATACAACTCACTTCCACTGTCATTTTGGTAGGTCCCTATCAAAGGTCCCAGAGTGCACAGGCCTGCCAGTCCCCCAGGCTTCCTAAATTAGGTGGTTGTAGCTACATACTATAGGAGCTCCAGCTGACAGCCTACTGTGCAGAGCTTCCAGCTTCCCCCATACCCCTGAATTTTAATTATGTGTCCCCTCAGTTTTACTTTTACACATCCCCTGCCCAGAAATTAATTCTGTCCCTTCACCTAGCCCCATATCCAATCATCCTCAGCTCCCCACACCAGTGCTGTCCATTTTATCAGAGAAAAAAAGGAGTCAGCAGCTAAGCTGCCCTGGGCTACAGGGGTTTTTGTTCCTGTCAGCAGCAAAATCAAGGGGGGGTCCCCCAAAACAAGGCTGATATCCATAAAAGGGCTGGAGTGTCTTTCAGCACTACCAGTCCAGTTCCAGTCCTGGCCAGAATCAGGTGACTGTTGGCAGCTGGCAGTACAGTGCAAGCTCTATATGCTCACCTGGGTGCACAGCTAGAGAATACAGCATGTGACCTGCATGCAACAAAACCATCAACCCAAGGACGATGCCACCCAGCAAGGGTGCAGGGAAGGAGAGAGCACTTACTGCAGCTTCTGCCTCCTGTTTCTTGTGTAGGATGTCACTGGCTGTGCTTTCCCTTTGCTTCTCCAACTCTCTGATAAAAAGGAAGTTAAAAATAATTTTAAATGTGATACAGCCACAAGAAGGCACTTCCAATACTACCCATCTCAACAGACACAGCACCCCGATGAGTGAGGGCCACCACCTACCCAAGCTGCCATCAAGCTGTGCTGTAGGTCTGTGTACAGCCCTAATCCTTCAGTGCTCCATTTTTCCTCAGGCTTCCAGAATGCTACATAGTGACTGTACCTCAGATACCCCAGCACGTGACCCACCACCCAAAGGCAACTGGGCAGGAGTGCCCAACTCCATACTCAGAACTCACTTCTCCTTTTGTGCTTGGAGGTAGGGTTTGATGATTAGCCTATGCATGGCAAAGTAGATAACTAGGGGTCCCACGGTGGCATAGAATACAGCACTGGGAAGCAGCTGATCTGTCAGATGGATAGGGAAAAAGTAGGTCTGGCTAGCCCTGTTCAACCTAGAACAAAGAAGAACAAAGTGGCTGGTCACAGCAAGCCTGGAATTCTAAAGGGCCCAGCAGAATACGTCCAACAACAGCCAGTGGCAGGGGATCCAATTCAGTGACAGCAGCCAGCAAAGGCCATGAGATGTTCTGAACTCTGAATTTTCAAAAGGCAAACAGCACCTAGATCAAATCAGAGCAATCGCAAGGCATACTGCAGAAGCCTGCCAGACCCTTATGTGGAAGGGATGGATACTTCTTCTGAAAAAATCCACTGCTGCACTGTTCTCATTCACTGAACGACCTACTCACCGGATTTTAACCAGCAAGACTAGATCGGTTACCTGTCCCTGTGCACAGCATGGAACACAATGTTCCCAGCTGCACAGCAACAGTGGATACTCTCAACAGAAGGAGGTCACACTCATGCATGCGTCTTGTAGGAAGAATATGAAAGATTTTACTATAAGCAGGTGGCAAACAATTTCAGCAAAGTTCAGCTTCTCATTAGGACTGGAATCCAGAGCCGGGCTAATTACAGCAGTGTTTGCATGCCCTCTGCTGGCAAAGTCAAAGTATGCACTATAATATAGCAACACATTAGGGGCTCAGTGTCTTTTTCTAATGCATGGTATTAGAAACATGTCAGTTTTCATTAGTTAACTGTAACAATATAGATGGGTCTAAATATTTGCCAGGGTATACAGATACTAGTGCTGGAATACAATTCAAGATATTCTTGAACCAGGAAAAAAAAATCCCCAGCCAGTTTTGTATCAGTTTCTTACAGTGATGGTCAGAACTTGTCTTTAAAAAGCACCCTCAGATTACTTTTATTTTCTTACAAACTGGGTATGAATGAGATCTCAGCACCATACAGAGGAATGCTGGCAATATGTACTTGGCTTCAGAGGGCCACATGTCTATCTCAAAAGCAAGGGCAGCTGCAATCTGGTCCTTTTTATTGCATGCATGTGCATCACTGCCTTTGGGCTCTATTTGCCAATATGCCTGGAGCACCTACATCAGGGAGGCCCTGATGTAATGTGGAGCAGAGATGCAGGAGATACATTACAGTTATTAACTTAACTGACTTGATTTTCAGGGACACGCCTTGTGGAACACCAACACTGACAGTAGCTCCTAAAATACTGTGCCTGGAAATCTTCCTCTCCGCTCCATATTCCACCATGGTCCCAAAAAAACCAGCCCTGGAACAAGAGAACCAGAAAAGAGTCAAGCAAGGGCAAGCTCTCTGATCTCTCTCATAGCTAAATTTTATTTATTGTAGTTTCACAAAGTCTCAAGCAAAATAAAACAAGAGGAAACTACATAACAAGGAACATGCTGTGCACAGAAAAGGTAGTTCGTGAGAATGATTCACCCTGAAAATATAAGACAAGACCAAGAAGACAGGAGTCTTCTGCAGCGATCAAGACTTACAGGCCAAAGGTTCAGCTAAGCCAATAAGACTGGCCATTCAATTTACCTGATTAACAGGGAGAATTAGAATTCAAGGGAAGCAAACGTTCAAACAGGACAGTACAAGCACAGATGTAGTGCGCAGGTTGTGCAGGCCTGCAGCAGTGGTGATGAGATTTTCCTGCAGGACTCTCTGACGCATGCCTGGCATGAACATCCCACAGCCACACTTACTTGAGAGAGCCTTTGACTCGTGTCTGATCCTCATCCTGAAACTTATGCTGGTAACTGATCATCATGAAGGAGTGGGGGATTCCCAGCTGAAACACCAGAGAAGCATGAGTGCGGGGAAAAGCATCACTAGTCACCACTGTGCATCCCCAGCCACTGCTATACATCTCCACAGAATCCCCTTTCTACTCAGTCCCTTATGCAAAGTATAAGCATGCCAGGAGCCATTCCCTGCACGCCACTACTCATGTCTGGAGCTGTTCTACACTCACAGTGACTGGCCCCATAAAGCACTGGAGCCCTTATAAGGGAGAGCACTAAGATTTCAGGCTACAAGGGAGGTCCCCTTTTACAAAATAATCTGCAAAGCAACAACCAGAGGAGAACTGACTTAAAAGGGCAGTGTCAGTTGATTTAATGCCAAGGTTTTTATTACTATATCTGGTGAAAAACACTACATTTACTCAAATCTAAGACAACCCTAAATTTAAGACACCCCCCCAATAATTAGATTCTATACATGGAAAATTTATACATTTGTTATATATTTTCCATATATAGAATCTAATTATGGAAGGTGATCTTTAATTCGTGCTCCCCACCACTGCAGGGGGCCAGGTGGGGAAGCAGGTGGTGTGGGGAGATCAAGCAACTTTCCCCTGCTTGTGCCTGCCCTCACTAGGCTCTGGTCCCCCTTTTCCCTCCCCAGCCTCTGCTTCACCCATCCCCAACTTTAACTTTGCTCGATGCTGGTAGACTCCACCCCTGTTTTAGCCTGAGGCACTGAGCATGGCCTCAGCCTGGCCCCCATAGCAGCTCTGTGGACTGTGCATCACCGTTATGGGGTCAAGCTGGGGGCATGCTCAGTGCCCAAGGCTGCAGTGTTCACAGAGCCCTGCTGGTGCACAGCAAGGGTTGAGGGAAGGGAGGAAGGGAAGAGGGCAGGCAGAAGAGCAGAGGCTGCATGGGGAACAGAAATGGCAGGAAGAGGCCGTAGGAAGGAAACAGTGGAGTGCAAAGGTGGGGGGGGGATGGCAGGGAAGAGCCCACAGGTAACAGCTACAACTATGACCAAATCCCAAATAGGAGTCAGAGCCTGAGCCACAGCAGCCGCCTACCCACCCACCCTCCATGGCCCTTGTTCGTGATTCTAAGATGAGGAGCTCCCCTTTCCATGTTAAATAGGGAAAAAAACCCATCTTAGAATCAAGAAAATATGGTAAGCTTCCAGGCACCCTTAAAAAGAGCAACTGGCAGCTGCCTGCTTTATCCCAGACTAATGGGATCCTTCTGAAGTCCCCCACTCCATTCCCACCTAGCCCCACATTTCGTATTAGAAAGTCACTGCTGGAATCTACAGGCAAAATGGGTGGGCACACACACTGAACTGCACTGGTGCATCCAGGACTGCCAGGTGTCTCCATGCAGCAGGAAGATTAGTGTTTCTTCCCAGACGAAGGGGAAAATTAAGGCTGTTCTCAAACACTTCCCTGAAGCACTGTGCCTTAAGCTGGATAGTAAACATATCTAATGACCCAAAGACACCGCCAAAGGGCTAGGCCGTTTCTGTGCCAAACATGCTACAAGCTCCCCCAGTGAATAAGGGACAGTCAGGGAGCATTCTCCACTGCACACAGCAGTTAAGGACTTACTTGCATTGCCACTGTGAAATGGCTGCTTTTGGTATCCCGGACAATACTTGTGTTCATGGCTGACTGGATACCCCATCGCCACTGTAAATAGCCCACGGTGTTCTTATCTAGATTTCGTGCCAAGACAGTCGTGAGGCCTGGTCGGATCCCACGGGATGAAAACTGCAGAGCACAGTGCGTAGTGATAAAGCTAAAAGAAACAAGGAGAGTCATGGCAGTGACAGTAAGTACAGAGACTTCCTTCACACTGCCTCAAACTCAGAAGCATCAGTAGGCAGGGCACCTCAAGAAGCATTTGCTGCAAGCTGCAGGCACAGCCCTCCAGGTCCAACAGAACCATCAATCAGTTTGGACAGTGTGGAGTAATGGTAACTGATAAGAAACTACCACAAAAGTACACCCCAGTCCAGCCACAGGGACCAGCCCAATGGGAGCCTTTGAAATGCAAAGCTTTGCTGTCCAATAGATATGACCTGGGAATTCATGGAATTGGCATCCTCAGCTGCTAGACAGGCTTCCAATTGCTGTTCAGCAGTTCCCTGGTATTAGCACAAGAAATGGCATCAGTCAGCTACATACAGGGGAGTGCTATGATGCACTCAAGGGACTACAATGTTTGCAAATCAGGAGATCTCTGAAGGCAGGAGACTGCATTGCCACCAATGATCCAGAAGGCTCCAATACACAGGAGCAACCACCACCACCACCTCATATGGTATTGCAAAGAACGACGACTCAGTCCTGTGCCAGCCTGCATCAGCCTAAGGATAAACCCTGCACTACTTCTCTGTCCTATGAAATGTCATTTATTTTCTGAGTGTCACCACTGCTGTCTCGCACAAGTCCCATAAGAGCCCTAGAGGAGTGGCCAGGATTCTGAAGAATACTATTAAGCATTACTGCTGCACAACATCCTGAGGCTTGTGATAAAGATCACTTGAGCTTTGGTCCCCTTCCCTCATCAATTTGTGGAAAGACATTCACATAATTCAGAGCCACAAAACAACACGTTTTTTGCAACACACCTGACATTCAGAATCAACCTCTGAAAAAAATCCAAGACATCTATTTGACTTACCTTCCCCTTCAGATTATGAATACATGGTTTAATTATACTCACGCTATTGCCATTGTGGGACACTATGTCACTTCAATGGCCCCTTGTCCTATATGGCAATGTCAACCTGCTTATTTGCCTTCCAAATGCAGGCACCGCCCCCCCCACCCCCCCCAATTCTCTCTCACATCCCAAGCAGAGCCAGCACCCTTGTCACAACAGCAAAAGGACAACCAAATTACAGTCTGTGGGTTCACTTTGAAAATAAGCAAACTGCCATTCCTGCTCTCTTGTGGGCAATGCTACAGTGAACTGGGTCAGAATCCTTCTCATTTTAGGCACAGACATTCATTTCATTTCTTCATTTTTCTTTTTAAACATAAACGTGGCAAGGAGTTTAACACAGGCTTTCTACACTCGACTCTCAAAGCTGGCATGTTTGCCTGCAACTCCAGCCCACTCTGTTGACCTCCACATTCTTGTTGATAGTTTGCAAAAAGTAGTTTTCTCTAAGAACCTTTCTGAAAGGTTGTAAGGGTGCCATCTGCTGGTTACAGCATGATATGCCACCCCAAAGAAGCTGGAGCTGTGTACATAAAGCTCAAAGCAACATAAAATAGGAAAATAAGATAGCATTAATTTCCGAAATGATCAACCCATAAAGGGATAACCACTTTCAGATGAGACTAAAAAAAAAGTTGTGAAGCATCATTTTTATTTCCTTCGTGGTAACCTGGATCACATGCCATGACACTATTTATAGTAGCAATATTGTAAACAGCAGCAAAGTTTTGTACACATACAAGCTTAACTGTATGTGCCTGTGCATTTCTGCATTCTTTCTCTGCTAAGTCTTTAGAGACTATTGTTTAACAATTCCCTCCCAGCCTGACCTGACAGCAGTCAGACTCCTGTTTTTAAGGACACCATGGCAGGGCACACTGATTATGAGATCAAAAATCCAGGATTATGACTTCACAACCAAAGCAAATACATATCCAAGGGTGAGAGAGAACAGCATGTTGAAGCCCAGAGCATAATTAAAAGTATGAGGCATAATAAAAAAGAACGAACAAAAACATGAATACATATGCAACCTAAATATACAAAAATACACAACAGCATCAGTATAAATATTAAAACAAAGAGGGTGCACAGTAGCTTTTCATATATTTACCATCTTGGTGTAAGGTTACGAAATATCTTCAAACCAAAGAGGGGTCCCTGAAGGTCTCCAGCTCCAAACTCTAGCTGTTTAAACATAAGAGGCAAATCATTTTAGGAGGAAATTACTGACAACAACTATACAGCACTTCCTCACATTTCTACCCTGGTGATTTTGCACCATGGACTTGCATCAGTGTAGCATACACCATTTATGACTGTCCACTTTAGCCACCAGCCTTTTCTACTAGTGTTAGATTCAGGATGAGTAGTCTCAATGATACTAGTAAAACATCTGCTAACTAATGCTGCTAACATCTGCTAACTAATGATCTTACATCAGCTCATCTGAATAGGAGCAGTGCCTGACCTAGTCCCTGAAGTGAAAGGCATGACATTTCCACCAAAGTTCCAAGGTAGCAACTGCTTGGTTAGTTCACAGATGATTCCTCTTAACAGACACATCCACCCAGGATGGAGGGAGGTATGCAAAAGCAGCCCCCTGTGATGCAGGGGTAGCTACAACCCAGCTCCCAGCACCCTTCTCCACCCACCAGTACAGGCAGACCATGCTACAGGAACCTTTGGGGACTTCTTTTATAAGTCCCCAAAGTACGTAAGAACCCCATCCACTTCCCCTCCATGCTCAAAAGTATGTCCCCTCCCTGCCCCTTTCCCACCTACTTCTGCTGCTTTCTCTGCTGTAGAGGGGAAGGTTCAAAGCTGCTCCTACCTGATCCAGCCAAGCTCTGTGGTGGCTGGGTTCAGCTAGGAACAGTGAGAGTAGCAGCAGCAGCAGCGATGGGTGGACTCCTCTACCCTGCCCAGTTCCTGGGAGCTGGCACAGGGAGGGGAAACCCCCCATCTGTTACAACTGCCCTGTAACAGTCCCAGTTGAGCCCAGCCTCCAAGCAGCCTGGCTGGAGTGGGCAAGAGTGCCCCCATGACAGTGGGGAAAGTATAGCAGCAGTGGGTAGGGAAGGGAAAGTGCCCTTTTGGCGTGGAGGGAAGGGGAGGGGAGAATTGTTGCGTTCTTTGGGGACTTAAAAAAAAGCCACCAGAAGCTCCCATGCTACAGTCCAGTCCAGTGGAGGGGAGGAAGAGGTGCAGCCATGCCACTGCATCTCCTTCGGATCTGTCCCTGCACATGCGCATGCACACACATACAAAATCACAATGTTTAGAGAGGCAAAGCTGCAGATTTTTTATTATTATTATTCCTGTAACACAGACCTCCATCTCTTCTTACACAGTCCATTAGACAATAATTACTGCATGCCAGACCAATTCATAACTGGTACCCTAAACAGAGTCCCATTCCTAATTTCCTGCTTTGTCTCATCTGAAGATTCAGTGTGGCACCTAACTTCTAACAGTTCTTAACATCACTGTCTATGATGCTGTATTGCAGGGTTACTGTATGATGGGATGGGCAAAATACAGCCTGTGGGCCAGATCCAGCCCACCAACTGATTTGTCTGGCTTGCAGGCAGGCGGCGGCAGCAACACACAACAGGCCCTGGGCAAGCTGCACTCAGGCCCCAGCCTCTGCTGGCAGGCAGTGAGACTCCAGCTCTGGCTCTAGGCGGAAGCAGCCCAGCCTGCCTGGCACAGTGCAGCACCAGCAGAAGCCAGGACCTAAGCACAGCTCATCAAAGGACTGCCATGTGAGGGCAGGCAGGTGGGGCTGTTGCTGCCCAGCATCCCCTATAGTGCCTGGAAGATGCAGTCTAGCCCTGTAGGCCCTGGGCAAACTACACTCGGGTCCCGGCCTCAGCTAACAGGCAGTATCCAGGGCCTGCTGAGCCAGACTGCATCTCTTAGGTGCTGCAGGGGACGCTGCGGGGAAACAGCCCTGCCTGTCCATGTGGCACTGTGTGGCAGGCCCTAGGCAAGCTGTACTTAGGCCCCAGTGGCTCTGGCCACTGTGTCGTGCCAGACAGGTAGGCAGGGCTGCTTCCACCCAGCATCCCCTGCAGCGCCACCAGAGGCCAGCCTCTGTCTGTGGGGGATAGAGCCTGGAGTCAGGGGTGGGGGGGAAGAGTGAGGGAGAGGGGGTGTGTGCACATGCACCAGGAGCCCTCAACATGGAGGCCTGCAGCCAGGCTGTAACCCTGCCCCCTCCAGTTGTGGACATGACCAGCAGGTACCAGCTCCAGGCAGGCTGGGAGGGGCAGTCCATGGCATGCCATAGTCCTTATGCTCCCACTTCTGCTCTGGCACCAGCCCCAGCCTAGCTGCAGGGAGCATGCATGTGTGTGGCCTTCAACGGCTCACTAAAACTCACTAAGTGGCCTTCCACCCCAAGTAACAGCCCACCTCTGGGATATGATCCTGGGTCCCACAGGCAGCTGATATTTTAGAAACAAGACAGTGATCTTGCAGTCTGGATGAAACACCACTTCCTTCTGAGCTACCTTGGATCATTAAATGCTACTGATGCTGGTTACCCATGTGAAACGAACTGCATTCAAATGTATGCAGGAAAATGTGATCCTCTAGCTACATTTTAGATGACAGCCCTGTCTCTGGTACATGCCACCTTCAAGAGACGATGAAAAAAGCTGGACTTTACACCATATGGCGCCTGTCAACCCAGTGCCATCATTATGAATTCACAAATTCCAATATACTCTACACATCTTCCAGAGATCCTGAGGTAGTGTTAGAGTGATGTTGTAGTTACTGGTCCAGGAGTTATGCAAGAGGCAACGATTTCTTAGGCTGATAGCTTTTATTGGACCAACTGCATTCAATGACCTGATGAAAAGTATCCTGCATTTGAAAGCTTGTCTAACTATCCCAACTCTGTAATTGGTCCAATAAAAGATATCGCCCTAAGAAATCTTTGCCTCGGTCTCAGAGATCCTGAGGGTCATTCCACGTTAAGAGCCATTGAAATCCACAGCCGTTGCATCACTCAAACTGGCCAAGCCAGAGTTTTAACAGGCTCCTCCTGTTACTGAACAGAAGTGAGCTAAGGGTACTTTATTATTAACAGTCAGCACTTTTTTTTAATCCAAGCCGTTCACATTAGATTACACCTCCATGAGGCAGGCAGACATTATCCTGACAGCTCAGAGAAACATACAGTAAGGAGATAAGCAATTTCTCCGCAGCCACAACACATATCAGTCCAAGAGTTTGAGGAACAGCTCACGTGCCCTGCCTCCTAGCTTCATGCTTACTGTATTACTTCATACTGTGAATTCAGTGGGTCCTATTTTATGCACACACATGAAGTACCTGGTGTAACACTAACAATTCATCACACAAATATGCACTTGACAGTCACACATTTGTTTAGTGAAACTCCAGCATGCTTTTGTTCCTAAAAGAATCTCATGCCAGTTCAGTGATACCACTAATGAATCTAGTATAATTTGTAGACCAACAGCCTGAGGATTTAGTGTTTCCTGCAGCGACTGTGAAAGGCTGGGCACTTGAGGAAAAGCTGGCTGCCTCTTTGAACTAAAGGAATTCTGCTGGAGAGTTTGGAAACACGGTCCTTGGCATCCCCTGTACTTTACTATAGGTGCTTTGGCAGGTGGTGTTCCCTGTGTACAGCTGAGAGCTGGACACTAGTATTAACATATGAGGTAAGGGTGCAGAAAGCAAGCACTGAATTGCACTAAGAATCAAGCTGATGTAAACACTGCCAGCTCAAAAGGTGAGCTGCAAGGACAAGAAAACAAACATAGTACTCAAGGGCTGGGGGAGGAAAGGGGGGAGGCATTCAGTCACTGTTTTAAACTGGATTTTAAAAAAGCAATGCAACCTCTGTGCAGAGAAGCTGCTCAAGACCCTCTCTGAAAGAGATGATGGTTTGGAAGCAGCTGAATGGACATGCCATATCCAAGGAGGGAGAGCAAAGCTGAGCTCCATCTGGTTTTCACATGCCAAAGGCAGAGGGAATCTCAGAGCTGAAATGGGAGTGAGTTCACTGAAAATGTGACTTTCCATTGTAGAACCAACATCTGTTAGCCCTGACTCAAAGGAACTGTTTTGTTGTCAGCTCCTGTTTCAGGCTCTGGTTTCAATTCTGGGTTCAGTCAAAAGGCATAATTTCCATACAGGCATCAGAGGCCTAGTTGCTACTCTCTTAAGATACAGGTCCTTGGCTTCAATGCCTAATTGCAGGTATTTGCATTTGGCTCTGGTGCATAGTTTCTAGGTCTCCCAGGTGACCGGAAGAGTTTTCATGACAGTTTCATGTTAAACCCTATCAGCAGTTCTGTTGCTGCATAGTCTTGGCATCTGTAGAAAATTCTTGCTGTTTCATTTATTAGTCTGGGTGACTTTCAAGGCTACTATTCAATGTTAATTTGGCACTGTGCAGTCTCATTGGCAGCAGTTGTTCAACTGGTTACCTTTCAATAGGAAGAGTTTCCAGAAACAATCCTTGTTCGTTCCTTACATATCTCCTTAATAGATTTACTATACATTTATTTAGTCATTTGTTAAAAAAAGAAAAAATACCCAAACCATTAGCTCCTATTTTATCATGTCCATCAAGAAACCTGGTCTCCATCACTTCTAAATACCCCTTGCCCACAGCACTAGGTAACACTAGGTAGTCTTCAAAGACTATGGATTACCTCAAACTAGAGATTCTGACCCTAAATGAAGCACGTTTCAGATTCAGGATTTCCCTTTCTCCCTTTCTGAAAAGGAGAGGGGGGTAATGTCATAAGGCATCATATCTTGATACTTCGTGAGTCTTGAAGAATGCAATAGGAAAGAGTGTTGGATTTTACACAGATAGGCTATACAAAGAAACTGGAAGACCGAACAAACAAAAAAAACTCCTCAAATGCCTCTTTTTCCAAAAGAGCCAGCACCTTTTCTGGGAATATTTTGTTATTTAAGTTATTGAACTTAAAGAATTGAACCCTGATAAAGAAGATGATTTAGTGGCTACATCTAAGACATACCAGCAAGAATGCAGCCATCTTAATATGCAATTTGTATTCTTACAGATTGACACATTGTAACCAACACCTTGGGGCCCTGCAGCTGTTTATACTGCATTTGACTACGAGTCAAATTGGTTTTCCCCACTACTACATTTGTGAGCAAGAAAGCTGAATCCTGAAAAAAAAATCCTGGGTCAATGTCCCAAGATGCAGATCACAAACCTCAGCAGAGACTGCAGGAGGGCTCAGAGAAGCTCATACAGTGCATTTATTTTAATCTTTGAGAGGCTGATCTGCCAACAAGGCACCTGAGAAAAATTAAGTTAGAAAGGCTTCAGGCACAATGGGTGATCATCTAATGTGGTTGTATTAGTCCACAAAAAAAACCTCTCTCAAACAGCAAAAACTTGATAGCCAAAGAAAAAAAAAAAAAGAGAAGGCATTAAACAAAAGGAGCAAAGGGCTCCTATACATGTGCATGGTGCTTGCTTCAATATGCTAGAAATCCCAGCAAGTTGGAGCAGATTCAATTAATCAAGTCTGCTGGAGCACAGAAATTGACACACTCTGGGAGCCTTCCACATAATGTGTATCAGAGTCCCAGTGCGTCTCCGCACTGAAAAAATGGTGGTGGGGAGCTTTGAACTAAAGCTCATCAGACGTGCTTTATTTCATATGCCCCACTGCCATTTTTTCAGTGTAGGGATGTGTGGGGAGACTGATACATGTGATGCATGGGCACTTTTAATTAGCACAGCTTATTAAAGTACCTGGCACTTTGTCCCACAGCACGTGTAAAAATGCACAAGGAGTCACTCCTTTAGCTCTTGTTTAAAGCATTTTACCACAAGAAAACAGAATAGAGGAGCCCGCTTACTTAAGCTAGGTTTGTCATCCAGGCCTGCAGCCCTTCGGTTACTTTGCCTCAGGCCCTGCACCCTGCTCAGGTCGTCTCTGCTCTTACCTCTCCCCATCCCTTGGCTGAAGTCACCCGTCTAAGAGCAAAATTAATTGATCCACCTCCATTCCCATTCTGTGTAGAGAGGTTACCAGAGAGTATTGCAGTATCAGTGGCGGTCAATGGTGCCTGAAAAAGGAAAAAAAACACTTATTAATATGATATAAGCCACCTGATTTACAGAAACCTAATGAACACATTGCAAGGACATAATCAAAACTGCAGATAGTAGCTGGATTTGTAAGCAAGCAAACATAGGCATGCTCATTATATCTACCTTTCTCACTTCCTGGGCCTAGGGGTTTGGACCATATATGCCTGCACATTATCGAAATTTCTATAATCAAGCATCACAAAGCTGGAGTGTTACATATATGCAAGTGACATGCTCTTATGGCACAGAACAATACACTTACAACCCTACCTTGTGGTCTTTAATTTTGTCAGATCTCACAAATTAAGTAGTATCATGTCCATTAATATTTCACTGGGAGACCTTCAGGGAGTACCCATCTGTAGTACAATAACTCAGTATGGGAAAGACATCCCTATGGACAGTACTAAGACAGGGTCCTGCAATACGTGTACTTTTCCAGATCAGAAAGAAAACAGAGGTCACCACCTCTCAGGCCATTAAAGTTCAACCTGCTGGTAGGCGTTCCTAGGTCTTCACGGACCACCTATGTCATTTCAGATAAGGCAGTAAAAGCAGTCAAACTACCAGATATTTGGAAAAAAATATCCCTCTCCAAACCTTCATTCTTGGAAACTAAGTCAAAAGTTCCCACTAGAATACACTGTCAAATATGAAGTCTTGTGTTTGTTCCTGGAATTTGTGCTTAAATCCTAAATACTGCTCTTAAATGTATTCAGTCTATCCTGGCTGGGGATATCAGCTGGTAATGGTAGCAGATTTCATAGTAACAAACCAAAGCCAAAACTCTTGGCATTTTTTCTCTCAAAAATCTATGAGTATCAACACACAGCCCAGCTATGAGCAAATCTCTACCCTTCCTAACATTAGTAGTTACATCTTTTCATAAATAAAGATGAGAAACCCCTTGAGCAGTGCTTCATCTTCTGTTCCTCTGTGCTGTTGTGCCTCATTAACTCAGATCCCTCTTTATTCTCGGAGTGGTATTTACTTCACTTTACCTCAATGGACTGGGATATGTGCATTTTGTTAATTTCAATCTGGGGAAAGCTGCTCCCTGGCACATCTTCATATTCTTCATCATAACGATCAAACAGGTCAGTGGCATCTATTCCAACACTAATTGTTCCCTGGGGAAAAGACAAGTGAAACAAGTACCCAGCATTAACAAGTGTCAAATATATCAAGGCCAAGAGGATACAGAACCTCCATGTACATTCTACAGTTTAAAACAAAATGTTTTTATTGCTTTATGATGACACTTTCATTTTTAGTTTTGCTTTTCTTCTTTTGTTACAGAAAAGATCCTCACAAATAAAACAGGAAACTGAATGATTATATAAGGAAACGGAAGGGAAAAAGTATCTGTAAAAAGTACTGTGAAATTCACAAAGCAAATGAGACAAAGGAGAAACCTTTTCAATTCTGTAAATCATTTGTAAGAGCCGAGATAAAACATTTATGCAACCCTTAACTGTAACAGAAGGCAATAGAATATTTCAGACAAAAGAGATTTTATTTCCCTGGCAAGGCTGACCATTGTCCTGTCAGCTTTTTAAAACCAAACCAATTTATCACAGCAATTAATCTTTTCCAACAAAGCCAAGTCAGAAATCCTCTAATCCTCCTCCTCCACTGAAATGGTCTCATTTTAAGTTGTATTAACTACTTGAGATGCATCAAATAGGTTATATGTTACTTCTGTGTCTTGATTTCATTAACCTCCTCTTGTAATCAGTAAAAGGGTTTGAGGAACACACCACTTAGGAAGCATTAACCATTTGACTCTATGGTCTTGCCTGAGGCACTATTCCAAGAAATATTAGCAGCTACAGTTAAGTTTTCTGGCTAGCTGCTGTCATGTTCATTCAAAGTAATTGTGAGAATGGCCCCAGGTATGAAAGGGGTAAAATCAGATCCTTGTCTGGCTCATATAATTACAGGCAACACCCGCTTAGCACTCTTAATTGGTTCCAGAAAAACCAAGCGCTAAGCGAAATAACATTAAGTGAAACCAATTTTCCCATAGGAACGAATGTAAGTAGAGATAATTCATTCCCAAAACTCCCTGCTCATACTATAAAATAGCTGAAATCCCCCACTAGTACTATAAAACCAATGAATTCAAACATCTAAATGTATGTAAATACTTTAACACTTTGAATTAATGTATAAAATTACAAAATAAAGTTCTGAACTGTATGCACAGATGCACTTTCACTTTCTGCTCTTTCGGCTTCCTTCAGCACTCGGAATCAGAGCCGTCAGGGTTAGCGTCAGTATCAGGGGATTTTGAAATGCTTAGCTGAGGACTTTTTTTGAGGGCTGGCTGCAGGGGTTGAAGCCGGAGTTGTGCACTTCCTGAAGAAGAAATCCACTGATAGCTGCACTTAGGTCGTCTTCTTTTCATCATAAAGCAGCTTGTAACAATTGACTTAATTGTTAACTCCTCTTGCAACTGCAAAATGGGCGCTGCATGTCAGGGTCATTCTCAAAGTAAGAAAAAAAGGCTTCATGGTGTTTGACAGCTTCAGCCATGACTTTGCTGGTTAAACATCTTCCTTAGCATCTTCCTCTTCTTCATGGCTTCTCTGCTGCTCTATTTGAATGAGGTCCTCACTGCTCAATTCCTCCCTGCTGGAATCAATCAACTCATGAATGTCCTCAAGTTCAAGTTCATCAAATCCAACTTTCCTTCCAAGCTCAATGATACTGTCCTGAATTATCACCATTGGTTCCTCAACCTCTTGGGAAACCTGGACACAGTCTGCCCAAAGCTTTCGCCAGACACCATTCATTGTTTTGGAGGCAACTTCATCCCAGGCACTTGAAATGTTATGTATTGCCTTGCGGATATTCTAGCCCTTCCAAAATTCTTTTATGGTCGGAGCACCCTCTCCTTCTGTAGTCCTAACTGCTTGGGCAAATGTTTTCCTTATGTAATAAGCCTTAAAGGCAGCAATGACACTCCAGTCCATTGCAGGTGGTATTTGGGGGCAGAAAAACAACTTCTGCATTATTACTGAGGTCATCAAGTATGGTAGGAAGCCCTGGTGCACTGTCTAAAATAAGAAGTGCCTTGTGGGACAGATTGTTCTCAGCACAATATTTCTCAACTGGAAGACAAAAAATAATCCCTGAACCAACTCTGAAAGACTGATGTTGTCACACAGGCCTTCTTATTAGACTTCCAAATGCCTGGCAGACTGCTTTTAAGACACCCCTTGAGGGCCCTGGGGTTTTCTGAGTGGTATACAAGCAATGGTTTCAATTTAAAACCCTCTGCAGCATTACCACCAAGCAATAAAGTAACTCAATCCTGGGACACCTTGAAACCTGGCATCGATTTCTCTGTGGAAACGTAGGTCCTAGAAGACATCCTCTTGCAGAAGAGGCCGGTCTCATCAGCATTGAAGACTTGTTGAGGCATATAACCCCCTTCCTCAATCATTTCCACAAACTTATTTTTATAGCTGGAAGCTGCCTGGGTGTCAACACTAGCAGCCTCCCCCTGAATAGAAATATTATGCAAGTTGCTGCGCCTCTTAAATCTTTCAAACCACCCCTTACTTGTATAAAATGGCTCAGAAGCAGACCCCTCAGGCAAATTTTTCTGTAAATCATCATACAGACTCTTAGACTTTTTCTGAATAAGCTTTTTTTCAGCACTTGCACGCTAAGAATCAGCTAGACGTTTCTGACTCATGGTGCAACGCAAAAAACGAAGCAAGACAGTGGCACAAGCACAGAGCGTGAAAGTTTTTAACGAGTCAAGATAGCGACGAGGCTGCACACCGCTGATGCTTCCTGCTTGATACCCATGAGCATTACAGCAAAACCCACGAGCACCAAGTGAAACCGGGTATCAAAGCGAAATGAGCGCTATAGAGAAACAGTGCTAAGCGAAACAGCATTGAGCGGGGGTTGCCTGTACCTCTTTGGAAAAGGGTTTGGGGAGCTTTCTCTTGCTGCTGAGTCAACAACGTTCTCCCATGTGGCAAGTGTTCTAGCAGAACAGCTGGATGCATAAAAGTAAAATCATCTTTCACAGATCAGTTTTGCATGAACCAAATTCAAGAGCTGGTTCTTTGCAAAAAACACTCAAAGGGGGTGTAAACACGGAGGAAATAAATTCATCTTTAAACTGAAGTGAACACTCGTGGAACTTTTTCCTGTGTTCACCTTGTTTTAGTAAATGCTCCCTACTTGAAATGTTCAAACAACTGTAGGGTACATATTAAGGTTCTCAGAGTAGCATGCTTCATTCCTCATCTAAAACAAGTTTGTATTTCAAGATTCAGCAAGCTTGCTTCTAAACATTCCCCCCATCCCAAGAGTATAGTATTAAAACAAACCCAAAACATCATGCAAACTAATTAAAAAAAAAAAAAAAAAAAAAATCAAACATTTCTAGAGAAACGAGGGGAAAAAGTCTGATTACTGGGATAACATATTCCAATCTGTCTAGTTCAGACGTGAAAATACAAATTTATTAAGAAATTTCTTTTCTGTAGCTGCACCTTTTATTTGCTGACAACAAAATCTTCATTAGAACTGATAAACAGAAAAAACTGCTAATATTAACCCTGAGCAAAATGAAGTATTTAGGCAAATTTGAAATTAGCCTAGTTCTAAGCAGATTCTTCATCACTTTCTATTGTTTACACAGACTTTCCAAGCAGGAAAAATGGAAATAAATATTTTAAAAGATAAAAATGTAACTTAAAAAAAGTTAGGGTTCCCTAGAGCTGATGTAGTATCCAAACTAAATCACTTTTTGCAGCTGACTAGATTTCAAGCTGATGATATCATATTGAGGATATTAAACCAGCAACATTAAAACTAGCTTGATTTTCTGCTCAAGGAAGCAAAACTGTTTGTTCCCAACATTTATTTGGGACAAGAATGCACTGTTTAGGAACACACCACTGAGCATATCAGCTTTCCAAAGTCTACAACTGTTTCTCAAGTTTCAGTCATCCCTTGTGCTCTTTCTTGAAATAATGCCAAACTGTGAAACAATGCCAAAAAGCCAGTGACTTGGGAAGCACTGCAGCACTCTGCTGTTGCTCCAAGACTTTGAAAAGTGATTGAACAGAAAAGCCAAAAGGAAGACAAGCAGAGATTTTGGTCCTGACTGCCAATCACGCTTGATGAAATTAAAATAAACACACTCCACAGCATGACTGATTAAGCTATTTTGAATGTACAAGAGCATTCATTTTAACAATCGAGAGAACTGCTTTGATGCTTTTCTGCTGCTCTTCATCTGTTTCAAGGAAATAAATGACGCATGGTTTTTTCAAGTGTACTGGTCATAGCCAAAAAAAAAAAAAGGAAGATTTTCCACTCAGTTTCCAAACTCAAAAGCGTGCTTTGATAGCACTAGTAACCTGCGTTCACCTTCTACTAAATACACTTAAAAAGAGGAAGTTACCAAACTGAAGTAATGAGTGGGGATCCTGGTTTTCTGTTTAAAAATCACAAATTCTCTTTTAAAAAAAAGGGAAAAAATGCCCAGCAAAATTCTCTGATTTAAAAAACCCAAAATCCGTGTTATTCTGTGATTAAAATGAAATGGTGATATATACATACATACACACACGTACATATGTATTATACATACACACTCACAACCCACAGGCCCCCAGCCCTGCCAGTGCGCCTCACTCTGGACTCACAGCCTTCTAGCTCTGCCAGTGCCCCTTACTCCCCATCCACAACCCCCAAGCCCTGCTGATGCCCCTCACTCCAGATGCACAGCCCCCCACACCCCTGCTGGTGCCCTTCACTCCCCCCCACAGCCAGGGACCTGGGTCTGCAGCCTCCTGCCCCTCCCCCACCAGCAGCACCCAAGCCCTGGCTGTGGCAGTGGCTGCTGTGACCCAAGCGGAGTGCAGAGCCCAGCTCCCCCACCCCCACTGGCTCCGCTGCAGCCATGCCCCGGGGGGGCAGAGGGGGAGGAGGTGTGTGCATGGATGCATGCTGGCAACTGCAGGCTCAGGGCTCCCGACCCTGCTGCCTTCCCACCTGGGGCCTTCACAGACCAGTAGACAGAACCTGGCGTGGAAGGGCAGAGTGGGGTGGGGATGCTTGGTACCACCGCCAGGAGTATAGTGCTGCCATAGCCCTGCTTGCCCAGCAGCAGCGAGGGGCACAACTCCGCATTGCCACCCAACCTGCTGCTGGTGAGTAAGGGGCATCTTGCCATGGCGACGTGGGCCTCTCACAGGCTGCACCAAGTCTCCCTGCCCCACTCTGTCCTGCTGTGCCGGGTCCCACCTGCTGTGGGCAGCCCACATGCCCCCATCCTGTTCACAAATCTGGGGGGCGCATACCCCCCCATACACCCCTCCAGGGAGTGCTCTCCCCACCCCCTCCCCCAAGCCACTTGCAACTCTGTGTCACTCCCCACCCAGTCCCTGCATTCCCACCCCAGCCCTGGCCTCAGACTCCAATTCCCAGGCCCCATGCACTGCCTTGGCTGGGCAGCACCCCAGCCTCAGCCCTGTCCAACTTCCTCCCTCACTGTGATGGCCTCAATTCTGTCCCCACCAGACTTACCTGTGGAAAGCTGCAGGGAACTCCTCTCCATGCCACCTGGCTGTCACATGCATGTGTGCACACACATATGCACGTGGCGCACCCTGCCTTTATCATCCTCCTTCTGTTCCCCCCAGCCCTTTGCAGGCTGGAACTCTGTCAGCCTGCAAGGGGAAACCCGTCATTTCCCCCTGAGAAAATCTGTGTTTTACTGCATTTTTTCATGGTGAATGGAAACCCCAGATCCCTGGTAATGAGGTAGTGATAGTGCTGGATTTAGATTGCAAATAGGAACAGAACACACCACTATCAACAGAAAAAACATAAATAAAAAACCTTAAATTGGACAGCAACACTGAACACAGGAGGCTAATTCAGCTTCTTCAGCCATCTACTATCCAGGCTATTATATATTCAGACTCCTGGCGAGTTTAAAATCCTATTTTACACTGCTTGTTTCTTCAGGATGCTTATTTTTCAAGATCCAGTGAGTTTACACTATAAATAAGCCCTGAAAAATGTGTGTTTATGTTCTGCCACTAGGTAGCAGTTTCTATTTGCTACTACACTCCCACATATGCTAATCCTCCCCAGCATATACCCTATAGCCTTGTTATTTCCTCTATATTGGTGAGAGCTCCAAATTATTCCATGCAAGGAAAGTGGGAAATTTCTTAATTGCTTTTATCAGTTGTGATGTGGAATTCAGTTTATTATCTGGTGTTGCTTCTTACTTGGCTTTAAGGGGTTAATGTCTTTCTGGAAGCACTTGCAGGGAATGGGGAGCAGGTGATGGACTAGCACATGCTACATAGCTAGCTACTCTTGGGCTGCCTGAGCTCACTACTGGGAATTGCTGAAATTTGGGTAGGTCAGCCTAGGCAATAAAATGGCCATGTTACACAAGGCAGCCAAAGAAACCTGATTCTGCTCATTAGGCTGGTAGCCAGGCACCTGAGGATGGGCTGAAGAACTTTCATAACCTAATGACGCTGCTGTGGGATTTACCTTGACAAAGAGGCCAGGTAGTTATAAAAAACAGGGTCTCAACAGTCATATTCTAAAGGGACTGAGTGGTGGAGAGGAGTATAATTTCAGAGCACAGAGCCTATTTAACTGCAGGAATAACCAAGGAAGAAGGGCATTGGTCTACAGGTCAGAGAGACTCTTAAATTTGGAAAAGAAACCACGTGCAGGAGACGACATCCTAGAATCCGTACGGGACTCTGACCAAAGCCTCAAGAACACTCAAGAGTGATGACACTGGGGCAGGGTCACGTTTAGATGCGCGTGCAAAATTCTGTCGATATCTGTGTATTTCTTCTGTTAGAGTAACTATGTTGAGGAAGCTTTACAAAGCCTGTATCAGCTTCAAAACCACAGAATACTAGGGGTGCACAAAGCCGGTCCTATTCAATTAGGATTTGGAGTCAGCCTGAATTGGGGACAGTGATTTGATTTGTTGATTTGGATCACTGTCCAAATCAATTCAATTCAATTCAGTCGAATCCAAAGATTTGATGCTGATTTGGAGAATCTACAATTCAGGCATAGACACAGTTTGAAATGTTTTTTCTACATACCTCAAGGTACCAGTGAAGCTCAAGAACACTGTGATGCTGTGGCAGATGGAATGTCCCACAGGAGTGCGGGAGGGGGGGCCATGCCCTTGGCAGTGAACCCGGAAGAGACTGGAAGTGCTACCGGTCTACTTCTGGGTCCACCGAGGAGTGTGCTGCCCCCCACCTCCTCCCTCTACCCCCCGCTTGGCGATTGGCTGCAGGGGGACTCCAGGTGCCCCCCCAGACCCAGGAGGCACGTGTCACCGAGCCAAGGGGGTGTGGTATACTGGAACTACAGGGGAGGCCATGGTGTCAGCACAGGTGTCAGCTTAGGGCAGCTGTACTACTGGTTTCATCTGTGTGAAGAAGTAACAGGCAGGGCATGGCTGCTCTGGTAGTTTGCCAGAAAGGTCAAAGGCAGAGACACTGCTGTAGTCTGCTTAGACCAAGGGACACTAAAGGCACTGCCTTCTAGTGTGACCTAAACCCAGGAGCATACCGAAGGTCCTGTCAGAGAAAGCTGTCAGAACACTGATACTTGCTCTTACCTTTTTCCTCCAAATTTAAGATACACCTGGAAAATACAGTTGTTTCTAAACTTTAAAGTGTAACATTCTCTAAAACAGGATCATCTGCTTGACCTTTCTGAAGAAACCATCAAAATCCACACATCTCCATGAGTCATCCGATTGATATTTAGGACTTTACCGATTTTACTTCATTTCCTGCCTCCTCCCCCTTCTCTTCTACTACATAAATGTCATTTAACTCTGAGTATCCTAGCGGTCTACGACTCCCACAACACAGCAATAACTGTTTATGGAAGGTAACAGAAAAAAAGCTGAACTGCAGCACTTGGACTTTTTTGTAAAGATGTATTTTTATTTGGGATTTCCTTTTCTCAACCTACCGGAGCATTTAAAAACCTACCTTAATCAAAGAGTTGTGTTTACAGTTTAAAACCACACTCAGTTGCATGCATTATAATAGCTGGAAGATTAGATGAACAAAGAAGCCCTCCAGACAAATTTTTTTTACTGGATCTTCTGAACCAGGGAGGTGCCCATCAATTCCCCCTCCCTGCAATTTCTCTGCCTTCCACAAAGATGTATTTCACTGAATGATGATGACCCAGCATAGTGGGTTCTATGAAGAAATCTTCCCTGCTGTCAAACAGGTAAAGTCACCCAAGCAGTCAATAGATCCTGGCAAGGAAACTGGCTCCAATACAGGCACAGGAAAAGCAGCAGATGGTGCTGTTAAAAGTATTCCCACAGAACAGTACCCCCATGCCACTGGATAGTAGGGAAGGAGGTTGCTGCTGCCATAAATTTCCCATCAGCCAATTGCTCAGAGACTAGAGGAGAGGAGAAAGCAAATCCCCAAAATGTGGGAGCTGTGCATGAACAACAAGGATGACCTATGCAAATGCTCCTGAAGCGTCAACTGCACCTCCAGCAATATGATGTAAAGTGCAACAGCACAGCAGGAAGAAAAGAGGTTCATGCTACTTCACAACAGAACAAACTATACCATTTCCCCATCACCTGAAATTCTTCTTAATAAATGAAGGTGCTTTTGAATCTTAGGAACACCAGAGACTGCTTGGTTATTAAAGCTTTCCTTCTAAGTCAGTTATAAAGCACCCTGAAATCTTTCCTTACCCCCAAAAGACAGATCTCACATGATGGAGCATCTCATAGCTCCCTCAAATATAGCAGGCTGACCGGTTGGGGGTAAAACCAAATATTATACGTCTTTCTGTTGGTGCCAACACACAGTTCTTCACCATACCTGACAACTCAGGACTGAGAGCTTTTGAGAAACTGGCTGTCAGTTTAGCACAAATAGCTTTAGTGAAAGTCACCAGTATTTTATAACTATCCCCTGACCTGCTCTTTTCTTGGTATCACAGTGTTTGAGCAACTAAAGGACCTCTCTTCAGCAGTCAGGATGTAATCAATTATCCCAACGAGCGTCTGCAAGCGTTGCAAGAAAACCCTATGAAACAAATTAAAGACACAAAATGTCTTCTAACCTCACACGGTGCAATTCTAACCATAATCAATGGTTATAGAAAAATTATAACCACAAACAACGGGATTTGTAATGGGACATCCCAGTGTGATGTACAAAACATTAATACACTGAAAAGTCCCATCCTACTTCTGACACCTTCAACAGGTCCCCAGATTTAAGAAAATACATGTCTAAAAATTAAACCTTTGTCGCTGCTTAGCAAGACATACAGCCTCTCCTCCAGACAGTTCAGGCAGGGGGCCTTGCACCTCAGAACTCTCATTTTGGCAAAGCTGCAGGACCAGCTTTAATTATATTCAACCCTGTGCGAAAAGAAATCCAGAGAACTGCCTCAACTGCCACTGCCTGCCTTGTTCACAAAGAAAGCCTGTGTGGTGCAGCTAAACATCCCCAAAGTCACACCACCAGATGGAGGTTTTACCTCTTCCTCCCAGTGAGGGCATAATTTATTTAAATATACTGATTTCCAAGTTTATATAGCAGAACAAAAACAGCAGGTATAATTTAAATTACTGGGCTCTTCCGAATAAGCTGAATGGGTTTTTGATGCCTGGTGCTGGAATGTTTACTCTTACATGCAGGGTAAAAGGAGCGTGCAGCTAGCTTCCAGCTGACAGTGGCCTTGAAGACTGACTGACATCCCCTCTCACCAATCACTGAGGATGAAGTCTCCCACCCACTTAATGCCCTTACAGCACAAAAAAGCAAGGCAGGCATGTAGGAAGAGGATTAAAACACTTATGTCGAAGTCAGTGATCCCTCCCAACCTCAGATCTCACCCAGATTGTACCTGGGACTCCCAGCTATTCTCAGTGCTCTGCCACTAAAGTAAAATTGACCTCCATTTGGTAGCAGTACCTCTACATTCTGTGGTTCTCCAGTACACCTAAAATTTGAAATCTGTAGCAAATTATCTAGGAAAGCAAATAGAAGCACAACTCTATCCCACATTATTTAATTTGATATGACACTTAATTCCTTTTAAGGTGCCCCATAATTTCTAAATTTTCAGCATGCTGCAATATTTTGCATTAAAAGCAAACGCCTATGTTAAAAAAAGTTGTTGTGAGAAGCAGAGAATTTTAACATCTAATGAGAGAGCAACTGGCATTCATCTACATCTGCAGACAGGCAGCAGGGCAGGGGTGGGCAAAAAAAGCAGCCTGCGGACCAAACCCGACTCATCAAGCACTTTCACCCGGCCCACAGCACCCACCAACAATTGTGCCCTGTCCAACCCTTCTGCCCATGAGGGTGGATTGAGGCGCCCACGTGTACACATGCCCCCAACATACCTTATTGAGCCTCCCACCCTCGTAGGCAGACGGACCCAGACAGCACACAGCTTCTAGGCTGCTGCTGCCGCTGGGGAACCCGCTTAGCTTCCCCTGCCTCCAGGTCACTCCAGGCAGCAGGTAGGGAAGCAGCAGGGGCTGGGACTGGTGGCAGAGTTAGTGGCCAGGGGAGCGGTGGCAGCATGGATGAGGTGGGCAGCATGTGGGTGTGGGGGCATGGGGAACCCCCACACTGTCCCCATGGTATGCAGCCCCAGTAGGCAGTGGTAGTAGCAGCAGCAGGTGGGGGTGCTCAGGGCACTTGTGCCCGATGCAGCTCCAGCCAGTGCTACCCATCCTGGTTATGGGTGCAGCCTCCACTGGGCTGTCTCTATCACCAGTGCTCCCTGCCATGCCTCTGCACCTGCATGGCACGGGAGGAAAGCCCCATGCATTGAAGCTAGCTTGCCTTACCTGCCGGGGCTGCGCAGCACAGTAGGGAAGCCCCAGGAACCTTCCCCTGCGATAGAGGGAAAGCAGCCAGTTCCAGCATGCAGAGCCTCCCTCCCGTGCCATGCAAGTGCAGGGTGTGCAGCAACAGCGACTGTCCTGTGGAGAATGCACCCCTCACCTTGATGTGCAGCACTGGCCGGAGCTGTACCAGGCACAAGCACCCCTACCTGCTCCTGCTGCTGAGCCAAGGGGGAAGTGCCGGGGGAGGGGGGGGGGTCTTCACAACCCTCCACCCTCCTTACCTCATCCCACAAATGCCATATACCCACCCCACCCCCATACAACCCCCCAACATATATCCAACCCCCCCCCCCACATATGTCTGTTTGTTTTTGGAAATGAAGGACAGAATTAGGGGGCACATGCCCTGCAACCAGGAATGGAATCTTTTGTAAAAGTCATAGCCACTGGACATACAAGGGGCTGATGCTGTATCTGTTCATACACGAAAAAAGGGAAGGATGGTAATACATGTCTTTGTATTAAAGTTACTGGTCTCTGATATGCAAGGGCAGTAGCTCAAAGTCTTCCTCTGGAGTTCATCTACAAAAATCTTTTATTATTTTCTCTCCCCTAAGATTTTTCCAACTACTAATTTTTGCTGGGACCTGCAACATGCTAGGCCAGTGCTTTCCTGAACAGAAGAGATGTGATGAACTCTGTCCTAAGAAGCTCATCATATGAAGAGATTTAGTCACTTTTGCATTGGAGTCATTGTAGCATTTTAGTGACCAAACTTTATAGTACCTTAAACTTCAAAACAGCTCATTTATAACATCACAGTCTTCCTTGTGGTAATAGATGGCTAATACACAAAAAAGAGTGGCTGCACATCATAGTTACACAAAAGGAAAGAATTCAGTTTAGGAGAATTCCTGCACAAATATCTACCTATAATTTTCTCCATTTCTTTTGTTGGCATTGCTAATTATTGCAAAGAAAATTGCTTTTTGTGTAAATGCTATGTGCCTATTTTTCAAGTTTTGCTGCACTATGAAATACACTTTTTATAATCTCCGCTTTTTAAAAAACATGTGGTGCCCTTTTAATTAATTTTGCATAGAACATGCCTCACAACAGTAAAGAAATGATTGCTTTTGACATGATGAATTTTCCTGTAAAATATAATCTGTTCGTGGGAATCACAAAGACTGAATTGGGAAGGCAGCCAGTACTACTATGAATACAGTGAGCAGGAGAGAAAGTTTGTGCATCAGCTAGTAGTAAAAGCAAGGGTGGGGTACAAATCAAGAAACAATCAAATAGTGAGGATAGCAGGCATTGTGAGATAAGGTCAAGGAGACAAAACTGAAGACAGCCCTTAGAGGAAAAAAATCAAGCATGAAGCAACAACCATAAACTTAATACTACAAGGAACAAATGGAGTAATAAGAATCAGAGGGTTTGGCTTGAACCAGGGCTTGCTCGGTAATATTTTGAAGGCTACAGATTACAGCTACCAAAACTTAAGGATACTAATTGAAAAAGGGAATTAAAATAATCAATACATGAAATGACAATGGAACAAATCAATCCAGTTGTCTAACAGTGATAGGAAATGTAGATTAATTATTGAAACAAAAACAAACAAAAGAGGAATCTCATAAGCTGCCTTGAACTTATTATGGGAAGTGTCAGGGTATGGTAGCCATGTTGGTCTGAGAAAAAGAAATGCAATATCTAGAACTCTTGGTTCCAAAAAGATACCTTGTTTTTATCAGACCAACTGAGAAATTGCAAAAAAGTGTGGCATATAAATCTAATAAATGGACATAATTTTTCACCATACAGCTCAAGCAATCAAGTGGGGGCAAAATTCCTTTGCCATTTGTATCCAATTTGAATCTCATAATTTGATATAACCTGGTTATAAATCCCCTCCCCTCCTCTTTTTTCATTACTTGTTCGCAGTGTCCCTACACTGGTAGGGAGGTAGCATTACTGGAAATACTACTGCAGATTAGCCTTGAAGCAGAGTAGGCAAGACTATTGCTGCAATGCCAGCAATCGTGCCACTGCCAACTAGGGATGCACCGATAGAGATTTTTGGGGCCAACAGTGATTGCCGATTTTTAAAGAGGTATATTGGTCAATACGAAGCTGATTTCCAATACAGTATGGACAGCTGGTGCAGCTGGTAAGTCTGTTGTGATGGAAGAGGAGTGGGGAGGGAAGGGCTGTGTGCAGAGGGCAGATCAAGGCCCCAGCAGTGAGGGAGGCAATGGGGCTGGGACCAGGGTTCGGGCAGGCGCTGCCCAGCCAGGGCAGGATAGGTCACGGGACAAAGATGCGACTCACCCAGGGGGTGTTGGAAGGAGGCGGCTCCTGCTGCTGCATGCACCCCAGCAGGGCACGGGGGGGGGGGGGTTGTGCCCCCTGGATCGGGAAGGGGAGGAGACCACTGCTGGCGGGGGCAGTGCCAGGCTCTTCCTGGTAGGGATTGGGTTGGGCTGGATTCAGGGCAGTCAGTAGCAATGCTGGGAACAAGCTATAGGGGAGGGGTTT
>NW_017728926.1:1484630-1527557 GCF_001723895.1 Crocodylus porosus | reverse complement strand
ACTCACCCAGGGGGTGTTGGAAGGAGGCGGCTCCCACCACAGCACGCACCCCAGGAGGGCATGGGGGGGGGGGTTGTGCCCCCTGGATCTGCAAGGGGAGGATACCACTGTGGGCTGGGGCAGTGCCAGGCTCTTCCTGGTAGGGATTGGGTTGGGCTGGATTCAGGGCAGTCAGTAGCAATGCTGGGAACAAGCTATAGGGGAGGGGTTTGCAACTACCCCAAAATTCACTGTAGCATCCCAACCTCCTCCCAGCACTGCTGCCGCCCACCCCAAGCACAACCTGGCCCAGCCCCAGCCTGCAGCTGCAGCCCACCCCACCCCACCCAGTGCAGATCTAGGGGTGCGTGCCCTTCTTCTCCCTGTGCCCTTCCAGGGTGCACACAGGGGCAGGAGCCACCCTGGCTAGGCAGTGCCTGCCCCAGCCAACTCCCTCCCTTACCGCCTGGGCCTTGAAGCCCCCCACCCACTTCCCTCCCCACTCTCCTTCCACCACAACAGACTTACCAGCTGGACACGACTCTTCAAGCTGCTGGGCTGCGCTTCTCACCACCTACATGCTGCACTGTGGCTACACACTTGCACGGGCCATTTATTGACTACATTATCAGCCACATCAGGCCTATTTCTGATGCAGCCAATTTTCTTTATATCGGTGTCAATCTGATATTGGACCAATGTATTGTTGCACCTCTACTGGCAACATCAGTGGAAGTATCCCTGAGGAACAACATATTAAAAAAAATCTAGAGAGATACAACCTCTTGGAAGGACCTTTTTTCAGGAGCATCTCTTTTCTGCTCTACCTGTCCTGAGTTAGTAGTGTGAAATTTCAGAAATATTTTCCTACATTGGTATTTTCAACATATACATGCAGTATTCTGTTATTTTCTTATGACTGGCAGCCTGATAACATCTCTCATTGTTCTAAGAGCCATTATAGATGTTCTACTTAAGACATGATTAGCAGAATAATCACGTCTTGAGTAGTAACCCAGTCACATGTTCAAGCAACTAATGGTGTGATAAAACAGGGAACAAGCAACAAAGTTATTACACAAAATATGCATAAAAACTGTGATGGGAATGAGCCACACCTTAAACTGAATGTATGCCCACTTCCAGCCTCAGCAGTGTACCAACAGTCCTTCAAAGCTCTAATGAGCTCTCAAATCTGGGAGCATCAATCTGCTGACTGCTGCTCCCAGCCACAGGAGACAGCACAGCAAAGAGCTTAAATGTGTTTCTACGCTGGGAGCACCAATTACTTGGCTGATGCTTCTAGCCATGGAAGCACCAAGCACCAAGCCCCCAGCTCGCTATTTGCCAGTGCAGGTGGGAGCCAAGTTCATGATTCATAATTCCACAAGAACACCTTTTGTCATGGACATGTTCAGTTAAAGGCTGCCACATCTGTAAGGGGCTTTAATCTGGATCTCATAAGTATTTAAGCTATGTTATGATTTTCTTGTAAAACTTACACCAACACTTCCTTTGTCTAAGCCAGTGCCGTCCAGCTTCCAAGTGGACAGGGGCCAAACACCCCATCGGCTGCACACCCTGTGCACTGTACAAGGGTGAGCTACAGCCCCCTTGGGCCATACACCCCATGGACGCTGCTCCCAACCCCCAACTTGCAATTTCCACTGCTGCACATGTGCTCACAAATGCCCTGATGCAGTGACCCCCTTGACCCTCCCTCTCTCCCCAGTGCACAGCATGGCCCAGACTGACCCTCAGCTCCTCACACTGACATACTGCCCCCACCTTTGGGATAGGGGCAGGAAGCATTAGCAGCAGGGGGAGGATCCCAGAGTGATGTTGCAGCCAGAGTGATGGTGGGGGTAGGGGGGGAAGCAGCAGCGGGGGTGCTACAGTGTAACCTTCCCAAGGCACATATGGCCCATGGGCTTCTAGCTGGATAGCTCTAGTCTAAGATTAATTAAAGTGGGAAAAAATGCCATAATAATTAGCCAATGTCTATCTAAAGAACTCAGGAAAAACTATACCTGATCCCAGAGGCAGCAAAGAAAAGGGAAGACACTCCACACAGGAAACTAGTGCTGTGCACAAGAAGACTACAGGCCTAATCAGAAGCAGTGCCAGAGAAGAGCAAGTGAGGGAAACAAAAGAATCTGACTGGGCTTACTTTTTACTGCTTCAACATGTAAATTGGATCCATCTTAACAAAGAATCTGCACAGAGCAGTCTCCCAGAACATCCTCAGGACATGAGAAGAATGTAGTGAGAGCTGCAAGTAAGAGGTTAGAGTATGCTAAGAGATGGATCAGAAAAGATTCCCTCTCTCTCCTTGCTGCTTTTCCTAGGGAGCTACTTCCCTAGGAGGTGACATACATATGTTGGGGGGAGGGAAGGGGGGCAGGGGTGCGTTCAGAGCACATGCCAGGTGGCCTAAAAAGTATCTACACTCTCGAACACTGGTCTCCCCACAGCAAATAATGGGGTTTTATTTCTCCAAATGGGAAGCAGTTCTCAGATCAGACAAATGACTTTCCAAACCCAGCACATCTTAAAAAAACACAAACAAACCCCTAAAAAAGCAAAGACCCCATTCAAACTCCGCCAAACTGCCTACATCTGGTTATCATTCAACATTTCTGGTTAGAAATGCTTTATTTAGCTGGAACCATTTTACAGAACTAATAAAATGTTGGAAATTTTAAAATAACTTGCGTTCTTGTATGAAATGATCACAGCTGTGCTATCCAATTCTATAGGAACACTGCCTGGAGAGACATTTCCATAGAATGCCAATAAGCAATCGCTGTAAACACCCAGATGGCTAATTTTATTGGAGGACATAGAGACTCAAGCTTACAATGCAGCTCTATTTTTTACTGCTCACTACCACAGTCAAACACCCAGGTAAAATGTCAAATTCCTAAAGTCACAGAGATACATTATATAGTGATAACCACAGATGCCTGTCTGTTCCACACACCCCCACAGAATTTCTATCTGCACTAAACCACCCTCATTTACAACAGTGATATGTTCAGTTCCCCCAGTTTTATGTAGTTGCTGGTATCAAGAATTGGTTTGATCCCCTTCCTGGTTGGCATGCTGCTAAAAGCAGTTCAGAAAGGTTCTCAAAAAGGCAGAATGGACTAATTTAAACCACCAGGTGATGGTAATTCCTTTGCACAGTCTGTTTCGACTCCTTTGCTCCCTTTATCTCAGCTCCCATTTAGAGAAAAATCTTTGTTCACCACATCCTTGCTAGTGTAAACCTAAATGATGCCAGGCATACTCATCGGAGTATCATAAATCCACCTTCCCCATGTTACTTCCTTAAAGGTGATGCCAGATAACAGGCATTTTAGTAACTGAGCTCCCTGGTCCAGAAAATGTGGTTCCTCCTGAGAGACTTGAAAAATAAAAAAAAGCCATCGGTGCTATATTAAATATTTGTTTTAAACTATTTAAGCTTTGAAAGAGATTTTTCCAGTGTTTTTTTTTTTAAACAGCAGCTTACATTTTATTAGGACTATGGTGGGAAGGGTCCTTCCAGTTACACATTTGATCGTCACTAGAAAAGCTCTGGGAAAGACCAATAACTGTTAAAGGAAGCAAAAAGGTTTCTTCTGAAGGAGGGGAGAGAAGAAAAAGAAAAAGAAAACAAGCCTGGGGGACCAAGTGTCACAGAAATACACTGCTGCATAGACAGAAAGTAATTTGTAGGCTCCTGTATACTAGATACAATTTTTAACGCTTATTTTTATTCAATTTTCTAGTGATAATATAGTTGATGCAGAGAAAAACTGCCATAAAAGAAAAATTAAATTATACATTGTAAAACTGTTTTAGTCCCATGGGATAAGTAAAGCATAAACTGTTATTCAACTGTATGAGATATGCTGACAGATCAAGCTTAATATTCATAGAGCAGCTTGTGTTTAGTTACTGTTACTATACTGCAGAGGCAAAAGGAAAGAAAGAGAGGTAGCATCCAGGAGCTGAGGAAGGGATGGAAACTTCAACATAATTTCAACTGAAGCCTTAAATATGAAGATTAGCTCTACCATGCCCTGCTTGAAAGACAGGAAGGAGATGCCCAGAGACATTTATCATTAGAACAGTATCAAATTAAGCCAGTGGTCTGCAGCCAGATTCAGCTGGTGGTCCCGATCTAGTGCCTGGGATGGACAAGGTAGGGCCCCATCCAGTCACATGGTGGGAAGTTGGGGGAACCAGCCCAGCCCTGAGCAGGAAGGGGGCATGGCCTGGATCTGCAGGCTGGGAGGAAGGGGGCATGACCTGGCCCGAGCCCAGGGGTCGGAAGGGTCAGGTTGGGTCATGGTGCAGCCCCAACCCGATCCCAAAGGGCTTGGGAATTTGGCAGCATAGGAGGCGGACCATATTAATTGCTGCCACTCCTCCACCACTAAATTTCCCGACCTGCAGAGAGCCACATGGGCCAGATGCCATGGGTCCACAGGCCACATTTAGCCCATGGGATAGAGGCTAAGCATCCCTGAGTTAAGCTATGGCAAGTAGGAGGCTTCATTATCTGTTAAATTACATAAAACCAGTCAGTCCTTTTTAACTCATGGATTACAGAAACAGAAACGAAAGGAAGTTTTACCAACTAAACCTATATTCAAAGAGAAAAAACAAGAACTCAAACACTAAAACTGACAGCCCCCTACTTTCATTTCTCACTCCCCCTCCTTTATACCAGGTTATCCATTAGAGCAGGGGTGGGCAAAATACAGAAGAAGTGCTCCACATGGGGCTGAGCCCTGCCCACTCCTGCCAGCCCAGGCCCTGGCCAGCACACACAGGTTTCCTGCAGAGCTGCTCCCAGAGCAGTTGCAGCTGCCCAAGTACTTCTCAGCTCCCCCTGCTTCCAGTGGTTGCTCCTCCTCTTGCCCTTGCTGCACCTCTCCAGGTATGGGGGAAAGCTGCAGCTGGGTGGAGCTCCAGCTCCTGGCCACCTTCTACCACAGTGCGATGAGCAGCCACCTGCAGGTAGTAATGGCAAGTGCCAAGTATCCAGCTACTGGACCCAAAATTAGGTCAGTTAGCTAGTGCTTGGAGAGTCAAAAGCCAAAAACCATACTGTGCACCCACAGAATGAGGTGGCAGAGCTAGAACTGTGGAGAAGGAGCTCTGGATACATTTGTATTGTGGTGGGTACAATTTTTTTAAATCATTTTTGTTTTAGCACAGAAAAAGAGTTCTGTGCATTGGCACAATTAGTTCCAATAACACGAAATGAGTCATAAATAATGCAAAAACATAAAATGTAGCAAATGTAAAATAATACAGAAAAACAAACAAATGATTGTGTGGAAAATACAGCAAGACAAGAAATGCAACACTGCTGCAGGACAACTCCTTAGTTAAACAGTATCTTCATATAAATTTGTTCTTTATGAAAGCCATGCAGGGACAAACCTATTCCATAAGAAGATTTTTTTTCCCACATTCTTTAACTTGCCTTCACACAGAATACATTTCAAAAACAACTACTCACCTTTAAATTGACACTTTTACTTAATCCATTTACTTACCTTTGAAAAGTAAACAAGCTCTTAATATCTGGGTGTTATTTCCAAAAACCTGTAGACTCTGTTGGGTAGTAGTGCTTTGCGAAGACCAGCAAAAGTCTAAGAGACAGTGCCAAGGTGAATAATCCAAATGTGGCATTTCTTTTGAGGGGGACCAAAAGATTACTGCTACCCATCTCTTCACAAAAATCAGAATGTCATAATTCTGGTAATACAAACACTACCTAAAGTAAAAATCTCAGATGGTAAATTGGATAAGCCAAGAAACAAATGACACCACGCTATTTTGGGACTAAAAGAACTGCACTAATCATTTTAGCGACAGTCCCCAAGAACACAAAGCCTACAGAATGCTTGAAAATGCAAAGTATGTCATTTGTGGCCCTCATTTAGCCTGTACTATATTGCAGCTCTGAAAACAGCTATGCTTTTCCTGATCAAAGGGGGTATTCAGAAATAATTCAGAAGTTATTTTCTCATAAAAGGAATTCCATTAAGCTAGACATGTTCTTTGCTTTAATAAAAATAACATATGTATGTGGGGCAGAATGACAGAAGTAGTGATATTTAAGGTTTGTCATTAAGGAACATCCCAATGACACAAAGAACATGTATATTTCCTCCCGGGTTTCAAACACAGTCACAAAGACATTTTTGATGTTTTATGTGAAATAGCTTAAAAGCCAAAAACTAGATGTTCAGGAAAACTAGAGCATGCAGTGAAATTATACAGTACCAAAGACGGAATCTCTTGGAATTGCATTCACCTAATTTATGCAAGAGCCACCCAGTTCCAGAATCTTTTAAAATCACAATAGCTAGTCAACTCAGCTATCCTCTTCAGCCCTGGCTTGCTAAGTGTGGCAGGAATCAAGGAAATAGCCCATGAGGGTCATTAACATTTTGAACTACTGGCATGTCATAACTCTGAAGGGAGAGGAGAGAAAGTAGTGAGGGTCATATCACTCCTGACTTCATCCCTTCCCACCCACACCATACTATATTGCCATGAAAATATTGTTGTCAGTGCTGGAATCTCGATGCTACTTAAATAACATCAAGATTCCAGCACTGACAACAATATTTTCATGGCAATATAGTATGGTGTGGGTAACTAAACTTAAATGGTGAGATGAGTCGCTTAGGTTCTAGTTTATTGTTGCTCAAGCAGACCTAAACTTGGGAATGAGGCACTCAATAACAACTGCTGTAGTAAGAGTATCATAAAGTTCTCTCAAAATAGACACTAGCTGTGCTGCTGGCAAGATCCCAATACTGTTCAGGTTTATTTTGCTCTGTAAAGTCCAATGGGAATATTTCTACTGTCCAACTAGTTTGTTAGCCATCTTTTCCTCCCAGTCGATTTCAAAGGCAAGCCTGAATTTCTCTCAGCAGGCTTCTACAGCCGAGAGTGGGGATATTGTTAGAGAACTGCAGGACGGTTCACCTTCGAATACTTGCATGAGACTCAGTGACATCTCCATATTTGGAAGGTTTTTCAACGTTTCTAAGAAAGTCATTTACTGCCACATGTGCCACTGCAATAGCACAATGAATTCTTCATGGGGGACAAAATGTCACAAGAAATAACTATGCTTTAAGCCACACGCTAAATGCTTTTTTCCCCCTGCTTTTTTGATATTCTATAGCACTGAAAGAGGGGAGAGGAACCCTATAAATGTGAGTGCCCAAGACTCAATCAGTTTCAGTTCTCTCCTCTACATATGACACTTTGTTTAGGATTTCATCACAGAATCACTGAAAATTAGGGTTGGAAAGGACCTTTTGAGGTTATTTAGTCCAATCCCCTACTCAAAGCAGGAACAGCCACAACTAGATCATCCCAGCCAAGGCTTTGTCTAGCTGGGTCCTAAAAACCTCTAAGGATGGAGACTCTACTATATCTTTGGGTAACCTGTTTCACTATTTTGCTACCCTCCTAGAAGGAAAGCTTTCCCTAATATCCAACCTAAACTTACATTGCTGCAACTTGAGACCATTGCATCTTGTACTGTCATCTGCCACCACTGAGAACAACCTAGTTCCATCCTCTTTAGAACCTCCCTTCAGGTAGTTGAAGACTGCTAATTAAACCCTCCCTCAGTTTTCTCTTCTCCAGACTAAATAAGCCCAGTTCCCTCTTTTCATAAATCCCCATAAGTTCCTCTCCTCAGCTTCTCCTCATAAGTCATAATCCCCAGCCCCCTCACCATTTTCACAGCCCTCTGCTGGACTCCCTCCAATTTGTCCACATCCTTTCTGTAGTGGGGGCCCAAAAGTGGACACATTACTCCAGATGTGGCCTCATTAGTGCTGAATAGAGGGGAATAATCACGTCCCTCAATCTGCTGGCAACACTTCTAACAATGCAGCCTAGTATGTCATTTGCTTCCTTGGCAACAAGGGCACACTAGTAGATCATGTTCATCTTATTGTCCACTGTAACCCACAGGTCCTTTTCTGCAGAGCTGCTGCTTAACCAGATAGTCCCCAGCATGTCAGTGCACAGGACTCTTCCATCCTTAAGTGCAGGACTTAAGGATGCTCCTTTTTGAAGCTCCTATGATTTCTTTTGGTTCAATCCTCCAATTTGTCTAGGTCTCTCTGAATCCTAGCCCTACCATCCAGTGCATCCACTACTCCCCCCCGCCATCTTGGTATTATCTGCAGACTTGCTAAGGGTGCACTCCATGGCATCTTCCAAGTCACTGATGAAGATATTGAACAAAACTGGCCCCAGGACCAACTTCTGGGGCACTCCAGTTGATACTGACTACCAACTAAACAGCAAGCCATTGACTACTACTCTCCGAGCCAGATGATCCAGCAAATTTTCATTACTGAGATTAAGAATATTCTGTACTGTACCTTGGGATTAGTTCGCTGCTGAAGTCTTCTTTCTTCCCTCTCTCTTTGCAAACGTTCAAATTCTTCTCTGATTTCAGCTGGGGTTCTCTTCCTTTCCACAACCTGTGCAGAAAGGGGTTGAGATGCAAAGGATTATTGGGCAAGAGAATGCACAGCAAACAATTACAAGGGATTTAATCATTGAAGGAATTTGAAACATTCTTAAGTCTCTTAAATTATTTCTCTGGATAGCCTCCCTTTCTTTGTAACATCACCTTTTCTGCTGTAAGTGTTCCATGCCATAGAGTTTTTATTACTTTATTTATATTTGTAATGAAATTACCATTTCTTGTCACAAGCTTTTTATCCCATTTAAAAAAAAACATTACAAATAATAAAAACCACTGTCTCTCCAGTAGGTCATGCTGAATATTTTTACTTATACATTTATAACTGCCATCTAGGCATCCACAAACAATTCTTAAATGCCTCAGAGAAGAGTCAGGCAATGCTTTGTTCCCTCAAAGTTAACAAATCTGGCAAAGTGGCTGTGAGAGGGTGAAGAGTTTCAAACTCAAAGACTACCATGGAAGTGCCCTGTCCACAGCCTCTCTTGGTACAGCCAGATATACATGTAGCTTGAGCAGCACTGTTAATGACAGACATAGTGAAAGAGGTTCTCTCTAGTGAAGCCCCATAGCACTTGAAACTCATCATTGCTAAAGTTAACACCTTAAACACCACCTGGAAACTAAGAAAGAAGCGTTACTTAGAGGCCTAGCACCACATTTTACCACATTTACTCAAATACAAGACAAGGTTTCCCTCCCCCTGCAATCAGCATAGGGAAAAAAAGCTCCTTGTGTTACATTCACATACTAGAAAACCTTGTCATATACACTGTCTATCATTAAACAGAGGCCAAAAGCAGCATGTGCTCAGCAATGGAAACTAACTATAAGCCACATTAAATGCAGTTAACACCAGGCATGACTATAAAACACATGGCTCATACTTTTTGTCCTGGGGTTTCAAATACTCCTAAATCTATGGCAGGCACCCTATATGCAAGACCCAAGCCTGGGTTTTGAGATTCAAATGCCCCCAAGACTTGCTCGCCTTTATTTTATGGAGATGGGGGATTTCTCCCTAGTTTGCTACTTTGGCCTTTTGGTTAAAGTGTGTAGCCAAGATTCTCCCATTGGGAGGCTATAGGGCTATGGGTGCCTGCCCACAGCAGAATGGACAAGTCTCCACCCTCAACTACACACAGCCATTCAAGGTCAGGGAGAAGGGGATCTCCCTTGCCAGGTACAGCAAACCACCAATACTACCTCCATCATAGTGGCAATCGTGGCATCTCCCCTGCCAGGGCAACCATACTAATGTTAACCTACAAGGCGAGGTTAGTGCAGCCCACCTGAATGGGTAGTCCCAATGAGCACAGTTCCCCCCAGTGCCAGCAATTTTTCCAGTCATGGCAAACTACTATGCTACATACATTTTAGCTTCCTCTCCATTCTCACAACTAAGGTGTACTTTTCTTTATTTCTGTTTCTTCACCAGCCTTAAATGTCTGGCAAACATCAACAAACACAGCTCTAAATAGCTCACCCAAAATCTCTCTGTTGCCCCCTCTCTCTCAGTCTGTTTCATGCGTTTAGTGTGGCCCAATCCTCCATGAGGCAAACTGGAACCAGGATGCCCCATGCCTCATCTGCATATAAATTGTTGGGGGATTCCCAAGATTCATGACAAGAATACATGCTTCCAGTCAAGAGTATGAGTTAATTAGCACTTTAATCCTTTGTGGGGGTATCTGGAATACACACACAGATAGAACAATGCTGATCTGTGAAGTCACCATGGCCTGAAATGTTGTCAACTGCTGGGGTCCAGCCCAATGAACTAAATGGTAATTCATGAGCACAAGGTATGCAGATGCCCAATTCTCAACTCCCAAAACAAGAGCTCTGCTCTCAGCTTAGTAATGGCTTGAGAATTTACAGTAGCCAGAGATAACACTACAAGGACACACTGAAGGCATGCCTCAAGCAAATGGATGCTAACATCAAGAGCTGGGAGGAGCTGGCAGCTGACCAACACCAATGTCACCACAACCTCAACCAAGCAGCAGCCTGTTTTAAGGTAAAGCGTCTTGCTCTCAAATAAGAGGAGAGAGGAAAGAGAAAAGAAAATGATACAAATCCCAGCTTGAAATCTACTCTCTCCTGTGCAAAGACCTGAACCTTCTGTGGATGAATATGTGGCTCAAGGATTGGACTCTTAAGTCATCATAAGACCCATCAATGAGCCATACTAGAGATCTTCCTCAAATCAAGGGATTGACAATGACAGCAATGTTGGGCTCTTCTTTCCTCAAGCTTTCATTCCACACTTAAGCTGTTTCCCAGCACTTCGAGCCTCATCAATCTTCTCCCAATCATTTGGCTTGATGTTCATTGCCTTCATCTCTCTTGCAAACATCTTTGAACTAGAGATAAGGACACCTGTATGGTCTTTTTCCTGTAAAGGGTTTTTCATACAAGAGATCTTTGGATATACTGCCACTCTCAGCTTGTGACCATGCGATAGTAGATGCTGACTGAGAAGAGAATGGATGCTTCCAAGGAACGTTGACAGGGCCACTGCAGGTGTCTGGCTGCCTTTCCTGTTTCAAAAGCGAACATCAGTTCACTTTATTATTGGTTCAATCTATGCAGTTCAGAGAAACTTACAAAGATTGAACTGATTCAGCATGGGGCTTCTTGACTGTCTGTATTTAGCCCTTGAGATTTGTTGGACAACACTCCTTTCTTCCCTCAGTTCCTTCAAAATTCCAAAGAATTTCTCTTGCGATTGAATGTACCAGTTCGTTTGGCCTAGATAAATGGAATAAATTCATGGGGGTGCACTTTGAACCAATCTCAGTTTCTTCTGATCTGTTCACTGAATACAGTCAACAGTGACACAGATCTTTTTTTTTTAGGCTTCCCCCACTTCTGTTCTGCAGTCTCACAAAAGACAGCTCTGAAGCAGGCTTCAAGTTATGTTTCTGCTAAAAGAACACTTGCTCATAATAAAGAGAAGGCAGTGCTACAATGACATTTCAAAACAGACTTGACATCACTAACTAGAATCTGCATAATACCCAGTTTTATATAGCACTTTAGCTGACACTAAAATTGAGTCTTCATGGTATGGAAGTTTATGGCTTCAAATGACAGATTTATAACCGTTTCCAGAATTTTAATATGTGCAAGGTGGCTTAGGAACAAAATAAGACAGAATCAAATGGTACAAGCAGAAAGCAACTTTGTCTGAAGTTTGGATTCTTGTGTCTCAGTTTTCAGATCCATCCAGCCTCAAACTACCTGGGTTCACTGGGCTGTGGAATATCTGGAGGAAAATCCATCATGTGATGATCAGGTATTTCCAGCCTGTATAGTTTTTATGGGCAAGTTTTCTACAGCATCTTGCCTAGAAATCTAAGGTGCTAGATGTTATATATCAAATTAAAAAACCATTGAAGAAGGCAAAACTTAATTAAACATGAGGTACAGGAAATCACAAACATGACCTAAGAACACTTCTGAGAAAGCTGAGTATTTGATCTGCCTTTCCAATCTGGGCTGAAAAAACTGGTGGCTGGGATGAGGTAAATACTAGTAAGACCAAAAAAGGGGCAAGATTTGTTGTGGAGAAGTCCTATCACATTACTTTTGCAAGCCTGAATTAGGAATTTTAAACTACTTTCTCCTTCTCTCAGTTTTGTGACATGGGGAAGAGAACAGTTCTATGCGTATGTGTTCAGTCTAAGTATGGTTTGGGGGTTTTTTTTGATGGACCATTAGATACAGCTATTGAGAATAAAATGAAACCATACTATCTATCTGCAATTGGGAATCTGTAAATTAACAGTAATAATCTCCATTCATCTACACTCTAAACACATGTACGCAGGAAGCTTCCATATAATCAATACAGCATGAAAGGTTTGCATATAATTTTGTGCAATTAAATAACATGTCACACAAACAAATAAAAACCAAAAAGGCTAAGATTCTAATACTAATGTATTAGTACATTAATACACTGATACACCAAAAGTTACTATTAGTTATATGAAATATTTAATTTTTGCAATGCAGGTGAACTACCTAGATATTTATAATGCAGCCACTTCAATAGTTCTAAGCATGCTATGCAAATTGACAAAAGGTTTACTTGTGTTCACTGAAGGGCTAGAACCTCATATCTTCCCCAGTACCCTCCCAGCTTTCTCTCATTCCTTTTGCATCTCACATGTGTTTGGAGACCCCAGACTCTCTCCAGAAACACACACATGCAAACACTGATCTATGAAAAAGGTGACTGCATCAAATGCACAAGAAACAGCACATAACACTTAAGCAATGGGCTTGCATTTTATTTATTTATATAAAACAGCAGTATAGATCTGAACCGTGTTGAGTAGGCTTGGCAGAATTTGATTTTTATATATATATTTTTTATTTCAACAGCAAAAAAAAATCAATGTTTATTTTTAAGCATTTTTTCAATTTTTATTGACTAAAATTCAGGATTGCATGAAATTAGGGGTGTTTCTTGATTGTTATCAATTTAGAACACAGAGTGGCCACTGAAGGAGCTGGGAGTGGTGCCAGTAAGGCTGTGCCAGGACGTGGGGTTGGAGGGGCAAGAGCCCAGTGCTGCTAACTGCTTGCTCTGCCTAAGTCCCAGCAAGAGCAGGGGCCCAACTCGCACGGAGTCTGACTTGGCCTGGTTCCTATGTGCTTGTGGCAGAAGTCAAACTCCCATGGATGCTGGGACAGGTTCTGCAGGAAACTGGCCCCTGCCCCAGCTAGAACCTGGGCAGAGTGAGCAGCCAGCAGCATTACACTCTCCACTGCTACCAACCCTGCCTTTTCAACTCCTACTCCTAGCACAGCCTTACTGGCAAGTCCACAGCTCCTGCAGTGCCACTGCGCGCGTGTGCATGCATGTGTACACACGCATCTATGCACACGCACACAGAAACATCTGCCCTGGATTTCCTTACCTCTGTCCCAGCTTTTTTTTTTTTTAAACATCTCTTTTATGTAAATTTTGATGATTACTGACAAATAGTTTTTCATTGGTCTGTGAGCATCAGGTGAAATTGATGTATATCGATACAAATTGAATTCTGCCAAGCCTGGTTATGAGGCACCAAGTGAGATGCAGAATGTCTTCATCACATGAAACGTGTTCACAGCAATGTGCACTTGTACACCCTGCTTGAGGGTCTATTAAGCCTATTGTGTTTTTAGGCTATTTAGTACAACTCAAAAGCTTAAAGTAAGGAGAAGACTCCTCAAAAGCAAAATGTACTCGATCAACTCGTTCCCCAAGTCACAGGAGCACATAGTATCCACACACACCTCTCCTCAGACTCTACATAAAGAAAAAAGTCTTTTACAGTAAATGAACAGAATAGACAAACTTCTTGTACAGAAAGAAAAAAAAAAAAAAAAAAAAAAAAAAAAAAAAAAAGACAAACTTCTTGTACAGAAAGAAAAAAAAAAAAAAAAAAAAGGACAGAAAAATTTAATAGCACTTAAATACTGGCAGCTATTTAAAGGTAATGCTGCTGCCTCCCGGGAGTGAAAGCTATTACTGATGCAGGACATGACTTATATTAAACAATTCATCCACCTGCAGGAATTCCTTGAAGGCTGCTGCTGTCTGCTACATAAAACGAGCTTGGTTTCAGTTAAATTGTTTTAACATATAAGTAATGTATTCCTTTTATCTGTAGTATATTAGCCCTGATATATCTCAGGAGTTGATACCTAGGGAGGCACTTTGGATATTGTGCAAAGGCATTTTTATTTTTCAGTGTACACCTTGTCTCACAGTGTACTATTAAATGCTAGAATGTGATTCTGGTATACAAGAATCTGACTGGTCCGCTCAGTTTTACACCACAAATTTGGTGTAAAAAATATGTATTAATTATCTTTATTACAGAACTTTTTCCTTGCTGTGCTCTGTATTTTTCTTGATTTTAGGTTTGGTTTTTTTTTGGTGACGGTATCACATCAATAGGTTGCAAATTAAATCATCATGGTTTGTTACCACAAAAATATAGAAAATCTGCAACAGAAATGTGTAATAAAAATCTGGAAATGAAGCCAAGTTAATTAATTTCTCAGGTAGGGCTTACACATTGCAGAAGGAGATCTGGTCTGAGGTGAACCAACTGACCTAAGTTTTTGCAACATTGCACGTGGATCCCCTATGCTAATTTAAACCCAACATTTACTAGTTTAACCTCCATGTCATAAATTATTAGTACACCAAACAGATTTGTACCAGTCATGCAAAGGATAAGATTTGGCTCCTATCACTGAAATTGGATATACAATACTAAGGCCAAAACTTGTGGGATGCCACACTTGGTTGCTCCTTTAACTTTCCATCCACTAACACCAGTCTTGATCTAGGCATGCAACTGAACCCATACCACAAGTTTTTAAGCAACTAGCACAAAGTTATCAGCCAAGCAAGGCAGAAACCAGCAAAGGAGACCTTGCAACAAGCAGCAAGGAGTGGATACATCCTCTTTCATGGCACTTCAAAGGTTTATTTTTTTTCCACATAGGCACCTATAATCTCACAGGCTAGTTGATATGGAGAGAGTTTTGGATAAAAGATGCTTGCATAAGACTAGAAGGACACTGATGACATAATTGTCTCTCAAATACATTGCTTTTCATGGTAGTATCTTATTAGGGAACTCTGAATCTCAGATTTATTGTACTCGTCAAAAAAGGAAGAAACACCCATTACTTGAAAAATATACAATGACATTCTAAAAAGAGAGAGAGAAAAAATGACTAGAGTGCCTTCAAACAGATATACTTCTACCATCAAGCTGTCATTACATTCTGATACAAAGGCAAGTATTTCTGATAAGCAGGGATCCTGGTTTTCCCTGATAAAAAAAATACAAATTCTCTGATAAACCCCACAAAATTCATGATTAAAATGAACGGCCACAATTTTATATCAGCTGAACACAATGTTTTCTTGACATATTTACAATTCTAAAGTAATTTGGAAGCCTACCAGTGCCTCAATCACTAAAATAAAATACAATAAAATAAAATAAAATAAATTCTAAATACCTATAAAGTTTGATATTTGATTTTGGGGTTTTTATCATGGAAAATCAGTGCTTTCCCTGCCCCCTTAGCTTACAAAATGCAGGTCCAGGCCCCTCACTCCTCACCCACAGCCCCCTGGCCCTGCTGGTGCCCCTCAATCCCCCCCTCCTCACAGCTCCCCCAGCCTAGCTCCATGCCAGGGCCTTGAAGCCATACATTCCAGCACCAGGCACCATGCACTGCCTGGCTGGGCAACGGCCCCAGCCCAACTCCCTCTTTATGGGGGTCTTAATTTTCCTCCCACTTCCCCCAATCTTACCTGTGGGAGCTGCTCTCCAGGTTGCCTGGCGGCCATGTGCGTATACGTGCACATGGCGCTCCTTACCTGACCACCCTCCTCCTGCTCCCCCCAGCCCCTTGCAGGCTAGAACTCTGCCAGCCTGCAGAGACCTCTTTGCAGAACGGCAAAATCCGTGGGTTTCTCCATTAAAATAAGGAATCCGTGTTTTCCTCGAGTAAAAGGGGAAATCTGTGTTTTTCTCTGGATCCCTGCTGATGAGGCCAGAATTAGTTCCCTTCGTGGGATTTCTGGTGTTGAATTTGTCTTACCTCCCATCCTTCCATTTCCAGTCCTCTCCTTCCATAGATGTCATAGATTGCTCTCGTCTGTGGATCGCTAAGCACTGCAAATTAAAATCAAACCAGCTTAGAGCACAGAAGTATTCATCTTTAATTATGATCTATTTATTGGTAATTATTTGAAATACAGCAGGTACTGGACAGCAGCTGTAAACAGATAGGTTTCTTTCCCCAATGCAGAAATGCTTTCCTAGATCTACACCTAGTCACATTTACAGTTGTTATAGAACATAACAGTCAACAACAACTCCTACTAGATTTCATCTTACCTGCCTTTACATAAAATATAAAAAGAAGAGACATGTAACTATTTGAATCTTCAATACATTTTTTTCCAACATTCCTCCGTGAATGCAGAAGTCTGCTGTGCTCTGGTCAGGTGAGCACAGCAGACTAGTGTATAGTCAGGTACTGGATCCAATGCCAAGAGTCCTATAATTTTCTCTGGGTTTTTTTTCTAACAGCATGCTATAATCTACTTTGGTGAGTCTGTAAGGTGCAAACCTACCTTGCTTTTTACTTTTCCAAAAGGCTCAAAGTACTTTCAAGAACATTTAAAAAATACTCAAACCCCAAAGGGGAATAAATGGATGAGATTACAGCAACAATTCTGGCAGAGCACAAATCCCTTCAGAAAAGAAACCTGTGAGTACGTGAACTGTGCTTCTCAGATGAAGCAGCAGCAAGAGAAATTAACAGCTAACAAGAAAGCACAATTCTGACCTCAGGTATGTGGATGAAGTAGAACTATGAGCAGATTCTAGAACAGTGTACTCTATTGACATATTTACTTGGAAAATGCAGAATTTACTTAAATGCATCACACATAGCCTGTGCCTATTGCTTACATGGTAACCACAAGCTTCAGTTATCTACATATCCACTAAATGTACAAACTACTTATATTCAAATCATCTTTCAGCCTCTCTGTCCACTAGGTAACTTAACTGTACTTTAGCTAACTGCACAATAACTCAGTTGGTCTACTTGAAACTAACTGCTTGATTTACAGCATGGGTGACTGGTGCCTCCTGAGTGTGTGTGGGTGGGGGCAGCACCAGATCACCAATGGCGGGGGGGGGCAGCAGCAGCTCATCACCAACTGGGGGAAAGGGGTCCTCCAGCGGCCCATCACCAAACCTGTGACAAAACCAGGAGTGCACTTCCCGTGGCACTTCCGGTTTCATGCCTTCCAGGGGGTGCATGGCCAATCTCAGGAGGTGCACATGCACCTCCTACACATCACCAATAATTTAGAATAAATGAGCAGCAGCTATGGAAGGGCTGATTCAAGCCGCCTTAAAAGCCATGGGAGCTAGTGAGTTTCATAGCTACCATCTCCCCGCATTTTCAAATGCTAATAGCAGATCCAAAAAATAATTATTAGCAGCCTTCAGAATGAATGGAGTTAGTTTTGGGCTGCTAATACCACAGCATTGATAATGCTGCTTACAAGACTCCTTAAGTAGCAGGACTGTCAGTGCTGACTAGCTGTCTAGCAGCAGAGTCCAAACTATTAGAAGTATGGAAAACAAGGAGAAGCTTGGGGGTTGCTAGTACCTCAACACAAAAATAAGTATTGTTAATGAGCACTGCTGACATTATGTTTGATAAGTACACAGCCTTTATCAAGTCCTGAGAGTAGGCATTCAAAATGGAATGCACCGTACAGGGTGCACACACAAGCTGCAGGGTGATAGAATTACAGGTTTCCCTTGATTTATGCAGGTTCTTTATATGCAAATTTGCTCTTATGCAATGAGTATATTTAGACCCATAATTCATTATATGCAAGGTCAATTCACTGTTATATGATCAGCATAGATACCCCTCCCTCCTCCGCCCAAGCAGGTAAGTCTGTGGGGGGGAGGGGAAAGGGCCATGGCCCCACTCACCCCAGCCCTAGCTGCAGCAGCCCCATGAGTGGCTGTTGTCAGCTGCCTGCAGCCGCTGGGCTGCACTGACTGCTCTGCCTGTCCCGTCACCTCTGCTCCTGGGCTACAGCATGCCCTGGTGCAGGCAGCTGGTGTTAGCTGCTCCCGGAGCTGATCCAGCATTGGCTGGGGTGAGTAAGGACAACCGGAGCCCCAGGCAGCGTGGGCTGCAGCACTCACACCAGCCCTGGCTGCAGCGACCCCAGGAGCAGCCAACACCAGGGCACGGCGCAGCCCAGGAGCAGAGGAGAGTGGGGACAGGCAGAGCATGGTGCAGCTCCTTCCTTCACCACCATGGGAAACTATCCCTAATTGTTACATTGTAAGGTGGGTTGGCTTTATGCGAATTCGAAAACTTGGAATGGGCTTCCAAGGGAGGTGGTGCTCTCCCCTACCTTTGGGGTCTTTAAGAGAAGGCTGAATAGGCATCTGGCTGGGGTCATCTGACCCCAGCACTCTTTCCTGCCTAGGCAGGGGGTCAGACTTGATGATCTGTTGAGGTCCCTTCCGACCCTAACATCTACGAATCTGGATGGTCCTGCTTTGAGCTGGGAGCTGGACTAGATTTGACCTCCTTATATGCAAATTTGCATATAAAGAACCTGCATGTTCTCTATGCCTGCATGAACCTGTATAGAAAGGCCATAAACCACCCCCTTCCTACTCCCCTCCCTCCCCTGTTTTCCGTCACCTCCCCTCCCTGCCGGCTGTTGTTAGGGGGCACTAGCCCCTGGCTCCAAGGAGCAGACCCAGGGGGGCAAAGCCAGCACTGCCGGCCTCACCCCCCACTCCATCACCTCCATTATGGCACCACTCCAGTCTTCATTGTCCCCCTCTGCCTCCCCTTCGGCCCAGTCCCCACTGTCATGGCGGTACTCCACTGTCTGTCCATGTGAGTAGGGCACTCTGATTGGCTGCCAAGACAGCCAATTAGAGTGTAAGTAAAGCATGACAACAGACAGCCAGACTTAGGCTTTTATAATATAAGAACTCCAAACTCCTAGAAAAATTCCCCCCACAAAAGATAAAAGAAAACACAGCTGGAAATTACAGGTCAACCCATTTTGGCACTATAAACTAATAAAGTTTGTAAAATCTTCAGGTAAAATAATTCAATGTGCTTGCCATAAAGTAACCCTTCCTTCAGGCTCCTGTACTTTTCTCCAAACTTTCCTGAGTCTTATCTTTTCCTAATACTTTAGGTTTGACTGCTACAGATGTGCTACAGAGAGGGGTGGAAGTAGGGCTAAGTTAAAAAAAATGCAACTTTTAAAGAAGAATTAGCTTCAAATCTTAACTACGGAGAAATCAGTGAACCCTCTTAAGTAGTATTTTTCATAATTGCCTTCAAAAGACCAATTTACTTGCCTGGTCACAGGGTGTTGGTTTGTTTATCTTTCATAAATGTTCATATGTAAAGCACCATGCACACATTTGGTGCTGAACAAGCAAACATAACCAAAAACCCCCTGGAAATTCAAAGAGAAAGCCGACCCTGCCATTAGACCTGTTTACTACAGAATGTCAACTCACTCTCTGAATTTCCAAAATAAGCCTTAAAACATAACTCTTTTTGAAGGCATCTGAGTTTCCACTCTCTATCATCATCAGACATGGCCTTCAGTGCTTCTTTTTTTTTAGTGAAAATCTCCATACGCTGTACCATACATTGTAAGGCCTAATTAAGAACAACATAAATGATTCTACCCACGTTCAAGCCTAATGGTGGAAAGAAATGCTGACCATTCAGAAAACAGAGGAGCCAAATTTCTTCAGCTAATCTCTGGGATTTAACAAGGAATCATTTATTCACCACTTTGCTTTTGCTTCCCTTTAGGCTAAGCCACCAGGCATCAAGTTTGCTGCTGCAGCAGTTTTACTAGAAAACATTCCTATTGGCTTCTAATTCTCTTCCATTTCAGTTATTCCCCCCAAATCTCCAAAACACTGCAGGCAAACTCTATCAATAAAACAGGCAACTACAAAACTAATTCAGTCAAACCTAGATAATAAAATATAATTAGAAAGGAACAGTTTCAATCAAATCCTTTGTAGAAATGGTTCAGTCCATCTGCCTCTGACTGTAGAATTACATTTTAAAGAATATATTGTTTCACCTATGCAAATATATCATCCACTACATTGTGGCTGTACCACTGGCCATTAAAATTATTTTTTTGGCAAAACTGTACAGTGAGATACAAGATAAGCTTTCTTTGTTTTGTAAATTTTTTTTTCAAGTGAACAACATCTTTACCCATACTCACCTGACTAATTATACAACTATTTTCATGACTCACTAAATAACATCTACAAAAATTATAGTGAGTTCTCTAACTGCTAGTTAAACCCTGCAACCTAATTCTAAACATAATCTACATAGAAAGCAAAGCCAGGTCTATAATGGTCACAGCTACTTTCGGCAGAAACTTCCATGCTGACAGAGTTGGATTTTATATCATTGACTACTCATCAACATCAGACTTTAGAGAAGGAAGGAAATAAAAGTTATGTTGAAAGCACAGACCAATGGAAAAAACCCTACTCGTAACCCTGGTCACTCTCCCTTTCAGCATCCACTCTCTGCCATTAAGAAACACAAGATACTGGGCAAGATGGACCTATAGTCTGACTCAGTAAATGGCAGTTCTTATGTTCGTAGCTGAATGACGTGATTTGGTTCTGTTGCCAGGTCTGCTACTATTTCTGTGAAAATGAACAAAACACCAAATGCACTTTTATGCCTCAGTTATAACACCTGTAACAAGCCAACCATTTTTACTTAGTTGGGCGCTAAATTCATAAATGATTTTAATATGCTTTGAGATCCTTGGGTGGAAGAGGTTGAAGTCACTAGTGCCTTCTACAATCTGGCCTTAGAAAGTATGGGAATTCTTGCTTAAAAGCAAGGAGCACTGAAAACCCTGAGTGGATGATGACAAATGGACACTCAGGACCCTGCTGCAGAAAGAAAAAAATTAATATGGCTTTTTAAAACTTTCCATTGGTCTTTGCTCAGGGTTGAGCTCTTTGAAGAGTCTAAACAAAACCAGACACTGAAAAATTTACTGAATGCATTATTAAAAACCATAAAAGATCTTGTGAGTTTCAACAGCTCTCTTACTAACAAAATGGCTTGGCACTGAAAGAGGAAAACTGTCCTGGGAACAACACTGTTCTGATAAAAAGTGATTTTGTTGGAGATAAAACTGGTTTTGTTTATCCAAGCTAGGATCTGATGAAAGTTACAGATGTACACACTGAGTTTTCTGGATGCTCAGTGAAAAATTCAGTGAGGGTGCACAGAGAATAAGGGAAAGATTCTTTATTGTGGTCACTGATCATACTGCAAATTTAAACCTATACAAGGTCTTCTGCTTCACAGAATAGAGCTTATGCTTCTTATTATATGCCTACATATCGCTGTTCTTATTATTATGTGATACTTAATTCTTTTAGTGCAATGTACTAAAGCCACTAAATGCATACTTTCCATACAAGTAAATTTCACTGATTGCCTGGTCTACAAAGAGTAGCGCATAAAAACACAAGGTGGTAAAAGCATTCATTACATTGTGTCAATGAAATACATCCAGTTTAACCATGCTCTGTAACCTACACAATTTATTTTCAAAAAGATGTTTTTACTTGTAAGAGATTAAAAAACATAAATACTTAGCCACATCCCACTCTGGTTCAGAATAGAACTTTCGCTCTCCAAAGCCATCTTTCACTTATTCACAGGGCATTTTTAGATTTTTAAAAAAAGGAAAGATTTTGCATAGCATCACCAAGTGAAAAGTACAGAATTAACCATGATACTTAAAAATACCGAGGAATCTCGCTCTCTCTCTCTCTACGCTCCTCCACTAGAAAATTCAAGAGTCAAACAATCCAATATCTGCTCTGAAAATGTTTTTTGCAAACCTAAGACTTTCACTGACCTTCATAAGCCTGGTGAACAAGGTTAAACAGTTGCTCAGCTTGTGTTTTAAGCTCTGGGTCTCTGTGTTTGTCTGGATGATACAACATACACAGCCGTCGGTAAGCAGCTTTCAGTTCTTCCTGAGAGGCCTGTGAAAAGAAACAAGATTCAATTAAAGCACAATCCATACCAGTAAAGCATCATCTTCAAAATCAGCCCTGAAAGAACATATCAGATATACTCCAGAACATGTACTTACATTAGCTACAGAGTATAATGAAATTATACTTTATTTCAGATTTCTATATAGGTTAATCAAATAATTGGTTAGATGAATCAGCATTAGCAGCATTTTTGAGAGGTATTCTTTTCCCAACTACCTACTGAGCACTTAAATGATAATTGCAGCTCAACTGTGCGCACCTGGATGGAAAGCAGAACTCAGATTACAAAACACCTTGACTTTGCTTGCATAAGTTATTTTTTAAGACTAAACCAGCGGGTCACACTTGAGCACTGTGACATGAGGGAAAACCTAAATCAACTACAAAAACAGTCTACTTAATTCCAGGAATTCACACCAGAACCCTCCCGGGGCTGAATCCCAAACCATGAAACAGACTTCAACCATGTCAAAAAGCATTCCATAACAAAGGCTGGAGACTTAAGCACACAATTACACAAACACAAGTCCCTCTACTGCTATACACTGTAGCAACAGCTTTCCAACAAAACAAAGACATTATACTCTACTGCAAAGAAGGCAGGCACGCAGTCTCTTCTAACAGACACATTCATACTCATCAGTAGGGAGTGATCTGACAGACAAATAAAGGAAGCCTACTTCACTAAATCCATTAAGAAAAATTGCTCCTTCACCATGTCCACACTGGACTGTTTAGATATGGCTTGGCTCCTCAGGGACATTTTGCGAGGACAGATTTTGGATGGTTCTTTAGGAATCAATGAAGTAACAAAACAGTCTTTTGTTCCCCATCCCCCAAAACACCTCCTCACAGCCATCTTACCTCAGTGAACCCTTCCCAGTCTCTGTAGCTATCCAATTTCTCCTTTCCCACAATCATCCCTACACTTCAACATCCTGGACCTTGAAAGTCAGGCATCTTTGACATTCACTTGTGTGCACTGTCAGTAAATTAACAAGCAGCTCTATACAAAACTGAACTAGCGTACAAAACGCATGAAATCTCAGACAGCTATACACTGGCCAGTTCCAAAATCATGAATGTAACAGTGAATACCTGGATGCCAGGAAGGAATCATAGTGAAATGACTGCAATAGCATCGAGGACATTGCCTGCACTCCCTTCTGACTCTCTCTATTTCTGCTATAACATGGGATTGAAGTGGACAGACACTGAAGGGGCACTAAGATTAACTAGTGAATAAGGAATCACAGAGAAACAATGTTGGTAACAGACTTGAAAGGCATTTGAACATCAATTCCATTTACTCTCAATACCTCACGGTGACTGAGGTTTTCACACTATTTACCTCAAAAACAAAAGTCACAGCCTTTTCTGTCTCAAACAAATCAATTTCTGACTGCAGAAAAGGGATCAGGATAAAATGAAAAGTTAAGCTCTGTTTGACAAGTGTATTTATTTTAATACAGACATTGAGACTCAATTGATTTTTGAGGCCAGTTTAGCACTACTGATTTATTTTGCAGGTTCTTCTATTTCATATTAATGATTCCAAGTCATACAGCAGAAGGACGTGATGGGCTCAAGAAAGCAAATGTAGCAACAATGCAGTCATTTTTCCTTCTGTTATCTCCCTGTGCACTCTTGGTTATTAAAATTAAACTAGATGAGAAGGGAGTGGAATATCCAGCTCTACAATAACCTTCTTTAATCATATTAATGATAAATGGTTAAATGTGTTATCAAGTAGTAGAAATGAGCCGTTTCATTTTTCATAAATATCATGTTCAATAAAATGTTAGATTGGGCTTTTCATCACACGCGAATAGCTTAGGTCATTGGTTCAATATTTCATGAATGATAACCACTCTCAGTCCACTACAGAAATACTGACAACATTTCAAATTGTAATGAGACACATAAGTCACTAATAATGATATTTTAAAGTTATATTCTTATAACTAAAATTCTAGGCAAAATTAAAAGGTGCATCATTCCCCTTGGAGATTGAATAGCTTCATTTAATGTCTCAATGATCAAGTTACATTTTCATGGGATCTAAATCTATAATAGATTAAACGTTTATATATAGAAAATTGCTGCTGAATGGGTTTAGTCTCTTTATCAGGGCTGTGAAGTTTAGTGGCTATCTATTATTTTCAGATTAGCTGCCTCACCCTGCTCAACCCTGTTCTATTGACAGAACTGCGAGCTTGTACCACATCAGCAAGATATGTGCGCTAACATTTTCCAAGAGGGTTCATTTAAATATACATTCTCTCTTTCAGTAGCCATTCCCCTGGCTATGACGCAGATGCCTTTTCATCCACCTGCTGCAGCTTGGCCCACGTTTTGTTAAATTATCACATGAACTGAGAAGCTCTTGACATAGCTAAATCAACCATTAAGTCCTCAGTGGCTTCAATCACAATTTGGCTTCAAGATCCACACCAAGAACTAGTCAGAAACCTAACATCCTGTTTATTTATACCAGGCAAAAAAGCACTGCTAATAAAAAACTAACAGTGAGGTATGCTGCACCATGGCAAAGATAAGCCAGACACCCTGTTTTACACAATTCTCATTTATGTAACTGTTTCATCAGCAGACTTATACAAAGTAACTGGTCCTGCAGAGTGACAGCTTCACTGCTTTTTCCCCTGGCTTCTCCTCACCTCTTCATGCCCAGCATATTGCTGCTCTACACACAGTCACCAAACAGCTCCAACTCAACAGACAGAGATGCATTTCCCGAAGACACTGGGGCTAGTGTATTTACATACCAAGCTCACCTCACTGTTGCTATCCATAACGCAACAAAAAAGGGATATATTTAACACAATTAAAAGGCAGGGCATTAAAAACCAATAAAAGAACATACTGTACTAAATTTGTGTTGTGTGAAAAAGTCTGTGGAACAGACAGGGAGTAATTGAGGACTAGAATTTAGAATGGCTCACAAAAGAAATATTGGCTATTTACTTGGTCATCAAGACCACTTAGAGCATTGGTGGGCAATTATTTGGGCCTGCAGGCCACAGGCAATTCTGGGAAGCTGCTGTGGGTCAGTCAGCACCTCCTGCTCCTAAACAGCCTGGAGCCCACCATTGCCAAGAGCGCACAGCCCCACCCCTGATCCTGGCCTGCCCTGTGCCCACTCCAGGCTTGCCCCAGCCAGAAGCCACACACACAGACCTGAACTCAACCTGCCCCATGCCTGCTCCAAACCGCCCACCCATGCTAAGCAATGGCAGCAGCTGAACAGAAGCGGCTGCTCCATGTGGGGGAAAAGCAACCCTCCCTCTCACCACTGCTGGGCCCCCCTTGCTGCAGCCACCTGGAGCCCGTGCCTGTGAAGGTTCAAGTTCAGCACTATCACTAATTCGGTTCTCTGCTGCACACCAGCAGAATTATGGCTACAGAGCCACAGTCATGCGGCCTGTAGGATTTCCTCCAGAAGTTCCTAAGACTTACATCAGTGAGGTAAATTGAGAACATTGCGACTACCAAGACCACACACACTGACATCACCTGCAAGGATAATTTGCTCGGAGCTCTTAAGACAAAATTTTATCTCCTGAATTCTTTTCAAATATAGTAGTAACAGTTCAATATCAACCACAACTCAAAAGTACTAATCTTTATGTTGACATGCTTAAATAGTGCAATCTTGCTCTTTAAATAATTATTGTATTTGACCTGCCAAACTACAACACAGTACATTCTTCTGAATCTTATCTACTGGATACAAAAAAAAAATCTACTAGATACAAAACATCGTGAACTATAGACTTTGGTTTTATGGCACATTATAACCTCCCTGCCATCTGACAACCCCAGACAACCTCGCTACGTTTTATCATCTACATCGGGGTGGACAAAATCTGGCCTGCCAGGCCATTTTATCCAGACGATAATTCCTGAAAAATTTGGAAAATTAATATTTATCTGCCCCTGGCTGCCTCTAAAGATGACAGGAGCCAGAGACAGCAGGATCCAAGGGAACCCGCTAGTAAAAACCAAGCAGCTGCAGAAGCAAGGCCACCTGGCCCCACCCTCCCACCCCCAGCCAGAAGCCCCATGCAGAGCAGAGCATCTGGCTTGGGACCCCGGTGCTGTTTCTGTCTCCCTGCACTGGAGGGAAATACAGATAAGGAGCAGGGAGGCAGGGGAAGACAGCAGGTGATTGCCCCAGTCCTCAGGGTCAGGCTGAGCTGGCTGCTGCAGTCCCAGCCTGCAGCCAGGAACCACGTGGTACTAGAGTGGCCAGCATGAGGTGGAGAGGAGTGACAACAGCTGCAGGCAGAGAAGCACTTAAAGTGGCAGCAGGGCAGTGGCAGCAAGCAGGCATGCAGAACGCAGCAACAGCTGGGTGGGAGCACAGGGAACAGACCAGCAGGTGCTCTGGAGCCAGGCCAACTCCCCCCCCCCCCGCTGTTGCAGGGAGAGGGCTTGCTCCATAGAGCCCCTGCTGGTCCCCACCCTGCACCAGCTGGCCCTGCACTCCCGCCCAGCTATCACTGCACTCTGCACACCTGCTCACTCCCACCCCCCTGCCTGCTGCAACCATTTGTCTGCTGCTTCTGCCACCACTCCCCTCCACACAGTTCCCAGCTCCATGCAGTGCCAGCTGGGCCGGTACAATTCCTGCTGCGTCCTGCAGTCTCTGCTGTGCATCTGGCACATAGTGCTGGAGCAGCAAGCTGGGGGGGAGGACGGGAAAGTGGCAAAAAGGCAGTGATGGCTGACAGGGATGTGGGGGGAGTGGGTGTGAGTGGCAGCATGGGTACATGCCAATGCCCCAGAGGCAGGAGCAGCAGGAATGCAGAACCCAGACTAGGAGGAGCACTGGTGGGGGTTCTCCCAGCCATGGCACAGCTGTGGGAAAACCCTCCCCCTCCACACATCACAACCTTCCCCAGACACCCTCCCCCAACACAATCCCCCACAAACCCCATATCCACCCACACCCCCACATACACCCTCCCCCACACTCTATATATCCACCCCCCACAATATGCAGAAGTAAGACTTCATTTTAAACTATTATACAATCACCTCTATGTGCACTACACAAACGCATGTAAACCAGGAAAAAAAAATCAAATTAATGAATGTTGTAGCAGATGTCTGTTTCAAAGTAAACTAATTTAACATAACTGCCTCAACTAATACAAGCTTATATTCAGAAATAAAACTGATGCCTGTGCATCCTCTTTCTTTGAGAGAAAAAGTGATTTTGGATGGATTAAGTATGCTACATACTCGTTTAACATTTGCATAGTATGGCTGGTATTTGTACTGATTAAAATAAGATTAAATCAATAAACCAATAGATAAGAGGTCTATAAGATCAAGCTTTATTTATTTGGAAAATAATTGGGGGGGGGGGAGGGGAAATAATCAGAGGTGGGAGGGGGAAGAGTATTTCAGCTGGAAGCAATAAATGTCTGAACCTCCCACCTCACAGACAGCATTGTGAACCAGAATCCCAATAAGGTTGTGCTTTGGTTCAGCCTTCATTTACAAATTACCAATTAAATAATCTGCCATAACAGCCTTACATTTTGAAAGCCCTTTTCCCCATTGGAAACATTTCATGTTTTCATAGCTATTTGGAGTACCTTCTGGAAATCATAGAAGGTAGAATGCCCACTTTCAATCCCTAAGTATTGTCCACCCCCCTTTTAACAAATACCATTTTTTATTTTGTACTCTGAATGGATCTGAAATTAATAACTTCTGGTATAGAGTACAAAATGCATCTTTGTGCGTATATCCCCAAAGACATCTGTTTAGCTCTGGGAATAATATTGCCTTGTTAACAGCTGTAGTAGAATACGTTGACTTTCACAAAGCTTGATCCTGAAGTATCTACACAACAAGTATTAATGGTTTCTCCTCTTTCAGGGACTTCTCTATCAGACTCAATTCAAACGAACATGAGACAAAAGTTTGGCAGCGTTTATGACCACTAATAATTAATAATAATTAAGATTTCATCTGCTATACCAAGAAAATGACGGCTCTAAAAACGTATTCTGGAATAGCTTGCCTTCTATGAATTAAATTTTTTTCTCTCATAAAATTAGAATACTAAAATAGTCAAACAAAAGACAAATTCCTTCTTTCTACAACCCCACTAACACTTTTACACAGACCTGGAAGCTGCTGCCAAATATATAAAATAAATTATGTGCAATTTCATTTTTTCTGCATACCAGAATTGAGAAATTGCTCTCAATATTGATAAATGCCCACAATATTGATAAATGCCCATTTCCCACTAACTTTATTTTCACAACATCCTTCTTTGCAGCATCCTTCCAAAGGAAAATCAACAGTAAGATTTAAGAGGCTTGTGACAATGATTTTGTTTTCTTTTTAAATGTAATTTTGCAGCTTTTTCCCTCAAGTACACTGAACATACATGATTCTACATCAAGAGAGCTCTAACAACATAGATTTGTATTTACAGTATTTGCTACAACACCAAAACAAAGTGGGATGAGCTGTGGATATTATGGCACCCTTACATTAAAACACTGGCTAAACAAAATTTAGCAATGTTATAGAGAAACTTTCAAGTCATTTAACATTCCAAAAATTTAAAAGTCTGGCCAAGGAAAGCATACCTATTAAGTAAATCAGGTGTGCAAAAAGACAAGTCAGTAAAATAAGGGCTATGAAAAATATAAAGAAATAAAAAAGTAACTACTTGGACAATTCAGATGAGGCATGGAAGAGAAAAATATTTTAAACATTTTCAAAGAGAGTGAAAAAATAACATTATTCTGCATCCCACCTACCCTTTCTACCAAACAGAAAGAAAAGAAAGTTAATAAGGAATGAATCATTATATTCATCATCTAGTATGGGGGTCACTAAGATATGGCCTGCAGAGCTCCCCATGCATCTGGAAATTTGGCAGCACAGTGAGCGATGGGAGCATTAATTGCCACAAAACTCCAGTCCCTGTAGGCCAGATGACATGGCCAGGCCAGTCTGTGGGCCAGGTCCAGAGCACAGAGCCATGTTCTGCCAGAGGCGCTGGGCACCACTGATACAGGAAGGTAATCAAGCAATGGAAGGCTACACCTGGAGTACAGAGACAGCGATGTCCTACAGAAAGAAGTCCGGGCTCACGTTCTGACGGCCAAAGGGAGCAGCAGCAGGGAATGCCGTGCATGATTATAAAACTTGCCAATAACTGCAGTTAGAAGATTCTTTTTCAAGTCACATTACCACAATGGCCTTCACCTCCCATCAACTCATTTTTTAAAGACAGGTTTAGCAAAAACTTCAATTCCTACCCAGCAGGAGGTTTCTAGGAGCCTTCCACAGTGCTAATGAAGTGTCAGTAAGGAGGCACTTCCACTTATTTTTAAATGCTTTAACAGGGTGTGCTCCAGTTTCACTGACAGAACACGATACATATTTAGGAGCAAATATTCAAACAATCTTACAACATAAAAGGTGGTAATTGGATAAAATTGTATCATTAAACACAAGTTTGCTGCCTCTTCTTATTTATTGACAATCTTGTAGTAAAATTACACTGCAGATATAACACTCTGAGGTTTCAATACTATTTTATAGAGCTGTGCTGATCTGCCTTTTGGCCCCACAAGCCAAACGAGTGGTCTGGGATCAGTCTGCAGGCCGGATCAGTCACTACGCACCAGGATCAGGCCCCTGGGGCCCCACACTACCTCGATCCAGCTGGGTGTGCTGGGATAAAAGGCTACAGGGACCCATGCTGCCTCCACTTATTCTGTGGCTAGCTATCAGGCTCCAGGGCCCCACACTGCCTCCAGTCAGACCCACATGCCAGGATGGGGACCCAGAGGGTCTATGCTGCCCTTGCCCACTCCACTGGCAATGTTCAGACCTCTTCCCAGCCCTGCACACCAAGACTGGGGCCCTGGGACCCTGTCTCACCCCCATCCAGCCCTAAGTGCTGGGCTGTGCTGCCTCTACCCACTCTGTGGTCAGCCATCAGGTTCCAGAGCCCCAGACTCCAGGGCTTCCACTTGGCCTCACATGCCAGGATCAGAAGCCAGGGGACCCATGCTGCCCTTGCCCACTCCATGAGCAGTGTATGTCCATGGAGTGCCCAGGACTGCACATTGGGATTGGGGCTCTGGGACTCCATGCCACCCCTGCTCAGCCCTGCGTGCTCAGATCAGGGTCCCAGCGGTCAATGCTGCTTTTGCCCACTCTGTGGACAGCCATTAGGCTCCAGAGCCCTGCACTGCCTCCACCCAGCCCCACATGCCTGGATCAGGGCCCAGGGGACCCATGCTGCCTCTGCCCACTCCACAGGCAGTGTTTGGGCCTCTGCCCAGCCCTGTGTACTAGGCTCCAGGGTCCCGTGCCACCTCCATCTGGCCTCACATGCTAGGATTGGTCCTCATGCTACCCTGACTGCCTAGCTGTGCATGCTGGGATCAGTCCTCATGCCATCCTGCATGCCCTGTGGGCTGGATGACAAGGCACAGGGTGCCAGATCTGACATGCAGGCTAGGGGTTAAGCACCCCGTTTTAGAAAATCAAAACAAACATCAGTGGTTTCAAAAGCTAAATAACTATTTCTATTATTTAAACAGACCCATTTAAAATCAATTTGAAGCAGTTCTTCTTTTTTAACCAGTGGAGATGGTTAACAAACTCCAGGCAAGGTAGACATGTTTCATTACCTATGCCTCTGAAGAGAGTGACTATTAAAAGAACTGAAACTGAATTAAGAAAATTTCACCAGGCAATATTTAGAATTTAAATTAATTACTATATACATTTATTTTTTAAGAAAAAATGTTTTCAAGCTATTGTAGAATTTGTAGTAAGTAATGCAATTTCAGACCTCACAGCAGGGCAGTTGCTCTCAACAAGGGTACTGCGATGTTAGCCCGGTTAGGCGTGTAAACATGATTCACAAGATAAACCCAGATATTTCAAATAGGAACCTATAGTGTTAAAAACATTCTGAGTTGCTGTGATTATTCTGAGTCCCCTGCAACATTAAACTTACTCTATTATTTTTCATAGTCAAAAAAATGAGTGAAAAACAGCAACTTACATGCCATCAGACACCTGAGGTAATAAACAAACTGCTACAGCCTCTGTTTGAGCCTAATATGCATTACTCACAGAGCAGCCTCTTTACAAATGAACTTTCCTACCCAGGAGAACCTTATCAGCTTTTAGTTCTCCTGTGCAATACAAAGTTTCCTTCCTACCTAGGAGAAATTTTACAATCCTCGAATTCTCCTTTGCTTGACAAAGGGTGTTTGGGCCTGAAAGCTTGCAAATAAAAAGAATTTTTTTTGGCAACCCTTGGGATAGAGGTGATATCTTTTATTAGCCCAACCAGATACACACATCACCTATGCCCCCCCTCCCCAGACTTACCTGCAGGCTGGGGGAGCTGCCCTCCACCGCTGCCTGGCTGTATTACTGGCCATGTGCCTGCATGCACAAGGGTACATTCACATAAGAGTCCCCAGTGTCCTCCTCCACTGAGCCCCAAGCAGTCCCTTGCAGGCTGAAGCTCTACCAGCCTGCAATGGGAAATCTGCAGTTTCCCACGTTCCCTCCCATTTGAAAGAGAAAAACCATGCTTCCCCACCTCCCCGAAGAAGAAAAGTTGCAGTTCCCCCTCCCTGAAGGAAAAAAGCCACAGTTACTCTCCCTGCCAAAGGAGAAAAAACATGGTTCCCCCCCTTGAAAGAGAAAAGCCACAGTTCTTCCCCCACCACCTAGAAGGAGAAAAGCCGCAGTTCCCCCTTTCCAAAGGAGAAAAGCCACACTCCCTGCCCCCCTGAATGAGAAAAGCCACAGTCCCCTCCACCCCACTTTGAAGGAGAAAAGCTACACTTCGCCTCCCCTTGAAGGAGAAAAGCTGCATTCCCCCCCCCCCCAGAAGAAAAGCCAGTGCCCACCCACCCCTTGAAGGAGAAAAGCCACAGTGCCCCCACCCCTTCAAGGAGGAAAGCTGCGGTCCCCCCACCTTGAACAAGGAAAGTTGTGGTTCTCCCCCCCACCACCCCGAAGGGGAAAAGCCATGGGTTTCCCCCACCTGGACAAAGAAAAAACACATTTTTTCACAGCAAACGTAAAACCCGATTCCCTAGTGATAATAGGGAACCAATGAGATGCTGCAACTGGCAAAGCAATAAAACTCTGGCTTGCATCTACTGATGCATCTCAAACAAGACCCAAGTAGACATCCTTCTCCTTTACTTGGCCTTGGTGAGACTGCAGCTGGAGTACTGCATCCAATTCTGGGCTCTACACTTCAGAAAGGATGTGGAGAAGCTAAGTATATAAGGGGTGTGGACCAGAAACTGGAAGAACAGCTGTTCACCAGGACACCCCAAAGGAAGACAAGGTCTAATGGTCACAAACTGCTGGAAGACCATTTTAGACTGGACATAAGAAAAAACTTCTTTATCGTCCGAGTCTCCAGAGTCTGGAATAGACTCCCTCCAGAGGTGGTGCCAGCACCTACTCAGGATACCTTCAAGAAACACCTGGATGCTTATCTTGCTGGTGTGATCTGACCCCAGCTGACTACCTGCCCCTTGGCCAGAAGGCTGGACCTGATGATCTCACGAGGTCCCTTCCGGGCCTAATGTCTATGAAATCTATGAAACAGACTTACTGGGAAGCCGTGCACCCCTCCTCTCTCATATATACAGTAAGATTCAGTGTCTAAAATTAAGATCCCCTGTTGAAAGTTTCCATAGAAATATCATCATTAGGACTTCTGGGGTCCTGTAAGATTCTGATAGATCAGAAATTAAATTTGAGTATGACTGAGACTAAGTTTTCTGTAAAAATCAAAAACAAATCAGCATACATAGAATATAAAACAGCCTCAATGCCACTTTTTCTACTTCTTACTGATCCATTACTTATTAAGGGGTTTGTACATATGGCCTAGGAATACAATGACACACTGACAGTGTGTATGAATGTGTATACGCTAGCCTATAAGTTTGGAGTTTTTGCATTGTGTCTCAGACCAACATGGCTATTAAATACATCCCTGAAACATGGATGAGGCTGAATTTTCACTTCACTGCTCAACAACAAGAAATATTTCTGCACCTCCTTGCCTTTCTGCCATCTGACACCACCAGGGAAAGAATACTGCCTTATCTGCACATCAAAGAGCAACTCACAAAGACACTCTCATGGACCCAGAGGAACAGATTTCCATCTTCAACTTCCTCTGTGCAAAAGTGAAGTTTATTATTTTCTACCTATGGGGTCTTTTTACCATCTTTAATTTTCCATGAGCCTGAGGAAAGGCATGTGCACCTGAAAGCTTGCAGACAAAAATATTTTTTTTGCGATTTCTTAGTTGGTCTAATAAAAGTTATCATCTCTGAACCAAGAGTTCTAGAGTTTTGCATTTCTTTTTTGCATTAAAAACAGCACTCAACAGAGAATGCTACTGTAACAAGACTGAGGGGCACGGGTGATGGTCCCTGGTGGCCGTACAGCTCCTGCCTGGCTCTGGCTCCTTGGGAACCCTGCTTCTCCTTATTCCTGCCACGCATTTGATGTAATAGTTAGGTTACAGAAAGGAGGCTGCCCCTAGGTCCCAGGGTGAGCACTATTCTATTCTTGGTCCAGCAGGTCCCTCACAGACCCAGCTGAGCCCTACATCTGCACCCCCTGGGCTCCAGTGGCCTTAAGGATTATGTGTGACCTGCTTCACCCCTAGTCACACCCATGCCTCACAGGTCTCATTTTAAATAGTCCACTGGGCCTGATGACCCTGACTGTTGACTAATTCACTTGACCTGCTGGGCTCCTGGCCCTGGCTAGGCTCTCTTCTCCCTGGGCCCACTGGCTTGGGTCCATCTTCCACTAGTACTGGACATTGGGTGTTAACCCCCCAGTTCAAACCTTCATGGCTTTGGCCTCCCTACTGTGGCCTCAGCCTTCTTCTCTGAGCCCCTGGACCTCACCTGGCTGCTATAGCCCTATCCTAACTCTGTCTCATAGGCCTCTAACCCTAAGCCAGGCCACTTCTTTTCAGACTCTAGTTAGCCTGCTAAGCCCTTGGCCCTGGCAGTGCTCTCTCTCTTCTCTGGGCCCCTAGCCCTAATCCCTCTCCAGGCTTTGGCCCTCTCAACTTAAACCTGCTCTGTCCTCAGCCCTCCATTCTCTGGGTCCCTGGCTGTTGTATGGCAGCTATGACCCTCTCTCAGCCATTTGGACCCCTACCCCCCAGCTGGGCTACTTCTGCTACCCCAGACTTCTGCCCTCAGGATCCAGGATCCCAAGCCAGACTGCTTCCACTAGCCTTGGCCCTCAGAATCAGCCTGCTCCAGCCCACAGCCCTCTAGGTCCTTGACCACTAGTACCTGTCAGGCACTCCTCCATGGCCTCCAGACCTCCCTCAATAGCCACAACCCAGTCTCTGGTCTAAACTAGAAAATAAAGATAAACACACTGACTGTAGAACAAAACTCTCACCACCCAGGGTCAATAATTCCTACCTGCAGGCTGTAAGTCCCTTTTAACCTTCTACTTGCGCCTTACGGCAGTCTGGGTGCTGATCAGTTCCTCTCTCAGCCGTCCTGCTGTGGAACTGCTCGCCCCGCTGTCTGCAGAGCCAGACTGAATCCCCTGACTACCAGTGCTGAGCTTATGTGCCCAGGAGAACTGCCCCTTCCAGGCAGGTGACCCTAATTAAGAACAAGGGTTTCCCTTGGGTTTAAGGATTAGCCTGCTTGTCATAGCACAGCTAGCTCCTACTTGGCTGCCTTCTGTAAATTTCCCATAACGTAACAGAAGCTCCTGGCTCCCTGTTATAGTTATACTTTAGTTTACATATACAACAGCATGGTCCACCTTTTCAAGACCTTGAACATCATCCTTTCACAGCATCTAATGAAGTAAGCTTCAGCTCATGAAACTTGTTACATAGATGTATGTATTTATGTACATGCACCTCAGTTAGTTTATAAAGGTGCAAATCTACCCTGCTTTCTGCTGCATAATTTAGGTTCAGCCCCTACGCTTTACTATTCGTTACTGTGTAAAGGACCTTAAAGCATGACGACCGAAAAGCAACAGGTTTTTAAACATGTCAGTGGGAAACTGATCCAAGCTCACCAAGGAAACTGGAAGCCCCCTTTAGGAATGGGGACCACTAATGATGTCACACTGATTCCTTGGGACAACTAATGAAGAAAACGGGGTCAGGAGTAGAGGTCAGAGGTTAATAACTAGCATGTTGGAGGGGGGAAGGGGGGAGCCAGGAAGCAACAAGAGCAGTTGACTATGTCAGAGCCCTGTGAAATGCCATGACTAGCGATGCTCTTATACCATCTCTACATTTCACCAAGGAGAATAGTTACCAAACTGCACCTCCAAAATGCAAATCCTCTTTCTCCCTTTCTCCTTCAATTTCAAGATGACCTTGTCCCCATCAAATTACCTCCCTTTGGACTTGAAAAGGAAATAAATGCTAATGCTCACTGACAGTTGGCCATTGTGCAGGGAATTTCTACAAACAAAAGAAAGGCCTCAGTAAGCTTACCATCTAAAATAAATAGAAAACAACACACATTCCATTAAATGAGGTATCCAGGCTACTCCCATAGGAAAGGGCATTTTGGAAAAGAGGCTTTGATGTGTAAGTGAGAACCCCGCAGGCGCTGCATTTCAGGCAAGCCAGGGAACGTGTGTTCCCGTCTTGGTTCTGTGCTAACCAAGACCTGCCTGCGCGCAGCGTTGCCCTGGAGTGCAGCAGGCACTTTCTGCTTGGGCTCATTCCCGATGCCCCCATGTCGTTGTACTTGGCCATGAGAGGCCTGGCATCCGCGGCATCGCACGGCCGCGCCCAAACCCAGCCCCCGGCTTCCCCCCCCCCGAGAGGGCAGCGACGAAGACTCCGTGCGGGGGCCGAGGAGAGCCGACCCGGGCTGGCCGGGCCCCCGCTCCGCCCGCTCCTTCCCGAGCCGGGCCCGCTGCCGGGGGTGGCCATGGCCCCGCAGGGGCACCTCCCGGGCCCTCCACCTGCCCCCGCACGGGTCCCACGTGTCGGGGGCGGCAAGGCGCAGCCGCCCCCCGGAGGAGCGCGGAGGCGAGAGCGGACGGGACAAGCCGTGGCCGCCCCCAGCGCCTCACCTCCCGCCGCACGTTCAGCAGCGAGTAGTAGTCCTCGTTGTCGGGCGCCTCCTCGCCCAAGGCCGCCGCCATCTTCCCGACCTCTCACCCCGGGCCGAGCAGTAGCGACGCGGGGCTGAGCCGGCCACGGCCGAGCCGTCGCCACAGCACCCCCGGCGGCTCGGGGGAGGCGAGGCGAGCAGGGCGCAGGCGCGCCTGGAGGCGGGTGAGAGCGGCGGTCACGCCGCGAGGTCCCTGCGGGCTGGGCCCTCGGGTGTGCCGCCGCCGCCGCAGACAGCGCTTGTCACGGCCGCTTCTGCCTTGCTGCGAGTGGGCGCCGCGTCTCCGGCTCCGGCCGCTGCAGGCCTCGCCCGGGGCTGCCTCCCGCCCTGCGCAGCCGGGTCCTCCACCGCCGACCCCGCTCCGCGCCCCGGCGCGCGGATGCGGAGTCCCTTGCTTTCTGCAGCGTCCGGGGCAGATCTTTCCTGGGCTGGTTTGCAGGGCTTCGGCACAAGTAGTGGCCCCGAGATAAGACCCGTGGCCACATGTCAGGGTGTGGTGTGATGATGACTGCCACTCGCATTGGGTCTGACTGCTACTGCTACTGCAAATCAGTTTCCACAGAAGGGGTTTAGGAAACGTGCCAGGGCAGGCTGGTGTCCACGTTCCCCCCCTCCTGTCGGCCAAGGAAGCGCGATGATGGTCTGTTGCTCATTCTGCTTCCTACACAGCAGAGTCCCAAGCTTGCCTGTCATGGGCCATATCCTCCCAGGACATGAATTCCAGCCTGACAGACTGTATATGCCACTTAATGCGGTCCATGTAGCGGAGCTTGGGATGGCCAACCTTGCTAACTGCCTTTTTCAGATTCACCATACAGAACTCTCTTAGGCAGTCGATTGTTGTCCATGTGTATGATGTGGCCGACCCAGGTCATTTGCCTCTGTGCTAGCGTGGCTTCCACACTTGGCATGGCTGCCAGTCATAGTACTTCGTTGTTGGTGATTTTGTCAGACCATTTCATTCCTATTATGCTGCATAGGTGGCACTGTTGCAAGCAGTTAAGTTTTTCGATTCAGTCACGATAAAAGGGACAGTTCTCTAACAAGTATAGGAGACAAGGGAACAAAACAGTACTGTAAACTTGGCATTTTGTAGACACTTTGACCCCCCCATCTCGTCCATTGTCTTTTTTGTCAGCAACTGAAAGCTGAGGCAGCTGACTTTAAGCATGCTGAAAGTTCCTTGTCAATACTGGTATCAGTAACTGTGCTACGTAGGAAGCAAAAGGACTTGATGTTGTTTAATTGGCTGCTGTTCAGTTTTATTTTTGGTGGTGATGCAGGTGATAGGTCTACGCCAGGAGGTGGTTGGTACAGGACTCTGGTTTTCTTTACATTAATGGAGGCCAAAAATGGGCAGAGAAATTCAGTAAAAGTTACAGGTCATTCTCAGAAAGGGTGGCAAATGCTGAGTCATCGGCATGCGGTAGATCTTTCTTTACTTTGTTGGGATTTGCATTTAACCTTGAATTGGCAGAGGTTTAGAAGTCTGCCATCAAATTGTGTTGTTAGGGTGACACCAGTAGTGGTAGTATGTGCAGCAACTTCTAGTGCTCCAGCCAAGAACAGAGTAAATAATGCAGGGACAAGCACGCAGCCCTGTTTGACCCTACTACAGGGCTACAGGAAAGGCAGCAGATGAATCAGCACCCACCAATGCATGGGCCTGCACGTTGTCATGGAAGTAGCATATGAGGTTTATTCATTTGTCTGGGCAGCCGAACTTTGCAAGAAGGCACCAGAGAGCAGAGCGTTCAACAGTCAAATGCCATACTAAAGTTGACAAATGCAATGTACAGGGGTATTTGTTGTTTGGCAACTTTCTACTGTAACTGGCATAGAGTAACTATGTTGGCAGTGCTGCATGATGAATGAAAACCACGTGGATTCAGGGAGTACATCAGCAATGGAGAGGAGCAAAATGCCATGGTAATTGCCACATTCACGTTTGTCTCCTTTGCACTTTCTTGTTGATTGTTACGATTTTGGCATCTCTGAAATCCTGGGATAAAGCCTCATTTTCCCAGTAGAAAGTAAATAGGTCTAGCAAAGCTTTGTGGGGTGTAGGACCACCGTATTTAAGCACTTCACCTGGGATTTCATCAGCTCCAGCTGTCTTTCCATTTACCACTTCCATAAGTGCATTCTTAATCTCCTCCAGAGTTGGTGGATCTTCAAGTTCATATTGAACTGGTCTTTGCTTAGTTGAGTCTGTTTGATCATTTGCACTTGACTCATGATGATTGAAGAGGATTGCAAAATGTTCTTTTCATCTTTCTAATATTCTGTGCTCAGTCAGCAGGGTGGTGCCGTGGGGGCCAGGATTGGACAGGTATTGTCTCTTCCTGGTCCATAAATGCACTTTAACTCCTGAAAAAAACTGCAGGTTTTATTAGTATCAGCAGGAGCTTGTAGTTCTGTTGCTTTGTTTATTCACCAAGTGTCCTCCACCTCCCACACCTCTTTTTGCACTTTAGATTTTGATTTCTTGAAGGCTGCTATAGCCACAAAAGAGATAGGGGGGCTGTTCTGTTTAATTCAGTTCATGGCTTGATGGGCCACAGTGTTTGAATATTGGTGCATCAAAACAGTCCACATCTTGTCAAGTTGGGACACCAAAGACTTTCTTAGCTGCTGATTGCACTGCAGTTCAAAAGGCACCCTGCTTTTCATCAACAGTTCTGCTTGCTCTTGCATTGGCACAGTTTGATAGTGTGGCATGAGTGGAAGTTGTTAAATGAGTTCTCCCCTCTTCCATGGAAAGTTTTGAAACAATATATTGGTTTGGGTTTAGAGTAACCTTTCACCTAGGAGTGTGAATCCTGATGTTCAACTGAGTACGAATAAGCTGGTGATCCCTAAAGCATTCTGCACCTTGCATAGCCCTAGTACTATAATCATCCCTCAAGTCATTGCAATAAATGATGACATAGTCTAGATGGTGCCATCATTTTGACAGAGGGTGCTGCAAAGAGTAGAACCACTTTTCTGCCATATTGAAAAAGGTATTTGTAACAGCAAGGTCAAACTCTGTGCAAGGTGTTAGGTGTAATTCTCTGTGTTCAAAGACCCACATCCAAATTTCCCCATGACTCTGTTCCAGGTGGTGTTGTCATTTCCAATGTGTGCACTGAAATCACTGAGTAGTAGGATTTTATCATTGTTGGGTTTGTTTCTTAGGGTGTCACTCAGCTGGTTGTAGAACTAAGTCTTCATTTCTTTGGCATCAAGTAGTGTTAGGGGGTAGGCACTTATTATTGCCAGAAAGTTATTGTGGGACAGTAGTATCTGCAGTGTCATTAAGCACTCAGATATGGACACAGGCTGCTGTGGTAGTTTATTAGCAATGGAGTTTGCTATTGCAAGTCCTACCCCATGTAGGTTGGTGGTTTGGTCTGCCTTGTAACCTGACCAGTAGAAAGTGTATTCTTTTTCTCTAAGCACACTTCTGTCAGGTAGTCTAGTTTCGGATGAGGCAGCGGTATCTCTTTGATACCTGTGTAGCTCTTTTGCTACTAATGCAGTTCTTCTGCAAACTAAATTTTCCTTTGAGTCAAGTAGTGTACATACATTCCAGCATCCAACTGTCAGTTTCTGTCCATTTCTGTTATTGTTTCTACCACTTAAAAAGAAGATCCTGCTGATCCTGGGAAACTAGCCAGGAGTTGGTGGGAGGCGAACCTTTTTTATCTCAACTTTTATAGGGGCCTCCATAAATAGCACTGCCTGGTGGCTTGAGTAAGACCTCATGTTCCCATCACCAAGCAAGAGTCATGCAACCATCACACCTAGGCTGCTCATGTGGAAATTGCTACCGGCTTCCAGCTTCTCAGGCCTGTCAGCCCAATCTAGAAAACTCTTGCCATGAGTCTTTTGGTGAAAAGTTAGTGGATAATGATGGTGAAGTACTGGGAGGAAGAAAACTTAGTACTAGTAAATTATCCATGCAAAATAGTTTAACGTGCAACCTCTGGTGTGGAATAGCAGGATGCACGCTGTGAGGTGCTGCAACCTTTACCCAGCAGAGACGAGGTTTGGCAGCTGGAGGGTGCTGCATCTGCCCTGTTGTGCCTGCTAACTTAGCTCTGTGGCTCCTGTCATTGTCCAAAGAGGATGCTCTGTCAGACACCTGCAGTTTAGTGCCTGTTGATCCATATTAAGATTCTTCTGCTCATTTGAGCCCTTACCATTTACTTTGCAGCCGATGAAAGGTGTGCACTTAAATTCACCATCCCAGAACCAGATACTGGATGTTTAGCCCAGATGAAGACCTATAGAAAAGGCAGGTGAGTCCAGGATGAGGCTCTAGGCAGGGTTCTCACTATTCCACTAGTGTGAGGGTACATTTAGCTGATTACACACAGGCTGTGCCCAGGGAGGTGTCTTCAATACAGACACTACTGCCTTGCACTAGAGATCTTAGTAGCACTCCCAACATCAGGGGTGGGCAAAATATTGACCAAGGGCTGGATCCAAGCCATCAAGGGATTTTATCTGGCTTCCAGTGGGTCCCTTGGCCGCACCCAGTCCAGGCATGGTGGGAGTGAGGGCAGCCTGGGCTGTCAGCTGTCCAGCTCGTCCTTGCACTCAGCAGGGTTGGGACAGCAGAGCAGCCAGACTCCACTTCCCAGCAGCCCAGCGGTAGCAACTCCTTCCAGATGCCACTGCCAGTGTTGCTGCCCAGGCACCCGGGGCCATCTGCCATGCACCCACTATCAGGGTTGCCAGAAGAACCAGTTGGTGGGTGGGATCTCCATGGAGACCAGCCTGGGACCTGTGTCAGCAGGGCTGCTTGGCCTGGTGGATGGGATGGGGCCTCAGGAGGTGAGGGAATGGGATCACTGAGTAGTGATTAGCACAGGGTTGAGGCCCTGAGGCAGAGCTACAATCTATTCCCTGCATATCCCTGCAACGGGCACTAGATACAGGGGCAGGAGCATGCTGGGAGTGGATTGCAGCTCTGCCCCTGGCCCTGCTCTGTAACCACCCCATGATCCCGGCCCCGCCCACAGTCCCATCCTTTCTGGCCAAGCACACCCTGCCCATGGGGTCCCAGGCCAGTCATTTAGGAAGGGCAAAGTCATTTAGGAAGTTTTGGTGAAATGTTGTGGGCTGGGAGGTGGTGCTGAGTCAGCCCACAACAACTCATCAAAGCTCCCTAAGTGGCACTCCAGCCCCAAATTGCTCACTACTGCCCAAGAGCCTAAATTCTGTTTCCAAAGACTAATGCTACCTTTGGCACTGCCTCCTTTGCTGACCTTCAGGAAATAATATCCTTATATCTCCATGTACAAATGGAGAAAATGATCCTTGCCTATCACAAAGGACTGTCATGTGCTGTCCTTGGTGAATGTCTGTAAAGCATCTGGAAAATTAAAAGTGCCAAGTTGTATACACAAGTTGAGTCTTAGTGTGTTAATTAACTTAAGGCTTCTGCCAGCTGGGAGCACAACAACCTGCAATTGTGTTCTGCTTTTCAGAAATCTAGTTATCTTGACTTAACAGCTCTTTCATTCTCTCTTCCTGGATATAAGTGTAATTAGCCATATTATACCTGCAGCATCCTTTGACCTTTGAAGATTTTTTTATTAGAATGCTCCATGGGTTTTCTTTTTTTCAAATTTAGCACACTTTTCCCACCATTGTGCTGGCTCCAGCTTGGCAGTGCTTGATGTTCCTCCCTTGTGTCCACACCACCAGTCAAGGAGGATTAGAACTCACAAGAGTTTACTGAGCTTAATGAGAGGATGACAGAGTGTTTTGGTAAGCCCTGACTGTGTTTTGTTGAGGACACCTGTAGCAGCCCCAGCTAGACCCCGGTGGGAGTGGTGGTGCCAGTGGGAAACACCCAGTGGAGTCCAGGCGAGCTGCGCTTCCCTGGCACACTGGAGGAGAGCTCCAGGGGGAAAAAACTCACCTGCTGGTGTCCAGGCAAGCAGTGCTGCCCCGGCATGCTGAAGAAGAGCTCCAGGGAGGGGAAACTCACCCAGCAGGGTCAGAGGCTGTGCTTTCCTGGCGTGCAGGATAGGAGCTCTGGGGGAAAACTGGAGCAGTGTCTCCAGGAGCCAGCACTGATTGGCTCAGAGGAAGGGGGATGCCAAGAGAGCCTCGGTGTTCAGCGGCCCCAGGAACAAAGATGGTGCAGCAGGGCTGGGGGGAAGACCTGCAGCTCTAGAGATGCAGCCAGTCAAACTCTTATGAGAAACTGGATACAGTGATCATGAACAAATGACCAACCCAACCCACTGAGTGAGATAAGTGATGCTGGACAGCAGGGTTGTAGTGGGTGGCCATCCCCAGAGTCATTCAAGAATGCCTGGAGGCTCCCAAAGTCCCTTTTTATTTGAAGTAGCTTCTGGAAACAGACTCCCCTTTGCTCACCCACCATGTCTTGATGTTTCTTTGGGTTCTCAAAAGGAGGGCTGCCCCAGGGCTTCCCAGATCTGGTCTTTCATAGATTTCATAGACATTAGGGCTGGAAGGGACCTCGGGAGATCATCGAGTCCAGCCCCCTGCCCAAAGGGCAGGAAGTCAGCTG
>NW_017728926.1:1477687-1484530 GCF_001723895.1 Crocodylus porosus | reverse complement strand
CTCGTGGTCGCTGTCACCCAGCTTCCCATCGATCACTAGGTCGCCGATTAGGTCGTCCCCCGTAGCCAGTACCAGGTTGAGTAGCGCTTTGCTCTCAAACACCTGGAGGCAAGGAGCTTCTGCCCCTATGGGCTTTTTGCACAGCTCCATACTGCTCCTTTACTGTGCCCCATGCCTCACAGGTGTTATCTCCACCTTTTGCTTGCTTTGCGGAGCACTTCCCCGGAGCGGGCAGAGCCCGTGCCAGGCTCCCACCCCAGCCTCTCCTGGTGCACAGCCTTGAAAAGGCTGTACATGGCCACACTTTTAGTTGTGCGCGGCCGCACACATGTGCACTGTAGAGGGAACCTTGTTACCCACCCAGGGGCCAGGTACAGAAACCAGCCCTGAGCAAAGACTCAGCTCTCAGGTCTCCCGATTGGTCCCACCAGCCACCTGGGGGGGATAAAAGGGGCAGCGCACCTGGCTCCAGGAGAAGCTGATGCGGGACAAAGCAGAGGAGTCCTGAAGAGCTGGTGAGAGCTGGCCAGCAGGGCAGAGTGGTTGCCCCAGAACAGCCCTGGGAGCCACAGGAGGTGGCTCTGCTTGGTTGCACAGGGCAGTGCATGGCAAGTTTCTGGCAGGGATCCGGAGCCTGGGAGCTGCAGAAGGTGGCTTGGCTCAGCCACTCGGCACATGAGGTGGTGCACAGCAAGCCTCTGGCAGGGGACCTCAAGCCTGGAGCTGCAGAAGGCAGTTCAGCTCAGCTCAGCTGCTGCAGTGCACAGGGCCAAATTTTGTGGGATCTGGGTCTCATTTTTTGGGAAACCTGCTCAATACGGTACAGGATGGCCAGGGTGAGAGAGAATTGTTACCCTTTATCAATATAGACCATGTGAAGGAACACCTTGAGAGGCTGGACACCTTCAGGTCAGCCAGTCCAGACAGTTTACACCCCAGGGTACTTAAGGAGCTGGCAAGCATCACAGCTCAGCCACTGGTACAGATCTTTGAGAACTCATGGCACTCAGGTGAACTGCCCAAAGATCGGAAGAAGGCCAATGTGGTGACTATCTTCAAGAAAGGGAGGAAAGTAGATCCGGGGAACTACAGCCCCATCAGCCTGACTTCTATCCCGGGGAAGATATTGGAAAAAATTATCACAGAGACCATTCTTGACAAACTGGCTCATGGCAACATCCTGAGGGATTGCCAGCATGGGTTTGTCACGGGTCTTGCCTGACCAATCTCATCTGCTTCTACGACCAGGTGACATATCACCTGAATAAGGGAGAAGAGATTGATGTCATATACCTTGATTTTAAAAAAGCCTTTGATCTGGTATCCTGTGATCATTTCATAGAAAAACTGGCCAACTGCAGCCTCAGCTACTTTACAGGCTGCTGGCTGGGGAATTGGCTTTGAGGTCAGACCCAGAGAGTGGTAGTTGATAGAAGTCAATCATCGAGGTGTGCCATGACCAGTGGGGTCCCCCAAGGTTCTGTCCTTTGGCCTATGTTCTTTAACATCTTCGTTAATGATGTGGACATTGGTGTCAGAAGCGGACTGGCCAAGTTCGTCGATGACACCAAACTTTGGGGTAAAGTGTCCACACCCAAGGACAGGATGGTGATCCAGGCCAACCTTGGCAGGCTCAGAAAATGGGCGGATGAAAACGTGATGGCGTTCAACACCAAAAAATGCAAGGTTCTTCACCTTGGGAAGAAAAACCCGCAGCATGCTTATAGGCTCAGCAGTGCTACGCTTGCTAGCACCACAGCTGAAAGGGACTTGGATCATAATTGACCACAAGATAAATATGAGCTGCAATGTGATGTTGCAGCTGGTAAAGCAAGCAAAACTCTGGCTTGCATCCACAGATGCTTCTCAAGCAAATCCCAGGATGTCATCCTCCCACTGTACTTGGCCTTAGTGAGGCCACAGCTGGAGTACGGCAGAGACTTCCTCAGACTGATGAAGGGTTTTTAAAGCCAAAAACTTGCAAAAAAAATTTTCCCAACTATTTAAGTTGGTTTAATAAAAGATACCAGATTCATCATAGAACCTTGTCTGCCATTGGTGTGCTCTGGCCAGTTTACTCTGCTTGGTCATTCCACTTGGAGCACTCATTATAAACCTATGACTCCCACTCCCATCCCAGTTTTCTCTTTAATTGTCCCCAGTACTCAGTTGTTATACATTCAGTTGGCTTCCTAATTAAGGGAGGTTTATAGTTTCTTTAATGGACTTAGGCCCACTGTCCCCCACTTGCATAACAAATATGCCTCTCTGACAGTGGGAAAAATGGATGCTTGAGTGGAAGAGCATTGAACTGGATACATCTACAGCAGGTGTGCTCTGCCCAGGGACCAGGCTGCATCCTCCCCATCCCCACCCCCTGCATCTGGATCAGGGCTTCTCAACCACCCTGGACGCATCCAGATCAGGGCCTCTCTGCTTTGCCTCCCACCCCTCCACTCCACACTGGGGCCACTTCACCTCACCCTGGCCCCAGGCATACAGATCAGGGTCAGGCTGCACAACCCCTTGCAGCCAGATCAACCCCATCGGCTGGATCCAGCCCATGGAGGGACCTGGCACTGCTCATGTGTCCCACAGGGCAAAAAGGTTGTACACCTGCATCTACAGCAGGGGTGTCCAACCTTTTTGAATGTGGGGCCAGATCACAAACTTTTTATCACCCAGTGGGCCTGCAAGCCATATTCAAAGACCTCATCAGAAGTGGTATCACATCTGGAAGTGATGTCACGTGACCTTTGACACCAATGAAGTTGCAGGAAGTGACAATGAATGAAGAAGAATGAAATAATACCAAACACTTGACTAGAATAAACACTTTTGCTTCTCCTCTCACTTCTCAGTGGATGAAAGAAGCATAACGCAAGTCGACAGATCAAATGTGGAAAAGATATCAGCCAGAGTGGAAACTAATCAAAGCAACAAAATACGGTCATTTTTGAGAATAATCTTCAAGAAGATTTACTTTTATTGAATTAATAACTTGTTAGCGACACATCTTTAACAAGCAGTAACAAGTTCAACCCCCAGTCCCACACAAAGAGAAACAGAAGCAAGCACAATCCAAACACTGGACAGTATTTTTACAAAGACTTTTACCTGCTCCAAATTTACGTTGGAGCCCACATCATCCATGCTCTATTCGTGAGCATATTGGTCAGGCTCAAAGGAGCACAGCTGCAGGGGGCTCAGCCACAGCTTGCCCTCCCCGATGCAGCCCGGCCAGCCCATCCCGCCCCCTATCAAGCGGTGGCTTCCCCACGTGCTGCTGCATTTACCCCCTACCAGTGCCAGCCAGTCCCAAAAGGCAGGAGGCTTCACCGCCACTTCTGTTGGCCGGTGCCAACCCAGCCAGGCGCCCCCGCAGCCGGCTTCAGCCACATGCTACCCCGCTCAGCCGGGCCGGCACCGGCCGGGAAAAGCAGCATGAAGCCGGCTCCCCACTGCTGCGGGGGACGGAGGAGCCAGCCAGCAGAGGCGAGGCGGAGCTGGGGGCCGCTCGGGACTGACCAGCTGGGCGGGGAAAGTGCAGCAGAGCCCCTGCCGCTCCGGCTGGCTCGTCCTGTCCCGAGCGGCACAGGCTACTGCTCGCCCGCGCCCCCGCGTCGGCACGGGCAAGCTGGCGCGGTGCGTGTAGGAGCCTTGTCCCTTCCCCAGCCCTTCAGCGGCCATTAGCAAGGGGCTGGGGGAGGGACAAGGGGCGGGAACGATACTTTCCCTTCCTGTCGCAGCACCGCGGGCCGCAGAAAATGCCTCGGCGGGCCACATGTTGGACAAGCCTGATCTAGACTGCCCTATTTCTTCTTCATTACCATCACTAGCATCCACCCTCATCGGTTTACAGATGCCTGAGAACTAGGTGCGCTCTAGCTCCAGTATTCTGAGATTTGGCAAACATCAATTCCTTGTTCACTCAGTCCATGCTCTTCCTGATTGTGTAGGCCTCTAGTCTATCCCCACTCTGCCTTCTCTAGTCCAGCCCTAGTCTTTTTAATCTCCTGGTATGGCTCTGCTTCATATATCTGATCATTTCGGTTGCCCTTCTCTGCACTTCTAGCAGTTGGGAATATGATTGAGATAAATGAAAGGCAAGTAATAAACCCGGTCCTGGGCTGAGATGATGCATTTATTATAGACCTTCATTTTGTGGATATGGACTATTTGTTTCACTCTTCTTAAGACGCTTATTATACAATAGGAGAAATAATAGAAATACACTTTTGTAACCCATAGAGATGAAGCTTCACAGCAGAACCTCTGACAAAGCTTGGCTTCATATTTCAGATCCTCAGCCTATAGCCTATATCTTCCTCAGCCTCAGCCTGCATCTTCTCCCTGTTGAGGTATAGTTGGGAAACAATTTATACCACAGCAGTAAAGCAGAGTCCAAAATCTAGTATCACATTCCCTCATCTTTAAGCAGGGGATACAAGTACATTTATCTTTGCTGTTTACATTCAGAATGACCCAGACCATTTGCTGTTGGAGGAGAGAAGCTATTTGGGCATTTAGGAAACTGCCTGCATTTAACAGTTCACAGTTCTGCTATGCTATACATAGAGTTTATCCTGGAGGTCACTTGTTTCCCTCTGAGTGATACTGACATTGGTGGGAGAGACAGCTGCGCAATCTGTCCAGGCCTCTCTGCATCACTGCTGAATCTAAGCCCTTCTCTATGATTCATAGAGGGAAATTACCTATAGTCTTTTTATTATTCTCTTGTCATTGAATCAGGAGAGGGATTTAGTGCAATTTTTGTCACTTTCAGACTGCTTTCCCTTCTGCACATTTGGAAAGCAGGCTGACTCAGACAGGGTAGGAAACTTTGCTGAGTATGGTGCTTGTAACATCACCTGCAGGAGGGGGTGTCTAGGCTTCTAGGAAATCTGCTCCATCAGTATCTCGATCTTCACTCCATCTGGCTTCCTGTTGCTTACTGGCACCAGAAAAATTATTACAACACAGCTATGGAAGTGGTTCAAGAATAATTCAAGATTATTAACTTTAAATATAGATGGCGGTCAAAGGGTCCAGTGCCAGTCGGTTACTGTTACGTGCATCTCTGACATAAGTGTATCAATGGATTTAAGACGAGCGACAGCCTTTTTGGAGCAGTAAAATGTGTTCTACTATTGCAGCAGGTGCTAAGATGCCCTGATGGTGTGTGCAGTATGAAAACCTAGAGAAAGACAGCTTGTGGCTTAATTTTACTAGTGAAACAAAAAAGTCTGTATCCATGGGGAGGACTCCAACTCCCTTTTGGATTGAGGAGTAAGTTCTATTAGTGGTTATACCAATATTCATTTTTTAATTTGTCCCTCTGTAATACATGCAACAAGATAGAGAATAACACTGCTACTTAGGTTGTTTTGAAATAGATTCTTCTGGGGCAATTCCTCTACTCGTTCCTTTTTAGATACTGTGATGCTTTGCTTTTGAAAAGTGTTCACCTCTGTTGGTGATCTTTCCATCCAAAGAACTTTTGTCTACCAGCAAACCAATAAAAAATTCTAGCAGCTGGTAGAAAAATATACCGACAATGGATAGGACATCTGCAGGGTGACATACAGGAAGAGCGAAAACCAAGACAGGACAACTCACCTGGCTTCTCTGTCCATGTCTCTTGGAAATTGTATTTTAAATGGGAAAAGAAAGCACAGTACAGAAATCATGCTTAGCCTGTGCAATGATTTCTCTGTTACAGGAGGACACTTTCTGCCTTTTTTATCTGCAACTCTGTAAACTCCAAACTTTAAAAAACACGAATTTTTAGAATAGAAAGGAGCAAAACTCCTCAGCCAAATTGTGCTTGGTTACAAAATGTCATGACAGGCAGATTTAATAATCTGTATGTGCTGCTGCTTTGATGACCATGAAGCAAAAAATATAGATTATTTAAGACACTTCATAGTATGCTGATAAAATAATATAATTTGGTTAAGGCTTTTGATCTTTACAAAATACCAACATGAGGAAAAGGTTAGCTCTGCAATATAACAAACAGTGTGAGATCTATTGGAACAGAGAAGTAAGGAAACAGTGAATCACTTACGGACTAAATCTGGCTTTTATTTTCACCGGTGTAAATCCAAAACAATTTCTTGCAGGTGAACAAAGTCTTTCTGAATTTGCATTATGAAGCAGAAAGCAGAATCTGGCCCTAAATGTATATGATACTGGTCTTCAAAAGAAGCAGCTTGACCATTCAGGTGACCAATTAACCACCAGAGGGCAGCCACACAGCCCCATTAAAATGCTGAAAGGGACAGGGCAAAAAATTATCAGAATGTACAGAGAGGGCTGTAGAATTAAACAAGAATGACACTCTAGTCTGGGATCTATAACAAATAGTGCTTGGTTAGAAAATGCCATGACAGGCAGATTTAGCAAGTTTTAACAAGCTGTCGAGGGCTGCATGGGTAGACCCACCCCTTGACAGGTGCCCCATTCCTGGTCACCATCTTCTAACCCTAACCCTAACCCTAACCCTAACCCCTGACCTTTGCCACCAGAAGTCCCTCCCCTCGCTCCTGGAAGTACTCCTTTCAGCAAGGATTTTTGCCATCTCAGAACCAGAAAAATACCAAATTATATTCCAAATGACAAACATCTACAACATTCATTAATTTGATTTCAAAAATATTTTTGTCCTGGTTTACATGTGTTTCTGTAGTGTACATAGAGGTGATTGTATATAGTTTAAAATGAATTCTTACTCTTATATATTGTGGGGGGGTGGGTCTAGGTTTGTGGGTGTGTGGGTATGTGAGGTGTGGGAGAGGGCATGGGTTTGCCTGTGGGGCATGGATAGGTGTGGGGGGGGTG
>NW_017728926.1:1470033-1477587 GCF_001723895.1 Crocodylus porosus | reverse complement strand
TGGGGGGTGGGTAGGTTTGGGGCTTGTGGGGGAAAGGGTGGCTGGAGTCTATGAGGGGGTGTGGGGGTCTACATGTATGGCAGTGCGAGGTGGGATGTGGGTGTATGAGTATGGTGGGGTGTGTGTCTGCGACTCACTCTATGAACACCCCCCCAGGGTACTGGTGTGAGCCCATACTCATGTGATCCAGCAAGGCAACCAGGAGGCATGCTGGAGCAGTGCAGGGGGCAGAAAGACAGGGAAATGTTTGAGGGCGTGGTGGGGTGGGGCTGGGCTGGGCTGCTGGATCCTGCTACTGTCTTCCCCTGGGTCTTACTGCCCCTGGCTCCTGCCATTTTTGCCAGGCAGCTGGGAGCAGATAAATATTAATTTTCTAAATTTTTTAGGGGCTTTTGGGCTGGATAAAATGACCTGGTAGGCTGGATCCGGCCTGTGGACCAAATTTTGCCCACCCCTGTCCTAAGTTCTTACAGGAAAAACTACTAGACTTGCAGACTCCAAGCTCATGTAATTAAAAAAAACCAACCATGATTGTTTCTTCTTTGCTGAGGTACAAACAAGTCCTTACCTCCGAGTACGGACTGTCTCCTGCTTGGTTTTACTACCTTGAAGATTATGTAAACTGCATACAGAGAACAGCTTCTGCTCTCTTTGGGGTATAATGATACTATAACAACTGGAACAGGTTGTTTTGGGGTCCTGGCTCAGAAGGTCCTAATATTTCAGCTTCTAGGGTTTGGGGAGTTGCTTTTCTATTGCATATTGTAAACAGCCTTACTAGTTTGGGGGGATTTTTTTTAATGCAGAAATGGTATGGTCCATTAAAAAAAAAGTTATTCCTATGGTACTTTATGTGCATGGAAAGAGACATGTACCTTGCCCTGAAGGGCTTACAGTATAAAGGAAATAAATAGTTATAACACATGACCAAGGACAACAGATACAAGAATGATATTGAGACTATAGGAGGAGAGAAGAGGGATTGCTTGAATTAGTTCATTTTTAAGGAGAGTCTTAAAAGAGATGGAGGCTTTTTGTGGTTTCAGACAGGAAGTTTTTCTTGGTGAAGTGGATAGCATGACAGCACCAGCTTGAAAATGCCTTCCTTGCTGAAAAGATATTGCAAGAAAGAACTTTCTGCAGTCAGCTCATTATCATAGTCCTTGGATTTCATTCTAGGAGCAAGGAATCGACCTGAGAGCTGGCACAATGCCATCTTACTACGTGGTCATGAATACAGTATAGGCTCATTGGAGACTGTGAATCTGCACTGAGTATTTTTATTTTTATTTTTGTTTGCTGAGGACCAGGTTCTCAGCCAGAAATGCTTGTAGAAGACAAGGATGGGGTGTTCTTAGAAACTAGGTTTCTGCAGTCATATTTGGAAAACCTATTTTCTGTCTGGATTCACTTTTATTTTTTAACTGGAAAAATGTCTGTGTGTGTCATTCTGGGACATTTGTGATCTCACTTAGTATGAATAGAATCCTCTCAATTAAGCCCTTCTAGTTCCTGCCTCATTAGAGGGAACCTCTTTGCCTTTCATAGGTTTCATAGACTTTCAGGCTGGAAGGGACCTCAGAAGATCTTCGAGTCCAGCCCCCTGCCCCAGGGGCGGGAAGTCAGCTGGGGTCATAGGATCCCAGCGAGATAAACATCCAAATGTGTCTCGAAGGCATTTGAAGTAGGTGCTTGAACCACCTCTGGCAGCAGTCTATTCCAAACCTTGGGGGCTCAGACAGTAAAGAAGTTCTTCCTTATGTCCAGCCTGAAACGGTCATGGAGGACTTTGTGACCGTTTGACCTTGTCATTTGCACCTAACTGATTTTTGGTCCATTAAAAAAAAAAAAAGGTTGTTGTTAATAAGTGGTTTGCTCTCATTTCAGATAAGAGTGTTTAATAGTCGTTAAGTATACGTATCTCCCCCGATACTTTGTTGTCAGGACCTATAAATAGATATGCATTTGCAAGGCAAGGTTCTTTGGGTAGGTGTGACATCCCCTAATAGACCCACTAAGTAGCTGGAAAAAAGCTCTTCTCAAGCCCCCTGGAGGAAGGACAGCTCTGCTGCCCTGAGACTCCAAGAAACCTCCAAGGAGTCTCGGAACAGCAGAAACCACCCATGCCTGAAGAAGGGCAACCGTGCCCGAAAGCCCACAAAGAACTCCCCTACAACCGCTGAGCCGGTCCAACAAAAGATAGCACATCTACCCAAAGAACATTGCCTGCCTGCGTCCTTAGACCAGCGGTTACCAACCTTGGGTCACGACCCAAACGAGGGTCGCAGGGGCAATGCTACCAGTGCTGCACATACAAGACGACCAGTGCCACGTGCTGGGAGCTCCCCTGCCCCCAGACTGCTGCTGCTGCACTCCACGCCCAGCAGTGGATCATGGCAAAAAAAAGGTTGGGAACCACTGCCTTCGCTCCAGACAACTTTCATTTGAGCTAGTGGACAGGCTAAGGTATCATTTCTCCTGGTCTTGTACACATGGTAGGAACATGTGAGCTGGAATCTGAAAAGAGGTCTTGTTTAGCAGGTATCTCCAGTGGTTAAAACCCATTAGTCTTCATTGGAAAATTGCCCCTGCACAAACTATTTTGCAGATACTAACTTCAGTTCCATTTCAGATCAATGGAGGGAAAAACTGTAAGATCCCATAAATCCTGCCAAGCTTGTCAAAGCTGTCAAACTATCACCTGATAAAGCGCCTAGTTCTTAATGATTACAACCATCACCCACAGGGGAAATGTATATGGATGGGACTTTCAGGGGAAAGTGCCAGGGTTAAACATTGTTACACTTTTCATGTAGTGTTACCTGGGGACTGGCTTTAATGATGGGTGAAGCTATGATGAGAATTATTTCTTTAAAAAAAGCACCCAAAAATCTAGAGTCATGTGCTAGCCATTGTTCTATCATCAAGATTAATACTGAAAATTAAATTTTAGAAAAGGTCTTCTTTGGTTCCATTTGCTGCTATTAAGAGTATTATATGGAGGTAATGTCCTTTCCTATATAAAGATGTTATTGATTTCTGGTTACTATTATCCCCAAATCTGCACTGTGTCTATGCACCAGTGACAATCCTCCATCACGAGCTTTATGGGAAAAGATGGTTCTTGATTTTTTTTTCCTATAAAATAGAATGTCTTTTTTTTTCTGCCAAAATTTGCCAGCCCCCCTGGGAATCGCTCGCATTATCTTTCAGAGAAAATTGTTTTTTCTTTTTGGTCTAGAGGCCTGTGGGATTCTTTGTGTGTTTCAGGGGAGAGGGGGAGAAAGGGGGTTTATTGTTTGTGTGGGTTTTTTTAATTTGGCTCATTTGTGATATGAAATTAAGGTTTTCCTGTTTTCCTGAAGTCTGATTATTGCTTTTGTCCCATAAAGAAATAAAATATTATTTTAAAATTCAGGGCATTTGAGAAAACAAAAACATTTTCCTGGCATCATTTGTCATTTATTTCTGTGAGGAACAGGTCCCAATTGTTCCCTTCTTCCAGGCAGATCTTAGAAGATGTTGACAGCATTTTCAATTGCATGCTGGTAAATGCTGGGCAAGTGCCTGGAATCAACACAGTTGAGGCTGATCAGAGAATTTTAGCTGACTGTCATTGTAGCAGGGAACACAATCTGCAAAAGTAGTTGCTCAAGTCATAATGGTCTTTGGATTTGAAAAGGCAAATATTTAAGTGGAATATTTTTGCCATTGCTTTCGTTTCTCTGATGGGTAGGAAGCTAAAGCCAGAAATGACAAGAGTCCCTGAAGGAATGTTGGGCAGAAAGAAAAAGTTCAAAGAAGAAATAATTGGGCCTGGGGGATTTCTTCTGTGTGCACAACCCTCGTTGGCTATCACAGTCACCACCTCTCCTCCAGAGGAAAATCAGGTAGCTCAATCCATAGATCCCCTTTAGCCACTTCTTGCATGTTTCCAGGGCTTTTCAGGTGATATGCCACCATTTAAATCACACAGAATGAGTTCAAGATGAGCATTTTTTGTGATATTTTTGAACCAATTACATAACTGGGAGTTTAATTGTTTCAATAAACAATATCACAAAAAATGTCCTCTCTCAGGGGCTACAACAGCACTCCAACACCACTATGGAATGAGTTCTTCATTTAGAAGAGTGTTTTCTCATTTCCCTGCCAGACTCTATTGGTATCCCTCACCCTTGATCTACAGCCTTCTTTACTATTTCAGTTCTTTACTCCCCCAGACCTCAGCCAAGGCAGCATAGTTCTGAACCCAGAAAAGCCTATGCTACTCTGATCCTTGCATTCCTATACACCCTGAAGGCTGGCAATGCACCTCCATCCTGACCTGCAGCACTTTGTTACGCAAGTCCTGGTGCTTCTTGGAACAGAAACTGAAAATTATAACTTACTGCCTACTGGTATATTTTATGATGGGAGCAAAAGCAACCAAGAAATGTGACCACTGAAGTTATTTTCACTTGCATCCTGTGGAGGTTTCTGGGAATTAAAGTTTAGTGCACTGCTCCACTGTAGCATCTCCAGACTTGATAATATGCATCTGCATATGGTATATGTTAGAAGTGGCTTGAAAATTACTTCCCTCTAGGAGAACTAAATTACTTTCTATGGCTCTGATATTCCTTTTTAACAAAATTTTGCGTAAACACTTTTGTCATGCCAAAGGGAATAATTTATTGGCTATTTCATTCTGAGAAATTATCTTGTAACTGAGGCATGATAGTTCAGTTGGGGACTTTGGGAAATACAAGACATATTTAATCACACCTGCACATGACCATATGGTAGAAAGGCCCTCATATGATACATCCAATGGCACCAGAAATATCCGGAAAAAAAACTAACAGGAAGCAAGAAAATGCTCATTAAAAATGCAATCCTTTTGGAAAAATTTTCCTGCTTATTTGTGGAAGAATACCCCCAAAAGTGAAAAATGATTTTTTTCCTTCAAAGTGTTTCCAGTATATAGTGATTATCTGCTTGCTATTATCCTGCATCTCATGTAATCTTGGTAGCCAGTGCTTTGGGACAAAGGGGCATTGTTGTAGCAAGCAAAGTGTGAGGAGCAAAGGAAGCAGAGTAAGGTGTGAAATTTCATGTATTTTATGTATACAGAGGCCTGTTTTAATGGTAGTTTTTTCTGAGCATATAGAACCAATAAGGACTTTACTATAGTTTAGATGATAATCCCAGCTATAACTTTTCTGTCTGTGAAACTCTTTTCAGCTAGTGAATAGTCTGTCACCTAGTGAAATGCATGGAGAGGAACCAGAGGAATCAATAAGCTCTTCAAAGTGCTCCTCTCAATATCATTTCCTAGAAGGAAATCACTAGTGCAGTTTTAACTATGCCAGAAGTAGTTTCTTTAGAGCTATTATTGCCAGCAAATCTGAAAAATCTAATAGCTCAGTAGGCACACAAGTTACTTGGAAAGTGAATCGTTGGACTTTTGTTGACCTTTGGCACCTGAGACTGCTGATCCAGCAGTTTCCTTGTAACATGTAATTTGTGCTGTAGTGTGGTGTATGCTGGTCCCTTAATCAAGTGTCTTTAGATCATTTCAGCTGAGTGGTTTAATAGCTCATCACCAAACTGGGGAAGCACACCAGGGTACTCACTCAGATCTAGCTCTTTGCATTATTGCACTGTGTTCAGCTGAAAGAAGACTTCATGTATCAGATAATTCAGTATAATATTGGCTTCATGTTCTAGTTGGAGGTGAGAAATACACATGCTTGTTAGACAGAGCTCATATTCCACTTATAGCCCATGACATTTTTGGTGGTAATAATGGGTGGAAGCTGGAAGTCTATGCTTTCTACCCACTGCAAACCTATCCAAAGTGACTCACTCATTAATTTCACCAGAGAAAGGTCACCTCTCTGATTATAAAAAAATCTTCTGCCATATATAAATACTGTTTGAGAACAATTTTATACAGATTTTTTTCCACATATTTTTGTGAAGAAAAGTAGCAGCTGTGTATAAAGTGTCCTGTCATTCCTATTGTCTTCAAAGCACTTGGTATTACACTTCAGATAATCAACTTATACTGTTTTAGTTAAAAAAATATTCTTTGTCCCAAGCCCCCTGACAAATGTAACAAATCACATTTTTAAATACTATGATATAAACATTTATTTTCTTTTAAAAATTGTTTCTGTGATGTTCATAATTTGAATAATTTATCATATAGTTAGGATGCATTATGAACTGGGCCAGCTCCAAATGTGATAATGGCAGAGCTGAGATTACAACTGTAGTTAAAATAAATATTGAGTGGTAAAAGAGTTTTTATTGTAAATCCTTATTTTGGGAGCTTTCATAGCTTTGCTAGTTCCCATCAGTGTGAAATTCAGAATATAGGCTGGCAACCTTGATGCAGATTTTTCAGTCATTTTATGAAACCCAGTATAAATCCATTAAGTCATCTGTGAGTTTTAGAGCATTTACAAATGAATCCAGAAAATGTTAAATCTAATAAAATCAAGACACTTATAGCAGTAACTGAAGACGGAGAACTATAATTTTCCCACATCATTCTGTCAATGCACCTCAGCCATGACCTCCAGCAGTGCCCCTTTCCCCCTACCCACTATTCCAGGCCAGATAGCTCTGTACAGCTCTTTTAGTGTATCCCAGTTTGGACCCCCAGCACTCTACTGGTTCAGTTCTAGAACAACCTGGGGTGTTTGGGAAAGATAGAAAGGAGCTCGTTTTACAGCATCCAGCACCATATTGTTTCAATATGTTTTACCACTTTTGCTGCTAAAAATAGAGTTTAAGATGCTCAGAGCTACTGCTGTAAATCAGCTTGTGGCCAGTAGCTATGATTAGTACCAGCTCTGCCAGCTTCAGCATCAGGGCATGTGCTGTCAAATCAGCAGTGGCTGGAATACTCAGCTAGGGCCATATCTGGCATATGCACAATCACTTTTTCTGACTTGTTTGTCTTTTATTTGTGTTGCCAGTTCCTTACTGTTCCTTCTGTTTTCTAACATATGGTATTATATATGACCTTATCACAGATATTTGCCTTCCAGGCTATCCTCCATTTTCTCCTAAGGTTGTCTATCTTCCATTCTTGCAGTTTCAGAGAAAGCATTAAGGACAGTTGTACAATATTTTTGCTGACTGTCTCATTACCATCTCTGTATTTTTGAGTTGGCAAGGGAACTGGACAGCAGTCTGTTGTTGAGCATTCAGGTGATATGATATTATTGACAGAGCTAAAAATGAGTGTAACCCAGGTGGTACTGCAAGAGGTACCCCCTCTCCAATTGAAGGGATCAAAGCAGGTGCACAAGCGCTGTGGGAGGTGTAGGGACTCTCTTGCCCCTATAGAGCAGAGCCAGATCACCACTGGGGACTTAACCATATCCTTTTAATACTGGGAACATAATGAGGTAAAAAAAACTCTCTCTCGGTTCGTTTTCTTTGGAGGCTCATTGAATAACAAATTCTTAGGCACACATTGTTGGTGAGACAAAAGGTATATATTTGCAAATAGGGTCAGAGGGAGAAGACAAAAGATCAAAACCCTCTGCCCCTGAG
>NW_017728926.1:1431604-1469818 GCF_001723895.1 Crocodylus porosus | reverse complement strand
CAGAACAAAGAGAGCTCTTGGAGTTTTTCCTTCAGTTCCCAAACCCCCCCCTTCCCTCTCTCATTAGGGAGACAGGAAGGCTGGCAGCCGTACTTATTCAAAGGACAACTATTGATGAGAGCTAACAGCTATTGATAATGCATTTTTAATAATATTTCTAACAATAACAGGCATAAATCAGAGGGTATAGTGGACACTACAATGCCCCAAGAGGGTAGGATTCAACAAAGGTTAGACACTTACAGTCATTGACAGAAAAACAGGGTTAACAAAATATAAAACACCAACAGCAGAGCAAACAATACGGGTTGGTGAAATATAAAGAAGGCACAAAATGCAAAATGTCAAATGACAAGGAAATATAGGGCCTTGGTACCTGGAGGAGGAGAAAGCGGGGAAAACATGATGGCCCCTTTCCACTTCAAGAAGATTTCCTTCTTGTTAGCTCACTCACCCTAAGTCACCTCAGCAAGGTAGGAAGGCTACCACACAGCCACCACTGGTGGCACTGCTCCAGCCTGCTAGGGGTCTTGACCTCCCCAGAGCCTGGCCTCATGTCGAGCTGCCTGGCCTCTGACTGGAGGAGCTGGAAGCAGAGCTGGGAACCCCTCAGGCCGCTGCTCAGATCCCTGCCGGAGCGGGGGAGCCTCTCCTGCTGGCTGCAGCCTCTCCCAGGGGATCCTGGAGCCCAGCAAGGAGCCTCTCCTGCTGGCCACATGCTGCGCTGCTGAGGGTCCCACTGCTGCCTGCAGGTCCTGCTCTTTCAGGCTCTTCTGGGGCAACTGCTCCTGGCCTACTGACTCAGCTCTTGCCAGCTCTATGAAGCTCTTTCCTTGCTGTCCCTTGCTGGTCTTGAGTCAGCTGCGCTGCCCCCTTTATTCCCCTCCAGGTGACCCAAGGGGCCAATCAGGGGACACAGGGGGGGTGTGAGTCTCTGGGGCCTGATTCATGCTGAAAGGAAATCCCGAGTCCTCCAATCATCTTTTGCCCTTTCAAAACCCCTGGGCCAGCACTGCCAGCCAGCCCATCACACTAGAAAAGGAAAACTTTCATGCTTTTTGAATAAATAGTTGCATTTCATTGCTCAGTGTTTTGCAGCTCCATCTTACAATTTTATGGAAGTTATCTTGCTCAGATGCAGGTAGAAATGTTCAAAGAGCTTGAATTAATGCTCATATGTGGCCTGTGTATCTTGCAAGCATACAATAAAGAAATGTAAATGACTCATTTGTAGAGTGCCCAAATATCCCTATCCTGAAAAAGGGTCACCTGGTAAAATTTTACTAGTATGCAGGGGAGTTCACTTATATCTGCAAGAACAGATAAGAAATATGCATATAGTGAAACACGCTTAATATCACTGGAAAGGGATTGAGCAAGTTTGACTTCATAGTTAAACAATGCAGTAGCTACTTCCTGACAAACACCTTAAACAGTCAAAGTATGTATTTACAATACTTACTGATGTTTTTCCTTGTCTTGCTGTCCCCTAGGGTGTGAAGCTGCTTGCTGCCAGTTGTATTTTTCTGATGATGCTATTTTTTTGGAGGGCCTGCTTGTCTTTCAGCAGCTTGTCATAGAACGCAGTACAATCCAGGTCAAAATTAACTCATGACAATATAGCCTTTGTAGTGGAGACATTCAGATGTGATTTTTCAGGAGATCACACATTGTTCATTATTGGAATTACATGTTCAACAGGAGCTGTGATGTATGGCACTCATAACACAAATTCCACAGCCTTAGCTAAATCTGTGGGTTGTACTGCCTTGTTGTCTATCTCTTGAAAAATATTAAGGTACCTTTCAGCAACAGGTATTCTCTGATGGTTCCAGTCAGAAAGATGATGAGAGATGATTGATCTTGCATTGGCTTGCTCATCAAAAAGACAATTTTCATCCAACAAACTTAAAGTGGGAATTCTAGTGCAGCATGTAGTGAGGCTGTCTTGCATTTCATCCCACACCGGCACATTTCCCAGCAGGAACCACTCAAACTTTTCTATATGTTCAATCAAAAAAATTCTGTACAGCGCTGGTTCCTGTGACAGGAATTGTGTACTGCCAGGCTCTAGTAATTTAAAATTCTCAAGATCGACAAATCAGCAGAAGTCTTTGAGCTCTTCAACACGTAAAGTGTAAATATAAAAGTATTTATTAACTTTTACAGCAAAGCTCTTCAAGTCTGTAGGGACCCAGTTGATTGCAGTTTGGAGGCAGTTATATACAATACTAGCCAATTGCCCCTCAAGAATGATGGGCGGGCGGCTGGGGACAGAGGCCTGCATCTGGCCCTGCCCCCCCTTCAGGGCCAGACCCACTCCCTCTCTCCCCCCTGCACCGCTTTGGGGCCAGGGCTGGGGCCGGGCTGCTCCCCCCCGCCCCATCTGCTGGCCCTGCCCCCGTCTGCTCCATCCCGGTTGTCTGCAGGATCAGGGGGCCAGGGCCAGCACTGCTGGTCTTGCCTCAGGGGGTTGGCAGGGCCAGCACCGTTGGCCTGTTCGCTCTGTCACTGCTGCCTGCCGGGGGAGGGGATATGGTTGGGGAGGGAGGCCTGGGGCCAGGCTCACTCCCCTCACCCTTGTCCCTGCTGCTTCAGGGCCAGGGCTGCTCCCTTCCCCCCTACCCAAGGGGCCAGCAGGGACAGAGCCCAGCATCCAGCCCTGTGCCCCCATTCCCCTTGTCTGGCCCTACTCCCCCCATTCAGGCCTGACTCTGTTCCCTCCCCCTCTCCCTGTCGCTTCAGGCCCAACCTCGTTCCCCCCTCGCAGTTCGGGTTCAGGGCCACCACCCCTGTCCCATTCTCACCACTGTGGTCCCGACTCCATTCGACTCCCCTCGCGCTACCGCTGCCTCTGCCTCCCCTCTGTCCCCACCATCATGGTGGTGCTCCTGTCAGAAAATCAGACTGCAAATAAAGTGTTACGGACAGACAGACTAAGGCTTTTATATATCTAGAATGAGAACCACAACCAATACCAAAAAAACCCTTTTCCTAATTTGGCTTGGAGTTTTTGCCACTAATTGTTTTTTCCAGCACGTCTGGCACCACCAAAATAAGTGTTGTCTGCACAAATTAGTATTGTCTGCACAAATTCCAACAAGTGCGGCACTAAGAGAATACTTCTCGATCACTTGCTGGAGAAGTGTACACTGCATGTTACATATTTCACCCTGTAGAGAAAAACATTTGTTAATTTTTGTGTTAACTCCCCTAATTGGACGAAGATAGTGTGCAAGAACAGGAAATAGCTTTTGTTCCTGTTTGTTCAATGAATCCACACTAAGTGTAATAAATGAGTACTTCCCCAAATCAATGCACTTTTTCTGTTAATACGTTTCAAATTATTGCCTCGGATTTTGCGTGAAAAGATGAAACCTTATGTTGGTAGAGTTTCTTAATTCATTGTGATGTACAATCACTAAACCTGAAACTGTGCCTATAATGCACAGAATGGTAAGCAAACAGTCCTTCAATAGCAAAAATTTGATCAGCTTCTGTTTTGCTTAACAAAACATTCTGAAAGGCTTGCCGTGCACATTTACTTCTTTTGGACTTTTTGTGGTTTTTTTGGTCTGAATGTTCTGAATAATGTCACAGCTACCACCGTGTGCAATTGAAAAATGTACTCCACAAGCCTAAGTCTGGCATATAAGTTGTTGTCAGCTGCTGATGTGCCTTTTTTCAAAAACTTAAATTGCTGTTGTAGGTCTTCATTAAAGGCACAGGTACATTTCTGTGACATTTTAAAAGCAAACACTACTGAGGACTTCAGTAATCTTATGCATGGGAGCTGACAATGCATCACATGTGCACCTGCTGTGGGTAGGTAGATCCCAAAGCCACCACTGTATGCCATCGCAGCCTATTGTAAGTCAAACCAAATTGTAAAATGTTGGGATGTTATTGTGAAATGGAGAGAATAAAAATGCAATTACATGTATTTTTATGTAATATGATACAATAAAAATTGTATTATGACATCAGCTGGCAAAAGAAAATGGGACAAATAACCAATTTTGCAAAAATGTCAGGACACCTGGGATAGGGCTTATATATGGCACTGTCCCAGCAAAAATGGGACGTATGGTCACCCTACTTGTTTTTATACTTTGATCTTAGTGTTTAGCCTAATTTCTCTCATCTTCCTTAAATGATTTGTCAAGACAATCAAAGTTTCTTAGACACTGTGCCTGGAGATTTCACCTTCTATCACAATACAGGCAGTTGATTGCTGCCAAGACACTTGAGGAGCAGCTAGTGTCCCTCCACCTTTGAAATATGTGGCTTGATGTAAAATGTTCTAAGGACATAGGGACGCAGGAGTTTTATACAGAAATAAGTGACAGATTTTACCTGATAGATTATCTTTACCAGACTCATTAAGTATTATCAATAACTAGTATTTCTACTAATAAGTCTGTATGTATCTCTTTCAGGAAATTACAGATATTACGTATTAAGTTAGAAGAGTCACTCTGAGCAACCATGGGCTGCCTTTCACTATAATTTTTGGGGTGATGATTCCAAATATCTGCTTTTGATTAATGTGTTATGAACCATTTAAGGAGCTTATACAATGATAGGAAATGTATATTGTTGCTGAGAATGTTCTAATGTGAAAACTTGATTTTGTGGGAATGTCTTCTAGAACAGAGGTTCCCAAACTTTTCCTTATTGCATGCCTCCTTCAAGATTTACCAGCTACTGGCTTACCCCTACCAGCATATGTTTTAACCCCTTAAGTGCTAATTATTACAATGAAAATTAAATCTGTCATTACATAATTTCTTCAGTGTGCACCCCACAGATGCCTTGGATATGCCCAGGGGTACACATACCACTGTTTGGGAACCCCTGTTCTAAAAAATTAATACTTGCATCATACCCTGCCTGTTAAAGCATATTTTACTTTTTAAACCATACTGTTTTCAAAAGTAAAATAAATTATTTTTCCTTTATAAGTGAGCTGGCAATGGACTGGGTAAAGTGAAGACCAAGTCTGGTAGGCAGAGAACAAACTCTGGCAGGTCAAGTGTAAAAATAAGGCAGGCCAAAAAAAAATAAATAGAGAAGCATGTCATGAAACATGCTAAAGTTAATACTAAAAACTTTTTAAATATATCAGAAGCAGTAAGCAAGCCAAAGAATCACAGGAACTATTAGATGACCAAGTGTAAAAGGTGCACTCAGGGATGATAAAGCAAAGAAGCTAAAAGAATTCTTTGTGTCATTGTTTATGGCAAAAGATACTGGGGAAATTCCCATGCCAGATCAGTCCTTTCTATTACATGCATTTGAAGAGCTGTACCACATTGAAATCACAACAAAGAAAGTTTTTGAACAAATTGATAAACTCAGGCTAAGTACAGATGTTACATTTACTGCATGATAAGTAAGCAGAAAGCGTGTTACCGCTTGTGACCGCCGGGCTTCAATTACCCGCTCTCGGGCAGTTCCGGTCCTGTAGGTAGATGTCACACACCTGTGGGAATCTATTAGGTGTCGGAGCAGTTCTCTTTTCCCCGTGCCCCCGACCTCTTTCTTGCCCGCCACGACTTGGTGTTCCTCAGTGTTAAGTGTCAGCGGTACACTCCGTGGCCCAGGATCCCCTGACGGTCACTTCACGGGGCTCCACCACCCCTGCACCCCGGCCTCACGCTACCTTTAGTGCATCCTTCCTCTGTTGGTCCTTGTTTCCCCAGCCATAGAATGATACCCTCTGGTCTGCCCCTAAATGGCCATTACCCCTGCTGTCGTGGTGCTCACCAGCAAGCTCGACCCACGGTCCTCCTAGCCTACTCCCTGTCCTGCTCCGGGCAGGACTTCCTGTATAGACTGTGGTCTCACCAAGACCCCATTAACCTTACTTTATAAGGGCATTGCCCCAGCTCTGCTCCTTCAGCCAGGGTTGCCCAACAACTCAAACTTCAAAAAGAAAAGCTACCTGCTCAGCTACTCCCCTTGCTGAACACCCTACTCTACACCCTTTACGGTTCCCTCCTGGCTCATCCTTGGCCCCTTGCTTTACTGGTCCCTACTCTGGCTCACTGCCTCAGAACTTGGCGGTGATGCCCACCCTGGCTGTACCCCTTTAGGGCTCTCCTGGAGTCTCTCCTGCCTAGTGCGGCCGCTTCTGCCTGTCATAGCCCCAGCACCCCACCTGTGGGTCACGCTGCCCTCCGGGTTTCTGTCCAGCATGTCCTCCGGAGCCATGCCTTCAATGCCCATGATGCCTGGGGCCATTCCCAGCTGCAGGGTCCGTCCTTGCTCCGTTGGAGCCCCTGACGGCTCTCCTGCCACTGTGCTAGCAACAGCTGCTTCCCTAGTCAATGGGGCTGGGCGTTGCTCCTCGCTGAAGCAATCCACCCCTTTTGCAGCTGCAGCTGTCGTTTTTAGCCCCGCTGGCCGGCATTCCTCCATGACGTCACCGGCTGGGTGTAATTTGATAAACGCGCGGCTAATGAGCCGTGTGGGCTCCTCCTTCCGTCTCATGTGCCTCTTGTCGGGAGCTGCAGGTGAGTCCCGTTTATTGCTCGGCTCCCCAGGACACTGCTGTAACTGAGCTGACATTTATTGCAGATAGAGTGATTTGAAAATGGCGGATTCTGTTCTAAGTTAACCCTGGATGGTTGTGGTATCAGACTAAAGCATTTTAGGTTAGAGCACTTCATTGAACATCTGTACCACAGCTCATCATGAGTCAAGGTGGGTTGCATTCTACTGGCATCCCATGGAGCAGTGCTCTAGCCTCGGCCAGAGTTCATTTGCTTTGCTCAAACACTCGGCAGCCCTACCCCTGCCCCATAGGCTGTCAATGACCCAAATCAGTGACAGCCTCTTGTCCTCAGCCCCACATCCTCCCTCCAGCCAGCTGTAAGCCAGAGCCAGGCTTGCAGGGGGTGGTGCAGAAGGGGTCTGTGTGCCTGCACCAGTCCCAGCACCCACATATCCTCCCTGGTTACTGTCCTTTAGCATTGAGCTAAGTAGTGACCCGGTCTTCTTGCTTCACTCCCACCCTCCAGCCCTGGAGCACAGCTGAGGCACCATGTTCCCTTCCACCCTCTGGCCGTTCCATTCAATGGGAATGTAAATTAGCTTAATTGACACCTCCCTACCCTATCTCTCAGGGCCATGCTGAGCTCCCGGGAGAAGCAAGCCTAACTGGAGCTGCCCTGAACAGTCATGCAGAACCACCTCCTCCTCCCCCCTAGCAGGTACAGAAAGGTATTAGAAGTGTTTATTGAGCTCTGCAGGCAAAGTGTAAAAAGCTGTTACAACTGCAGGCACATGGTGCCCTGCTCCAGTTGGCATCACCACAGGCCTGGTTGGCAGAGAGTGCCACAATGTCAGGGACAGGAGATGACGTGCAGCTATGTATGAGAACTACAACTGTAGCAGTACAGCAGGAATGAGAAAAAATCCTTTTGAAAAGAACCTCCCCGTCCTCCCTCTCTGCTTTTCTCTCAGTCCAAGAAAGGGACAGATGTGACAGCAGGAGTCCTGCATGGTAACCTTTATGTCAGCTGCTCTGCTCTCACTGCCAGGGTGACTCCCACGTTGTGCACCTGGAAAGACTGGTAAGTGGAACAACAGCATTTCCCTCCCTCCCCTCTGATCCAATCCCTGGGGAAAGTCTATAGGTGCCAGGGGACTCTGAGTCTTACAGTGCCGGCAGTTATTGTACCAACTCCTCAGTGCAACCACCAACCCTGCTCCTGCAATCACAGTCCAATCCCAGCCCAGAGCAGCACCCCCACCCCAATCCCTGAAAGTAAAGCAAACCCTCCTCCCGCCCCACTCCAAGAGTATTATTAGTAGAAGAATGGTGCTGGAAAGCCACGGGCAGTACATGGCAGAACCCGTTTAGCCAGCTGTCATCCAGGAAAATTCTTTCTGGGTCAGGTCACACATCAATAGAAGCGGAGATCATAAACTCTTCCTGGGGTCTCAGCTCATCATAGCAGAGGCAACGGAACAACTGGAGGCTGAGTCTCATGTTGAATGGCAACCTGGTGTTCCCCGGTGTGCTGTCAAAGCAGGTGACCTCTCTCCAGCTGTCAAGATGCTCCTGAGGGACCATGTTCAGCATCAGGAGCATGGCATATTGACTGGGGCTCCCCAGGGAGAGCCAGAAAAGCTCATCCCCCCAGGCCCAGCTGACTCTTACCAGGGGAATGTTGGGAGCACAGACCCAGGCCATCAGGGAGACAGGACTGAAATACCTCTCCTGAAAGGGAAGCATGGGAGGAGGAGCGGGGAGGGGGCAGCATAAAAATTTTGCCATCCCAGCTGGGTCTCACTTTGGCAATGTCAAGACCTAGATACCACTCCTGCAGGGACCCAGCACAGAAACATCTCTCCTGTAAGGGAAGGACAGGAGAAGGGATAATTATAAGAGTCCCATTGACATTCCCCAGCAAGGTCAGACCCTGCCAACTCTGGGGATGGTTTAAGACCCTGTGGGAACCAGGGTCCCTGAACCAACTGTAGGAGTCAAGCAAATGCCTACTATAGTGTCTGCAGAGGGACCTAGGCCCTACATCCACAGCAACCCTTCTCTGCCCTGCTGCATCTGCTGCCAACCTGCAGTCCAGCTGGGACCCATGGTCTCTGCTGTGTCAGGCAGAGAGCAGCCACACAGCTCCTGGCCCCATACAGGGGAAGGGTCCAGACAGGGAACTCACCAAAGCTCTCTCAGTGTGCCTGTGTGAGTGCCCAGGTGAATGACGAGGGGGTCTGAACTGCTTCTCTTTATACACCAGTTTTCTCACTAAAAGTTGCAACCTCGTTCAAAGCTTCAGACAAAGATGTGCATGTGATGTCCTGGTGAAGTAAGAAAGAGATGTTACAAATGTGAGGGGCTAACTGGCAGTGACAGGGGGTTTTGAAAGGGCAAAAGATGACTGGAGGACTTGGGATTCCCTTTCCTCACCAATCAGGCCCCAGAGACTCCCCCCTCCCCCGTGTCCCCTGATTGGCCCCTTGGGACACCTGGAGGGGGATAAAAGGGGCAGCGCAGCTGACTTAAGAGAGACCAGCGAGGGACAGCAAGGAAGGAGCTTCGAAGAGCTGGGCCAGCGGGCAGGAGCAGTTGCCCCAGAAGCACCTGAAAGAGCAGGACCTGCGGGCAGCAGTGGGACCCCCAGCAGCGCAGCGTGTGGCCAGCCTGAGAAGCTCCTCGCTGGGCTCCAGGATCCCCTGAGAGGCTGCGGCCAGCAGGAGAGGCTCCCCCGCTCCGGCAAGGATCTGAGCAGCGGCCTGAGAGGTTCCCAGCTCTGCTTCCAGCTCCTCCAGTCGGAGGTCAGGCAGCTCGAGGTGAGGCCGGGGGAAGGCCAAGACCCCTAGCAGCTTGGCACAGTGCCAGCACTGGTGGTTATGTGGTAGTGTCCCTGCCTCCCAGGAGGGAGACTGGCGTTCAAGTCACACTTGGGGTGAGTGAGGTAACAGAGAGAAATTCTTGCTTCAGTGGAAAGGGGCCATTGTGTTTTTCCCCTTTCTCCCCCTCCAGGTACCTAGGCCCTATATTCCTTGTCATTTGACATTTGGTACTTTGTGCCTTTTATATTTCACCAACCAGTACTGTTTGTTCTGCTGTTTGTGTTTTACATTTTGGTTAACCCTGTCTTTTGTCAACTGGATGAATATGTCTATGATTGTAAGTGTCTAACCTTTATTGAATCCTACCCTCTCAGTTTATACTGATTATGTTCCCAGCACTGTTCCCTCATTAAAAGGCATATGGTTAAGTCCCCAGTGGTGATCTGGCTCTGCTCTATAGGGGGAAGAGAGTCCCTACACCTCCCACAGCGCTTGTGCACCTACTTTGATCCCTTCAATTGGAGAGGGAGTACCTCTTGGAGTACCGCCCGGGTTACACAAGGTCTGATTGCAGCCTCTGAGCTAAGGACATGCAGTGTGAACTCCTGGTGCCAGGAGCTGTGGGACAAGCATGATGAATGACTTGAGATGTAGAGGGAAGAAATGGACAGGCCAGGGGATGCTTACACCTGGGCTCCCACGGTGCAGGAACAGGCTGACAAGGCATATGAATGGGGTCTGCAGATGGCCACCCATTGTTTGGAAGAGATGATCTGTGCCACTGCAGAGCTGAGATAATCTCAGTGGCAGGATAGGGAGTTCATGTACAGGATCCTGGACTGCTTGGAGTCCACTTGTAACATCCCTGACTCCCACTAACATTGCCTCCTGCAGAGATCCCATAGCCCTCCTGGGCAGGAATGGTGTGACAGGCTGCTACCCAGTTCCCCACAGCATGAAGTTTTCCCTGGGGCAACAGAAATGAAGTCCTATGGGGCAGACCACTGGAGAGTGGCTGAGGGGGAATGCTCCACACTGTGTCCTAACTGGGAGATGCTGAGGGTGAGGACATATGTGACACATGGGAGCTGCTGACCCATGGTCAAAAAGACAGAAAGGCATTCAGTGGGACCTGCTCTGGGGGCAAGGGGAGCAGGACTGGGCTGTCCAAGACCCAATGGCAGGGCTGTCAGGGACACTGCCCCCCTTCTAGGCTCAGGTCACTACCCCTGACCACTGGCAGTCGCCCCATATGCATAGGCCCCCAAGCAGTTCCAGACAAGTCCCCAGGGGGTGCAGAAATACTCAGAATTGGGGGAAGAGCACACCCCATCAGTTCCCAGGCCAGGCTGTTGCTGGGACAGTGTCTGGCACCAGAGCCTACCAGGCCCAGCTCTTCCACCCACCAGCTGGTGGGTCTGGGGGTCCTTGTCCTTTGACCATAACTTTGTCACAGTGGAGAGGCTAGTGTATTCCAGTGACCCTCAGAGCTATGTTGTCTGGAGTCCTGGACTCCTGGTAGCGTCTCCCCTGGTGAACAGGTCTGAGGCGATGTCCCAGAATAAGCATAGTCCAAACTCTTGAAGACCCCAGCAGTGAAACAGGCATACTTGAGGATCTGCTGGTTCTCTGCAGCTGTGAAGGTGGATGAGGGCTGCAGTGGGATGGAGGACTTCTGTTGTCTTGGTCATTCTTGCCACTGGGTTCAGAGCTTCTTCCTGTCAAATTCATGTAGCTGTTTCTTACACACCGGCTTCCCCACGTTAAAAGATGTCACACACAGGCCTCTGCCAGGGAAGTTAACATCTCCCACAAACCAAGTTCTGCAACAGTGTATGAGTGGTGGTGGGGACAGGAACAGTGATTTCTGGGAGTCTCTAGTCACAAATCTGCATGTAGGTGGTGGTTATGTAATATTTGTTTTGCACTTACCAGACAGAAGTGTAATTTGGCAGCTGTGGCTGTGACTGAACAGTCCTCTTCAGGATACCCTCTGCTCACCCCGAACAGGAAAGGGGCTAGAAAAGGTACCCTAAACATAGGCTGTCTCAACCCCCCCCAGCTGGATTATCGCATCCAGTGGGATCACCCTACCTGCAGCTGAAACCAACCAAATAAAGTACTGAAATTTGCTACATGGAATGTCCACATTCTCATGGACTCCCCAAACAGTGAGTGTCCTGAAAGAAGAACCACCATTATAGCTAGAGAAATTGCAAGCTATAACATCAATATTGCTTCCCTAAGCAAGTCTAGCTGGGCAGATGAAGGCCATCTAAAAGAAGGAGGAGGCTCACATTTTTTTGAAAAGGAAAGTCACCTGAAGAGAGGCACTTTCATGGGGTTGGCTTTGGTATCAAGAACAAGATTGTCACTCAGCTTTCAGAACTCCCTGTGGGCATTAACAAATGTATTATGTCTCTCTGCCTCAAGCTCAGCAACAACAAGTATGCTATGGTCATCAGTGCATACACCCCCACACTTGATGATGAAGTCAACAAGGAACTGCACTCCACTGCAGTCTTGACACTCCTGACTGCCACTGCTCATCCTCATGAGTGACTTCAATGCAAGAGTTAGGTGACACTGAACTCTGGAGTGGCACCATTTGAAAAGAGGGGGGTGGGAAGTCAATTCCAATGGTATCCTCCTCCTCAGCAAATGTGCAGAGCATGACTTGTTCATCATGAATACTATCTTCAGACAGAATGACAAATATAAGACCACTTGGAAACACTCATGCTCCAATTATTGGCACCTTCTTGACTATATTATTGTCAGAACCCATGATTGTACCAACGTCCATATCACCCAAGTTCTGGGCAGTGCAGATGACTGTTGGATGAACCACTGTTTAGTCAGGTCAGTCATGGATATGCAGCTTGCACCACAACACTGTAAAAAACTGAAATGACTGCAGAAGAGATCTAGCATCAAGGCACCCCAAGACTAAGCTAGATACAAGGCTCTTCAGCAATGATTTACTGAGACACTCTCTGATCTACCTGATAACATCAAGGACATTCATGCACATTGGGAGGAACTTAAGAATGTTATCCACAAGACATGCACTGAATCAACTGGATACTCTACTTACTGTCACCAAAGTTGGTTTGGCAGAATAATAGGGAAACCCTAGTACTTATCCATCAGAAGACAGCTGCATTCTACAGCTGGAAACGTGAACTCTCCAACCAGCCAAAATGAGAGGTGCACCACCGGCTCAAAGCTGTAGTTCAGAGGAAGCTATGGAACATCAAGAACCAGCAGTGGCAAGCAAAGGCCATGGAGATCCACAGTTTCACTGATCAACATGACATGAGAAGCTTCTTTCAATCAATAAAAGCCATCTATGGGCCATGTTCCAATGGCCCAACCCTCTTGCAATCCCAGGATGGCTCCATCCTTTTCACGGATAATGCATCCATCAAACAATGCTGGAAGGAGCACCTCAAGATTCTACTCAAACGTGAATCTGAGGTCTCAGCTGCCACCATAGAGTCCATCCCTCAACACCCAGTAATAGAACCTCTTGCTGATCCCCCATCTTTCAAGGAAGTCTGGTATGTCATCACTCAGACCAAGAACAATAAGGCACCAGGACCATTCCTGCAGAGGTCTTCAAAACTGGTGGAACAGCACTAGCGCAAAAACTTCACCAACTTTGCATCAAAATATGGGCTAATGAGGAAGCTCCACCTGACTTAAAGAATGCCAATATTATGATGATCTTCAAGAAAGGGGACAAATCAGTGTGTGGGAACTGCTGAGTCATTGCCCTTCTCTCTGTTGCTGGGAAGATTTTTACTTGCATCCTTCTGAATCACCTCCTCCCCCTTGCCAGAATCCCACTGTGGCTTTAGACCATTATGGGGTATCACCCACATGCTTTTTGTTGCACAACAGATCCAGGAGAAGTGTAGAATGCTGTTTATGGCATTTACTGACCTAACCAAGACTTCTGACTCCGTCAGTCATGAAATCTCCATCAATCGGGACGGTACTGGCTAGGTTTGGTTGTCTGCAGAAGTTCATCGGCATCCTTAAGCTACTCCATAATGCAACGACTGCCACAGTCCTTTGTAATGGATCAGAGACAGACCCATTTACCATCCATACTGGTGTCAAGCAGAGCTGTGTCATTGCCTCAACCCTTTTCTCCATCTATCTTCCTGTGATTTTGATTTTAATCCATGACTGCCTTCCTCCCAGAACTGGGGTTGAGTATGAAATGGACGGTCAGCTTTTTAACCGGTGGCACCTTCACAACAAAACAAAAGTTACCAGGACTGGCATCACTGTTCTTCAGTATGCTAATGATTTTGTTATCCTTACGCACATTGCGACCAATTTGCAGTTCACCCTTGACCTTTTTTTAGGTGCCTATCATAGCCTGGGACTTCCCTTAATATTGGGAAGACCAAGGTGCTCTATCAGCAGCTAGCCCTCTCCCTCTCATACAGGTCTGCCTTCTTGGGCCCCTCCAAACACAGCTTACCCAAACTCTAAGGCCAGCCTATGCACAGTCCTTCTGGCCCACCCATACAGACCCTGCCCTACACAGCCCACATGCAGTTTTGCTTCCAAAGTTACATCAAAGACATGGCAGGTGAGGCAGGTGGGTGGACTGCAACATTTTATTAAACCAAGGCACATCTTTTTTTTGTGCTGCATTTCTCTGCATCCCAGTATATGCCCCTGGGGGTGGTGGTTGGGGAAGAAGAGGGGAAGGAAAATGGTGTCTAGGCAGGCTGAGTTGTGGGCAGCACTGCCTGAGATTCAGGGCCAGAGGAGCCCAGGGTGCGAGACCCTTGGCATGGGGCCAGGGTGTGGGCAGTTGAAGCCTTCCAGCCTTAATCATCCAGGGAGGGCTCCTGGTTCACAAGAGTGATGAGATAGTCAGCTAGAGCTTCATGGATCTGGACAGCCTACTGCTGTTGTGGGGTGGGGTCCCCAACATAGGTGTGTGTGGGGGGGGGTTCACCCTCTCCCTCAACCCTATGCATCCCTGTGCTGTCACCTTCCTTCACTCTAAGGTTGGTGAGAGGAAGCAGGGAAAAAGGAGTTTACTTTCGGCAGTAAACAGGCCAGTTTACAGGTAATTTTGCTAGGGAAGTTCTGCTTGGAAGAGAGACAGCAAGAGAGAGCCTGCAGTTTGAGAAACCCAGAGAAATGACTGAAGGACATCACAATGCCAGAGCCACTACCACTGCCACTGCCAGCTCTTGCTCAGCTTGCATCTGTGAGGTATCTGTTAGGGCTGCGTGAAATGGCTAGTATTCACTTTGGATTCGGATTTGGCCGGATCTCGGAATCGGCCCCATCCCCCGCCTGCTCACAATGGCTGCCCCGCCCGCTCTCCCAGCTCCCAGTTGCTTAAAAGAAAAAGCCCCTATTCACCAGCTGCTGCCAGGGGGGGCGCAATCCCCTCTGCTCCCCACTGCCCCACACCATGTGTGGGGCTCTGCCATGAGCCCCCCAACCCTTGACCATTCTCCCAGCCCCCCAGCCCCATGGCTTCCTTGCCTGTCCCAGCTCCTGGCCCTTAAAAAAAAAAAAAATCCCTGACTCCTGCCAGACAGGGGTGAAATCAGGGAGGCCAAAGCTTAATTGGAATTGCAGCTAGCAAGGATGTGAAGGGTAACAAGAAGGGTTTCTACAAGTATGTCAGCAACAAGAGGAAGAGGAAGGAAAGTGTTAACCCCTTACTGAATGCGGGAGACAACCTAGTGATAGAAGATGCAGAAAAGGCTAGTGCCCAATGCCTTTTTCACCTCAGGCTACACACGCAAGGTCAGGTCCCAGACTATTGTACCTGGCAGCACAGTTTGGGGAGGAGATGAGCAGTCAATAGTGGCAAAAGAACAGGTTAGGGACTATTTAGAAAAGCTGGACATGTACAAGTCCATGGGGCAGGCAGGATGCACCTGAGGGTGTTGAGGGAGTATTTAGAATTTATTTTATTATAATGATTGAGGCACTGATAGCCTTTCAAATAGCTTTAAAATTGTAAATATATCAATAAAACATTGTGTTCAACTGATATATATTATATATGTATATATGTATGTGTGTGTATATATATACAGAGAGAGAGAGTAGTGTTTCATTTTAATCATGCAAAAATGTGGATTTGGGGGGTTTTAATCAGAGGATTTGGAATCTTTTTATCAGAGAATTTAGGATTTTTAAACCGACAAAGCTAGGATCCTTGGATATTAGGAAAAACTTTCTCACTAGGAGGATAGTAAGCACTGGAACAGGTTACCTAGAGGGGTTGTGGAATTTCCATCCTTGGAGGTTTTTAAGACCCAGATAGACAAAGCCTTGCCTGGGGTGATATAGCTGGGGATGGTCCTGCTTTGAGCAGGGAGTTGGATTGAAGCCACTGTTCATCATTCCAGGTGTCTAGGATGGTCCACTCCAACCAGTCAGTGCCAGTGTTGTGGGCCAAGAACCAGCACTTGATGTTCTGGAAGTGGTGCCAGAACACCCTAGTATTCATTGTGTCCTGGATGGCCTTGTTCTCATCGGCCATGTGCAAGTCAGTGGCCCAGTCCAGGACACTTGGCAGGCATGGACTGTGGTGGGTGGGCATGAGTAGGACAGTTGGCTAGTGGCTCAGAGGATTGGTGGGTTGCCAACATAACCCCCACAGTCAAAAAAGGCTCCAAAAGTGATCCTGGGAACTACAGACCAGTAAGTCTCATTTCCGTCCTGGCAAACTGGTAGAATCTATAATAAAGAATAAAATCAGCAGTCACGTGGACAAATATGATTTGTTGGGAAAGAGTCAACATGTTTTTTGTAAAGGGAAATCCTGTCTCCCTAATCTGCTGGAATTCTTTAAGGGTGTTAGCAAGCTCATGTAAAAGAGGAATCCAGTTGACGTAATATATTTGGTCTTTCAAAAAACATTCAACAAGGTCCCTCACCAAAGGGTTTTTAAAAAAGCTGCATTGCCACAGGATTGGAGGGAAGATTCTTGTGTGGACTGGGAGCTATTTTAAAGACAGGAAGCAAAGGGCAGGGCTAAAATGGTTACTTTTCAGGATGGAGGAAAGCCAGAAGTGAGGTCTTGCAGGTATTTGTGCTGGACCCTATTTTGTTCAGTATTTTCATCAATGACCTGGAAATAGAGATGCATAGTGAAATCGGCAGGTTTGCAGATGACACCAAATTATTCTGGGTAGTCAAGTTCCAAGCTAATTGAGAGGGACTGCACCAAGCTAAGTGAGCAGACAAAAAATGGCAGATGAACTTCTCTGTCAACAACTGCAAGGTAATGCACCTGGGGAAAAATAACCTCAGTTATACATAGGCAATGGGGTCTGAACCAGCTGTTACTCAATTAAAAGACCTTGGAGTCATTGTAGACTGTTATCTAAAAATTAAAGCTCTATGTTCAGCAGTGACCAAAAAAACTAATAAAATGGTGGGCATCATTAAGAAGGGAATTGAAAACAAAATGGAGATCCTAAACGGAGATCATCATCATGCTGCCATACAAATCCATAGGCATTTACATCTTGAATAGCAGTGTGAGCAGTTTTGGTTGCCAAATCTCAAAAGGGATGTAGTAGAATTTGCAAAGGTAAAGAGAAGGGCAACTAAAATGATCAGGGGCATTCAGAAGCTGCCATACCAGAAGAGATTAAAAAGGTTAGGACTCTAGAGTTTGGACAGGAGAAGTCTAAAGGCTATGATAACTGTCTATAAAATCATGAAGGACCAAATGCACAGGGAACTGTTATTCACCAAGTCCCAAAATATTAGAACAAGAGGGGACCCACTGAAATTAGGAGGAGATAGGTTTAAAACCAGCAAGAGGAAGAACTTTTTTACACAGTGCATAGCTAACTTGTGGAATTCACTGCCACAGGAGGCAGCATATCCAGGTTCAAAAATGAACTGGATAAATTAATGGATGACAGATTGATTAATGGCTATTTAACAGAATTGTTGGACATGTTTCCTGTAGCATCACTATACCAAAAATGGTAGATGTTGGTACTGGATTTACAACCCAGTCCTGTTCCCTTGTTCCCTTGTGCCTATACTGGGCACACCCAAATCCTCAGACCAATCAGGACACCTCTGTTTCAATAACAGGCAAATTTCATTGATACACAATGATAGCAGACAAGAGTAACGAAGGCAAGCAAACAAAATAACCCCTCCCTTCCATCCTACTTATCCACCAGTTCCAGGGTTTCACAGAATGATGGTATGCCTGGCCAATAGATGAGCATCAACATGTGGTTCTTTGCTTGAATTATCAGATGTCAGCAGTCTTGGAGGTTGAGGGCCAATGCCCATCCCCCCACAATGGGGTGGGTGAGATGGCCAGTGGTGTGCCCTCTGCCCATGGTGGCCTTGGGACCCTCCTCCCCACCCCACTCTGAAAATCCCTCCTTTTGTATTCTTTTCCTCCTGAAGACTCTTCTTTTCTGGATACCATTGATTGGTTTCCCTGTGGTTGTCATACTGTTCACCTTCTGTCCTGTCAGCATAATTCTTTGTTTCTCAAACATATCATATGCATACATCTTAATTTGGTCATTTACCAGGATCTTAATTTGGGCATCCCCAGCCTCCTAATTTGGTCAGTCCACCACAACCGGAAATCCTAGGAGCTTTGTGGCTGGTCACTGCGACCTGGCATGAATACTCCAGGTTCCTTATCTTTTGTTATGAGTTTTCAGGGAACACTATTTTCAATTTCCTAGGATGTATATGCCTGTTTGTCAGTTAGCTTCAGACACAATGTCTGCTAAAAGGCTGACAACATGAAACTGTCACAAACGGACTTTTAGAAACCCATTAACCCTTGCCATTCCCCTGAATCATTGTTATAATGCAATATGTACTTTATCTAGAAGTGAATTACTAAAAGAAAATCTCTAAATATCATATTTTTAGCCATCAGTAGATGCCACAGAGGGTGCTGAACAGGGGATAGATCACTCTAGAATAGGGGTGAGCAATTATTTTGGGTGGAGGGCCACTTACTGAGTTTTGGCAAGCTGTCAAGGGCCATATGGGTAACCCTGTCCCTTGACAGGTGCCCCACCTCCTGGTCACCATCTTGTGACCAGAAGTCCCACCCCCTAACCCCTGACCTTTGCCACCAGAAGTCCCTTCCTTTGCCCCCAGAAGTACTCCTTCCAGCAATGGGTTTTGCCATCTCAGAACCAGAAACATACCAAATTATATTCTAAAAAGTGATCATCTACAACATTCATTAATTTGATTTCAAAAGAGATTTTTGTCCTGATTTACATGTGTTTGTGTAGTGTGCACAGAGATGACTGCACAATAGCTTAAAATTAAGTCTTGTTTTTGTATATTGTGGGGGGTGGGTAAAAGTTTGTGGGGGCTATGGGTGCGTGGGGTGTGGGTGGATATGGAGGGAGGGTGGCTGGTGTTTGTGTATGGCAGCACAAGAGGAGGCTTCGGTGCATGTGTATGGAGGGGTGTGCATGTGGGACTCACCCTATGAACACACACACACACACTCTGCCCCATACCTGCAGACATGCACATACTCTGCCCCTGTGCCTGCCAACATGTGCACACACACACATACACACCCCTACCAGCATGGTCCCATGCTCTGCAGTCTGGGGATGTAGCCAGGAGCCACAGTCATGTGGTGCTGGAGCGGGGCAGGAAGGCAGGGAACTGGCTGGAAGTGGGTGGGGCTGGGCTGCTCAAGCCTGCAAGCCTGCTGAGGGCTCCCTCTGGGTCCTACTGCCCTGGCTCCATCAAAGCTGGGACAGGGAACTAGGGCAAATAAATATTAATTTACTAAATTTTTTAGGGTCTCCATGGGCCGGATGCAGCCCGCAGGCTGTATTTTTCCCCCCCGGCTCTAGAAATATCTGGTTCAATGCTTTCCCTTCATAGCATCCATTTGTGCCACTGGCCTAGATGGACCATTGGTGTAACCCAGTATGGCATGTCTTATGTTCTTAAGTCCATTTTTAAGGCAACCAATGAAGCTTTTTTCAAACTAGATAGCTAATAACAGTCCCTCCCACACCAATATCCATTGCACAGAAATAACTGGCCTGATGAGTGCTTTATAATCATTTGGTGAATGTGGAGCATTGCAGAATTAGCGAACAAGCAGAAAAAAGTTAGCAGTCCACAGTATGAAAAGTCGGACATTTTTGTGCAAATGACATTGCACCAATTACTCTTGCCATGGAAACAATGGTGTCTTCAGCATCCTTTAATCACTGTTCCCTGTGCAGAATTTACTTTTAATGGGAGTGCTTCCATGACCACTAGGGATGAAACTCCCTCAGAAAAAATCCTGTCATTGGCTGAGGTATAATGGCCCTAAGAATCTAGTTCAGTAAATAATGGGTTCTTGTGTACTGTGTTTTCCCAATGAAGTACACACTTTGGGATTAATTAAACTCTTTTTTGTCTGCCTGCAAGTGTAAACTTTCTTTTATACATTTTAGGGGTTGCATAATGTAAAACAATCAAGCCTATTATCTGCATGACTCCAAGGGAAAGAGTTGGGATAAAATTATGCACATTCTTTAAATTAATGAGACAGAAAACACGTAATGTTGTGTAATCCCTTTGCATGAAATGCAATGACAAAACACAGGTTAAAAAGAAGGAGCTAAGGTGGAGGAGCTGTCCAGAAACATGCCAGGAGAGAGATTCCCATGTAGTTCATGTCTTGTTCCAACCCACTCTGAACCTTGCACTGATTAAACTGTGTAGTGATCACCTGCTACATCTTTCATTACACTGTCAAGTTAATTTATTTTCTGTTGGTTGTTTTAGTAACATTTTAAAAGGTTTTCACTTTATTTCTTTATCAATCACAATTATGTAAGTAAGAGACTCAGCTTGCTCAGACCTTGGATTTCACACATCTCCAAAGTGCTGTTATGAGCTGGTGGGGAGTGTACTCTAGAGGCTGATTGTTGTAATTATTCCACCACTCTGGGATAAATTGTTTAAAAACAAAATAAAGAAGTGGCCACTGTGTAAGTGGGTTTCATGAAGGACGGCAGTATTGGGGTGGGAATAACTGTACAATGGATGGGAAAAATGTTCAGTTTCTTTTCATGTCTTTGCTGTGGACTCTTAGAGTGAGGGGTTTCCACTAAGCTTGAAATTTATCACCTGTGTCTGGTTCCCCAGTTGGATGTAAAAAGCTGGGCCTCTGAAAACAGACTTAAGTAATTTTTATAAAGTACTTGATAAGATGGAAAATTTTGGAGAGGGGCAGCATATCAAGAACATGATATTTGTTCTGTGCTGTTGCAGAGCTAACAGGGATGCACAAGTCAATTGGCAAACCCTTTTCCTCAAGTTTTCCTGGAATCTCTATTGTAACATGCACATCGTCCTAGTCTCTAGGTACTGTACATGTAACTTGAAAAGTGTTTCCTTCCAGTAGGATCACACTGCCCATGGCTTTCTTGCTGTACAGCTTTCTCTATAGGTGGATGTCTTCCATTCTGTCTCTGAGAAGCTTAGTGGGGCTATGCTACCCTAACCATTGTTAGGGGTATAGACTTGGCCACAGAGGTGTGGCTTACATTGTGTTTCAAAAATGACAAGGTTTTGGCACATCACAATTTGGAACAGCTTGGCAGAGTGTCATTCTGGAAACATGTCCAGAGAGCATTGCCCTGAGGTGTCAGTCATGCCATCTCTTGAGAATACTGTTGATTAGTTGCTGGGAGGACAAGTAATCTCTGAAATAAGTGATGGGGGCATAACTGAGGGCTCTGAATAATAGAATCATGACCTTGAAGTTTCTCTGGAGTCTGCTGGGAAAGCCAGCCTGACAGGCAGCACTAGTGTGATGTACACCTGTCAGTCCATCTTACCTAGGAGATTGGCTGCCACGTCTTGAGTCCTCTGAAGCTTCTGTGAAGCCTTCATGATCCAGTCCAAGCAGACTGTATTGTAGGATCCAGCCTAGTGGGGACAGAAGAATGGTTTGCTGCTGCCAGGTCTATATCCCAAAGCAACAGGCAGAGTCTCCATGTCAAGTAAAAATAGGAAAGGGCATTTTGTGGTTACTGCTGATATTCTGGAGTATAGAAGTAATGATGAATCCAGGATAACCCTGAAAAATACACACTACATAGATAATTGGGCAGGGGTTGTTATGATAGGTCCAGCCTATTCTTCAAATAACTATCCTTTTCCCAATCAGAGTAACCTCCATCTGACCTGGCTTGAATATGAGGTGGATACTTTTTGCCATAGTGCTTTTTTCTCTCCAGTATGAGGCCGGCTGAGTAATGGCTTTGTGTACATTCTGTTTGTGAGAAAAGGTGTTGAACCACATGTTAGTATATTGCTGGCATCAAACATCATAGTATCTCAACATCTCCTTTAATAGGATAATATATATCTTAAATATGGAAGGGGTCAGAATGTGCCCTGCAGCACTGAACATGTGAGAGCTCTCAGGAAAAGCATGATGATGGTGATACATAAACAAGTCACTCAAAAGCAGAGTCTTTAGATTCAAGGTCCTTTCCTTACACAGCACAGGAACAAAAGCAACATTAGCTGAAACAGAGAAGGCATTTTATTTCCAGATTTTCAGAAGTATTGCAGGTAATAAGAGGCAGTTTGTTAAAAAAAAAAAAAAAAAAAGTCTGCCCTCCCCACCCAACACCTTTTACATTATCACTGTTTGAATCCTTTTTGATTTTGTTCTTTAAATTTATTATGATTAGCATATTTTGTGGTGTGTAAATTCAGTTTTGAACAATTTTTTTTAACTCTTAAAATTCAACCTTGACTTATACACTGTCTCCCACCTTGGTGTGTGAGGTGCTGGAAGCCTGGGCAGGCTCATGGGAGGGGCAGCATGCTGGTGGGTTCCCAGGAATTTGGACTGGGCTCCTAGAACTCAAGCAGCACACAGCTCACCGGCAACCCAGGGGGTACTGCCACCACAGAGGGAAAGACACCCCGTCCTGCCCCTGGGGGCAAGCCAGCACCTTCCCAGGTGGCACCAGGCATCCCACTGGCAGCAAAAGCCTGCTGAAGACAAAAGTGATGAGGGGCCAGATTCTACTTTTGATGGAGCTGCCTTGCCTGCCCCATGAGCCAGGGAGCAAGCTGCTGCCAGGCTGGGCAGCTGCCGAGCTGTGGGGAGGCCCAGTCCTTTCCTCCATGTGGCAGCACCCCTTGGGGCCAGCTGGGCAGGATGCCAGGAATCTGTATGCTGCCCAGGCTCCCAGGGGCCTGATCCAACTTTCTGGGAGCCCACCAGCATGCCACCTCTCCCATGAGGCTGCCCAGGCTTCCAGTGCCTCACACACTGAGCTGGGTTGACTTATACACTGGACATACAAAAATCCTAACTTTTTTTTTTTTTTTTTTACAGAAATATGGGGTTTACTTATACATTGTATCAACCTATACACCATAAAATATGGTATCCCAAACAACTGAAAGTCTCCATACTGTCTGTGAGGTAGGCAAAGAAACACCCGGGGCAGGGAGAGGAGGATCAAGGTGTAGCGGGTGCTTACCTGCAGCAGCTCCAATCGACGCGGCCAAGTGCCGCTTGAAAAAAAGAGTCTTTTTTTCCTGGTGCTTCTGCCGGGGAGGGGAGGGGAGCCCGAGCACCAGACAAAAGAAGAACCCAGAGCAGACTGGGAAAAAGAAAAGGAATGGGACTCTGGGAGGAAAAACCAGAATTAGAAGCATCTGTCCCAGAGCAGAAAGAGGGGAATTCATTGAGCAGGGAAGGGAAAAAGGCAAGCCCCAGTGGTCCTGAGACAGGCTGCAGGCAATGAGGATGCCGTTGTGAAGGCTGCAATGCAAGAGCCCTGGTCCTGAGCTTCAGCAGCTCAGCCAGCAGGGAACAGATCGAAGATTGTGGTTGAAGCCTTGATTTTACAACTGTAAACCAAGAATTGTCTCTCTAGTTTTTCTTCTTTTTTTTTTTGTCCAGGCTGTATAGCCCAGAGATGTTAAGTCAAAGGTCAGAATGGAGTTCTTGTGAAGAAGTTAACAAGAACCACACCTGTTTTATTTCATATAGAAAACAAGAATCTATTGGGGCAAAACCCTGTGAACAATGAAATATTCATGTTAACTAAGATTTTCCACCCAGTGGAATGAGACAGGGTATAGGGAAACATAGTACAATTTACCATCGTACTAAGGTAAATCCAAGGATCATCCTCGCAAAAAAACCCTCCCTCCCAGACATCTCTTTTTTTATTAGCAATTCATGGCAGGCGAGATTATGGGTTTGAGGTCCCCTGCGAAGAAGAACATCCCAGGGATCTTCAGCTGAATGGCTGCATAACAGAGACTACCGTAGTACAGAAAACCTATAGAAGACAAATACGAATTATTATGACAGGGTTATAACTCTAATTAATTATCAATGTACTATGACTGCACTATAACCACAATTAATAATTGACACTGTCATCTGACATTGTGTTGCCAAGAGCAGAACCATGCTGTTGAGCATTGTAATGAATAAATTATTTTAACACTTTATTTAGTGGCTTGTATTTAACTCATGTTTTCAGGAATGTATCATGGGTACAAAACATAGCAGTTTGGCTTTTGGAGGGTATTAGAACTTTGAATATATGAACCTAATTCTGTCCTGACAATCTTCACCTTAGGGGTAAAGGCCTATGCTCTCTTTATCATGATGACATACAACCAACTGTGACACGTATAGTTATATAAGTGATGATGTGTGAACGCTGAAAAAATGGAAGTGGCATGCTTTTGAACTAAAACACATCAGAGGTGCTTTTGTTCAAAAGTGCCCTGCTGCCATTTTCTGTGTGCTGATGCACATTTTGCCGCTCATACAATGGCATAAGGTGCAGCACACACCAAGATTAATCAAGTCTACTCTGAAGGGGCGAATCTCCGGCATGTCGCAGGACAAAAAAAGTATGCATATAAATGCCCTAAGTGTTATCCCCAAATCACTTTTAGCTACTACCTGAATTAACAGATGGACTTTACAGCTTCAGTCCTGAAGTGAATCCCTTTAGATAGTGACCTGCTTTTTATCTGAATTCCCATTTAAATTAATGTCTTTTTATCAGCTTCAGTGGAAACTGGATAAATTCCTAGGATACCTTTCTTGGCCGTAGGGCATCAGCAGTGCCATCCCATCTTTATTTCTGTGGTTAAGATCAATTTACTTTCTTCTATTTTTAATGGATTCTGATCAATCATTACTTCTACAGGTGGATTAACTTTCAATTTTAATAATATTGTAAAGCTGTCTAAGTGCTTGGGCAGGAAAAGGTCTTATAGGAGTGTAAGTTGTTCAAATAGTAGGTCATAGGTTCCCCCGTTTAATCAGACATAGAACTAGAAAGATGTCATCCCAAATATAAAAGTTAATTCTAAATTAATAATTCAATTACCATTTAAAAGAACTAATTTTGTGCATAATTCATACTTTTAAGAACATGTGGTAAGTACAAGACCCTCAAACCAAGAAGCCAGTGGAAGTTGTTCTAAGCAGCTTTTTGCAGTTATTGGTAGTATGGGACTAAAGCTGAGGTGGCGTTGAAATGTTGCTAAGTTATTGTATAGTATCAGTTTTGTTGTTTTTTTAAACATTGCCCGAAAGACAGTTCTGGTCATTCAGAGGAAATCTTACAAATACATGCAACAACTTTTGCATAGAAGTAAACAAGGATAAAGCAAAGGACATTGGATTTTTGTACATATTAAAATAAGGTTATGCTAAGTTATATTCTTAGAAGATATGGTACATTGTTTCCCTGACAGAAAAAGCCCCTTAGATAAATGTTAAATATAGACTGACAGTGTCAAAAAGATAATGCACATCACTTAACCACTGAAAATGACACTTCATAAGATTTTTTTTCTTTCAATTTACACTTCAATAAAAAACGTAATTCATGTAGACGTATTCTGTCCTTGCTCACAAAACTACTTCTATGCTTTTGACAAGTTCACCCTCATTGCTTTACCCTCACATTGTCCCAGGCTGAAATATTTAATATATAACACACTGTATTCCATAAATAATTAATGTGCCTATCTTAGCAACTGATGATCAGCAGCAAATTTTATTGTTGACAAGAGTAATAAGGTCCTCTCACCTTCTTAACTTCTTTAAATGCTAATTTTCACTATGCTACTGAGGGCATGGAAATGGCTTACTCCAATTTGGAAAGAAGAGGCCTACTGTTCCAGTCCTTCTAGGAAAGAATGGTAGAGAAAAACCAAGGTATCGCTGGGATAATTCCAGACATCATGCTGTACAAGTTCAGTATTTGTGTACAAGCTTCTTTGCTCGAACAACACACGGGAAAGTATAATGATATTGGTTAGTAGGGTTGTGCGAAACAGGCTGCATTTGATTTGGATTCAGCCCGAATTGTGGACAGTGATTTGGTTCATTGATTCAGATCACTGTCCCCAATTTGATTCAGCCAAACTGGAATCTGAAGATTCAACGCTGATTCAGAGAATCAGCGATTTCGGACATAGCACACGGGGGGCTCCCTGCGTTCCTGTGGGATGCTCCATCTGCCCCAGCATCACAGTGTTCATAAGCCATGCCTGGTACCTTCAGGTATGTAGAAAAAACATTCAAAGCTGTGTCTATGTCTGAATCAATTTGGGGGGTTCCGATTCAATTCGGAGAGATTAAAGGGTCTCCTGATTCAATTCAGATTCAGAGATTTTGCCACCAAATTGGGCCGAATCTCTGCCAAATCAAGTCAGGGACTGAAGCTTCACACAGCCCTATTGGTTAGGACAGTTTCAGAAAAATCTAAAAGGAGATCTCTGTTCTCCTTGCTGAAAAAATAATGATTTACAGGAAGCTCTGCATATGCCTAATGATAGAGAAAAAGAATGGTCATGGGCCAGACCCTATTCCACATTGGCTGCACTAGTGTGAGCCTATTCCACCCTGCTCAGGTCTTTGAAAATATATTAGCACATGTATTTTTGTAATTTGCTGCCATCTCACTTGCCACAGAGCAAGATCCTCTGGGGTGGCTGTGATGCCCCTGGCGGCTCCACAACTATGCAAGCTCTGCCCTCAGGGTGCCCTCTTATTTTGCCTGTCACATCTTTGTTGGAAAAATAACTTCCCTCAGTCCCAGTCTGCTGAACCCTACTCAAGCTCACTGATCTGCGGGCCCTTTGCCGGCCTCTCTTCAATATGGTGATGCACAGGGCACCTCAGACCTTATAGGCCAATTGCATGGCTCCAACCTCCCCTTTACCATGCCTTGCAGGTGTTATACTGTTCTTATGTTCTCTTTTGGGGCCTTGGCCCACTTGGCCCCTGCCCCTTTGCTATAGCTGGGCCTTCTAGCCTAAACCTACTGTGTCAGGCCCAGCTTCAAGGCACTAGTCTACAGTCTCCTTTTATCACTAGGCCCTTGACCTTTGTTTGTGTTGCCCCTATGCCACTGGACTCTCCAGTCCCTTGCAGCTTGGGCTGGGGTGCTACACGATATTGTGCCCCAATGAGGCCTCCTCTTCCTCCCCTATTAGCCTCATCCCAGTCCACCAGTTTAAACAATAACACAAGCCTAAGGCCCTGGGCTATAACATAACATTAACGGTAAAGGCAGCACTCTACCCGTTTAAGGGGGCAAACTCCCACTGTTAGAATACCAGACCCTCGGCTCTGGGAACCTTGTGAGCCCCTGGAATCTTACTGCATGTGGAGGTATGGAAGCAGGCAGCTGGATGCAGCAGGCAGCTCTCTTGTGCAGGAGCTCCTTCTCCTGGCAGTTGTCAAAGAGAGAGTGAGCCCAACCAGTCCCAGCCCTGAGCTTATATGTTCCCTGGGCTCTGACTCCTTCCTGTCAAATGACTGCCTCCAGGTGTCAGCTAATTACCTAATTAGGTTGTTACTTAGGCAACCTGCAGCTGTGGAGCTGGGAAGCCTGCCAGGCTCCTTTACTAGGCTGCTTCTGCCCTTAAAGGCACAGACACACCTTGGTGCCCTGTGACATCACCCTTAAACCAAAGTGAAAAAAATTTGGGAGCAGAAGGAGGACTCACTTGCCTTTCAAGTTAACAGTCATACTGAGGCACCTCATAGGTATAGTACAGTCTGGACCTCTGTGTTTAAAGTACTGGGTTGAGTGTCAAGATGTGATTCCCTACTGCAGCTGTGTAAGCTTGGATGAGTCACAGTCTCCTGTTTCCCATCTGTAACACAAGGACAACATTGTTTTCTGTCAGTTACATCCCAAATTAAAGAGAAGGGCTTCAATGCAGGGGCTGTCTTTTATGTAACTTCCCAGGACACTGGTTGGGGCTCTGGGTGCTACTGTGATAAACTGTAACCAACAGCAGCAAAAGTTCCTAATTTAAATATGAGATTGTTCTATCAATTATGTTCAAGGTGCTACCTTTGTTTCTAAAAAGTGAATGTGAATTAAAAGTCTGTGTAACTATTGCAGAGGTTCTTCCAGCAATATAAACTCAGAGAGAGGAATGGTGCAATCATCAGAAATTCTTACACTGCATTATGAGTACAGTCTATTTGTCTATGATTTGGATTTTGTTGTCTGAGTTTACCTGGTGTTGTGATATTGCTTTCCTGCTTTTCATATGACTTCTGTCCCATTTGTACTTTTCTTCTCCCTCTATTCTCCAATACCTTTTCTTTTCTTTCTTTATTCTCTTTAGTCTATATTCCAGGGCATTCAAACCTGGATGCCTAAACTTAGACATGTAAATCCATATATACATGAATCTAAATAGATGGTAGCTTAATGTTCGAAGATGCTGAGTATGCTGGTTCACACTACAGTTACAGCTACAGAAACCAGGTGCCTGTTTAAGAGTCTAGCATGCATTTAGAAGCATCTGTGGTCAAAATGGCTTGACTACAGACAATTTTCATGAAAATTTAGGTCAACTGGTCCTGGAGCACTAATTCAAATGAATCCAAGTATAACTGTTTCTTTTACATATTGAGAAAAGTGTTATGGGAAACATAATTGGGTACATAATTGTATTTGAGTAAGGGAATTGGTTTGGTTTCAGTATAAGGTTTCAGGTCATGTTTTGCCAGGGAATGAGAAAACAACACTCCCAAACTTTTTTTCTGTTATGCCCTAATCAGGGAGCTGTTCATTCAGCACCACTGTTTCCACAGCTGTACACCAAGCTTATGGATGTTAGCTTTGTGTTTCTGAACACCCATGAGGATTTTTCTTCATGCTCCAAAGATGGGCAGTGAAATTACCATCACTTCTTAGCAGTGGAGTGAATGGAAGACAGAGTTCTTGAGGACAAAAGCCATCCCAGAAAGCCAACTGCTTCCCAGAGTTTGGAGATCTTATACTTTCACATAAGCCAACTGAGAATTGTGAACTCCAGTTATAAATTAAGACAGCAATGACAGAAATCAAATTGACTCCTGAATCCAAATAACTTGATTTTATTATGTCATAATAGAGAGAGGAACATCCTGATTTTAAGATAAGAAATAGTCTACCTCAGCATGTTATCAACATTTGATATATTAGCTGATATTGTCAATGCAAAATGACAATTGGTATAGTGTGGTATAATTCTTCTTTTTTTTTTTTACTATAATCAGGATTTTATGAAATGTAAGACATCGATTTTGAGGCATTATAGTTTCTGAATGCTAGACAAAAGAAACTGAGAAATAAAATTTAAGTGGATAGCTGAGAACATTTACTTCAACTAGATGCAAAGCAAGGATTTCTTAGGGTGATATAGTTTATTGGACATTCTTTATCAAATATCTCCTTGGAAATCTTTTCTAACTCAATCTCAAATGTACACATGGTCCAATAAAATAAATCACCCTAAGAAACCCTATGCCTTTCACATAATTTCTGGACCATCAGGGCTACAACATCACTATTACACTACCTTGAACTGGATGGTCATTTACAAATAAATCCCATTAGTCTGGAATTCTACTTACCTCATATCGAACCTTTTTGCCTCCATTGCTGGCTTATGGTTCTGTAATACATGTGAAATGAAGTATGGAGCAATGTGGTTAGCGCTGAAGAATACACAAAAGTAAAGACAGCTTTGGCTCTAGTCTTATAGAAGAGATAACGGCTTCCTGTTTGGAAGGGCATGTCAGGACACAAAAACTCTAGCAGTTCTCCATTAGCATAAATTGACCCTAGCATAACGTCACAAGTTTGTATAACTATACAGCAGCCTCAAAGCTGCTTGGAGTTTGCAGTGTTAATGCAGAGAAACTGAATCCCCATTTTGGCTCCTATACTTTGATACATTTCTGTGTTGAATGCAGGAACAGAGAAATGAAGGATCAGCCCCTTTTATTATCCTTTCAAAATGCTTTAAATGTTTAAATAATTTTCTGTTTTGTAACCAATGACTCTAATGTGGAATGCATGAACAGTACTGGGAAGAAGGGTAAAAATCCAGGACTGTCTTCTCTCAGGGAAGTGCCCTGATCTCTTGGCTAATTTAAAAAAAGAAAAAATTTAGTATCTTTGCTTAAGCATTTAAGCATTAAATGCATTTTAGCATTTAAGCATTTTAGTTATTAAAAGAACACTTGGCATATGTAATTAGCTTTAAATCAGATGAAATACTTTGTACATATAGTACAAAAGAAAAGGGGATTCAACATTGTCAATATTGCCATTAAAAACATTTTGCTTTTTGATACTTACTACAGCAATTGTAGATACATAATTTGCTGAATCTCCATACACTCTCTATACATTTTCTCTTCTGTGTATAACCATATAACTAAGCATGCCAAATCATCACATTAACTCAGTTAACCAAGGTAGCCTAACACCTACTATGGGATGCAATAAAGAAAGTATCTTAAAGTTTAACGTTTTCATAGTTCACCTCTTCCCAAAAATGTACAAGGGCAAGAGATTTCTATCAGTATATTATACCAAGAACAATCCTGGATTACTCACCTGATGACAGCTACAGCCCTGACACATCTTAGTTCTTAATTCCTACCATCTGCAGGCAGGACAGTGCTCACCTGCTACCCACATAAGAGTATGACAAAGTCATAGCATCTCTTAACATACACAGTAGGTGTGTCTACACATGTCCCTGACTGCACAGTTGGTACTGTGCAATCATTTAGTACTTGCTTTAGCAAGTAGTGAATGGCTGTATGGTACTTGGCAGTACTGCAGTCCCAGGGGCACATGGATTGTTTTTGACCCTACTGCACAGTAGCAGCGAGCTATTCGTTGCTACTGCACAGTAGCGGCAGAGTCACAGTTTATGCCCACCGATGGTACATCACCATAGTGATTAAGTATGGTGCTGTAGCTTGTCACTATGGCAATGTAGTGTCTTGTGTAGATGTGCCCAGTGGGCATAACAACTGCGCTGTTAGGGACACGTGTAGACGTGCCCAGTCTTTCCTTTACAGATTTCTGACTGTGGGTACATCTACATGTGTGATTTACTATACAGTAGACTAATTTACTGCACAGTAAAGCATCGCGGTCTACACGGGCATAGCAACTGGGCTGGTATAGACTAATTTACTGTGCCATCAGATAGTCCCATCAGACATAGATACTATCTGACAGTGGAGTAAATTACTATGCTTAAATGTACATGTAGATGGTGATGTCAGAATTAGTTTACTCTAGCTCAGACTGCACCAGAGCTTATACAGTTGTATTAATTACACATGTAGATGCACCCTATACAACTGCAAAGAAAAAAAAAGGAGTGATGTTACTGAAGTTAGGAGATATACTTTGTGACAAAACCCCGTTTTTCTTTTTTTTGTTGTTTCTACATACAAATACATTCCCCTCCCTTCCCCAACCATTTCTGACTTTCTCTTTGCCTCTCTATTCCTTATCAGTAGTTATAATAAGACATAGGATAAGCTCTTGTATTAGTGTAAAATGCCCTGTATATCCCCATACGTTAGTTAATGTGTTCTATCAATTGCTGTTATTTTTGTATTGATTTTTACTGCTTTATATTATTACTGGGTGATTCAGGTCTGTTTTTGTAAGTTAGCCAGAGTAATGCTAAGTCTCCATCTTGTATTGTCAAGAGTCCATCTTGTACTATAATTCTCCACACAAGTCCTTTGCCTGGGCATGCCCTATTGTCTCAGTAATTCATACCTAACCCTCCTATGTAAATCGTTCCCTGAGTGAGTGAGAAACAATGAGAGTGCTTGAAGCATAATGGTAGCAGGTGTAAAATAGCTCCCTCTGAATGACCAAACCATTAGCTTAATGCTTCTATCACCACCCTGCATTGACTCACCCTGGAACCACAGACCCGCTCCCAGAACGGAAAGGGACTCAACATTTGAAAGATAAAGACCCTCCATAAACCAGCAACACTGAAAGAAAGAACAAAACAGAAAGCAGCAACCCCACCATTGTACTACTCAGGGCTATACGGACACTTGGAACTGCACAACCTCGTCTGAGGAGTGCACATGCTCAAACACCAAGACTGGTCCTTGCCTGGGCATTTCCTCACCACTGGAATCACAGGTAGACTACCCCTATAAAAGGGATAAAGTGTGACCTGGAGAGTCACCCTCTCCAACCAGACCAGCACCACACCTTGCCACCTATCCACCCAGAGGTCCTGCTGGCAACCCCCTCTGGACAACACCTCACTGAAGAAGACTTCACCTGGCCACCGATGGTCAACTCACAGCCTGTGATAGATCACTATCACCCACATCTCCCCTCTAAGGAAGGGATCTGGTTTCTGTTCCTCTGCTAACCACTCTACCTCTCTCTGTGTTTACTTTGCTGCTAGACCCTGTGTTTTGCTCTCACTTAAACTACCTACCCTGACTTCAATATCCTCTAAATGCTGCTCTTGCTCCCTCTCCACTAAACTGTTTCTTCCCTGCTACCATTGTGTGAGTGCAAGAGTGTGTGCGTAAGAACCAATAATTTTGTTATCTGCATATTGTGTTATACCCTCTCTTGTATAATAAAATTGATATTTGGGATCCTGAGTTGGCCTTTGTCTAATTTAAACCCCTGTTGCCTCCGGGCTCTAACCTCCAGCTTGCCTCCCAGCTTCTCTTCACCTCCCGGCTCAGTTCTCTGCTCTCCTTCTGGCTCTAACTCCTGGCTTGTCACCCGGCTTCTCTCTACCTCCTGGCTCTCCAAGCCCCAAACTCAGATCTCCAGCCTCCACTGACTCTTGGGTTCTCCTTCTCCTCCATTCAGAGCCCCAAGCACCCCTAAGCACCAACATGCAGCTGCCTGAGTATGTGCTTAGTTATGTGTATGTGTGTGGACCAGTCATTTTTATATGAATATTGTATGTGTGTTGTGTACACTTATGTCACACTCTCCTGTCTAACAACCCGATATTGAGATCCTGAGAGTTGATCTTATTCATCAGGACAACATTTTAAATGTTAAATGATTTTGTAACCAGTGATTTTGAAATTCATGTGATGCTAATTTCATGTCACTGTATTGCAAAATACAAGAAACTGCACAATTCAATATTGTGTGGTGAACTGTGAGAAAAATTCATGTCCAAGACACATACAGGCCATATTGTACAGGTTATACCATCCTGACAAAACAAGTCATAAATCAATTTTTAATGTCTGTATATAATAATATTTATGCCTCTATAAGCTTCTATGTAGATGCTGAATTGCTCAGTGAAGGAAGCCTGCTACGAAAGACAAGCAGTTGGTAATATGTGCCCTAAGATTAATAATGTACTGCAGAGAACTTTTATGCTAACCCAAAATTGCACAGAAAGGGCTTTATCCAACATTATGTTTTACTGAGAGCCTCAGTGAATGTAAAGAATGGTGTTCAGGCCATTGGTGATGCTGCAGGAAGTCAGATACTCATCTTAGAGAAAAAAAGAAAGAGAGAGAAAATCAAACAAGATTTGGTGAGTCCTTGGGAGAAGAACTGCTTTAGATTGGGCAGGCAGGACTTCCTCCTTCCTCAGACTACAAAAGCTGAGAGGAAGCAGGTGGTGTTCTGAATAACCTTGTCAATCAGACTACATGGACCTATTACTCTAATAAGCAGTCAAGTCACATATAAAAATCTGCTCTGCGTTCAGAGGGCAATAAACCCGGACACCTGTACAGATAAGCAGTTACATTCTACACTTATATTTCTGGATGATCTCAAGGCTTAGTCCCACATGAAGCACTTTCGTTCAGTCTCAAGGGTATAAAAAGACAGGTAATTGTAGCAAGCTCCATATCAGCAATAAAAGTAAACATTCCTATGAGAAGCAGTTTTAAAAGATTATTTCTGGCAACAGCTGCAATCAGCACATTCAGGGTATCTCAGGTTTCAGCATGATTCCCAACAATGGGTCCTTGTGTGGGGCCTTTGGATCCTATTGCATCAAAGAAGAAAAGGAGAAGCTAAACAACCTAAGTCATTTTTCAGTAATTAAAAGGCCTTTTATTACCTACCATTTATTGTGCCTGCCTTGTCTGCATTGAGCTAGTGATACCTCACCTATATCCAAGCCCAATCTAAGCCTAACTTTGGGTGAGAAATTCAGATGCGTAGGCTGGTTCAAATGAGATAGAGATGTAGAAGTAGTAGGTTTGGGAGACTGAGGAACACTTTCAGATTCACCTCATAGTCCAAACCTATTATATAACATGATGGAATTTGAATTTATGAGTCATAGACAGTACTTAGCAGCTGGGGTGAAGTCGAAAGTATGTTGTATTTCTTCTGAGTCTTCAAATGAAGATGTCAGTAACATTTGACATCTGTATCTGGAAATTGCCTTACAACCTTAAATATAGAAGACACTTTCTGCAACTCAGGATTTGTTCTTTATTAAGCAAGTAGAAAAGAGCAACCACTATGTGACTGCTGAATATGTACAATGTGCTTTGCTTCCAAGGATCACTCTACTGAGAATAGTCTAGAATGGATACAAACTATCTAGGATTCTCTAATATGTTCTGAACACCCACCCATGCTGGAGAGTTTTCTAGCTGCTTGATTAAATGGATGTTGCAACCTATTGTTTTAGGAGGCCTAGTATCTTTCGCTTCTCTATCATATAAACTGTTTTATCTTTGAGGGTTGAGCTGAGATAGCCAACAAGCTGGTCATTCTAAATTCCTCTTCACTTTGTGCCTCTCAGGCCCTATGACATTAACAGATGCTACAAACAGGAAAAGAAAATGTCCTTTCTTAGAGGAAAATAATCGTCTTTACCATAACCTGCTTCAGTCTTTTGCTCAAAAACTGCATCAGTCCTCAGGAAATATAGGAAACCAACAGGTCTTTCTAAAGAAGTTCCATTTTGCTTAGGATCAAGGGAAAAATATCCCTTTTGAGCACTTAGTCACACACATCAAAGGAAACAACCATTTCAATCTTCATTTGCATTGTGCAAGCATTAGATGTGGTCCAGTTACACTAAGCTTTGCTTGAGAAGGCAGAAGTGCCAGTACTCTTCAAGCTTTGACGGAGATGGAGAGAAAATGCAGCCAGGCAAATAATATATCACTCTGCCAAGGCATTTTCCATTTTAAGAGGACAGAACAATTTACTTTGTTTCTGGAGAAACTCTTAAATAGCAAAAGTTCCTTGACATCAGTTCCAGCAAGCTGGACTAGGCACAGATTCTTTGACTACTTTGCTCCTAAACTGAGACATTATCTTGCAGCGTGCAAACATGGAAAGCTGAATTTTTGCTAAGTTATATTCTTTGTTCCTGGATATTCAGAAACATGAAATGCTGCAGAGGAAGTTGGACATAGCTTTGTGAGGACACTTCTAGGCACATGTCAAGCACTGGGGATAGGTTTAGAGGGAAGAGAAGAGAAAGGGCGTCTCTACCCATTGTCCTATGGCAATGCTGCTACTGCATCATGCTTTAGTACTTCCTTTTGGAAGTACAAAGCATGGTGCAATAACCATCTGTACTGCACCATATGCATGGCGCATGGTTATTTTTAGCAGCTACTTCACTGTAGCGACATGCTATAATGGGGGAGCGTGCCGCTATGGCAAAGTATCTGCTGGTCACATGTAGATACCTGTCCCCATAGCATTGCTATGATGATGTGATGTCTCATGTAGACACACCCGAAGAGTAGGGCAGAGAAAGAAGTAGAATCAGATCTCAAGATACTAAGCATTTCTTGGACAGCAATAATATATATTTCAGAACTTTCCTGGATAAACACCATAAAGCCAAAGAGTAGGCAAGTAAGCCACTGAAAACTTTCCTTCCATAAAAGCTTAAAAACAGGTTTAACACAAACCCCCTTGCCACAAAATGACTCTTGGAAGGAAATTGCTATTAACTCAGACAACTGTGCAAATGGTATAGAAAAGACTTTGGCTGAGCTGATGGTGAAAGAAGATTATTTCGTGTAAACAGAAACAAAAAGGGGGCTGGACTTGATGGTCTTCTGAGGTCCCTTCCAGTCCTAATGTCTATAATGTCTATGAAATAGTTGAATGTCGTCTGCTGGAAGTTCCAAAATTATTCCTTTAAAAATATTTATTTAAAAACTCCATAATAAACAAACCAACATCCCCCCTGAAAACAATACAGAAATCAGTCGACTATTAAATAAAGTATCAAATATATTCTTCTGCAAGTAGCTCAGAATTCTCTACACTGTGTAAAAATATATACCCTGTTGTTAGATAAATGAAAGGAGAAATAAGAATGCCAGGAAATGTGAAAAAGCAGGTACAAGGGGCTGACCAACGTCTACAAAAATCAGAGTGTGAGTTTCTACTCTTGATCCCAATGAGCTTTGGATCAGATCATTACAGTAGCTGGAAAGAGAAAAAAGAAAAGGTTAATGTGGAAAGAAAAGACCATTTTCCTCTATAATCACCATGGATAAAAGTTCTTGTTTTAATAATACAACTTCCTTTTTACTCTTCTCAAGTCAGGTTGTGGCTTTTTTCTGACAAAAACAGAGTTTTGGTACTCCAAAGCAGTATCAGTCTTAGTCTGAAAACTCTAGTTGTCAAGACTGTTATTAATAACTATGCTCCAAAATAAGCCTTTTTCTAAGAATGAACTTTCCTTCCTCTGTGAGAAAACTTTCTCAACATGAGCAGTCCCTTAATACATACAGGTTAGCAGTGCTCCCTTGGCATTGCATTCTGTGTTCACACCAACTCCTAAGGGTAGCCTGTTCAAAGCATATGAACTTCACAAATGAGAAAATGGAGTCTCATTGCTCAAGAAAATATATTTTGAGCTTCATGATATTCAAGGTTATCCCCTCCCCAGGTAGAGAGCTAATGAGTAAAAAAGACATGCATTTTTAATGGTGGTCTGTCCTGCAATGTCAGATGATTAAACCTGTTTTGTTTTTGGACACACACCACCAAGTTGCTCAAGGTGGAACTATTTGTCTTTTGGGGGTTTTTTTCCATTGGAACTTTGATAACATGGTTTGAAATAAGTTCATACAGAGGGCTAAATACTGAAAGAAAGTGGGTTCAATATAAATTTCACTGAAAGAGTCTTTTAGGTTTTGATGTTAGCTCGTTCATTTAGGAACACTTGGAGTAACTGTGAACCATGAGCTAAAGATGTTGCACAAATGGAAAGGTAAAATCATAGAATCATGTTAAATTAGGACTGGAAGGCACTTCAGGATGTCATCTAGTTCAACCCCCTGCTCAAAGCAGGACCATCCCCAACTAGATCATCCCAGCCAAGGCTCTGTCTACCCAGGGTCTTAAAAACCTCTAAAGATGGAGATGTCTCTAGGTAGCTTGTTTCAGTGCTTTACTACTCTGCCAGTGAGAAAGTTTTACCTAATATCTAACCTAAACTTCCCTTGCTGCAACTTAAACCATTGCTCCTTGTTCTATTATCTGTCACCACTCAGAGCAGTTCAGCTCAGGGGTGGGCAAAATACGGCCTGCAGGCCAGATCCAGCCCACCAGGCACTTTCATCCAGCTGCAGCGTCCCCCAACAAATTGTGCCCCGTCCAGCTCTTCCGCCCACCAGGGTGGGAGCGAAGTGCCTACACCTGCCCCCAGCATATCCCATTATGCCTCGCTCCCACCCTGGTGGGCAGAAGGGCTGGCTTGCTAGCATGGCTGGGGTTACTGATGCTGGCTTCCTGGGTACCCTCTGGGCAGCAGGTAGGGAAGGGGGGCAGGGGTGGGGCTGCAGCTGGGCTAGACCATGGGCCTGGGGTTGGCTGCAGTGTGTCCGGGGGGGCCAGCAGCAGTGTGGAGCTTGGATGGATATGTGTGGGTATGGGGGAGAAGTATGGGGGCCCATCTCACACTCCCCCCATGGTGCACAGCCCTAGCAGGCAGTGTGGGCACCAGCAGCAGGGGGGCGCTCTCTGCTCGGCGCTGGTGCCTGGCTCTGGCCAGCATTGCGAGGAGTGCAGCCCCTGCCGGGCCACTAATTTCCCCTGTGCTCCCAACACTTGTGGGGCACAGGAGGGAAGCCCCAGGCACTGGAGCAGGCTGGGGCTTCCCTCTTGTGCCCCACAGGTGTGGGGAGCACTAGGGAAACAAACGGCCCAGCAGGGGCTGTGCTTCTCACAGCCATGTGCAGTGCTGGCCAGAGCCAGACACCAGCATCCCCACCTGCTGCTGCCCGTAGGGGGAGTGTGTGTGTGGGGGGGTCCCTACACCCCTCCCGGCCTCCCTCACACCCCAAAAACCACACACACAGACACAGACACAGAGATACAACCCCCCACCCCGCAGTGTTGCCTGCGTTGACTGCAAGAGAGGACACTGTTCCAGAGCCCCACACCTAAACCCTACTAATGCCATACAACCCCCAACATAACGTATGTCCCCCCATACAGCCACATCTCCTCACAAACTCCCCCGCTCCCCTCCCACACCCCATCGCACAAACACACCCCACCCCATACACACACA
>NW_017728926.1:1424988-1431504 GCF_001723895.1 Crocodylus porosus | reverse complement strand
CATACATACACCCCCCAACCACACCCCCACACAATACAAGAGACTAAGAATTTATTCTGAATTATTATGCAGTCACCTCTATATACAGTATGCAAACACAACTAATGATAAAAATATTTTTTGTAATAATATTAAAATATGTTTTTGACTTTTAGCATATGATTTTTTTTTTCTGGTTCTAAGATGGCAACACCTCCCTCCCAAAAAGAGTATTTCTGGGGGGTAAGAGGCAAGATGTCTGGTGGCAAGGGTTAGGGTTAGGGGTGGGGCTTCCAGTCCCAAGTTGGCACACAAGGGATAGGGCACCTGTCAAGAGGCAGGGCTACTCATATGGCCCTCGACAGCTCACCAAACTTCCACCCAAAATAACTGCCTGGTTCTGGTCTAGCTCCATCCTCTTTGGAACAATTCCTCAGGTACCTGAAAGCCATTAGTAAATCCCCTCTCAGTCTTCTTTTCTCTAAACTAAATAAATCCAGCACTCCAGATGTGGCCTCATTAGTGCCAAATAGAGGGGAAGAATCACTTCCCTCAATTTGTTGTAACGGTCCTACTGATGCAGCCCACTATGCTGTTAGCCTTCTTGGAAATAAGGGCACACTGTTGGCTCACATTCACTGTATTGTCCCCTGTGACCTCCAGGGCCTTTTCTGCAGACCTGCTGTTTAGCCAGTCAGTCCCCAGCCTGTACTGATGCATGGGGCTGTTCCATCCTAAGTGCAGGACTTTGCACTTGTCCTTACTGAACCTCATGAAATTTCTTTTGGCCCAATCTTCCAATTTGTCTAGATCTCTCTGAATCCTAGCCCTACCCGCCAGCATATCTACTATTCCCCACAGCTTGGTGTCATCTGCAAACTTGCTGACAGTGCACTTTATTCCATCTTCCAGGTCATTGGTGAAGATATTAAACAAAATGAACTTTAGGATCGACTCCTGGGGTACTCCAATTGATACTGGTTGCCAAATAGACACTGAGTCTTTGACTACTACCCCCTGAACCTGATCCAGCCAGTTGTCTATCCATCTTATAGTCCATTCATCCAATCTGTACTTCTTTAGCTTGCTTGTGAGAATGCTATGGGAGACCATATCAAAAGACTTACTAAAGTCAACATATACCACATCTGCTAGTCTCCCTGCACTCCCATCGAGCCAGTCATCTTATCACAGAAGGCAATCAGGCTGGTCAAGCATGACTTGACCTTGGTGAATCCATGCTGACTGTTCCTAATCACTTTCTTCTCCAGGTACCTAGACATGGATTCCTTGAGAAACTGCTCCATGATTTTTCCTGGGACTGAGGTGAGGCTGACTGGTTTGTAGCTCCCTGGATCCTCCTTTTCCTTTTCTCAAACATGTGCACTATATTTGTCCTTTTCCAATTATCCGGGACCTCTCCCAATCACCATACATTTTCAAAAATCATGGCAGTGGCTCTGCAACCACATCAGCCAACTCCCTCAGCACACTTGGGTGCATCCTGTCTGGCCCCATGGGCTTGTCCATGTCCAGCTTTTCTAAATAGCCCCTAACCTGTTCTTTTGCTACTCACCTCCTCCCCAAACTGAGCTGCCCAGTGCAGTAGTCTGAGCACTGACCTTGCCTGTGAAGACTGAGGTAAAAAAACAAACAAATCATTGAGTACTTCAGCCTTTTCTGCATCCTCTGTCACTAGGTTACCTCCCCCATTCAGTAAGGGGCTTCGAATTTCCCTGATCTTCTTCTTGTTGCTGACATACTTGTAGAAACCCTTCTTGTTACCCTTCACATCCTTGCTAGCTGCAACTCCAATAGTGCTTCAGCCTTCCTGATTTCATTTCTGCATGCTCAAGCAATGCTGTTATACTCCTCCCTAGTTTGTCCCTAGTCATTTCCATTTCTTGTAAGCTTCTTTTTTGTGTTTTAGCTCACTGAAGAGTTCCCTCCCAAGCCAAACTGTCTTCTGCCATACTTGCTAGTCTCCCTGCACATCAGGATGGTTCCTTCCTGTGCCCTCAGGAAGGTTTCTTTAAAGTAGAACTAGCTCTCCTGGATTCCCTTTCCTCTCAGACTGGCCTCCCAGGGGAACCTGCCCATCAACTCACTGTGCAAATCAAAGCCTGCCTTCCTGAAGTTCGGGGTCCTTACTCTGCTGCTCTCCTTCCTTCCTTTCCTCAGGATCCTGAATTCAATCATTTCATGGTTGTTGCTGCCTAAGTTACCATCCTCTACTATGTTTCCCAGCAATTCCTCCCTGTTTGTGAGGATCAGGTCAAGAAGAGCACAGCCCCTAGTTGACCCCTCTAACATTTACACCAGGAAATTATCCCAAACACTCTCCAAAAACTTCCTGGATTGCCTGTGCAGTGCTGTATTGCTATCCTGGCAGATGTCAGGGTAATTGAAGCCCCCTATGAAAACCAGGGCCTGTGATTGGGAAACTTCTGCTAGTTGTTCGAAGAAAGCCTCATCTTTCTGCTCTGGTGGTTTATACCACCATGACATCAACCTTGTTGCTCTCCCTTCTGACCCTAACCCAGAGACTTTCAACTCTCTTCCATTTCACCCTGGAGCTCTGAGCAGTCATACAGCTCTTTTACATAAAAAGGAACTCCTCCTCTTCTCCCCTGCCTGTCCTCCTTGAAATTTATACCCACCTATGACACTGCTCCTCTGGCCATGTAAGCTATCCCATGAAGTTTCTTTTTCATAGATTTCATAGACATTAGGGGCTGGAAGGGACCTCATGAGATTGTCAAGTCCAGCCCCCCTGCCATAAGCAGGAAGTCAGTTGGGACCAAGTGATCCCAGCAAGAAAAATATGCAGATGTTTTTTGAAAGAGTTCAGAGTGCTTGCACCACCTCTGTGGGGAGTCTGTTCCAGACAGTGGACACGTGCACTGTAAATAACATTTTTCTTATGCCTAGTCTAAATCGGCCTTCCTGGAGTTTATGGCCATTAGACCTTGTTATACCTTGGGGAGCTCTGGTGAACAGCTGTTCTCCCAAATCCTGATGTACTCCTCTTACATAGGCTGCTACCAAGTCCCCCCTGAGCCTTCTCTTTTTCAGACTGAAGAGTCCCAAATCCCTCAGCCTCTCCTTGTACAGCCTGCTCCCCAGGCCTTGGATCATACAAGTGTCTCTCCTCTGGACTTTCTCAAGCTTTTCCACATCCCTCCTGAAATGGAAGGCCCAAAAATGGATGCAATACTTCAGCTCACCAAGGCTGAGTAGAGCAGGAGGATGACATCCCTGTTTTTGCTTGAGATGCATTGGTAGATACATGCCAGAGTTTGGTTTGCTTTGCCAACCACAGCATCGCATTGGTGACTCATATTCATTTTGTGGTTAATCAGGACCCCCAAGTCTCTTTTGGTTGTGGTGCTAGCGAGCATGGCACTGCTGAGCTTGTAAGTATGTTGAGGATTCTTCCTACCGAGGTGCAGCACCTTACACTTCTCTACACTGAAGACCATCAGGTTTTGATCAGCTCACCTTGACAGCATGTCCAAGTCAGCCTGTATCCCCAGCCTGTCCTGCGGTGTGACTGCCCTCTCCCATAATTTGGTGTCATCCGTGAACTTTGCCAGTTCACATCTGACTCCCGACTTCAGATTGTTAATGAAGATGTTGAAGAGTACTGGCCCAAGTACCGAGCCCTGAGGGACTCCTCTGGTCACCCTATGCCATGTTGTCAACTAGTACTCTTTGGGTCCGACCCCGTAGCCAATTTTCTACCCATCAGACCATAAAATGATCAAGGCCACAGTTCCCCAGCTTAGCCATGAGGACACTGAGGGGAACTCGGTCAAAGGCTTTCTTGAAATCCAGATATATGACATCCACATCATCTCCCTTGTCCAGGGCTCATATCACCTGGTCATAGAAGGAGATGTGGTTGGTCAGGCAAGACCTGCCAGTCACAAAGCCATGTTGGCTGGCCTTCATAAGCTTGCCTTCCTTTAGTCTGGTGTTGATGGATCCCTTGACAATTTTCTCCAGGATTTTTCCAGGGATGGACATCAGACTTATTGGTCTATAATTCCCTGGGTCATCCCTCCTTCTGTTCTTGAAGATAGGAACGTTGGCTCTTTTCCAATTTTCCGGGACCTTGCCCGAGTGCCACGAATCTTCAAACATCTTTGCCAAAGGGTGTGCAATGATGTCTGCCATCTCCTTCAAGACTCTCAGGTGCATTCTGATTGGGCCTGCGGACTTGTGAATGTCCAGTTTCTCAAGGTGTTCCCTCACCTGATCCAAATCAATTTTGGGCCTGCCACCCGCTCCCAGGATGGTTCACGTCCTTTCTGACAATGTGATCCCTTTGGGAGGGTGAAAAACCAATGCGAAAAAGTTATTTAGGAGACTGACCTTTTCTTAGGCATTGGATGTCAGCTGCCCTGTTTGATCTTGCAGGGGCCCAATGCTATCTTTGTTCTTTTTTCTACTTCCTACATATCTGAAGAAGGACTTTTTTTGTCCTTGAGCCCTGTAGCTAGCCTGAGTTTGGTTTGTGCCTTGGCTTTTCTGGACCACTCCCTACAGGTGCGGGTGAGTGCTGAGTAGTCCTCTTTGGTTATGCTTCCCATTTTCCAACTGGTGTAGGCTTCTCTTTTGAGTTTAGTGAGGTCCAACAGTTCCTTGTTCAGCCAAGGGGACTTCCTTGCCCATTGATTACATTTCTTGTGAGATTAAATGACTTTCCCCTGTGCCTCAAGGATCATGTTTTTGAGAGATGACCATTCCTTGTGAACTCCCTTATTTAGGGGGGTATGGCCTCTAATTGCCTGACTTACCAAGTCTCTGAGTTTGCAAAAGTCAGCCATCCCAAAGTTAAGGATTTCTGAGGGATTTCTGTTTTACTGAGGGATTTGCCTGCTCGTCAGTGTATTGAGAAGGTGACTGTTATTCCATTCACATCATAGTTACATGGCTGTGCAGACTTCCAATTCTTCCTGCTTGTTTCCTAGGCTCTGTGCACTCGTGTACAGATATGTGAGGTAACTACCCAATTGTCCTACTTTCTCAGGAAGAATGAGAATGCTTCTCCTATCACCCCCTCTTGCTTCTGCTTCTTTCAGGTCACCCAGTTTCTCACTTACCTCAGGGCTTTGGTCTTCATCCTCCCAGTATAACTAGTTTAAAGTCCTCCTCACTAGGTTAGTGAGCCTGTCTGTGAAGATGCTCTTCCCTCTGTCAGGTGGCTCCTGTCACTTTCTAGCAATCCTTCTTCATAGAATAACATCCCATGGTTGAAAAAACCAAAGCCCTGGTGGCAACACAATGTGCATGGCCATGCATTGATCTGTAGGTTGTATCTGTTCCTGCCTGGGCTCCACCTGAGCCCCTGTCTGCTTCACACTTTAACTCAGAGACCTGTAGTCACTTTTGATCTTTTCAGGGTCACCCCTGGCTGTATCATTGTACCACATGGATGAGCAGCATGGAGTAGTAGTCAGAAGGCTGGATGAGTCTTGGTAATCCTTCCATGACATCTTGGATCTGGGCTCTGGGCAAGCAGATTTCCCTGGATAACAGTTCAGGTTGGCAGATGGTTTCCTCTGTCTACTGCAGAAGGGAATCTCCAACCACTGCCACCCAATGCTTCCTCTTGGTGGCAATGGTCTAGAGCCTCTCACCTTGGGGATGCCTGGCCTGGCCTCTTCCACTACCAGACGGTACCATTACATTACTAGATTACACGTAATGATTTAACCTGATACCAATGGTTTAGTTATCTACAGCTAGCAATTTCATTATTGTTTCTGCAGAGAAAATGACTAGACAGTTGTCTTAAAATTAAGTCCACTAGCTAACCTCTGTAAGTAAATGATTCAAACTGCCGTTTAATGTAAATTAAGACTTGTATCTGTTCCTGTCTTCTGTTCCCACAAGTACCTGTCCACGTCTAAAACAAGTTGAACAACTATCTGATTGCATAACTGATGTAGGCAGGTTTCTTTCTCCACAAAAACCTAAGGCAAAAATGTGATAGAGATGAGATGTTGCCATAATGTCAGTTTGGCAGCTTCACTGGAGGAGGGGAAGGAGGTGTCTATCAGCTATTATGTTTGGAGTCATGCTAACTCCAAATAACATAGGTGCTGCTGGAAATGACATGGGTAACAACTTGGGGATCTGTGCTGCTAGAGACTGTTTGTTGGCTGCTATTTAAAAGGAAGGTTCTGACCACCTGTGAACAATTACTATTTATGCCATTTTTGCCAAAGTAGGAGAGGGATAGTTGGATGTCTTGGCCAAATTCCCACTCAGATATTTATGTTCTGATTCTTCATTTGCTGCTTTGTTACAACAAAGTGTTGTGCTCTTTATCTCAGGTTTTAACTATTGTGTGGCACTACTGTGCTGCTAAAATTCCAGTTTGCTCTGTATCTTTCCATGTCAGGTGAAGTGTTCTCCAAGTGCACCTTCTCTGTGTCACATTAATTAGATGTTACATTAGCTAGAGTTTTCATAGTTTCATAGTTTCATAGTTTGTAGGGTCGGAAGGGACCTGAGCAGATCATCAAG
>NW_017728926.1:1407485-1423977 GCF_001723895.1 Crocodylus porosus | reverse complement strand
TGTTGGTTGCCCCTAAGCATAACCTCCCCTGTTGGCCCCTCGTGGACATGTGCCAGGATAATTCTCTCAAAAAGCTTACCCAGGATTGAGGTAAGACTAACTGGCCTATAGTTTCCTGGGTCCTTCTTCCTCCCTCTTTTGAAGATGGGAACCACGTTGACCCTCTTCCAGTCCCCTGGCATCACACCAGAGCACCACGAGTGCTCATAAAGCTGTGCCAGGGTCCTGCAATGACCTCAGCTAATTCCCTCAGCACTCTGGGGTGGAGATCGTCTGGACCAGCTGATTTAAACACATCCAGTCCCTCCAGAAGATCCCTAACTAGATCCTCCCTGACCCTTGGCCTAGGTGCACCTCCCCTGGAGCCTGAGGGGGGGCTGGTGGGGGGGCTGATCCGGTCCCTACTCAGGAAAATGGAGGCAAAGAAGTTGTTAAATAGATTAGCTTTGTCATCTGGTGTGATGACCAGATTTCCTAGTTTGTCTTGTAGGGGCCCCACGTTACCCGGTACCTTCTTTTTGCCTTCCTATGTATTTAAAAAAGGGCTTATTGTTGTCCTTGATCCGGGTAGGTAGTCCCAGTTCCATCTCCACCTTGGCCTTCCTGACTGCCCCCCTGCAGCCCCAAGCAACCACAGTATAATCCTCCCTGGTGATGGCCCCTCCCTGCCATTGGGTGTGCGCCTCCCTTTTAGCTAGGAGACATTCCCGGATGCTTTTGGTGAGTCGTGGGGCTTTTGCACCCTCCTTCCCTCTTTGATCCGTGTTGGGATTACCTTCCTTTGGGCTTGGAGGATCGTCTCCTTAAGGAGCAGCCATTCTTCTTGGACACCTGGCTCCCCTCCCCTCCAGGACCTTAGTGCCTTTTAAAGTGCTTTGAGATCTTCAGACAACATAATATTAACAATAATGCTTTGCAATTGTATGGGAGATAGAGACCCACAATTTAAAGAGATTAAGTTGTTTGACTACTTTCAACTCTAGCCTCAGGTCTTTCCTTTACTTTTGATGCATATGACTGACTGGTTGAATAAGACTGAAGAGGCAAGTCAGAAGGAATGGGAGAGGGCATTTGAACCTATTGCAGATCAGGTGTCAGTGATTCAGTCTTCATAGGATTTTACTGTGTTTTGCAGAAATTCTTCTATCTGACTATTCTGGGATATCCAGTATGTAAGGAAATCATATTTTCTTTCTTTTTCCCAATATTTTCTTTCTTTTTTTTGGTTCATGACTTTCCCTCTTCCATTTTTTCTTAAATTTTTGTAAGGTTGTATGTTGTAATTTGTCTTTCTAAAACAGGTTTGTTCACTCCAATTAAATTGAAGTAACTCCAGCAGCTTTATCAACAGTTAATGCATCAATATGTGTCAATATTCACAATGTTATGGAAGATTCAGTGGCTCTGTGATGTTTAGACATAGAATAACAGATATAAATGTAAGCTGTAGATGGGGCAGCTAATGAATGAGCCAAAAGCACTGCCCAGGACAATCAGTGAGCATATCAGATTCCATCTGAGGCTCATGGCTCTCTTAGCAACTGTCACATGAAAACATGCTTAGTTTTATTAACAAACCTAGAAGTGCCTGTAACTTAGAGCGGAAATCTGGAAGCAAAACTAGGTGAACTAAGCTGTTTGGTAGAAGAGAAACCAGATATTGCAGAAATGTCTGAAATGTCATAAGCACAGAGCAATAAATAGAACATGCAATTGTAGACTATTCAGGCAGTATACCAGACAACAGTGAAATGGTCCGCTCTGAAAGATTGAACACAGAGCGCAAAATGCATTGTGACATATGTAAGCCCTACCACCTGCATCCCTAGAGATCAGGTAGTTTACTGTTGACACATGTTGGTGAACAGAGAAAATTGGTATGGGGCTGCTTGAATGTGCCTGATGAAAAAACTGCATGGTATGGGGAGCTCACTGTTGGCACTAGTGGATGAACAAGGGGATATAACTGAATAAATCAGGCCTCATTCGCATTTCAGTTATGTTATAGTTTGGGGCCCTTTGGTGAAAATAGAGTTAAGCTTTGAGTTTGGAGGGAATAAAATGCTGTTATCTCTGTTGGGTAATGAAAGGACAAGAGCATTGTACTAAATATCCCAGGGTTCAGAGGTTATAACTTGAGCCTGGATTGGTCAAGCAAGGGAATTTAGACATAACTAAAGAAGACAAGTATGGAAAAGGGCTGCTTTCTTGGTTTCTGTACTATACAGGTATCTTTATGAAGGCTCATTATGGTACTATGGTATTTTTAGCGGGTAGACAGAGCTGAAATGATGCTGAGATGGCCTGGACTGAAGCCACTGAGAGCAGCAGTCAAGCTGAGGGAGTCCTCTGAGGGCTTCCCTATTCAGTTCCTAGGCTGTATTCATTACAGCTGGGATAGACTACAGAGCAGTACATCCCTCAGGGACAATGGAGGGGCTCACATAGATTTTGACTCTGCCAAGCCCAGAAAAAAAGCATGAGGAGGGCACAGCAACAAAGGGAAGTAGCTAAAACTAGGATGCATTGTTTCACCAGTCACAACTGAAAGGAAGAATCAGTTTAGGATTATTTCCAAGACAGTCTGGGGAGGAGGTAGGAGATTTATGCGTTAGGTACTGTTGATTTATTAAATACTGATTTTCCAAAGTGTATACTGTTTTTCACTTATTCCAGTAAAGTTCTTTTTGTGTTAAAAGTTGGCAGTCAGTGCTTGCAAGTGGAGGAGATTTGCTTGTCAAGAATACCCAAGCAAGGTAATTTACTTCCCCAGGTTTCTAGGGGGAGTTTGAGTTGGTGTTAAATTCCCGGAAAGGTTTCCTAGATAATTAAATAAAACCTCTTTTGTTTGTGGCACTAGCTAGCAGATGAGTTATTTATACAAGCTTTTGTAGTAAAAGCTTGGACTAGCTACATATGTTGTCAGCACATTATCATACTGTGTTTGATCCTATAAGGGGAGTTAATTTCAGACTTACCTGTACATAGGTGCTCTATGAAATGTAGTTCTATGGTGAGTAGACAAGCCCCTGCAGAAAAGCCCAGACCAGGATACAGGACATGTCTAACATGTTGAATCTGAGTAAAATAGTTTTATATTAAAGTGATAAAGCAGCCCTGAAGAGAAGGGTATGGAAGCCTATGGCTGCAGATTGTTCTTTGGGGTTGTACCACTGCTACTTGTCCCCAGGGAACCCTCTGGTGCGCAGCAGGTTACTCTGGGTGGTGTAGGGGAGGCTAGGTCCAGCAACTGTGCTGGCCCTAGCAGCCTTACCTGGGGTCCTGGGGGCCTTGGGGAGCTGCAGCTGCAGCGCTCCTGCAGCTAGGAGCCTGGCTGGCAGCTGGAGTGTAGCTCCAACAGGCCAGGCTCTGGTTTTGGGTGGCATATGCTGCTGCCGTGTGCACTGCCCCACTATTTTAAGGCACAAGTTTTTTTACTTTGATATTTCCTGGAGTCAAAAAACACCCTGTGCTGCAAGGTAGTGTGCAGGGAATGTCTGCATGTGCAGTGCTGCAGTCAGGTCTGCAGCGCCACATACTGCAGGTCCGTGCTTGTCTGGATGCGGCCAAAGAGAACGCTTAACATACCAACAGGAATGCAGCTGTAGAATTATATGGATATCATATACAGTTGGAAAATAGAAATTTAACTAGTTCATACAACCAGTATTCACAACTCTAGTTCTGGAAACTTCAAGCTACTTTCTCCAGATTTTAACCATTAGGGAAAAAAATTACCTTGAAAGCTTCCTGTTGTGTAATAACTTAGTCCACACTAGTTTTTCCAACTCTGTTCTTCTGATTAGTTGGCCCTTTCAGTCTGGCACAGACAAGGAGCTACTGCCCTAGTCATTTCATGTCTGTCTGTTGCAACATTCAATTGGCCATTTTATTTCTAGCGAGGAAATACCTGACTCCTTTTATTGTTCTGCTTTTGAGTTCTGAGAAGGTAACACATTGGCTGGTTCAAAAAGTAACTACTGATGTTTCAAATAAACAACCTGCAACAGGGCAAGGAACAGCCCTGTTCCTTTGTTGCTACAGAATTGCAGGCACAGGGGAAAGTTGGGTCAGGGACGGGGCAAGGATTAATAGGCACAGTTGGGAGAGCGATCACACCAGAGGGGAAATTCACCTCATTAACAGCCAGCAACTATTAGAGACCATGGCCGGAGGTCTATTCTTTGCCCCCTGGGGCATGGCATGAGGAAAATCTGCAGGGAAAGCCAGGAGCAGCAAACCCAGCACTGGAGCAGATTGCCGATCAGACCAGTTGCCCGGGTGAAGATAACTGTGGCAGGTGGTGAAGCAAAGAGGTGAGAGAGGGGAGATACTTACTGGGTCAATCCCCAGGTGGAGAGACAGTCCCACGGGGGAAGAATCCACTGATCCCTGCAAGGGAAAAAGAGAGAGAGACTTAGGCAAGCCGCCAGGCTCCAGGGAGTGGGTTGCACTGTGGTGAAGGGAGAAGGAAGACTGCATGCTGTGATAAGGACCAATTTACTTTATCCTGCTTTTGGGGTGATTTCCTACACCCTCTCTCGTTGAGGAATTAACTTCTTATTCTTCCATCACATCAAGGTGTGGCAGGATAGCTCCAGGGAGAGAGATTTCATTAGTCAACCCAACCCGGCCACAAGTGGTGCATTGGCTGGGAAGCAGTGAATACACCCCAGCAGGATGGAGTTCACGGAGGTCCATACCCCACCAATTGGCCACAGGCACACACCCTGACGTTAAGAATTTTGCAAGGACAACAGGCTCAAATGGAGGAGCTCATACAAATGAGGACACAAGAAGCTGAGGCTTGCTGAGGTCGTTTGACCCCAGTACTATTTCCTGCCATGGCTCGATGATCTGCTCAGGTCCCTTCCAAACCTACCAACTATGAAACTATGAAACTATGAGGCCAGGATTCAGCTGTTCGCATGACAACAGGACCTCAGTGAGATAATCAAAGCACAGCAGGTACACTGATCCCGGGAAGGGGGGAGAGCCCTGATACCTAAGATGTGTCCCCAGCTTCTGAATGATCAGCCATTGTGGCTAAGTGAGATCCCACCACCTGGGCCCCTCCTGATCAGACCGGCACAGGCAGCATACAGAGCCTTGACTTGGTCCAAGTCTAGAGATTATAACAAAGTCAAAGCTGCAATCTTGTATCGCCTGGAGCTGACCCTCGAGTCATACAAGCAAAAGTTTCAGGCAAAGAAGCAAGGGGAAGAACTTCAGTCACGCTTACTTGCCCAGAGATTAAGAGATCTAACAGTATTAGTTGCACCCTGAGGAAGAGTAGTAGATATGATAATACTTGAACAATTCCTGACTGATCTGGGGGGGAGTGCCCAGCAGGGGGTCAAGAGGCATCAGCCTAAGTCCATTGAGGAGGCACCCCTAAAGACAGAAAGAAATGGGACCCTTGCCCAGAGGGAAGTTACAAAGGGAGGAAGATTGAATTCCCTGGAGCTGTAGCAGGGGGGTTTGAGGGGAACCACATGAAATTATATATGCTACCAATGTGGGGAAAAGGGGCACCTGGCCTGTTTTTGCCACCAGAGGCAGCAAACCAAAGCTGCGCATGACTATTCCCATGAGGAAAAAATGGACTGCAGCTTTGGGAGATGTAAGGGTTCCTGGAAAAAAAATCTAAACCTCTGATTGATGTAAGGATAGGTAACACTATAATCCCCGCACTAGTCGACACTAGATGTACTCAAACCATGGTAAGGGCAGATCTGGTCCCCCCCCTTCCTCCCCCCACAGCTGGGTACACCAGAGAGTGCAGTAAGCATGGTCTGTATCCGTGGGGCCTCATACATGTATGAAAGAAGGAAGCTCTGGTTGATCCTGCTGAGGCAAACCAAGGACTTGGTGGTGGGGTTAGCTGAAACCCTTCCCTGCCCAATGCCTCTGGGAATAGATTGGTCACACTTGTGAGATGTGGTGATGCGGGTAATGGGAAAACTGGGAAGTGAGGAATACCTTACCCAGGAAGTTTATTTTGGAGAGGTGGCCAGTCAGGAGGAGGAGTTAGTTTTGGATCAGATAATTAGATTTGGATCAGATAATCAGGAACACCTTCTGGAAAGAGAACCAAGAGCCACTCTATCAAAACATTTTGCGTGAGTGCCTGGCAAGGAGAGAAGATGAGGTGCCAGACCCCAACCTGATGGAACAAAGTCTGTGATTTTTGGTAAGGGATGATGTGCTATACTGCATGGAAAGGGGAAGGGATGGGGATGAACAGACCCAGGTATTAGTGCTCCAATCTTATTGGAGGACCCTTCTCCGAGTGGCCCATAACCTCCCTATAGCGGGGCATATGGGGAGAGATAAGACAGAGGCCAGGATAACCAGATGGGTGTGCTGGCCTGGGATTTATAAAATAGTTGAGAGTACTGGATGTGTCTGGCTTGCCAAAAGACCAGTGGAGCAAAACCACCATGAGCTCCACTAATGACTCTCCCATTGGCCAGGCAACCATTTGATTGAATAGCCGTGGATATATCAGGACCCTTTCCTCGGAGCCAGGCAGGATACCAATTCATCCTTGTTATTGTAGATTATGCAACCTGATTTCCCAAGGCGGTCCTGCTATGATCGGTGACAACACCCAAGGTAGCCGAAGCACTTATGAGGTGGGTATCCTGGGTAGGGATTCGACAAGAAATCTTAACAGACCAGGGAAAAAATTTCATCTCAGCCAACCTGAGCTGCTTGATTTGTGATGTAAGACATTGTAAACCAAGCAGCTCAGAACATTGGTGTACCATCCACAAATGGATGGCCTTGTGGAGTGCTTTAATTGTACCTTAAAAGCCATGATTTGAGGCAGGATATAAGAAGACTCCAGTAAGTGGGAGGAAATGTTGCCACCTTTGTTGTTTCCAGTAAGAGAAGCCCCACAAGCATCCACACAATATTTTCCCTTTGAGTTGGTCTATGGGCACCAGCCCAGGGGACTAATGGACCTCATATGTGAAGGATGGACCAAATCAGAACCAGGGCGATCCGTGACCCGAAGATGGTAACTGATTTTAGGGAGACTGGAGAAGGCCAGGAGCATTGCCCAAGAGAACCTGGGATGGAGCCATGTAAGACACAAATGCTTATATAAATGTCACACCTAGGAAAGAACTTCAGGAAAGGGACCAGGTCTGGTGATGTTGCCAGATGATATGCACAAATTGCTGGTGTGCTGGCAAGGACCCTTTTGGGTGATTAGGAAGGTGGCCCTAGTAAACTACGAAGTGCTGAGGACAGAACCTAAACTCAGAAAACAGATTTAGCATATTAGCCTTTTAAAAAAGCAGCACCCTCAGGAGGGGGGGGGTTGATGCAGAAAGATGGGGATCTGGGAGGTCCAGAAACTATCCCCAGAGGTTGGGAGGCGCCCAGTGGTGGAGGGGATGCTAGAAGAAACCAACAAGAGGGATTGAAGAAAATAATAAATTAATTCTGAGATGTCTGCAAGAAGACCCTGGAAGAGGCATGAGCATCAAGCATAGGATCAAGACGCCAGTGGGCTGTGTCGTCTGAAACCAGTGGAGAAGGCTACCCAGACATCAGTGGGATGCAGTCAAGAAGGAGATAAAACAAATGTGATGACTAGGGATCATCGAGGAATCATAAAGCCCCTGGAGGAGCCTGCTGGTGATAGTTACTAAGCCAGACAGTACGCTCAGACTTTGTTTGGATTTCCAAAAAGTAAATAAGGTAGCTGAGTCCCCATGCCCAGGATAGACAACATATTGGTGAAAATTGGGACTGCCCGGAACATCTCAACAATTGACCTTACAAAAGGGTACTGGTAGATACCAATGGCAAGGGAGGATAGAGAGATGGCATTTGGTACCCCCTGGGGACTGTTTCATTTTAAGCGAATGCTTTTCGGGCTCCATGGGGCAGCTGCCTCATTCCAGAGTTTGATGGACAGAGTCCTGGCCCCTCCATCAAGAATGTGTCTGCCTACATTGATGATATCATCATCTTTTCAGAAGAATGGGAACATCACTGCTGGCACCTAGGGGCTGTCCTGTCAGAACTATGTAAGGCAGGCTTGACTGCGAATCCAAATAAATGTTCCCTCGGGAAAAGTGAAACCCAGTACTTAGGGTTCATTGTGGGTCAAGGCAGAATCCATCCAGTAGCCGATAATGTTGAGGCCCTGCAGTGATACAAGCTCCCTAAAATTTTGAAACAAGTGAGGTCCTTTCTGGGGTTTGCTAATTAATACCGCTGGTTCATAAGAGATTTTGCTTGCATAGCAGCTCCACTTACAGGCCTAACCAGAGGTAAGAAAAATCTGGTCAAATGGAAGGATGATGCTGTTCAGGCCTTTGAAGACATCAGATCAGTATTGTATACCCCTAATTTCCAAAAGACCTTTTACCTACAGACTGATGCCTTGGGCAAAGCCCTGGTGGCTATACTGTTCCAAAAGGAGCATGGGGAGGAAAGACGGGTGGCATATGCGAGCAAGAAGCTATCACCTCCAGCGACATGCTATTCCACCATTGAGCAAGAGTGCTTAGCTATTCGTTGAGGTGGTGGAACTCTTTAGATTAATAGATTCATAGATGTTAGGGTCGGAAGGGACCTCAGTATGTCATCGAGTTCGACCCCCTGCCCTGGACAGGAAAGAGCGCTGGGGTTGGATGATGTTATATGTTGGGAAGACAATTTGTTTTTATAACCGATCATGCCCCACTCAAGTGGCTTCAGTCAGACAAAACTGGAAATGCACGTTTAACAAGGTTGCCTTTAGTCTCACAACATTTATACTTTTCAGTGGAACACTAAGCTGGTAGAGCAAACGTAGCTGACGATTTCCTGTCAAGACCTGAGGGAGGGCAGGCTGCCGCTCCGGGCTGGGGCCAGGGCTGCGCCGGGCTCTTCCTGGCAGGGGTTGGGCCAGGTTGCACTCAGGGTGTACGGCAGCGGTGCTGGGGAGGGGGCCATGGGGGGGCTGCAGACACCCCAAAATTCGCCATAGCTCCCCCCACAACCCACCCTCCCAGTGATGCCACCCACCCTGCCCTGCGGGTAGCCCAGCCCAGCTCCTGCCAGAAAGAGCCCGCCTGGTGCAGCTTGAGCCCCAGCCTGCAGCAGCAGCCCACTCTCACCCGGTGCAGATCTGGGGGCATACACCCTCCATGTCCTCCTGGAGTGTGCACAGAAGTCGGAGCCACCTCCCCACTTCCCGTGCACCCCAGATGAGTCACAGCTCCATCCCGCACCTTGCCCTGTCCTGGCTGGGCAGCACCTGCCCTAGCCCCACTCTCACCATGGGGGCCTTGATCTGCTCCCCCCCATGCCCCTTCCCTTCCCTTCCCCCTCCCCTTCCACCACAACAGACTTACCAGCTGGACACAGCTTTTCAAGATGCCAGGTTATGCTCTTTGCTGATTATATGCTGCGCTGTGGCTGTGCTCATGCGTGGGGGATTTATCAACCAAATTATGAGCCACATCAGGCAAAAAGAGCTGATTTCCAATAGTAATTTTTTTTAATATTGGCGCCAATCCGATACCAGACTGATGTATCAGTGCACCTCTAATAAAAAGTCAAATTTAAAAAGTTCATGGAGGCCAAGAAGATATCCTGCAAAAAAACAGACCAAGTGATGTTAACAGAAACTATATAGGACAGGTAAGATGTAAGTTAGCAGTTAGAAGTGTTAAGAGAAAATATGCATAAATAAAATGTCCAGCAGGAAAAATAATGCCGAAGGGCAACCAGCATGGATTCACAGCAGGTAGATCCTGCCTGACAAACCTTGTTTCTTTTTACAACGAGGTCACAAACTGCTTAGATGCAGGAATCCTTGATATGGTATCACAAAAAGCCTTCGATATGGTATCATATCCCTTTCTCATAAAAAAACTGAGTGGCTATGACTTAGATGATTACACAATCAGATGGGTGGCAAATTGGCTAATGGGATGCGCCGAAAGAGTGGTGGTGGACAGCTCGGTATCGACCTGGAAGGACGCAGGCAGTGATGTCCCCCAAGGCTTGGTCCTCAGGCCAGTGATGTTCAACATCTTCATCAGTGATTTGGAAGAGGGATGGTGAGTACACTGCCCAAATTCATGGATGACACCAAATTGTGGGACAAAGTAGACATGCTGGAGGGCAGGGAATGGATTCAGGTGGATCTGGACAGGCTGGAAAACTCGGCAGAACAAAATAGGATGCAGTTTAACAAGGATAAGGGGAAGTACTGAACCGAGGGAGAGGGAATCACCAACACCCATACAGACTGGGAGATAAATTTTAAACCAGCACAGAAGCAGAAAGGGATCTTGGAGTCATAGTTGATTCAAAGACGAACATGAATCAGTAATGTAATGAAGTGATCAATAGAGCCAACCACACCGTATCATCCATTAACAGGTGCATCACAAACAGGTCCAGGGAGGTGATACTTCCCCTCTATGCAGCACTAGTGAGGCTGCAGCTGGAGTACTGCTTTTGGTTTTGGGTGCCACACTTCAAGAGGGATGTGGATAACCTTGAGAGGGGGTCCAGAGAAGGGCCACTCGTATGGTTCAGAGCCTGCAGGTAAGGCCCTATGAGGAGAGACTGAGGGATTTGGATCTCTTTAGCCTCTGCAAGAGAAGGTTGAGAGGTGATCTTGTGGCCATCTACAAATTCATCAGGGGATGGTGCAGCAAGAAGCAGGAGAAACTCTGTTTACCAAGGAGTAACTAGAAACAATGGCCACAAAGTGACAGAGCACAGATTTAGAGTAGACATAAGGAAGAACTTCTTTACGGTAAGGGTTACTAGAATCTGGAATGAGCTTCCAAGTGAGGTGGTGCTCTCCCCTACCTTGGGGTCTTAAGAGGAGACTGGACATATCCCTGGCTGGGGTCATCTGACCCCAGCACTTTTTCCTGCCCAGGGCAGGGGGTCAGACTCCATGATCTACTGAGGTCCCTTCCAACACTGAAAATCTATGAAATCTATTAAAGAATTCTATCTGAGGTGAAAAGTCCATGTCAGAGTCATTGATATTGTCTATAAGAAAAAAGAAACTATCAAAGTGGCTAAGGACGCTGAAGGGAATCTAAACTATTTCCTGGCACTAGTTTATGAAGGAATATGGGAAGACTGGTAGCAGCCCCAGAGCTGCTTTTGGTCAAATGGAGATTGTGATTTCCAAAATGTGCTGGATCCAATTAATATAACAAAATGTGATTAAGCACAACTCTGACAGGTACACCAGTTAACCTTACTTCAGTATCAGGTAAATTAGCAGGAAAAATAACTAAAGATAGCATGAAGTGATAAAGAAAATAAAGCATGGTTTCTGTACAGGAAAACATGCTTCTACAATCTAATAAAATTGTCTGAGGTAGTGGATAAATGAGAACTGGTAGACACAATTTATTAGACTTCCAAAAAGCCTTTGATGAAGTCCCTCACAAAGACGTTATTAAGAAAAAAAAAGTAGTCATAGGATGAGTGGTAAAGATATTCTATAGATTAGAAATTAGCTGAGACACAGAAAACAAAGGGTATAAATGAGTAGTCAATCATTTTAGAAAGGGGTTAATGCTCAAGGGCCCCAAAATTTGTATTTTGATTTGTGTTGATATTGCTGTGGTGTAGGATGTGGGGCCCCTAAAACATTTAGAAAATTAATATTTATCTGCCCCCGGCTGCCTATCATGTGGCCCTCAATGACTTGCCGAACTTTGTAAGCGGCAGCCCACACAAAATACTTGCCTGCCCCGGTATAGAACCTTGTTGAAACTACTAGGTGTAACAGACACCTTTCTTTCAAGACAAATATTAAAAACAGACATTTTTTAGTAAGATGGAAAATACTACCCAAAGTATAAGTCACATTTCCCCTCCATCTTGTTCTTTCACTGAATCAGCTCCCAGTGCAGCCCATGGCAGAAGCTAAGGATCTTCCATTTTCTTATTTTTAGGGATGCTGGTGATGTGTTCAGCCCTTCCTTTTTCAAACCACATTGGCACAGGTTTACTAAGAAAACATGCTGATAGGCACAATAGGGATCTCTAGTCCCTGAAGAAAGTGTCTGGCAAGGATGTATGCAGCCTGCAGCCACTGGTGCACAGATGGCAGTTGGCCTAAAACGCGTTAGGAAGAGATAATGACTTGATACTTTGGTCTGACACTAATGGAGACCTGAGGTTGTAACTGAAAAGCCATTTTTTCATTTCATAAGAAAACAGAGATTCCAGGTAAGTGGAAGACAGAAAAGGGTTAGTTTAGTGAGAGTGCCACAATCACTGTTGGTTTTAAAGAAAATGACGAAATGACATGAAAACTAGGGGTGCACCAGTAAAGATTTTCTGGGCCAATACTGATGGCCAATTATTAACCAGTAGGGCTGTGTGAAGCTTCGGTGCCTGATGCAATTTGGCAGGGATTCGGCCTGATTCAATGGCTGAATCTCCAAATCCAAATCGAATCAGAGGACCCTTTAATCTCTCTGAATCGAATCAGAACTCTTCAAATCGATTCGGAGAGATTCAGTGATTTGGACATACACAGATTTAAATGTTTTTTCTACATACCTCAAGGTAGCAGGTAGCTCGTGAATGCTGCGATGCTGGGGTGGATGAAGCAGGGGGGTGGGGGGGGTCCCCAGCATGCTCGGCAGTGTCTCTGGTGGGTTATGGAATAGAGGAAGATCCCACACAATTTACTGATTCGTTTGATGTGCCTGGCTGGGGGAGTATTTGGTTGATTGCACGATTTCACAATGATTTTACACTTAATTCATACAGCACAATTTTATTTTAAAATTCCTTGCTACACATGTAACATTGCTTAGCTTTAAGAAAAACCACAAACATTAAAAACACAATAACTATATATATTAGAAACAATGCTCCAAACGCACTTCCTTCCCAAACAATGCTATAAGAATTAATATTACAAAAACAACTACAATTACAAGTAAACGTTATTTCTCATGGTATACTTACAATCCTAGAATTCTTAGAAACCAAATCCCCAAGGATACTTTCAATCTTTAGTTATGGTTTTAGGGTTGGTCTCAGCAGTGATAGGAACAAGTCCCCTTCCTTTGGTCCCACTCGGGCGCTCCTAGGCTTCAGTGTGAGCGGGAGTTCTTGTTCATGGAGAGGGTAGTTCACGTGATCAGTCTGATCCAGCCTACACTTGCGATTCTTCCTTCGGTGTTCTGCAAGTGAGGTTACCTCCAGATTGGGACTGTAGGTTACAGTTTTTATTGGATGAGTTGCTATCTTGGGCCCCTCCTACCCAAACCTGTCACTACTCCCAAATTTGGGCTCGGATCTTTTACCCAACAGATTTCTTTTCTGGGTCTTCTTTGGGAAATTTTCCACATCACCGCTGTGACCTCTTGCCAACCTCTGTCCAAAAGTCCTTAGGTTTCGATCTCAGAATGTTTACCTAAGGCTCGCTTTTAGGTTAACTTTGTTAAAGGCCTCTAGAGATTATATTAAAAAACCAAGACATTCAACACGTTTGCTGCAAGGCCTCTAAAGATAAAATTCAGAATCAAGACATTCATCATGTAGGCAAAAACAAGCAATGACCCTAGATAAAAAGATGAACCTTGCCTTTTTTTCTAAACTGGCTAATGGGTATTTATTACAAGCATTCAAACTATTACATTCAATATGACAGGCAGCAGAGCTGGAAGTAGACTGGAAGCACTTCCAGTCCACTTCTGGGTCCGCTGGGAGCGTGCAGGCCCCCCCCCCATGTCTCCTGGCTTGGCAAGCAGCCACAGGGAGACCCTGGTGCCTCCCCAGACCCAGGAGGCACCAGTTGCCAAGCTGGGCGGGGGGGGGGGCCCTGTGCGCTCCTATGGGATGCGTCATCTGCCCCACCATTGCAGCATTCACAAGCTGCACTGGTACCTTGAGATGGACAAAACATTTAAAGCTGTGTCTATGTCCAAATTGCTGATTCATGGGGTAGAGTCATGGGTCACTCATCCAGAGGCTGCTGGGGGGTGGGGAGGGAAATGCCACTCCGCTGCTATGCGCACCACAGATTTGTGTGCAGGGAGAAGGCGGGCTGCCCACCGTGGGCTTGGGGCCAGGAACTGCGCTGGCCTCTCCCTGGTGGGGGGCTGGGCTGAGGCTGTGCCTTGGGCAGGCAGGGGAGGGATGGGTGGGGTCAGCATTGGGAGTGGGGGCTGTGGAGTAGGTTATGGCCACCCCAAAATTCCCCATAGCCCCTCCTCCCAGCGCTCCTGCCCACCTGTCCTGCCTCTGGCTGCCCTGAGTGCAACCTCAATCCTGCCCCCCATTGGGAAGAGGCTGGTGGAGCCCCCGGCCTTGAGCCCAGAGTGGGCAACCCACCTTCAGCCCATGCCCAACTTTGGGGGTGACACATGCTCCCATGCCTCCCCTGGGGTGCATGCAGTGGCGGGGAGCTGCCTGCCCTTCCTCAAGTCCCCCACACTGCCCAGATGAGCAACCCACAGCTCCACCCCAGGGTCGCATTCACTGCCCTGGCTGGGGAGCACCTGCCCCTGCCCCTGCCCCTGCCCCTCTCTCTCCTTCATGATGAACGCCTTGATCTGTCCCCTCTACGCCCTTCCCCCACAAACTTACTAGTAGGATGCTACTGTCCAGCTGCCAGGCTGCATTCCTGGCCATTTGCATGCTGTGACTGCATGCATACATGCAGCATTTATTGGTGACATTATTGGCTATACTGCCCAAAAAGAGCTGGTTGCCAATAAAGTTCATTTTCCTTTTATCGGTGCTGATCCAATATGTGATTTATGTATTGGTGCATCTGTAACGAAAACCCTGTTGATTATGTGTTAGGAATCAGCATTTCCCTGCTGAAGGGACAGTTCCACATGTGTAGTAAAGAATACATTTGTCTCATTTTCTTGGGTGTAATGGGTGACATCTTCTAGCCTACTGGAGGCAGCACCTTTAGCTAAGGCTGCTAAGCGTTTTCCACTGTAAAATCTTGTATTTGCTTACTTATCATTGTGCCAGACTTGAATAGTTTTGATCAGAAATGTCCATGCTGCCTCCTTCAAGCTGATTTTGTTTGGAAAGTGTGAGTGAAGCAGCTCAGAGATTGGAAAGAGAAAACTAGAGGATTTACCCACACTTAAAAAAACTTACAAGAATTCAGTGTGAAGCTCTGGCACTACCATGCTTTGAAGCAAGAGCTGGAAGTCTGGCAGGGCACTTAACCTTCATGAAGGATACATCTCGCATTGTCCCTATGAACACGTGCCGAACCACCGCGCAGTTGGGAGCCTCTGGAAAACAGCTCTCGCCTTTCTGCAGATTCCACCTGAGCCTTCGCTTGTATTTTTGCAATACAGTTTTAATGCACGGTTGTAACAGAGTGGGCAGCTAGGAAACATGTCACTGCACTGCTACGCATGGCTTGAAGGGGATTCCCTGGTGTGCACGGGAACCGACAGCGCATTTTGGCCGCAAGATTCCTGCCTCCCTCGTGCCCCGGCCGGCCGGGGAACAGCACCGCTGCCGGTCACTCTCCGCTCTTTTCCTGCAGCAGCTGGAGGGTGAATGAGGCCGGGCCTGGAGGGAGCGCCCGCGGCCGCAGGACGACGCGGCTCATGACAGCGGAGCACGGGATCCCGCCCCGCTCACTGCGCAGCGCCTCCCGCGGGGGCCTCTGTGCTCGGGGGAGTTGCGCACACGCGGGCCGGGAGCTGCGCTTGGCTCGTGCCGCGCCGCCTCGGCCCGGGCCCCTGCCAGGAGCGGAGCCGCACGAGGCAGCAGCGGGGCGGGAAGCGCCCTCCCACGAGCCCCCCCAGAGCAGGGCCCAAGGCAGCGCTCCCCAGCGCACCAGCTGCCGCCCCAGGGCACTGCCCAGCCCGGCGCCGCACCGCGCCGCGGCCAACCAGCGCACTGCACCCTGCTCCAGCCGCGTCTATTGGGTGCCGCCCGCCCGGCCGCACCAATCAGCATCTTTGTTTAGGGTTAGAGGGGGCGGAGGAGGCGTTCTTCTATCAAGCCTGCTCGCAGAGCTGGAGGGCGCGTCATCAGCCGGCGTCTGACTCTCCCCTCCGATTGGCCGTCGCGCCTGTCAGTTTGTCCGGTGTCCTTCTCCGTTCGCTGGCGGAGAGGTCAGCGCTGTGCGTCAGCCTCCGGGGCCCATTTCCTTTGCTCGGTTATTGGCGAAAGGAGCTGTCTGTGAGGCGGCTCCGCTGTCTGATCGGTCACTGCACCTGTCAATACAGTACTTCCCGCCCCTCTGCGCGTCTTCCTTGTGTGGCTGCTGAGTGGCTGAGGGATATGTCAGTACAATGCCTTTCTACGCCGGTTGGCTGGGTGATCTGTCAGTAGGCCCCATTCCCTCGCCGTACCCACCCCCCGCGGACGGCGATTGGCTGTCGGAGATGTCAGTGCCGAGGCTCCCCCAATGGGCGGCCCGGGGTGTGTGCGGTGCGCGCGGTGTGGCAGGCCCGGCGACGGCGGCGGCGGCACCGGGGGGAGGCGGCGCGCGCCTGGG
>NW_017728926.1:1387141-1407252 GCF_001723895.1 Crocodylus porosus | reverse complement strand
CCCCGCGGGCGGCCCGGCACGTGCGGCTCCTCAGCGGCGCAGGCGACGGCCGAGGCCGCAGCGCGATGGCCACTGAGCGATTGCTGCTTCTTCGGGCTGAGGCCGCCCCCGGGGTCCCAGCGCCGCGTCCTCCACCTGCGGTGCCCGGGCGGAGAGCAGTGTCCTCTGCCCGTTAGAGCAGGCCTGGCCATGGCTGCTGCGCTGGCGTGGGACTGTGCGGGGGGATGGGGCGGCTCCGTGTGGCCTGGGTGGCACCTTCCCTGGAGGGTGCCCTAGGCAGCTCTCCTGTCCTGCCCACCGGGAGGAGCTAGTAGGTTGTGTGCTCCTTTTTCATTGGGTGATAAAGGCCCCTTCCCCCTGCAGGGTGGGAAGTGCAGGGAAGGGGCAGGCTGGGAGTGCCTCCTATGTGAAACTAGTAGGTCCTCGGTATGGATACTCAGTGCCTCCTGTGTTGCCTTCCATCAAGGAAGATGTGTGTTGGCCCCTGTAGGTGCCAGCACACATGCTGTCTGTGTTTAGGGAGGTGAGGTAGTATGCTGCCCCACCTCCTTTCACTGTTGCAAAGGCTGCATTGGGAAATTGATCTCTAGGCCTGTTGACAGTGAGGCATGATGCATTGCCAATACTGAAGATGTGCTTTTTGCTTGTGTTACTTACATGTATGACAACACATCTGTGTATGATCTCCCCCTTCTCCTCCCCCCCCCCACACACCTGGCCCTGATGCACCTCATCCTCACACCAAGCACCTGGCATACATCCTTTTCATCATGGCTGAGGACAAAAATGCGCATTCTCCTTTAGTAATTTGCATAGCGAGTTGAGTGCATACTCATTCAGCCCCACAGTATCCTGTGTAGAAACCTTTCCTCATGAAGCACTGATATCAAAGTCCATACATATAAACCAAATTAATATATAGCTTTCTGGTAATCAGAAAAGAATAATTGCATCCTTTTGGGGAATGCCAAAGAGATCATTTAATTTTTGAGCATACGCGCAGTTTATATATTCTGTGCTGTCCAAGTGTGGCCTGGTCCGGTCGAGTCTGGTTTGGAGCGTTAGGTGTCCAAGCCAATAAGGTATGATGAAAGGAACTGGGTGAACAGTGTGAATCAACTGAGTATACTGGACAAAGCGAGTGCTGTAACAAGTGTGGTGTCTGAAATAATTTTCCAGTCATGGGGGCAGGAAAAATTCTATTGAGAGCAAACAAAGCATTCATTATTCCAGGTTGTAGGATTTATGCAAAGACAACTTAATCTTGCTCTTGAATAGTCCAGAAGAGATTGTGGGTTTTAGAGCATCTGATGAAAAGGTAGCTGAGCTGTTTGTTGTGTTGAAGGTTTTTAAAGTTAATTTAGGAAAAAATAAAATTTAGATTGTGTTCTTGTCATGGAAAGAGTTAACATTTTAAACTCTCCAGCTGAAAGTTGTACTGTGTAATGCATTGTTGAAAACAGAAGATCCAAGATAAGAATATTTTTATTGCATATCCACAAGGGGGTAGTGATGCACTGTTGATTGCAGTGTAGCTGGGTGATCTTGCTTTAAACACTTTAGATATACAGATAGAGGTGGTGTATTTGCATTTTAACTTAATAAGATCTTTTAAACATGTTTATTGGGAAAATTCTTTAGAGTTTAACATGCTATTCCCTTATTTTGGGTGAATAGCCATTTATTCCCTTTTGAATGGTGGGATGCTTTTGCCACTGCTACAATTTACATATCCGTATGTGGTTGTCAAGGCAGGCGTTCTAAATGTAAAGGGTTCCCTCTCTCCCCCTCCCCCATGTAGCATTTAGAACTTGGAGACATGCAGCCTGCAAGCTGGGATAAAGCTGTGAACAGACTTCATGAAGTTGGTGTTGTGTTTCCAGTGAGAGGTGGAAAATGTAAATAGTTTACATAAAAAAGCCAAAGAGACAGCTCCAGCATATGCAATCAGTTTTCCTCTCTTTTGTTTTATTAAGAAAGTTTGCCAGAATCATTGTTTGAAAGCATATATTTGGCACCACATTGCAATATAAATAATATACATACCCCAAGTCTGAACTAGTTGCCAGTGATATCTAGCATATATAGTTGAGGGCTGTCCGATGACTTTGAATGGAGAAGGAAAACAAGTAACTGTGTTAGAAGACTCCTGGGTATAATGGATTTTAGTACTGCAGCAAATGAAGGCATCAAGAGAGTTAGGTCCATTATGCTATGGTCTGTGCATCTAGGGACCTGCATTTCAGAAACGAGGGGGGAAATAAATTAATTACCGCTTTTCTGTTTTAGGAAATTTCATAGTTTCATAGTTTCTAGGGTCGGAAGGGACCTGAGCAGATCATCTGGTCTGACCCCCCTGCCATGGTAGGAAAGAATACTGGGGTCAAATGACCCCAGCAAGATGTTCATCTAACCTGGTGCCAACTTCTTCCAAAGGTTTGTTTCAGACATTACTTTGCTGTGTTTAATTTTACTTCAGTATTAGAATAATTTTAATAATTCTGTTAATTTGAAGTTATGGAAAAAGGCATATTCTGCCTACCTCTGAACTTAGTCTCAAGTGCTAGGGGTAGAATTCTCTTTTCCTTTGACTAAGTTGTAGTCTTCCTAGCAGTATAGGCTCATAAGTCAGTGTGCACACCATGCATGTAGATGCAATTTCTCGGCTTCTTGTCGGCTCAGATAAAGCGTAAATGCACAGTTGGCTGCAGTGGCTGGGCACTTGCACCTGGTCCTTGTGGATGTGTATTGGGGTCCAAGGACCTAACACAGCTCCAAATGCCTAGGGGCTGTTAGACTTTGAAGGAGGAGGAGGGCTTGCTCCAGAAACTTCTCTGCAACAGTTTCCTCCATCTAATTAAATGGAAGGGGCAGAGGAGCGCCATAGGAGGTACTTGATCACACCTGACCTGTGGCTTGATGCTTAGAGCACTGTAGTGGGAAGTCAGACAGATGTGAATTCGAAGTCCCACTAAGGGAGGATGACGTAGAATTTGGGTATCTGGCTTCACAGGCAAGTGCCCTAACCACGTGGGTATTGGGGCTAATGCATTGGAGTATCTTCCTCATCCTCCTTTTTGTTTCTGGGACTTACCCTTGTAGATGGGTGTGCATAGCCATCTGTGTATACATGGTTGTGTCCAGGAAACAGAATCTTACTTGCCCACAAATGCCAAATGTGCCACTTAGACAACTTAAATACTGTCACTGAGGTGACTAAAGGGAACTGTCAAATGCCCCGCCTTGGTATTATTTCAATTCAGAGTCTTTAGCACTACTTCCTTCCTAAAGAAATCTCTGTGATCTGTCTTAAGTGGTAACTTGGCCACATGCTAATGCAGTTAACAGCTTGATAAAATGGAATAAGATGCATGTAATAACTGTGCGGCTGGTCCCTGTTGCACCTCAAATTGAGTGTGTGGCCAGGCTGATTGTGTGGTAAGTTTACCTTTTTTATGATCGTGGCTGCCATCTTTTTGCTACAGCTGACATGTTCTGCACAGCAGGCCCTCAAAGCCTGATCATAATATAAATAGTAACTGGTCACGGTGGACAACAGTATGTTGTCAGCTTCACCCCTTATTACTCTTCTTGATGCTCCTGAATCCATTATTTCTGTTTGTTGTGTTATGATCTGGAAAAGACTGTACTTGACTCTGCTGTCACTTACATTGATGTAAATAATAAACTGTACTTTAGTAGTAGACTGTAAACAGTGTAAAACTGACACAGATGAGAGGCGAATATGGCCCCGTTCTGACTTCAGGTGAAATAGTTGTATTCAGTAAGCTTTGGTTCCATCTGTGAAAATTTGGTTTCATTTGTCCCATTTGTGTAAATATAATTGAATGCTTATGTACTAGTCCACAGTAATGTTTTCCCACATAAAGATTTAAATTTGTTTGTCACACGTGACTTTTCAAGATAGGTAACTAATTTTTTATGGCCCGTTTAAAGTCTTGCTTTTGTAGAAAGCTGATCCATGAGGACATTTTTGCAACTGTGTGCAATGAGATCTGTTGTGAGGATTATTTTTTATGCCCTATGCAAGACTATTTCGGGTCTGTTGTTACAATTAAATGTTTTGCCTTAATCAGTCTCTGTTACATTCACTAACTTTATCTGAGTAGAATCCATGCAATATAATTTAAATTGCACTGAACAATCCAGTGCAGAAGCTCATATGATTCTCAGCTGTTCAACAACTGTGCTCTAATAGTAAATACTCAAGTGTGCTTCAGTGAGTTGACCTGCTCAGTAATGTATTTTTAAGGACTGAAGTTATGAAATAAATGTTCATTTCATAAATGCATTAAATTTAAACATTGCTTGTCAGAAGTTTAAATTTGAGCCATTTAAAACCTGATTGCATAAAGAACAAGTATTTCAGAAATAGTGCTGACAGCCTGATTGCATAGTCCTAGTCTTCTGATACTGTTCCTTTCTCTAACTTCTACATTTTTAAATGCTATATGTTAAATTAGCTTTTATGCAAAAGTGGGCCTGCTGACCTCCCAGACCTGTGATACCAATTGTGTGTGCAAGCTTCCCCACACCATGTTAATTTTGAAGGGACCATCTGGCCTAGGTCAGAGGGCACTTCATTTCACACACCATTACTATTTGAAGATTCATGGCCAGACCCAGAATGGCATTGTTGGGCACCTGGGTTTGTAGCAAAAGAAAATTATCTGATAGCCATTTGAAATAAATGTGGAACCTGTCTGTTGACTGTTGGATGAATCTCCATGGCTGTGACAACAGCACAGTGGAAACATTTGTAGTGATCTCAGCAGAGGTGTCAACCTCAAGAAGCAAGTGGGGCAGACCTCTGCCCTAGCTTGTGTGGGTTGCCATTCTTCTGTGTGCAAATGAAGGACTGACTCTCCAGGGTTGTCTTTTTGTCACCTTGAACCAGCATGGAATGTGAGCTAGAATGTGAGGTGTGAACTCATAGTGAAACAATTTTGGCACTTGGTGTCTCTTAGGAATGGGTTCCAGGCCTTAACACATTCAAAATTAGTGTTGAACATTGGTCACACTTCCTAAAATTGTTGGTCCGTTTGAGAAGCTAGTTTGCTTTCTCCTTGTCCTGGTCAGATTATATTACTGCATTTACCTAAATCTAAGACATGGGTTTTTCCCCCCCATTCAACATGGAGGAAAAAACCTTTGTCTTAGGCTTGCGTATAAGTGGGGATTGCGGCTGTGCCTGAAGCCCAGGGTTGTAATTGGAGCCACAGCTGCTGTCCCCACTTCTGTGCTTCTATTAGCCTGCTGTAGCCTCTGTTTCCTACCATCTTTGCTCCTTGCCTTTGCTTACCTTTCTCTTTCAGCTCTGGCTCCTGCTGGGGTCCAACTCTAGCCCAGGGCAGGGAGCACAAGAGCACATGCTGCCTCTGGCTCCAGCCCAGATAGCTGTCCCCGGGCCCCCTGGTTGCCCTGCTGCACTGGTGGTGGGGAACAAATTTAAGATGACTCCAAAAATTAGATTCTGGACATGGAAAATTGTAACATTTATAGAATTTCCATGTGTAGAAACTAATTATTTGGGGAGTTGTTTTAAATTCGAAGTATTCTTAGATTAGTGTAAATATAGTATCAAGGAGATTGTTGGTTTTGTGGTTATTAATTCAGGCTGGTTCATTAGATATGATGGAGAGACTATACTGGCTGGAGTACATTTTTAGAATATTACTTCCCAGACTACTAGCTAAATACAGGTTTAGAATGTGTGTCACAATCAAGGGGTTATTTGGATTTTGACATTTACAAACAAAATAATACTTGCATCAACAGATGAAAAAAATAGAGGCATTCAGATTAATCAGTGGTAGTAGATGGGTTCCGTGGGTTGTGGTGGTATCTGAGTTTTCTAGGTAAAAGTTTTAAAATTTTCAAATGATTTCTTTCAAGAAATTTCTTGAAGTAAGCAGAATAGTAGTTGCAGAGTTAAAACAAGGGGGCAAAGAATCTCTTACACTTTTGGTTTTGGAATTAGTGTTGAATGCTAGTTTTTGGTGAACCTAACTGCTGAAACTGAGCATATAGGTGGTTAAGAAGATACTATCAAAATATTTTTCTGACTCCCACTTTTAATCTTAATACTTTTTGAGTAATGAACTACTTTTAATACTTTTTGAGTAAAGTGAATATGGTTACCCTGGTCATTGGAAATAAACTAATAGATAAAAGCTGCTGTGGTTGCTGGACCCAGTTGATTTTGAATTAGGTGCTGTGTAAACGTAACAAAGATCAACTCTACCTGAAGAACTGTTGACTACAACATATATTGTTTTACACATGTGCGGACTGACGGATAGGATGTTAGGGTGGCTGCTGAATGTGCTTTATTTGCTAGTCCACCATAGTTTGAGCTTCAGGACTTGGTATCAAGCTTATTACTTTCCTCAGTCCTTTAATGCTGAGGGTGATTGGACACATGATGATCATTTTGGTAACTATTCTGTCTTCCAGAGTTGGCAAAGGACAACAGATTACATTGCCAAGTATTAACTCAGTGTCTAAAAACTGTTGTGGACATTCTTAAATTTTAAAAGCAAAATATCTTGTTGGGCCTTGTCCTTGGAATCTTGATGTATGCGTTACCTTTTATGCAGATGCTGGTTTTCTATATGATTATTCAAGAATATAGCTTTGAGGGGCTCGTGTGTCTTGACTTTATTCACAATATTGATATTTTTACATAAAATTAAGCTATGATGCTCTGAAAGAGTAGAGTTGCACAGTCAGCTTAGTTTTCTCTCCACCTCAGACAGCGTATGCGTTTAATACCGTAATTGAAATCCAGATAATATACTAGTGTAGAAGCTTACCTTCCTCCTCCTTCTCTCCTGTCCTGTTCCTTTCCGGCCTGTAAACCAAGCACTTTATAAATACAGTAAATTAAGTCACTGCTGGTTCTCCAGAGTATGGAATGGAGTCTTTGAGTAGGGGGGGTATGGTTTTCCCCTCCCCCCATGTCAAATTAAATGAGTCTTGTCATTGAGACTTCCTTTAAAAAAAAGAACTTATATTGTCCTCTTACAATTGAAGTTTCCATTTTCCTTTTATTTTTGTGCCTAGCTATTTGGGGAGGTTAAGTGTTTTCAGTCACTTCAATTTGTTAATTTTAAATACAACTTTTGTTGAGTGATTTTTATGCTGTGGGTATAACTGAGCTCCTGCACATAGGACACTGTAATTGAAGATTTTGCTGTAAAATGTACTGTCGAGTTCAAATTGTCAACTATTTTTTTTCATAAAGATCCTATCATTTACATCGGTTCTTGAGTGTTGTGGTTTTGTAATCCTATTTTACTTTAAAAGGATCTTTCTTTTTCCTGCTACTGCATGAAAGGCTCACACAAACAGTAGGTGAAATGGATTGTGATTATTCCAGGGAAACAGTGATGCTGGTGGCATGAAATGTATTGTCAAATGCATCAAATTAACACACAAGAAAATATTTCCTCAAGTTTCTCAAGTTTTGTATACTAATTTACATGTTATATATAACAGTAGTAGTTATAGTTAGAAGGGTTATTTCCAGATGTATTGTCTTTTTAATATACAGTATATAGTATAGGAAGATGTAGGGTTATTGGGAGTCCAAGAGAAATACTTTTCCTAATCCTCTTTCACCCTTGGGTAGTCTGGAGAAATGTCAGATGAAATGTGGCCCTCCTGTGCTGCTTCTACTACCTTTCCTTCAGTAAACTAAATACAGCTGAGGGGGGAAAGCTGTATAGTTTTCATAGAGTTAAATGTGCTGGCTGAGTGCATTGTTGGAGTATGATGGCAATTAAAATGTAGCACTTGCAGTAGTCTCTTGTATCTCTTATATTTTTCTGTTACTTAGTTTAAAACATTTATTTCCTGTTCCATATCTTGTTTTTCTTTTCCTTCACCCCCTCTTACTAACTTCTCAACTGTGCTTCTGTCTTGCCTTGTTTCACTCCTTCCTCTTTTCCTTTCCCTTGTTTTTGTGTGCCTACCCTAAATTCAGAACATGTAGAGATGTCTGCTGGCACTGTGCTTGCTCTGATATTAAATCTGTTTTTTGGATCATGGTGAATACTCCTGTAGCACCTGTTCTGTTCTTGAAGCACTCACTGCCTGAGAAACCACTCCTCTCTGTTCAATATGTGTGTGCGGGAGGTTTGCTGGAAAAGTTGTGCATTACACTTGGTAGTTTCAGAATATCAAGAATAGAACTCCCAACGTTGTATTTGCTGTTGGGAATTGGGAGTTTGCCTTTCCCCTGCTTCTATTCTTGAATGACTAACTATACATTTCTTTCCTGGCGGATTTGCCATATAGATTGCTTGATTTAGTCACAGTAGAATGATTGACTAATAGTTACAGTAGAGGATAGGGTTCAGAGAATAGATTTGCTCTGTTACAAAAGGAAAAAGCAGGTTTTGGTTTTTGTAGACATTGTATTGCAAAGTCCAAGGCTAGTAAAGAGGATAAACAGTTAAGTTAAATCCTACAACTGGGTTTAAAAACTTGTTGTAACCTAACTTCAACTTTCTGTGGCAGGTTTAACAAATCTAAGTGCCCCTTCACTTTCTCTGTCGGTTTTCCATATATAAAATAAACAATTTACTTCCTTCCAAGCATATAAAGTCTTACTTTCAGTACTTTTTGTTAAATGTTTTGAAATGCTTTCATAATTCTTTGTACCATAATAGTGCTATGGAAATACCGATTATTGGATTATTACAGTACGTTTACACTGTATTATAAATTATATAAAAAAAAGTGACTTCTTCCTGGATTCAGCTAATCTTTTTTTTTTTTTTTTTTTTTTTTTTTTTTTTTTCTTATCTTTACATGTGACTGGAGTTCAGACGTTTCTTGGTTTTTTGCACCTGTTAGATATTTGTAGTCAGCATTTAGGTAAACCATACATATTAAGTTCTTTTTAATGTTCTTTGTGAGTCATTACTTTTTCTTCATGATCACTTTTTGTCACTTCTCTAAACTCTGCTCAGTTACTATTCAGTCAGTCTTTGGACTTAAGACACAGTTTGCAGGAACCAATTGTATCATAAGTTGAAATGTTGTAACCTGGAACTGATTTTCCCTGTAGGAAACAATGTTATAAATGGGGGATTGGTTCCTGAACCAAGCCTGGATTTCCTATTTTCGTCAAAAATAACCCAGAATTTTGTACACAATCAATTATAGATAAGTAATATAATGACATTAACGTATTTATATTGTAAATAGCAGTCATATTGATTTGGAAGGACTTCTTTGAGGTGACTGCTGGATGTTTTGAAGGGCTCTTGGCTGGATGTTTTGAAGGGTTCTTGGCTGGAGTCTTCTCAGGAGTCTTGGCTGCAGATTTTCTGGAGTCTTGTCTGCTTTCGAAAGACAATGTCCAAGGAAGTTTGAACAGATGTTTTCCAGGGAGATGGGCGACACAGCGAACTTGTTTGCTGGCTTGGCGTCGGATCAAGCATTGTAAAGTCGAAACTGACGTCTGAAAGTTGAAATAGTGTCAATTTATAAACATTGTAAGTGCGAAACATCTGTAGTATGGAGGATATACAGGCAACCCCTTCTTAATGTGGTTTTGCTTACCATGGTTTTGCTATAGCATTCGTTTAAAGTACCTGTCTGGTTTCACTTAGCACTCAGCATGTTTCGTTATAAAGCTCAGCATGGGGGTGGGGAGAAGCAGTGGTGGAAGTGGCGGTGTCGAGTGAAGTGGTGAGTGGCAGCTGGTGGGAGCCTAGAGAGGGGTGGCAGGAGCCCAGGGTCCACTCCAGCATGTGCTGCTGGAGCAGGTGGTGAGCGGTAGCAGCGAAGGGGCAGATGGGGGGCTGGGCAGCACCAGCTTGGAGCCCAGGGCGGGGTGGCAGGAGTGCAGGGTCTGCTGCAGCATGTGGTGCTGGAGTGGCCAGCGGGCAGGGAGGAGCAACAGTGGCAGCGAGAAGGGGTGGGTGGGGGGTGTGAGCATGGGTCCTAGGCCGGTGGGGCAGCAGGAGCATGGAGCCCAAGGTCAGGGCCAGCAGGAGTGCAAGGCCGGTGCAAGCTGAGCCCACAGAGCTCCCTCCCCCACAGGCTGCAGCCCGTGCCCTGCTTCACTCCGGTCACACATTCACCCGCGGGGCACAGACGCCGTCCTAAGCCGGCAACAATCTGGTGGTGGCGGCTAGTCCCAGTGCTGGGTGACCTGGCAGGAGCCCCTGCTGGGCAAACGGGGGGCGCGTGGGTGGCCCCACTGCTTCCCCTGTGCCAGAGCCCCACTGCCTCCTCGCAATAAATCCTTTGGCAGGTGGGTCCCCAACTCAGGCCCCATGGGGGGGGGCTGGAGCTGTGCACAGGTGCGCTGGTGGCTGGCAGGTGTGGGCCAGCAGGGGCCATTGCGGTGGGGGAGCAATGAGGCCAGGAGGAACTGATGCCTTCTCTGGCGGAGCCCATGTGATGCCTTGCTGGGAGTGGCTCGGCCGGGGCTGGCAGAATTGCAGGGCCCAGGGTGGGGCTGCAGGAGGGTCTGGGCTGGTAGGTGGTGTGGAACCAATTTTCTTTATTTACATTAAATCCTATGGGGAAATGTGTTTCGCTTGGTGCTCGTTTTTTCCAGAACCAATTAAGAGCACTAAGTAGGGGTTGCCTGTATAACCCAGAAAGAAGACTATTCCTGGGTGCTGGGTAGAGCTGCTACTGTTGTTAGTACTGTGGTACTTTAGGATTAGGATCATATTGTATTAGGTGTTGTAAGAACACAAAAAGTTTATAAACCAAGTACAAAATAAGTCTGTTGGACAAAACAAATTACTGGAGGGTCCTCTTTAATTCATCCCCACCGCCACAGCTGTGGGTGGGTATGTGGGGTGTGGTTAGATCAAGCATCTTACCCTTGCCTGCTCCCCTACCTCATTCATGGCCCCTCCCACCTCAGCTTTTGTTCCGTCCTTCCTCATCTGTCTCTTCTGTCCACCGGCAGGCTTTGTCTTCATTGTAGCCTGGAGCACTGCCTCTGTAGTAGCAGCGTGAAGCCCATGTGGCTGCTATGTGGCCTCCTGGGTATGCGCTCAGTGCTGCAGGCTGCAGCATGGATTGGAGTCTCCAGTTCACAGCAAGGGTAAGGGGGTAGGGGAGGAAGGGGCAGGTGGGGGAGCAGAGGCTGCAAAGGTGGGAAGGTAGGGAGAACAGTCTGAAGTGGGTAGATGGTGGGGTGCAGACCGATAGCAGGTGCAGACAGGCAGCTACTGCATCTATGGCCCCAGCCCTGGGTAGGGAGTAGTAGAGTCCGAGCCACAGCAGCCCCACACCTCCTCCATACTTGATTCTAAGACAAGGGGCTTTCTCCTCCATGTTAAACGAGGGAAAGTACCTCATCCTAGAATCGAGTAAATATAGTACATATCTTTCCAATTACCCAGAGATCTGTTCTCTACTCTATCCTTCTTGCTTTCCAGATTTGCCTCTTGCACTGACTTTGCTGGGATAATTTTGTTTAATTTTACTTGTATTTGTCTATGACTTTACATTTTTTAACTCCAGCTTTCTACCTCGCTAGCTTCTTTGATTTAATTTTTGTTGCTTGTAGTTGCAGTTCCTTTAAACTGAGAAGCCTCTGAACATTCCAGTAATGCACTTCTTAATTCTGTCCTCCAGATTACGTTTTTCTTTGGTTTTAGAGCCAATAGAAAGTAACAATTGCCACATTAGTTTTCTGGCTTCTGAACTCAGAATAGCTTGAATACAGAGGAGGGTGGATGGAAGTAATTCTGTGGGAGAGACAGACTGGTAATGAATTATAGTGTCAGCGGAATTTGATATAATTAATTAGTTGATTATTTGAATGCATTTCTTATATTTGAGATAAATGTATGCTCAGTTAAATGAACTGTCTGGAATGTTTTTAGGAAACCACCTTTTCGGTTAATAATGTTCATAGAGAACATCCATATATAGTAGAATTACACTCTTCCTCTTCCTGTCCCTGTCTTGAGTTCTGAACATGAGATCCTTCTGCTGCTCACCAGCTTTGGTGACTCCAGATTGAGTAAGCTTTTTGTATTATTGTCCTACATGCTTCTTCCATACTGAGTGTGGAGGCTGTTTTATAGCCTGCCTGAGAGAGGTAGTTAGCTGTGTTCATCTGAAGTGAGTCAGAATGTAGGGTAGATATGCACCTCCATAGACTAATTAAATAAGATATGTAGAGCAGAAACTTTCATGAACCCAGAGGAGCAGTAAACCCATAGGAACAAAAGGGGTCATAAAAGCTAATCCAGGTAATGAGATAAGAATCCGTAGTCCCAGTTTAAACCATATTTAACACAGTCCAGTTTATGATGATTTCTTATTCTGCAGTTTGTCTTTCAGACTGCTTTTTATGTAGTTGGTTTTTTTTTGCCTGGAAACAGCAATCCTGAGGTCAGTGAATGAGTATCCAGTGTTCTGCCACAGGCTTTTGTAATCTTTCTTTCGCTGATCTCAGATAGGTGTTCATTCATTCTTACATGTAGAGATCACTGTGTCCAATGTGGAGAGCAAAAAGGTATTGCAGGTAGGTATATGACATTGGTAGAATTGCAGCTGAATTAACCTTGGATGTTGTACTCATATTATGTCCAGTGATGATGTGGGGACAAAGCAGGCATTTGGGTCAGTTGCAAGGCCTGGTGCCTTAGTGAGGATGGGGATGTGTTAGTCTGTTGTCTGAGAGACATTGTTTGAGGATGGGGGACTTCCTGTAAGCCAGGACAGGTATGTCCCCAAAAACTGCCTTGAGACGGTCATCCTTTTCCAGGATGGGTTGGAGACCATTAATGATGTGCGTTAGGTGTTCAGGTGCCTGCAGTTAAGCTGCTTTCACCAAAGTTAAGAGGAAGGGAGCTTGATGTAGTGTCTACATTAAATGTAATGTAACTTATTTGGGGCTTGTTTGGACATTCAGTTGGATTCATTGAACTGAAAGTGCAATTTTAAAATGATCCACACATAACAATTTAAACCTGGGGTGTACATGGAAAAGTTCAATCATTGTAGTGTTTAAACAAGTGTCAGCGCTGCTTCAAATTAGTCTTCAAACTGCTGTAAGTTAAACTATAGAAACTTTTGCATCCAGACAATCCCTTATTTGTTACGTGTGCATATAATAGAACAGTATTTCTCAACTTTTTCGACGTAAGGCACCTCTTGAAAAATGCCTGCTCTTAGGTTTCACTCTTTTTTGACTACAGAAGAATAATAGAGCCATTATGCTGTTGCAAAGCACTCAGGAAGACCATAACTACTGTATAGATTTCTATTTGAACTCTCTGGGCACATCTGCACATGCAGGCATGTGTGCTTGCAGCAGCTCAAATAGCAGCAGCACAAATATGTGCCACAGATTTGTGCTTCAGCACAGGTGGCTGAACATGCACTTTGGTATGGGGCAAATTGTCCCACTTGGGGCAAAATGACCCTGCCCAGCTCCTCCTGGAACTTCAGCCAGGGGGAGCTAGAGCCTGGGACATCTGGGTGACAGCAAGGGCAGCCTGGTTCTGCCTGAAGGAGCAGGCCCCCAAGTGGGTCTGCAACATGTGGCACAGGTGGTGCTGGATCTCAGGTGGCCAGGGCCATGTTGTGCCACGCGGGAGCTCTGTCAGCAACAGGCCTTGAGCACCTGACGGCTGCTGGTGCATGGGGGCTGTGTGCCATGTGGGGGGTGGGCAGGGGATCCCCCCCGGAGCAGCTCCCACCCCTACACCCACAGTGCCCACACCTCCATGTCCCTACTTACCTGGGACAGCACCTATGTCTGGGTCACTCCTGCAGCCTTTCCCTACTCCTGTTTGCCCCAGCATGCTCAGGCAGTGTGCTGGGGCAGGAATAGACACTGGCCAGGTGCCAGAGCACATGGGGGACTGGTGCCTCCTGGGTCGGCAGGGCACTAGTTCCCCCAGAGTGGCCAGTCAGTGACCGGGGTGGGGTGGTCCCCTGCGACTGATCATGCCTACCAGCTGGCACTTACGGGTCGGCATGATTGGCCGCAAGGGAACCATGGGGATCGCTTCTGGTGCCCCCATTCCCTGGCTGGCACTCTCGGGGGGGGGGGCATGTGAATCCCCTATGCATCGCCAGAGTGTCTCCTTGGAGGACCCAGCCTCTGGTTGCTTCAGGAGGGCTCCAGGAACATGCCCTTTACCACTTCTTTTTGCAGGATTTTTTTGTTTTGTTTTGTTTTTTTTGATACTGGGGTTCCCAGTCTCAAACTGCTTTGAGATGCTGCAACAGGCACATGTGCACTCGTCTGGACGTACCTTCTGGTTTTACCTCGTGAATCATGTTTGCACACCTAACAGTGCTAATGTTGAGTGCTACCCCACAGCATCCTTGAAAGGATCTCAAGGCACCCCAGAGTGCCACGGCATTCTGGCTGAGAATCCTGGTATAGATTGACTTTCATCAGGGGCAGGATATTTGGGAAGCTGGATGTTGGGAGTAGATGAATGAAGTAACAGGGAAAGGGTTTGAGAAATGGAAGTTGGTATGTTTATTGATAGTTGGTATTGCTGAGTAGCCAAACAGAGCACAAGAAAAAGATTTGTACTTCATGAGTATGAAATAACTAATTATGTAGACTAGGCTTCCTCTCAGTCGGTCAGACTATACAGATCTTTATAAGTAAAAAAATAACTACTTGTTTGTGGATCTGCAGTTGTTTGGCAACTTAGTGGTCTGGTTGAGACCATTCCATTTCAGTGCAATTGTTTCACGTTTTCTGAGAGTGTATGAGTAGGCCTAATATTAGTACTTTGTTTTATTTTAACATTTACATGTTAGATCAGCTTCATAATGACAGTAGTCTTGTTTTATGTGAGGAGATGGAGATGGAATTTGTCTCTTCCTTAGAAGTTGCTGGTCTGGGTTTTGGTTCAGTGTTTGGGTTGGGGAAGGTTATGCTATTGTAGTGATCTAGCTGTGCCTGTTCCATAGTAAATTAAATCTATAGTACTGTAACCTGATATCCAAGCAATCAGTGTGAAAATATGCCTTTGGCAGGTTAAACATACGATCTAGATGGTTGTAAAATGAATTTACTTGTAAAATATCATTAAACTTTCTCTGTAAGGAAGATTTAAAAAATAGTACCCTATTAGGGATAGTAGAATAGTAGGAAAAATGCATATACATTTTTAACAGGATTAGCCAAACAATATATTCACCAAGTAGTGTTAAAGCAACGTGTTGAATGTTACACAATGTGTGCCGAATATTATTCCAAGAATACCAGTGAAATTAATTGAATAATGCAGCTGTGATGAAATATTTGGCTAGCTGCAGTTAATACATCTCATTCTTATACCACTGAACCCTTTTTGGCTTTGCTCACTCCTGTTTTTCTTTCCTGTGGAAAAGATTGTCTTGCCCTGTCTGTTTCCTTTCTTCCATCTCTCACCTTCCAGTCCTTTTCCACTCCCACCTTTTTCTTTTTACTCAAACCCATACTGTATTCTGTATCATTCAGTATATTTTATCTCTCTCATTTCTTTGCCTCAGCTTCCTAGGCTTTCTCTACTGCTGCTCATAACCTTCACAATCATGCACCATAACAAAACTGACCTGATTATTGTGAGTTTTCACTGTTTGGCAGGATTCTGAACAGAAATGGTGGCAACTGACAGGCTTGATCTGCTTTTGCTTTATCACAGCACTGGAAAACTGAGCAGCTGTAGAGGACTGATTGTTCATCTGCAGACTCGGAAACACAGTATCATATTGGTTGCACTTAGTTCACATTTGGAAGGTTATCTTTACACTATAAGGACTACACGTTTAATTAAATAAAAACTCAGATTCTGCAGAAGCTGATGGCAGTTGCCCAGTGCTGCTTCTAATATGACCTGGGGAGTTTGAGAGAGTTTTGAAGTCTGCATGTTGGTGTGCACTAGTACTAAAGCTTGCAGAAGTTGAAAATAGGTAGAATACCCCCCTCCCCCAAAATGAGTTAAATTCAAGTATATGACCAAATGTAGTCATTCTCTTGCTTTACTTGACATTGAGTGAGGTGAACAACTGTTCACCAAAGTGCTCCAGGGGAAAACCAGGAGCAACTGTCAAACTCCTAGAAGAAGGTTTCAGACTAGATATAAGGAAAAACTTCTTCACGTTTTATGTGGCCAGACTCTAGAATAGACTCTTGGTGGGGGTGACCTGGAGATCTTCATAAGGAAACTGGATGTACACCTTGCTGGAGTTATTTGACCCCAGCAGTCTTTCCTGCTCAGGGCAGGAGGGCTGGACCCGATGATCTCATGAGGTCCCTTCCAGGCCTCAACTTCTGTGAACCTGTGAATAAGTAGTATCTTATGTTAGATGACCACATAAGTTTGCCTACATAAATGAGCTTAAAATTATTGGCCATTTTGCTTTTTACAATGCATTATTTCTGAATGTGGTTTAAGTATAGATGCTTCAAAGTTTTGATCTTCTGTTGGTATGTACAATATCTACCTTTTTTTCTCCAACTTGTATTCATTGTACCTGTTCTAACTCACTGAAGAACTGGAAACACGTTTATCTAGTACTGCGGACATTGTTTTTTATATTTCGTTAGAATAATTGATACTTATTTTTCAGATATACTTCACCTGTTCCTGATGTAAAATAAAATGAAGGTTTGGGGCTAAAGCAAAGGCTGCGGAGTGCTGTTTTAATGATATTGCTAACAAGTTATTGATCAAATTTGTAATAATTAAAGTTCACATTTTGAAGCAGGATACTAAAATGTCTAGAATTAGCATATTAGCACAATCAGTCTGGTAGATCTAAGTGTCCAACAGTTTCGTTATGATTTATCTTAAAACTCCATAACTGAATGAAGGTAGATATTTACTTGAACATAATAACAACTTCATGTATGCACTGGGAATTGGTAGATCTGAGTCTAAACCAGTCTAAAACATTGTCATTAGGCTTAAATTATATAAATTTACTGTAACTGTATTTCACTGTGTTAACCTTTTCCCTTTTTATGCGAGTTTTTGTTTGAAAAATAGGAAAAGCTTTAAGGGGAAATTAAAGGGGAACCTGCTCTAAAGAGGGTATTGTCAAAGAATCTAAAGGATTTAAAGGTGCATATTCAATTAAGAATGAATGGGATATGTGCTTCTAAGTCAGGGGTGGGCAAAAGGCAGCCTGCAAGTCGGATGTAGGCTTGCCTGGCCATTTTATCCAGCTCACAGGGCCCCTAAAATATTTAGAAAATTAATATTTATTTGCCCCTGGGTGCCTGTCATGCGGCCCTTGTTGGCTTGCTGTGTGCATGTTCCTGTCTGGAGGTACATGAGAATTACCCCTGCTGTAGCTACGAGGGGTAACAGTGCACCTGCAGTTGCTACAGAGCTGCTGACATGCCATAAACACCGTCCCCCTGCTCCCATTGTGGTAAGTCCATGTGCTCTGGCCTACAGGATGGACCCATGGTGGGTTGGCTTTGTACATGTCCTAGTTGCAGTTGAGGGTGGTTTCCAGTGCACGCAAGAAATGGATGATTGCCGGTATGATCCAGTGCACCTGCCCTCTTCGTACAGTCTTCTTTCTCTGCCTGTAGATGCCAATCAGTCAGGCCAGGAACTGTCTCGGTGAGGTCCCTCTTTGATTCATTGATCATTGCTCATTCTATGAGATTCAAAAGGTGTCAAACCCCAAGACCCTGCTGTAAGAAAAGAAACTGTATTCTCAGAGAGGGGACCTGGTAGCAGCTTACCACTACACCAGGGGAGTACATCAAGGTCTCGGTTGAGTAACTGTTCACTAGGGCACCCGAGAGGAAAACCAGGAGTAATGGCCACAAACTCCTGGAAGATCAATTCAGGCTCAACGTTAGGAAAAACTTCTTTACAGTCAGGGTGTCCAGACTGGAATAAGCTCCCTCCAGGGGTGGTGCAGTCACCTACCCTGGAAATCTTCAAGAGAAGACTGGATGGTCACCTTGCTGGAGTCACCTGACCCCCAGTTATCTTTCCTGATTAGTGCAGGGGGCTGGACCTGATGATCTTCCAAGGTCCCTTCCAGCCTTACAATCTATGCAACTATGTATCAACTCAGTAAGTGGCTCTTTGCCCAAAATAATTGCCCACCCATGTCTAAGTCCTGTACCCACTTCTACTTGAATGTATTTATATCTTTCAGTAGAAACACTCTGGGTTATTTTTAATTAACCAGGCATTGGCATGTCAAGAACTATTGAGAACTGCTCGTCAAAGTTAGTGGGTTTACTGTTCCTGTACTTACAATTATGGAAACAATGTAAGAATCGCTTCAGTAAGTAAGTGACCCTCAGTATTTGTTGAAATTCTGTTCTAAGGGAACCACCATATACCACAAATCACCTGTTTAAAGATCTAGATGTCCCTGACAACATGTGAATAAAAAGACGGCTACTTCCGTTGCAAGCTTTTAAGTTTTTAATATGTTAAACTACCTACTTGTGAAATATAGACACTTCTTGCTTCCATGCTGTTGTGCAGTTTAGAAACTGATCTATTTTAGTACTTGATGAAAATAAGTTAATAAAACCTGAGTATTTGTGATTTTATGGTCTTATCCTTTATATTTATGCATAGAATAGAACTATCTGCAAATCAACAGTTGATCAACATCTATCCAGCCATTTTTTGTATTCTCACATTCCACATTAAAGTGATAAACTCTGGCAGTTAAATGGGCTAGAATTCCAAATCCACCTCTTGGATCACAGAAAATTTAAGAATCAGTAAAAAAGATGTGTGTGGATGTATGTGGGGAGTGGGGGTAGAGAGCAGTTCATTGTGATTTGCTGTTGTGTGCTTTAAAGTTTTATGATCCATGTTGCCACCCTTGGGAGGATGAAGTGCAAGGAGCATGAACAAGCCCATAAAATTACAAAGGGTTTATAGTGTATAATTAATACAGAACTTTCTATGAACTTCATATTAGTTGTACTTCCTTGGTTTCTCTCAGGTCTTTGTCCTGCTAAGGTATATTTTGTGGAGAGTGTGCCTTTGTTTGTTTGTTTGTAGACCATGAATATTTTGATTTTTGTATTGAATCATAGCAAGATACATTGCATGTTCCTTTCTGTTAGGGTGTAGTTTTCATTTTGTGTTTTTTTTTGTTGTTGTTCCTGTTCTTTGCATCTTAGGGAAGTTTCTGGGTTGTGGCCAAACTCATGCTAGAAAAAAAACTTTTTGGAATAGCTTTACTGGCAGATCCTAGCATAGATGCAGCTTCTGCTGGCAAAAACACATTTGTTGGTGTAACTGCTTTGACACAAGGAGGCTTTGCAGTTTATATAAATGTCACAGAAATCATGCCTTTGCCAAAATTGTACTGGCCAAAGTTTCTAGTGTGGATCTGGCCTGGGCTTCCTTGTGTGGCGCACACACATCTATGATGAAATTATTGCCTTAAATGTTAATGTTGCAATATTAAATCCACCTCACAAATGGAAAAATATTAAGACAGTGTGCACATTTTTACTTTAGAGGTGCACTTTTGTCTGGAATTTAAATATCTACCTGGGTTCATAGTAGCTAAAGAATAAACGTTTAAATGGTAAGTATATGTATACCAGTAATGCTTGCTGGTTAACATTTAGCGCGAGGCGCAGTTCAGTAGGGTAGGGAAGGGAAGTGGCGTGGTGCCTCAGGAATAGGGAGGTGGCAGGGTAAGTGGGATGTAGTAAGGGAGGGTGGAGGGATGAGGGGGGACTAGTACCCATAGCTAGTGAAGTTAAAGAGGAAAACAGTGAACAGCCTAATGACTTGCCAATTAAGCAATTAGCTGCTCATGTACAGGTGCTGGGAAACCAGCTGATAGGAGATAACAGGCTACTTAAAATTTAAACACATCCCCAACCCATGTTGCCTGCTCCCTCCCTCCCTCCCTCCAAGTGTGCTGTGGGCTGCAGCAGACTGGGAAAGCCTGCTGCTGCCAGCCTGTGGCTTCACTTGGGCTGTGTTGTCTGGGAAGGCTTGCTGCTGCCTCCTTCGCTTCCCTTCACCCCCCCACCCCCACCATTAAAGGCCCTGGGGAGTAGCTCCCAGCAGCAGCTGTGTCCCAGTGGGTCTGCACATGGCTTCCAGCTCCTTGCCCTGCTCCAGGCAGGCAGC
>NW_017728926.1:1383158-1386957 GCF_001723895.1 Crocodylus porosus | reverse complement strand
GCCCAAGGCTGTGTACCCCCTGGCCAGGACTAGGTATATGTTAACTGTTTAACTTTAACCAATAGAATTAGAGGAGGTTAAATAAATAATTTTTAAATGATATTTACATTCCTAGTTGGTAGGAATTCTCTCAATGCTGAATCTCTTGGGCTGACTACAGGCTGTCCTCTTACTTATGACACAATTGGTTCCTGAAACCCTTGTCTTTTAAGTTGAAATGTTGTAACTTGGAACCAATTTTCTCATAAGAAACAATGTTATAAATGGGGGATTCGTTCCTGAACCAAGGCCTGATACCCTATTTTCACCAAAAATACCCCCAAATTTTGTACTCGATCAATTATAGATGAATAATATAGCTACATTAATATATTGATATTGTAAATAGCAGTCATATTGATTGGGAAGGACTTCTTTGAGGTGACTTTGCTGGACTTTTTGAAGGGCTCTTGGTTGGACTTTTGAAGGGTTCTTGGCCGAAAGTTTTCTCAGGAGTCTTGGCTGCAGGTTTTTCTGGAGTCTTGTCTGCTATCTTAAAGAAAATGCCCAAGGAAGTTCAGACAGATGTTCTCCAGGGAGATGAGGGACGCAGCAAACTTGTTTGCTGGCATGGCATTGTATTGGATCAAGTGTTGTAAGTCGAAACTGGCATTGTAAAGTTGAAACAGGGTGTCAATTTATAAACGTTGTAAGTGTGAAATGTCATAACTCAAAATGTTGTAAGTTGAGGACTACCTGTACTTAAACTCTTGTTTTCTACTCCCTATGAATGGATATATGCTTGTTGCCTATAGGTAGTGTTAGAGAGAACACCTGTATAGTGCTGTGAAGCTGTAAAGCAGTGTAGGAATGTTGAATATTAACAGTAATGGTAACATGAATGTGAAATTTTCCTGTTTGATTTGCATTTTAAATTAAATTTAAATTTGCAGTTATTTTGGTAAACTTAAGTAGTCACACCAGGATATTTGATGCGAAAGGCAAGATATTTGTATGAATTGTTAGTCATTTCTTCACGCTTTTACTGGAAGTGAAATTAATCCATCATTAATCTGGCAATTTTTAATAACAGTATTCCCCTGTGTTGCTGCCTTTAAAAATTGTTATGCATTGAAAATAGCACTTTATGATGAAATTGGTGTGACGCTTTTGCAACAGCAGGAAGCGTACTGCAATGCTATCAGGAAACCAACCGTCAGCAGCACAGTGTAGTGCCATTGTGTCCCTGAGACGCTTGCTGCAAGAATGTGGGGTGCTGACAGTGGCTATCTCAGGAACTGCAGTCCATGGGACACTGCCACTGCAGCATCTATTCATGGGGAGCACTTCTTAAGTCTCCAGATAGCTCTGACAGAGGCTAGGGGATACTTCACACTCTCCAGTCCTCTTGGTAGATGAACTATGGGAACCCAAGAAAAAATGGGGAAAATAACAGCAGGAGGGGAACTATTTGCACATCTCCTGTCAATGGATTCAGTTTTACTCCATCATTTCCTATGGAGCTAAACTGGAAGAGGAGAGAGGGCAGTATAATAATGTTTGCTAGGAATGTGTTTCCAGATGACCATGGTGCTGTGTGTTGGTATCACAGCACGCTAATGCACAGCTGCAGTGGCACGGATACTTGCCAGTGCTGTATGTTAGTAGGATGGTGGGACTTCAATTTTATTTTTAAACTATGAATATATAGTCTTACAAAAAGTGAATTATCCCCTCTAGAATGCACCAGTTGAGCTACAAGTCAGGCATGAACTTTCAATATTACCGATTTACATTCTTTTAAGTCTCTTTCAGAAGAATTAAATGTTGATGAAGTATGTTAATTGGGTATAATGTGTGTATGTAAATCAAGTTAATTAGAAATGACATATTTGTGGTTTGGGCCAAAAGGCCCACCTAATGACAGATTTATATTCCTTATTTATAGAATTTAGGTTTTATTTGGAAAAAGATAAATGATTTATTGATATTTTAGTCAGAAGATTTAGACTTAGACTATTTGATACCTGGTTGACTTTTTTAAATGTAAAAATGCTTAGCTTCCCTAGTGCTTTGACTCTGCTGTTGAGAAGTGCTTTATGGAGAAGACTACATTAATTATTCCCATGTTATATATTTTAGTATTCCCATTTCAGATATGGAACTTGTGCAGTATTATCCACCAGGCCAGTGGCAGAGCTTGGAATAGAAACCAGGTGTCCTGAGTACCACCCTGGTGCTGCTAAGCAGTTATATCAAATACATTTGATGATTCAGTAGTTTTGAAACATGGTGAAGTGACACCAATCAATCAGCAATTGAATACTCTTAGGTCAGGGGTGGGCAAAATATGGCCTGTGGGCCGGATCCAGCCCACCAGCTGATTGGATCTGGCCCCCAGGCAGGCACCCACCAATTAATTGCCCCCCCCCCAATCCCATTGCTGTTTCTGCTTCACTCTGTCTGGGGCGAGTCCTGCCCGGGTTGAGTCCCGCCTGGGGCAGAGCGTGCTGTTCTCCCAGCCTCCCCTGCCAGCAGGCACAGCTGCTGAGCAAGGCGGCGGTGGCTGCTGCTGCTGCTGGCTGCTATTGCCCAGGGAACTGCTGGGCTCCCCAACCTCCAGTGACTCCTGTCCCTGCTGCAGCACTCTGGGCAGCAGGTAGGGAGGAGAAGCTGCAGTGATGAGGGGATCAGGGTAGGCTCTGCTTGCAGCTCACTCTGGTCCTTCTTGTGTTGGGTGGGTGAGCGTGTGTGGATGGAGGGGGGTGGGGACATGTGAAGGAGCTCGGCTGCTCACAAAGACTTGACAGGCAGGCAGGGACAGACAGGACAGGGGAGCAGCAGCAGGAGCAGCGTGCACTTGGTGCAGCCCTGCTGAGCAGGCACTTGAGAGAGAAGCAACAGTAGTAGGAGCCAGCACAGGCTCGGCTGCAGCCCCACTGGGCTGGTGTGGGACAGAAACTAAGAGAGCTGGTGATACCAGGCTCGGCTCCCTGTCTCCCTCCCTTCACAGGGGCTTCTGTTGCTCCCTGCTGGCAGCACCTGCTTTCCTGCCCTTCACAGTGCTGTGAGCCAGGCAGGCAGCGCTGATCCCATTCCCCTCCCTCCACCTGTGGTGGGGCTGGGTTGGGCTGGGCCGAGCCACATTGCAAAGAGCAGGCAGGGGGGAAGCCCCCCACATGCGCACAACCAACCTAACCCACTCACACCACACACGTGCACCCACACCCTCTCACACAACCCACCCTTCTCCATACCCACACGCATACCCAACACTGTCCCACACACCCCACTATACACATCACACACACATATACCCACACCCTGACCCCTGCCATGCTCACACCCCACATACACATATAGACACCCCCACACACCCTGCCATACCCAAAAACACACCCCACATCTCAACCACACGCACTCACACATCCCATCCCCTCATCATAGCCACACACACATCCAACAGTCCCACACACCCCATGCCTCAACCACGCATCCATCTCTATACTGCAGACACACCCCACCTGCACCATATCCACACATGCACCTAGTAGTCCCACACACCCCACAACTCAACCACACCCCACATACACTTCCCCCACATACCCCTCCTTTGCCTCTACACCCCCAACCACATACTTATCCCAAGCACACATCCCTAACACAATGCATAGATTTCATAGACATTAGGGCTGGAAGGGACCTCGGGAGATCATCGAGTCCAGCCCCCTGCCAAAAGGGCAGGAAGTCAGCTGGGGTCATAGGATCCCAGCAAGATAAGCATCCAATTTACTCTTGAAGGTGTTCAATGTAGGTGCTT
>NW_017728926.1:1370684-1381923 GCF_001723895.1 Crocodylus porosus | reverse complement strand
CAGCACTCTTTCCTGCTTATGCAGGGGGTCGGACTCGATGATCTATTGAGGTCCCTTCCGACCCTAGCATCTATGAAACTATAAGGGGGAAGGGGAATGTACTTAAACATTTTCTTAGAATCTAGTTTGGGAATTTCTGAGAGTGTCAAATACTAAAACATATCTAAGTAGAGGGGACCATATAGCAGATTCTTTACAACTACAGATTCCAAATCATAACTATCAAATTAAATGAAGCAGGCAGAAGTTTTAGTTTCTGAATGTGGATATTTTAGTGAGGGCACAGCTTTGGGGATCATGGGAACAGCATGACTTCATCTGCCTTGGTGCAAATTAGCTGCCATGGCATGGAGCATGCAAGGGACCAAAGTTGATTTTATGTCATTGCTCCTCACAGGAGTGACCGTAGCACAACTACTGTATTTACCTGAATCCAAGATGACTTAGATTTTAAGATGACCCCCCCCCGACAATTTGATTTTATACATGGAAAAATGTATAAATCTGTTATAATTGTTTGCATAGAAAATTGTAGGAGGGTTGTCTTAAATTTGTCTCCCTCCGCTGCTGCAGCCGGGAAAGCAGTGGCAAGGAGGGAAGTAGCAGCAGGGTGCTGGTGGTAGGGGAGTTACGTGGCCTGACTCTTGCCCTCTACTGCCTGTCCTCCCTGCCCCTACCACCACCACTTGCGTCTCCTGCCAGCTGCTGCCCCCCCAGTGTAGTGCCCTGTATTGTCCTTGACCGCTTGCCCCCGCCGCCTCCTGTGCCCCCTGCTGCCTGCCTTTCTCAACCATGTGCCCACCCCTCACCACCTGCCTCCCCATGGTGCCTGTAACTTCCACACTTTGTCCCCCTCTGCCTCCCCTGTCACCTGTGTCCTTCCTTCACTGATGCCCCTGCCCATCCATACAACAGCAGTGGCAGTAGCAGGAGCTCTAATCCTGGGTCTGGCTCCAGTTTAGACTGGGGGTGGGGCCAGACTGGAGCCACCATGTGCTCCATGGCCCAGGCTAGAATGGATTGAGGGTAAGCCATGATGGTGGGGTGGTAGGGAGAGGGGGTCAGAGGTGGCAAAGAGCAGGTTATGGGCAGCAGCTGCAGCTCTGTCTCTGACCCCCAAGCCCAGTTTAGGGCCACAGCAACTGCCTGTCTTCCTCCCCCCACACCTCCTTGTGCCTTGTACTCAAATTCAGTAGTAGGGTTTTCTCCCCCAGTGTTCAATGTGGGGAAAAACTTCTTTTTGAATTTGAGTAAATACGGTAATATGACAGTTAACTTTATAGGGTTGGTTGGTTGGTTTGTTTTAATGACAAAACGAATTAAAAAAGTCATAAAAATAATTGTGTTCCTGACCTTTGCTGTCTGAAGTTGCTTACTTGAAAACGTTTTAGTTTGTGAAGATTCTTCTTTCAATAGGACCCTGGCCAAATCATTACTCCTCTTTTTCTTGTGATCCAGGTTTTTTGTTTACCATGGAAAACTCAGCAAAACACAGATTTTATCCTTTAAGGAGAAAAACCCAGGAAACTGTGGGTTTTCCCTTACCGTCTGGCAGAGTTCCACCCTGCAAGGGGCTGCTTGGGACTAGGGGGAGCGGGATATAGGGGGCAGGCAGTGCCATGTGTATGCATGGGGTGCCACCCATACATGCATGTGGCAGCCATGCAGTGGGATGGAGAGCAGCTCCTACAGCTCCTCTGGGTGGAGCCTGGAGGGCATAGGAGACATGTCAGGGGCAGGGGTACAGTAAGTCCCCCTTGGCTCTGATGGTGCCTCTTGTTCCCAACTGACAGTTCCCTACCCCCCAGCCCTGCTAATGTTCCTCACTCCTGACCCACTGCCCCCAGTCTCCTGATGTGTGGCCACAGGTGATGGTGGGAGGGGGGGGACAAAGGGGGCACATGTCCCCCCAAGATTTCTATGCTTACAGTGGGGACCCAGTGTAGGAGGGAGTGCTGCGTCGTCATGGCTGCCAAGGTGAGGTGCCCCTTGCCCGCCCAGCAGAAGTGGGGGTGCAACTCCACATTGCTGCCGTGCCTTACCTTGGCATTCATGGCAATGCACTGCTTCCTGTCGCTCCAGGTCCTGCCTGCTGGGCTGCAGAAGTGGCTCCTGCCCAGAGCTGTCTGCAGCCCTGTGCTCTGCCGTGGGGACAGAAATCTAGGGGGACATGTGCGTGCATCACCTCCCCACCATGTTGCCTCTGCCCCTTTCCTGCTCCTCTCACGTGTTGCCTGTGCCAACACTTGCCTGGTCCCCACACACCCACCCTACTCCTCACACTCTGTGGAGCTGGGGCCTGGGAGCAGTCGGTTGGGACTGAGAGGCACTGCAGGGCTGGGGGGTGGGGTACTTCGGGTTGGGAGTGAGGAGCACCAGCAGGGCTGGAGGAGTGGGGGGTTGTGTGTTGGGATTGAGGGGCAATGACATGGGCAGGGCACCAGCATACTGGGGCTGCTCAATACCACAAAGCAGTGTGGGGGGAGGGAAGGGGTGCAGCTGGACCTGTGTCATGATGATCGGGGGGGCAGGGGGAGCTCTGATTTTTCCATGATTAAAAAACCCAAAATCAAATGCCAAAATATATAGCTATTTAGAATGTATTTTATTATAATGATTGAGGCACTGGTAAACTTCCAAACTGCTTTAAAATATAAATATATATATATCAATAAAACATAGTGTTCAACTAAGACCTACATATATAGTGGCATTTCATTTTAATCATGGAAAAATGTGTATTTTGGGCTTTTTAATCAGACAATTTGGGATTTTGAAACAGAGAAAACCAGGATCCTTGCCATGAGTTGTCCTGTGAAAGGCTTTTTCAGTAGGTTTGAGTGGGAGCTTGCTTTTGGTTAAGGTTTTAGCCTTGCATTACCTAACCCTGTGCTCAACAGTTGGAACTCAGGGTTCTCACTGCTTTGTGGCTGTGGCTTGCTGCTGCTGTTTTTAAGCAACCTGCATCCCCAGAATGCACCCTTGTGACTAAAGTCTTCAGTAAAAGTGCTTTTAACTCACACTGGAGTATGTGTTTCTTCATTTACTCATTCTTTTTGTGACTTGCACTTTGGTAGGGAGGTTAAGCAAGTAGGGTTTCTTATCTTCAGTTATTACATACGGGTCTAGAGTGTTCTTAGTTTTATAACTGTGCTCACCACTACAGTCAGGCCCTTTTGCCTTTTTGAGTCATAAGCCTTTTTGCCACTTGAAAAAAATAAGTTTTAATTTTGGGAAAATGCTATGGATGTTAGTTTCCATCTAAGCCCATTTTCATCTCAGGAGGAAGTCTAATACATTTCTAATTGTGATTATCAACTACATGAAACGGTTACTTCTACTTCTCTCTAACAGAAGGATCAAATACTTGCAACTTCTTACACACACAGAATGTGGGTGTCTCCTTGGGATTTTGGGGGAATTGTGCTATAAGAGATGCTGTTCAGAGAAACTTCATCAGCTCTTCTTAAAGAGAATAAGCAAGGCTGGAAGCTGTTTTGTAAATACAGTCTCACTCAAAGCATTACAAACTTAAGTTACATTAGTAGAGAATAGAGTTGCTACATTTTAATGTCATATTTCTGACCAGTCATTCAGTACACAGTACATGATTCATTTTTCAGGATGAATATATGTATTAAAATAAATTTTATTAGCCTATATTCTGGGAAGTAATACATTTTTACTTCTAGGCAAACAAAACTTAAAAGCAACTTTTTAAATATCTGGCTAATTTTTGGAGAGGGTGTTTTAGGGACTTCTATTAAAAGAAATAAAATGATTGCATTAATTTGCTGATATTGTTCATTCTTTTGTGGTTTGTGCATGAAGGCCACTATTTATCATGCATAAGAAGATCTGAGTTCTGTTCAGAAGCATAGATCCATTTCAGTGGAAAGGCAATTTTTTGTTTTCTTAACACTATCTTTGGTTTTCTCAAAGGGCCTTAGCTGATAGGTAAGGAGAAAACTTTCCTTAAGCTTATCCAATCTCTTGTGTAAATTTGATTTAGCACAATACTCCTTCAGGTGAAGACAAGCATGTTAAGGCTGAAATGGGGCTGGAACAGCCTGTGTCTAAAGTGGCCTGAAGTGGCTTACTTGGCACCCAAACTGTCACCATGGGTCTATCCCATAGGTTATTTCTTCACTACGTCCAAAACTACACTCTATTTCCTCAACGGGCTCACTTGCTTCGTGTTGTTCCTTCAACCCTGTACTTTCTCTGGTTGATCTCCACTTTTCTTATGCACCCATAGTGCATTCCCTGGAGATGTGACTGGCTTTACCGCATCAATAACACACAATCCCTTGTCTAGTCCCTGCACTTCTATAATTTTTTTCTTGGGACTGCTCTGCTTCTGAAGCCGCAAAGGCTTCAGCAATTCTTAATGCCTCCACGGCAGTCTGGGGTAAGTGCTGCCGCACCCATAGTTGAGTCTCATCATCCAAATCTTTTATAAATTGTTCTAGTAAGATCTGATCGGCCAAAGGCTACCTTCCCTGGAGGTAGCCATTTGTCCAGGAGATCTTTTAAAAGTTGCATAAAAGTCCTTACCCTTTCGGGCTTGGAATAATTTACAGTAATGCTCAGGAGTGAACTCTAGGCGATGTAGTATTGCCACCTTCACCTTGTCATGGTCATAGGTGTCTTCCCTCGGGAGAGTCTGGTATGCAGCCTGTGCTTTGCCCACAACAGGGGGATCCAGGTTGGCTTGCCCACTGCAGCCTATCCAGCCCCATTTGAATTGCCATCTTTTCGAATGACTTGATATACACTTCCAGGTCATCCACATGGGTCATTCGATGCATCTGGAATATTGTCCAATTCCTTTGTATCCACTCATGTTGTTGCATTGCCTGCTGCTGTTGGATTTCTAATACTTTTGTCACAATGTCCAGTTTTTTCCTAACAAGTCGGTCTGGGGGGTTAGGTTGACTTCCATTTTGGTGTCGGCCTCCAGGGTTACCCCTGTTTCCACATTCCTGGCGTGTCGCCCTTTTCCCAGGCGTGGTACTTGCTGTGAGTCAGCCTGGTCTGGATTCTTGTCCCGTTTGGTCCTGCTGGGCTCCAGTGTCTGCTGCAGATGTCTGTTGTCCATGGCGACTCTACAAGTAAATCTTCAGGCACTCTCTGGCCCTGAGCTCTCGCTGAGACCCCTTCCTGGGGTGACCATCAGGTCCCCTCACTGGGACTGAATTCCCGCTTTGCCCCTCTGGGCTGGTTGGAGACCTCACTTCCAGTGTCCTCCCCTCCCCCGCTCCCCCCCCGTCTTCTGCCAGGTCTTTTATCCTGGCACCAGAGGTCTGGCCGACCAATCAGTCCCGGCATGATGTTTTAAAGTGTGCCAATGCTGACGAGGGAGATGGCCCTGGCTCCTTTGGCCTCAGCTGGTTTTTTTTCTCCTCTTTTTGCTCTGGTGGCTCTCCCCACTGCGGTTTCACTTTTGCTGTGTTCAGTTTTCGGTGTGGTGTCCTACTGCCTCTGCTCCTTGTCTGGCGGGGATAAGTTTTTTCCACACTTTGCCTATTGTTTTGGCTCCAAGGTGAAGAAACAAGACCAGTCAGGCACCTGGGAGAACCATGTTCCAGAACAGTCCAAGTCACAAGGCAGGATCAGCAACAGATGTTCAGATCTGCAATCAGGAAACAGGAGCAAAATAACAGGGTGGCCCAAGGGCAACAGGAGCCTTGTTGTTCATACAGCTTCCATGGGGACCAGGAAACTTTATATAGGTGGGAGGATCCCTGGGGCCAGCAGTAGAAGGTCTTTTTGCAGTGGGGCCCCTTTCCCTGCTGCTGTTGAGAGCTGTGGCATGGTTGGGGGCTGAGCTGGTACTTTGGTCCCTGAGCCTCTAGGTCAGGTGAGCAGTTATTTTGGACAGAGGGCCACTTACTGAGTCTTGGCAAGCTGTCTAAGGTTGCATGGGTAGCCCCGCCCCTTGACAGGTGCCCTGCCCCCTGGTCACCATCTTGGGACTGGAAGTCCCACCCCTAACCTCTAGCCTTTGCCACTGCAAGTCCCTCCCCTTGCCCCTGGAAGTACTCCTTTGGGGAAGAGGGTTTGCCATTTTAGGAGGAAAAAAACCCAAATTACATACCAAAAATCAAACATCCATAATAATATATTTTAATTTAATAAAAAAATATTTTTGTCCTGATTTGTGGACATTTGTGGTGTATATGCAGAAATGATTGCATATGGGGGTTTGTGGGGATGTCTGTGTGTGTGTGGGTATGGGAGCCATCTAGTGCAGAGTGGCTGGGCAGGAAAGTGGAAGCAAGTGGGAGCGTAGGGCTTGCAGCAATGTCCCAGAGCCAGCACCGGCAGGGCCCATAGCAGGGTGGTAGGAGTACGGGGCGTGGGCTGGCAGGGGTCTGTGGAGCTGGGCTGGGCTGCACCAGCAGGGAGAGCGGGGAGTTGATCCAGCTCCATAGAGCCCCTGCTGGCCAGGATTCTGTGCTCTTGCCACCCTGCTCTGGACTGTGCCGGCGCTGGACACGGGCGAGGGCCCCACGGTCCTTCCTCGCTGCCGCTGGCTCCTGTGTGCTTGCTCACTCCCAGTGCCCCTGCCTCAGCCCCGTGGTGTAGGCAGGGAGCAGCGTGCAGCCCCATCCCCGCACACTCCATGATCGCCGGCAGGTTACGAGCTGGCTGGCAGCCTGGCTCCACATGGCCACTGCTGCTGGGCAGCACAGAGACAGCGGTGAAGCAGCCACACTGCAACCTAGCACAGCGCAGGCTAACACTGCCCAGCAGCAGTGAAGGGGAGGGGGGTGCTTTCTTCCGCTGAGCAGCAGTTTCTGGGGAATGAGCTGGTGCTCAGTGCAGGGGAAAAGTGGCCACCCCCCCCATCCCCGTAGCTGGTGCCCCATGCTGCAGTCACTCTGAGCCCATGTGGGGCTGCCTGTGCCTGCTCTCCCTTGCTGCAAGGTAGTGGTGACATGGCGGAGAGGCAGGACAGCCCCATGCAGGCTGTGAGAAGCTGCAGCATGGGGCTCTGGCCACAAGTAAGTGGGGGCATTTTCCCCTATGCTGAGCACCAGTTCATAACCTGCCGGCGAGCGCAGGGCGCGTGGGGTTGGGGCTGTGCACTTCTCCCCAGCCTGTACCACAGGGCTGGGACAGGGGCACTGGGAGTGAGTGGGCATGTGGGAGCCAGAGGCAGCCGGGCGGGAGCACAGGGCCGGTGCCAGCAGGGCCCAGAACAGCGTGGCAGGAGCACGGGGTCCCAGCCAGCGGGTGCTCTATGGAGCTGGGTCAGCTCCCCCCCTCTCCCTGCTGGTGCAGTCCAACCTGGCTCCACAGACCCCTGCCAGCCCATGCTCTGTGCTCCTGCTGCCCTGCTCTGGGCCCCGCTGGTGCTAGCTCCAGAACATTGGTGCAGGCCCTGCGCTCTTGCTCACTTCCACTCCCCTCTGCTGCTTTCCCACTGGCCCCCAGCTGCATGGTTGGATTGTGGGGCTGAGCAGGAGCCGGCCCAGCCCTGAGGACTGGGTGATCCCCACGGTCCTCCCCTGCTTCCCCGCCTTTCCTTCTTCCCCGCCTACCCTCTTACCTGAATTTCCTGTGCTGGTGCAGCCATGAACGGCCCCATGGTCCCAGGTGGGTTGGAGGGGTGGGGCTGTGTGGGCTCTGCTGTTGCAGCAGTCTGCTGGGGCTTCCCCTGGGTCCTACTACCCTGGCTCCTGTCATCTTTCATAGGAGCCAGGGGCAAATAAATATTAATTTTCTAAATTCTTTAGGGGATTTGCAGCTGTGTAGAATGGCTTGGTGGGCCAGATCCAGCCCATGAGCTGTATTTTGCCCACCCCTGCTCTAGGTTGCTGGTTCAGGACTAGGTTCTGATACTTAGATGGGAAAGAAGTACTGATGAGTTGAAGGCTAGTAGAAACCAGAATCACAGGCAGAAAAAATATTTTTTCCCTTATGATATTGTGTGGACCAATATTACTGAAGGGTATGGGGAAAAACTGTTGCAGTAACCAGGTGAACCTGACATCTGTGTTTGGGGACAGTGTCAGCTCATGTAGGGGAGGGAGAATTACTCAAGTTTTGCGCAGAGCAGTGGTTCCCAAAGGGTATGCCACTGCGGACTGGCATGCCACAAGAGCAGCTAACATATGCCACAAAAATGGGCTGGACGGGGCCCTTGCTGTGATGGCTTTGTGCAGCAGGATTGAGCACTGGCTCCACATGGCAGGATTTGGCCCAAAGACCAGCTCTAGCCTGTGGACCAGTGAGTGAAGTGTGCTGCCAATTTTAATTCAGAAAAAAAAGTGTGCCCCAAGTATCAGAAGTTTGGGAAACATTGGTCTAGAGCATCTCAAGGACTTACTTTGTTATCTCTTCTTTTAAAGGAGACTTGTTGATCCTCACAATTCTAAGAGCTGTTCTGGGTCCCTATATACCTAAAGTCTGCTTTGTTGTCATAAAATTTAAGGTTTTTACATCCGACGTGTTTCTTATATGCAGACTTGTCGAGCTGGAGTCCTAGTGGATCAGTTGGCAAGCACTGTAATAAATGTAGCTTTCCTCATGAGTACTTAGAACTCTTCGGTCACAGTTACTGACCTAATTGCATCTCTGTCCCCCTTTACTTCTCTGACGGCACCCCCATTTCAGGCCCTAAGACATCAAGCTAGCTGAGTGAAATCACAGAGTTCTGCTCTCACACCAGTCTTTAGGCTGCAATACCTGGTAGCAACCATAAGTAAGTCAAATGTACTGTAGTAGATTCATGAAGTAAAAAACAGGATGGACCACTCTGGTAATTGGGCCTGACCTTGTATATAATCTGAGCAGTAGAACTTTAAATTAAAGTGCAGTCCTGTTCCTCAGGAGCTCGGAGCAGGGGCATCTAGTGATCAGGTAACTTTCTTAAAGCCAGATATTTTTTGCTGAAGCAAAGCTGTTGCAGAGAGAAGATTCTAAACCAGTATATACCGCCTATGTACGTGAGTGTTGTCCTTAGGATTTAACATTTTCCTGAAAAATTGTAGGATGTCCCAGCCACTCGGGCATTTTTACCGTACCTAGCCATGCGTCCGTATCAGTCGCTCAGTCCATGTAGGACCAGTTTATGACAACTTCTCTCTTCCTTTTCAGAGTCCTTTTAACCATTTAGTGCCCCGTTTATCTCAGCTGTACAACTGAAAACCATCTGTATTAAATAAGGTTAACTATGGCAAACTCTTGGATATCTTCATGTTGCATTTTATGAAGTAATCTTGAATAGGAACATCTTGTGGACAGAGTAACAGGTTTTTCTCGTCCATGCGTTTCACAAATTAAACTGTCTTGTGACAGCACCAGCTAAATGTGCAGCTATGTGGTTGTAACAGTATTAGACACTGTTGTCCTTTTTAAATCAAACCCAGTTGTGTTTTGCACCGGTAGGTAATCAGATTACAGGGGTTTTCTGATTTAAGAGCTTTGGGCTAGAAAATTCAAATGTGGCTTGCCTTTCTGGCCAAAACCAACTCCTTCAAATGATTTGATCTGTGGATGAAAAGACCTGTCCAAAACTCTCCGTATGTCTCCACTGACCTCCTGTTAGCATTAACAGGCTCATACTTATAAATTGACTGAAGTATGCTGAGCAGCGTCTCTCTGATCCATTTTCCTTTTCCCAGTGTGGGTTCTTTGTGGCTGACAGACCCATCTTCCTCTGACTGACAAGTAAGTTGCATTGCTTTGTTCAGCCCTTCCACCTCAGGCACCCTGTTCATTTCTGATTCACTGTTCTTTTGGCCATCCCCTCCTTCCTACCTGTCAAGCAGCTCAGTTCTTTGCTCCATACTTGTTCATGTCACTCAGATCACTCCCAGCAAGGCTGGGAGTGTTTCTGCAGGACAGATTTTCTCTTGGCGAGCTTCCTTTACTTCTCTTGTATAGTCTTAAATTGTTAAAGTAAATGTTTTGTATCTTATTTTTCTGACAGGTGATAAAAGTTGAGATTTGGCAGAAAATTTCTCTACTGATAAATTTTGCTCTGCAAATGGCTATTGGGGTTGAAAGATAAGTCTAGGGTCTCATTAGCATCCTTACTGTGAAAATATCCCAGGTTCAGACATGCAGTTAGTACTGTTCAGAATTCCCTTCCAGCTCGTGGAACTCCTGCATGTCAGGAAAGGTGAAATGCTTCAGGCAGAGTGTACTTCTGACATACATACTCTATAGGGCATGCTCTAAAGCAGTGAGGACCAACCTTTTTGGCAGGCATGCCACAAATTAAGTCCTGTGCCATGCCAGTTCCTTTTCCCTGTCTGATCTTTTGCTCTGCTTTCTGTTCCCTGTTCCTTCCCCTATCAGCTACATGCCACACACAGGCTGCCCATGCCAGTTGTGGCACTTATACTGCAGGTTGGCCACCCCTGCTCTAAAGGATCTGTGAATTGGAGTCAAGAACACGAGTCCCATGAAATGCTTCGGAAAATCCAACCATTAAACACCTACGCAAAAGCTTAGAAAACCTTAGAAAAATTTAGGCTATGATGTTTGACACTGGGTCTGTGGCTGTTTAACAAAGTTAGTGAGTTTTGTAATGTATAGACAGTTGAAATAGCTGTTTATTGTTGCATCAAAGTTATATTTTGAAGACCAAGATAAGTGCATGTGACATTCATTAACATTAGTATGGATTACTATATTGAAGGATGCTTCTGCCCCATTGAACATCATAAGGGTTATCACAAGGGACAGTTGTTTCTCTTGTGTTGCTATTATCTTAGTGTTATCTCTTCAGAATAGCAAGCGGTATCGGGTAGGGTAAGTTTTTGTCTTTGTATTCATGGGATAACAAATAGCACTACCTTATCCTTATTACGGGAACTTACTTCCTGGCATAGATTGTCTTATGCCATCAATTTCATGTTAACCTATCAGAGTTTTCACTGTTAGTAGAATGGGTGAAATTTCCATTACTAATCAAATATGAAGGATTTTTTCATTATGTGGGATCTGCTGTGATTAGAACTGCTGTCTGGCTTTTGCTAATGTAAGGCAGTTTTTGCTTGATGTCTTGCTCAAAGGAGTGTTCTCTTTAGATCATAGGATAATATATAAATATTATGACTGAAGAATACCAGGAGGTGAGCTCATCTAGCAGATGAATATTGAGCTCTGGAGAGAGGAGAGAGACTTTTTGTTAAAACTGGTGAAATTGAAAAGAGATGTGGCCCTCCCAGGGACCAAGCATGAAACACTTCTTAGTGACAAAAAACGCTATGTCACTAGA
>NW_017728926.1:1296908-1370584 GCF_001723895.1 Crocodylus porosus | reverse complement strand
ATGCCCCTCACAAGATTACTTATTTAGGACTGTCTGTCTTCCACTTTGTGGAGTGCCCCCTTGATGGCTCAGCTTGACACAAACTGGTCCATGTTTTGTTGCAGTGAAGTGTCAAAATTTAAATGTGACACATGTCTAGACCAAGGAGTGGAAACGTTGGAGGGCATCATTGTAGATGCAGCTTTCAGAGTTACCATCTTGACATGGCCCAGCAGGAAACTGGCCAGGCAGATTATGCTTCCTTTGGCCTCTTGGTACAGGATAGAGAAGATGCGCACCGTCTCAGAATTCAAAGTCCAGCATGTCCAGAAATGTGGGTTTTCTGGAAAATTTTGAATTGGAAAATTTTCCAATGCCCTAAATAGAGCGTGATCTGATTTAGCATGTTTATTTTACTTGCATTTAGTAAACAAAACTAAAAAAGTACCCCCATGTTAATTTTATGTCCCAATAGCCACAAGTATTTGAACTAAAATACTTGGTTGGGAAAAAATTAAATACAGCATGTTTAATATGGTTTAAATGTTATATTCAAAGGAATTCAAAGTTTTATGTGGAAAGAAATTATTTTTGTTGGAATACTTCTAAAAATGTAAAGACAATACACAGTAGCATGCACTTCCCTTTACAGGTTTCCCTCGCCAACCACAGGGGTTAGGTTCCTGAAAGTTCCTGTGTTTGGCAAAACTGGCAGGGCTGGGGGGGCAGGGGCTGTGGGTGTGGGGTGAGGGGCACCAGCAAGGCTGAGGAGGGGAGTGAGAGGCATGAGCAGGGTCATGGAGGTCGTGGGGGGTATTTTCAGACTGTACTGTCCCCTGTTCTCTGAAGTGTAAATACTCAAAACCGTGGTTGGTGAGGGAAACCTGTACACTTATTTGTTTTAAATTTAAGAAAAAAAATGAAGGCACTGAAAACTATTGAGACAATACTTTTAGCACACTCAAAGAAGTGTGCATGATATGCCATGGTTGTCCACTCATCTACTTAAACAGAGTTTAACTCTCTTCCACTGAGGTCATTGTGGCCCCTCCAGTTTCGCTGTCACTATTTATATAAACGTCGGAACTACTTACCAGTTGCATTTCAGAATCAGATTGAGGCAAATCTGAATCAGCACTTGAACCATACTCTCTTTTGCTAAAGGATGGCTTTATCAATGAATCTATGGGCAAGGGCACCTTATCATGCTGCATCTTCTTCACTAATTGTGCTTTTGACTGATTCTCCAGAAACAAGAGATTTTGAGAAATAGAAAGAAGCTCAGCAGTGCTTTAATTTGGTTTTTATTTGACCTGCACAGCCATTTAGGTGAATTCATAAGTTTATTTTTGGCTTGGATTATTATGCGAGTGTATTTACCCTCCTGTTTACAAATCAATAAAGCATACATGTACTCTGTCACATACTTCCTAGGGATAATCACCTGAAAAACATTAATTACAACTTTGAATCTGCCAAGCTTGCTTAATATTGTATTGGCATCCATTCGTTGTTACTAATGACTTTTATGAAACAATGAATTTTTAGAAATGGATAATTTCCCACGGAAAAATAAAGCACTGGGAAAATTTTCTGCCCCATGTCTCTGAGCATGTCAAAGAGAGAAGGAGAAAGAGCACATGTGTATGTTACTGAAAGTCACAGGGATACAGGTTGTAACTGTTGGTCTAAGTACATAGGCAGACAAGGTTCTTTGGGGAAAGAACCTTGTTGAAAGTGATGCACTTTCTTTTCTGTTTGATGTTAGTTGGTTAAACTTGCCATTCAGAAAGATTAAATCTGCATTGGGGGTCATCAGATTTTGCATTCATCTCATGTAACAGCATAATTATTAGTAGGTGTAGACCAACTAGATTCTATCCTCAAGTGGGCTTTTTATTTAAAAAATAAAACACTGAAAACCTGCATGGTCAGGCAAGATGCCAACTCTTTTTTTCCACGCTTACTTTACAGTGCCGAAAGCGGAGGTATTCAGTAAATATTTCTGCTCGGTGTTTGGGAAAAACCCAAACTCATATAATAGAAGGGTGAGAATAACTTTTATTTTGCTTGTAAATCAAGTCAATATTAGACAGCAGCTGCTGAAGTTAAACGTTTTTCAAATCTTCATGTCCTGATAATTTGCTCTGAGGAAATTTTCAAGAGTTGGCTGAGGGATTTCTTTGCACCTTTGAGATTCAACAATTCTTAAGAGACGTACACTGGAGAAGTTCTAGCAGTCTGTGAGAGCCAGCATGCACCAATATTTAAATAAAGATAATAGAATGATCTGGGTAATTATAGGGTTGTCAGTCTGACACTGATCTTAGGCAAAATAATGGAATGGTTTATACAGGATTCACTGAATTAATGGAGGGGTAATCTAATGCTAATTAATATGCATTCCTAGAAAACAGTTTGAGTCGATCCAATCTGTTGCTGTTTTTGATAAGATTACAGTTTTAGATGGTAAGTGTTAACGCTACTGATGTCATATATGTTGCCTTCTCTGAAGTGTTTTCATTTGGTTCTATATGATAGTTAAAACATTGTGAAAGAAGAAACTTTCATGGTACAAAAATTAACACAGCACACATTAAATGGATTCTTTTTAAGCTGGCTAATTGGCATTTCTCCAACTTTTAATTGTGAATGTCCATGCAGTGCCCGTGTTTCTAGAGTGTTCTACAGTAGCTAGTTCTTGGCCTCATGATACTTAGTATTTTATCAATAACCTGAAAGGAAATATATAATGGTTACTGAACGTATTCAGACTACGTAGAGATTTATGGCAGTTATAAATCACAGGTCACTGATATAGAGCATTTTAGATGGCTTGGTCAAGTGGGCATAAGCAAACGATATGCATCTCACTATGCCCAATGTCAGGTTATAGATCCCGAAACAAAGAATGCAGGAAGGAACACTCTAGTCTAGGAAGCAGTGTCTAGCTATATGTATAGCAGCATATAGCAGTATACAGATGTGTTTTGACACTATCATTCTTCCTTGCCCTTTATAGTCATTGTCCTTTTAGAACATTGGTGCTCAACCCCATTAGACTCGAGGCACCGTGTAGACTAAAAGCATCCCTTGGAGAATGCCAGCTCTCAGCTTTTCATACATTTTTTTGCTACAGAAAAATAATAGAGCAATTCTTCTTTGGCAAAGAATTGGAAAGACAACTTTAGGTATAAATGTTTTTGACACTATGAATTCCTTTTGAAATCTCTGGTTTTATGTTGTGATCTAGCAAATTGCCCGTCAAGAATGACAGCGGGGCATGGGCAGGGATGGAGCCCTACATCTGGCCCCCCACGCTGGGTCTGGCCATGCTTTCTGTCCCCCGTCGCCCCCCACCAGCTCTGGGTCTGGTTCCATTCAACTCCACTTCCCCCCACTGCTCTGGGTCTGGCCCTGCTCCATCCCCTCCCCCTTCCCCAGTGCTCTGGGTGTGGTCCCATTTCAGGTCTGGCTCTGCTCTACCCCCCCTGCTCTGTGTCCGCCTTCCTCCCTCCCTGCTCACTGCCTCCCCCTCCCTGCTGGCTGTTCTGGGGGGCAGTGGGAGAGCACCGCCACTGTGATTCCCCCCTTCACCCTAAGGTAGGGAGGCAAGGAGGAAGCCCTGCTGCTAGGGCAACTGGGATGTGTTCACTGCCACTACAAACTTCCCTGACAGTGGTGCAAATGTGGATGTGCCAAGCTCGGGCTGTGCAGCTAATTGCCGCCCGCCCTCTCAGTGGTGCATGTGCCGTTGCCCAAAAGCGTGACAGAGAGACAGACAGACTAGGTGTTTTATTATATTAGACTAGCCAATTGCTTGTCAAGAATGACGGGGAGAGGGGGTTGGGAGGGGAGTCCCATTCCCACCCCCAACCCCCTGCCTGGGCCTACCCCCCACTTCCTTTCTGCTGCTTGGAGTCTGGGCCGGCTCCCCCGCTCCCCTCTGCACCAGCGGGGGGAGGGGAGGCGCAGGCTCGGGGCTGATGCGGGTTGGGGCAGGAGTGGGCTCAGAGCTCAAGGGAGGAAGGCTTTGCCCCTCCCACTCCGTCCCCTGTGTCCCTGCCATCATGGCAGCGCTCCACTGTGCTGCCACCTCCTGTCCGAATGCTTATTCGGACTCTGGTTGACTGTTCCAGTCAGCTAATTAGAGCATGAATAAATCGTTATGGATAGACGGACAGATTGAGGCTTTTATAATATTTATAATTGTGTGTTGGTGTTTGTACACCTAACGGTGTTTATATTGCGTGATACTCTGTGGCATCCTTAAAAGGATGTCTTGGTATCCCAGGATGCTGTGGAACCCTGGTTGTGAATCACTGCTTTAGGAAATGAACGTGAGTTGTGTAAATGGATGTAATAGATTCCTTTTATTGTCCAGATCATGTTGCTTGTGTGCTGTATCCTAGTGTCCTGTTTTTCCCCAGGGGATTTCTGTCAGAATGTTGTCTCCGAATTTGAAGCCCCCATGTACCACTGACTGTTCTAGTTACTGGAAAAAAGGATAATTCAGTTTCCTCTTGTTTTCTCATACTGCCTGAGCGATTCAAGATAGAAGGGTTTCCATCACTTCACTCCCAGTTGACAGGGTATTTTGATTAAACTGTATGCACCTTCCCAAGTTGTAGCAGATGAGAAGTGACCTGATTCTGATGAGGTTGTACTGCTTTAGAGAGCTCCCAGTAGCTTCAGAGAAACCTGACTGACCTTGAGTTTTTCATTTTTCATCTTGGCAAAGCAATGATAGCAGCTGCACAGGCACTGGACCGATGTCTAGGCCTAGGCCAGTTCTGCAGTAGAAGAAGTTTGCTTGTAAGGTTCTATATTAAAAGACGCTCCTGGTGTAGATAGTTTATACAAGCAGAAAGTGGCTTTTACCACTATAGTTTATACTGATATCCTGAGTAAAATAAACTATGCCAGCAGAAGCAGTTTTTTGCTGGTATAAAATGTTTCAAGAAAAAATTATTCCCCAAGCACCATTGCTGTTAGTAATAAATATTCCAATATAGACATGGCCTTAGAAAGCTAGCACTATGTCTGTTTTTATTCAGTGCACATCCAGAAGGAGGTAGATACTTTAAAAATGAAAGTTTAAATTCAGCAAAAGTGATGATGATTGTTTTCCTCTGAGCAGTTGGCACGAAAAAAGCTAGCTGCTATTAGGTAGCATATCAGTCAGTAGATGTTCAAGTTCTGCATAAACTGACTCTATTAACAAAAATCCCTTTTCCTGAGATTACATGCATCATAAGTATTCTTTTCTCTTTTCTAGATGATCATGGGAACAGCAATGGCAGTCATGTAAAAATCTTTTTACCGAAAAAGCTGCTTGAATGTCTACCAAAATGTTCAAGTTTACCAAAAGAGAGGCACCGTTGGAACACTAATGAGGTAGCTCAATCTTTTTTATTAATACAGAGTATTTTTCTTGATGTGTATTGGTTCATTTCTTTGTTTGGGAGCACATTACTTTAGGTATCCAAGGGAAAGTGTGTTGCTTGTCTTGAGCAGCTTATTGTTTTAAAGAATAAAATGAGATTAAAAAATGTAGACTGAGTTTTGGATTGTATTGTTTCAAAATGAAAGATGGGCAAGCTGACTAATATAGTAGGAGTCTGTATTGTTGTCAGAGGCATAGTAAACTCTATATATGTATTCTTTAAATGTTCTTACTGTTGTCAAGAATGAATGGTGTGGTTTTGATATTACACTATGTTAATATTGAAAGTGCCTTACTATTAAAATACCTTATGATAGACTTCCTAACAGTAAAATGATATTTATCCCTCCTTGAAAAACAGACTTCTGTTTGAAAACACCCTAGCTTTTTGAGGAATTTTTGAGAGATCTTTGGTAAGAGCACGGTATCTGGAGGATCAAGTGTCTCAGACTTGGAAGCCAATTTTGCAAACAAATGAGGATGCTATTTTGAGTCCGCTTATATAATTTCCATCAGCCATAACAGTGTTTAGGGATTAGTCAAAACAAGAAAAATACACCTACTTTTAAAATTCAAATGTTTATAGATATAACCTGAAGCTTAGAGCACAGTTTATTTGTATGCCTGAAACTGTTTTTCAGACTTTTTAGGCCGTAAGGATACAAGTTATACTTTAGGATCCACAGCATAATTTTAGGTTTGTATAGAACTGTTTGTTCAAAAATGCCTTTGTCATATTTGTATGAACTCTCTCATTCTAAGAAATAATAAACTAGAAAAATATTTCACTAGATGAAGTAATTTAAGTATTTGCCTGTTACAGGCTAATTGTTCTTATTCCCATAGCAGTTAATTATAAAATCTATCTAAAATCTACTGGCATTGTTTTATGATAGCAGATGGCCCTTGGTCAAAAAAACACTAACTTGGTTTGTAAAAATCTGACTAGTGATTTGCAAAAAAACCACATTTTTATTACAGAGTTAAATTCAAACTTGTCCATTTTAATTCACAAAATATGGTATGTGATATGATAAGATATATGATGTGGGCTTGGTGTCTCTTCTAAAAAACTGTTGTCAGAAATTTCAAATAATTCTAGTAGTAGTACTTGGTATTATGTTTAGACTTTTTTATCTTAAGTAATTTGAACTAGACTATAAATCTGAAACTTGGCCATTTTCCCCGTATACAGTAAAAGCTTTGTTATCCGGCATGAGTGGTGCAAGGCTGGTGCCGGTTATGTAAAAATTCTGGTTATCTGAGAGTTATATGGAAAACAGTACCATACTTGTAGTGCAAATACTTGATGCACATGCGCATGCCTGATAGACTTGGCAAAGATTCCAGTTGCTAAAGTGAGGATTCATTTTGGGGTTATTGGAAATTCCAGTTAATAGAGTATTCTGGTTGGTAAAATGCTGGTTAACACAGCTTTTAGTATATAATTAACTTTCTGGTGTGATCATATTTGCAATAATAGCAGTATGCGTGAACTAGTATCAATTCCAAGCAATTTAAAAGTGTTTTTTAGACCAGGATTTCTGAAGAACCGTTCTTAACATACTCCCATGAAATCTTAAACATAGTTTAATTACTTCAGCCGCTCTTTAATGGTTCTTTTAGTGTTGAAATTAAGTAGTTTTTTTAATTATATGAATTGCATGCACATGTGACCTGTAAATGTTCACAGTGTTTTAGAATGCCCGTATCCATAAATAAAGGAGGTCTGACAGTTTTAAAGTTTAAAGGGGAATGATTGTGCATATGGGATAGATGGAAGATTGAGAGTATGATTTTGCTTTTTGTTTTGATAAGTTTTTAATAGTGTAGGAAGACAATGGAAGTGTATTGCAAGTACACTATTTGGCATGTCAGTCACACTGTAGACAGTGGACATGAAACCACATTTGTTGAAAGCTTTGTTAGTGTTAGTTGCAGTATTTTGGAAGTAGTGATACTGAAACTAACTTTATTGGCAAATATTTTAGCTGTTATTTATTGTAAGAAATGAAGATCAGCTTCCTGGCAGTGATTCTTGAATCAGTTTACTTTGCTCTTCTTGCACATGGACTTTGTCATTGTTAACCATGCTGTTTTGCTTATGAAAATTTTATTACATTAGGCCATTACTGTGATATAGGAATGACACTCTAGACAGTACGCAACAGAAACATTCTGCCTTCTGATAGAAGCTGTGTTTTTTCCTCTTTGTTATATATTCTGCTCGGTGCAATGAATTTATAGTGAGCATTGTATACGTGACAGGGGTTTGGTCCCCTAAATTGGAACAGTGGGTTTTTAATTGCGATAATTAAAAACACATTGTTTCAAATTAGGGGCTTCTGTTACAGTGAGGGTATGCCACCACCGCGGAAGGAAGGACTGGGGCCCTCTGCAGCTCAGGGGCTGCTCAGCCTACAGTCAGTTTGCCCCACAGCTGAGGAAGACATGGGCAAGCTTGGGGGGGTGGAAAAAAAAAGGATTGGACCCCTCACTGCTTCTGCCTTCAGGCCACCTCTCCTGCAGTGGGGTGGGGGCAAGCTGTCAGAGGCTGCAACATTACAAATAGCTATGTTGCAAATTAAACTACATGCAAGTGTGGTTTAGTTTGCAATGTAGGAAACTCATTTAAATCATAAACAACCTCCACACATGTACAGCGTGATGCAATTAAACCACAAAAATGGCCAATATTCGTCACGTGTACAAACTCCCTGGATGGCTATAGTGCGTTGGCCTTGTCCTATGTCAGGACTGAAGAACAGACTCCTTTGCCTAGATGAACTCTTGATGGAAAATTTTCCTGAGCAGTTTGCTGCCTTAGTATAGGTGCAGATATGTAGTTACCTTTACTTCTTATCAGAGCCTACAGGTTGTGTTGTAGCCTCTTCTCCACAGTTGTGATACTTTATTATGATTTAAATAAATATTGGAATTTGTCCAAATCAAAACAAATATATATTTCTTGTGTAGGATTAACTAATTTGATACTTATATTTTAATCAATAACTCATAAAATTAGAGGTAAGTGAACATTTTGATTCCATAAAGACTTAACTAGAAATTCCTGTAATCCGTGTTTCAGGAATTTACATCTCTGTTGTATTCTTGTAGAAATATTTTTGGGTTAGTTTACTTACTGTAGTGATCTAAGCACTGCTCCTTAATGTTAATTCAGTTGGTAGAAATAAACAGTTTTTTTTTTTTTCTTTTTGAAGAAAAATTCTGTGTATGCAGTGTTAGAACATTTGAATTTTTCTGAGGTAGGCAAAAGTTCAACGGGGGCAAAATAGCCCTGTTTCAGTCATGGGTAAGCTGGTCCTATTTAGCTTCCATTTTTGGATAAATTTGGGTATAGGGACTGTTAACACAGAACAGCTGAGGTGCTGCAAATTCCTGCCCTTGCTCCCAAGTCAGGAGCAGATTGACTTGATAGGAAGGGAGGATTTTGCTTGAAGGACTTTAATCCAGGGCTAGAGAAGACATTTGTGGTAGAACTTTTTTTATAGTAGTGCATTACAGTTCAGTGACATGCACGTGGCACTGTTTATTACTTACTTTGAGGCAGTGAGTGAGGCTTGGATATATTTTTAATTAAAAAAATAAAATTTTGCTAAACAGGTATTATTTTATAGGGCTTGTGAAAAGTTTTGGAACTATGGAGACACTTGAAACTAGGTAGGGCATTGTGAGAGAGTTGCAGAAACATACTGTTGTGATCTACAAATCTTTTTGACACTATTATCTATCTAATTCAGTTTGGACTCTAACTGCCTGGGCCCACCTTTTAGGGTTGCTTTTTTGTCAAGGTGGTTGTGGAGCAACATGGACATACATGATCTGGAATAGGGGCTATGCTGTAGATCCTGTGAAGTTTGAAGACTTGCCATTATTAGGTGATTAGAGCAGAGGTATGGGAAATGTTTCTGTTTTCCCCTCTGCCAGTGTCTCTCTCTTTGATTTTTGGGAAAGTTCCTTAATCTCTTCTGTATTATTCCTCACTTGTAAAATGGTATGAAGTACTTCACATGGGATTGAGGATTATGTTTCTAGTCCAGGGAGAATACCCTTTGAAAACTGTAGTTAGACTTTACATGAATTAAATTAATGCTTTACACAGTAAGAGAAATGTGACCTTTTAAAATGCCCACAACTTTTTATTGAGATATTTGCTTTTAGTCAGATGATGTGCATTTAACTAAAATGTTTGATGGAAATATGTTTCCTTATCAAAATGTCATTTCTTTTAAAATGTAGTTAATGGTGTTTTTATATTTTATATTGAAGAATGTATTCCTTGTAAATTTTAACTTTTTACTAGAGTTTGTAAAATCATAGGATCAGCCAAGCTGTTTAATTATGGTTTCATAATTTTTTTACTGAGCTTCTTGTGACACTTTATGTACTTTGCTTTTTGGGAAACTGAGTGGAATTTCACGAAACTTTGCAGATAACACCATCATACTTCATTTCTAGAAAATAATTATTTAAAAGTAGACTTTGGGTACCCGTGTGTTGCATTGTTAGTATACATGCAGTAAGAACTCAGTTGCATTCTTTTTTTGCCATCCAATGGATTAGTGGCTTCTCTTCACACTAGCAGTTTTTTACATGCTTCTTCAAGTTTTGATAGCCACTCCACAGTTGTGATAGAGACTCATTTTCTGCTCAGATACCCTTACATGCAAATATTGGAAACAAAGTATTAAATAAGCCTTTCATTTTGATATCACTGTTTATCTCTCTCCCCAATTTCTGTAGAAAGGAAACAGACCCAGCTATCACAATTGACAGTCTTGCTTTATATGGTAATTAACGGTGTTGGTAGAGAGAAAGAGTAAAGGTTAGTTGAAGTGAGCTGAAAGCAGTAGTGGTTACTTTTGCTGTTGGGAGTCCAGACCTGTTTCCTTAAAGATGAAAACAAGACAACTGCACAAAAGGAGAGAGAAAAGAACAGCAAATAGAGACAGTGCCTTCTGATGCTGACTCTTACTTCTGGGCTTGCTGCTAGAGAAGGGCACAAAAAGAGGAGCATGGCTTACAGAAGTGTTGCAGATGAAGTCTTGGCTAGCTCATCATTATAAAGAAAACAGAAGACAAAAAGTCAGAGGGGAAGGAGAAGACATAAGGATGAGAAAATAAAAGGTAATGTAAAGGTGTAGGTGAGTGCAGGAGTGCAGGCATGTCCTTCAGGTGCTTTCAGGATTTATCTGGAACCAGAGGGGTTGGAAGCATTGTCTGTGAACCTTTTTGTGCTCAGTCTGGATCTCAGGATAAGGATGATAAAGACTAGACAGTGTCACAATAGAGTCATGATGGTAAAACTTCTTTCAGTACACCAGTTCTACTTGGCACTGGCATCAAATTATGGACATAAAAAGGAGTGATGGGCACAGTAGCTCTTCTCATTTTGTTGGTTTACCTGGCTTAATTTCCAGCACCCTTGCTTTGGCATCTTAATTTGTGGTTCCACAGTCTTGCTGATTGCCAAATGTGATCTTATTCTTGCTGGATACATATTAGTAGATCTTTGTTTGGACTAGTTCAGTCTTTGAATGTTTTTAACTCTTTTACTTTCTTATATTGGCAGTTTGCAAAGTCAAGCCAGGCTCTTGTTGCTTTGAGATAACGTAAGAGTATAAACTGTTATAAAATCCCAAAACCCAAAACTAACATGTCTTCTGAATTTTTTAAAGCCCAGCATAGATTAACAGATTCTGAAATGCCATTTCCATGATTGGCTTGTAATTTATTTTGAAATTCACATATTTTTTGAAACTTAGGGAGCAGTCTGGAGGGTTGTGAGGAGTTGCAGGGTAAAGGAAACAGCATTTCTTGATTGCATGTTGGGCTCTGCTCAAGTACTTTCTGACTTGAATTTAACTGTTTTATATGGGTTATTCCGTTAATTTATTTATTTATTTATTTTGGGAAGTTCATTTACATGACATTCACAATCCTTCATTAGTCTTACCTCATGTAGAACATTTGTCAGTTAAATGGGAACTTTCATGGTGAGAGACCGTTTCATAGAATACCCCTGAGAGATGCGTAATGTTACCTAACACCATTTTTCTTTATCAGTATTTGAAATCTAAGATATTTTTTCAGCTTTCTGCATACATTTCAGTTTTTTGTTAACGTGATGAATATAATGTGAAAAACAAAACAACCCCCCCCCCACCCCTAGTTTATATTTTGGGTCACTATTTATAGGAATAAGAGTGTGGATTGTTCAAGTATAGTTAAAGGAAAACAAATTGAGAGAGCATCCAAATATGCTGAGTATGTTGTGTTGTTGCACACATGCCTAATCTTTGAAAAAGAGGGAGGTGATGAATGCTGGTTTTCAGTGACTTGAAACTGTGTGTTGTGGACTTGGCAGTTATTGAAAATGCTTGTTTAAGTGATAAGTCCTTTTGGGTAGGGACTGCTTTGTTGATAACTCAAGTTGCTTTGTATATTTTCAGACAGTAAAATAATAGTAGGTACGGCTACCTCTTCTCTGTAACGAACACTTAAAAATCCTGGGGCTGCTTCACCATTGTTTGATTATGCAACTAAAAGTCTGTTTTTGTAGGTCCTTTTTTAGTCCCCTTTTAGTGCTCTAGGGGTTTTTTTTGTTTGTTTGTTTTTAAATGATAGTCATGTTCGTATTTTCCATTTAAGATATTTGCCTGAATCTTTCCAAAGAGCAGCAGAGCATACTGAGAGCTTGGAGCCTTACAGGAGAGATGTTAAGGACCAACATTGATTGGAAAATGATTATCATTTAAACAGCATAACACAGGTCTGCAGTAAAAGGGAAAAAAACTCAGGTATCCAATTAGCTTCCTGTTACTGAGAGTGAAACCCTTTGTGAAACTCCTGAAAGCCTTTGGAAATCAGCAGCAGGAAGGCAATTGACCAGATTAAGTACTCTTGCTGCCATGGGCTTGTTTATTAAAAAACAGTTAAGTATTGCTGAAGAACTCTCCAGCATTGGATGTTCTTTGAATTTTTCAATGATCTTTATTCATGTTTATGTTAAAAACATGTCTAAATAAAGTAATTCTTAGTGTGCAAGCACCTCACACATAGCTATTTATTTTAAGATTTGCATAGTTTCTGTGGGATTTTATAATATTTTCATTCCAATTAGTCAGAGCCCCTCTTGATGCATGCTTTGCCAAGGTAACTTAAAGTGCTGCTGTATTTACTTGAATATAAGACAAGGAAAGCTCCTTGTTTTACATTTGTATATAAGGAAACCTCATTAAATACATTATCTATCATTAAACTGCTGCAAACATCACTAAGTGGGGTCCCAGTTTACCCAGAATCCCGTTCTCATTCCCTCTCTCAGCCTGTCACACATGGTTAATGTGGCACTGCCCTTCATGAGGTGGAGCTAGAGGGTCCCAGTACTCAACACATGAATATGTGGTTCCAGTCATGAGTGGGGACACTAATTAGCACATAGGTCCTTTGTAGGGGGTATCTGGAGTATACTGAGCCATACTGAGCAGTGCTGTGCTGTTGGGTCACCCTACCTTGAAACATTGTAGACTCTGCTGGAGCCCATCCCATTGTTATATGTAAATTGTGATCTTTTTGGCTTTGGACTAATATTATGCATAATATTATATATAAATATAAGTCGCTTCTCGGCCTTTTGGTCCAGATCAGGCATCAACAGGGGAAACATCATGTATCTGGGTCCACGAAGGCAGTTTTCCTTAAGTGTACCTGGGGATAACTGTTCTTCTGGCGTGGTTTAGTACCCACTGAAGTGTTGGGGCTTAAAGCCCACTTTATGGAAATGGGAGGCTCCTCCCTAGCTTGCTTCTGCGGCCATATGGCTGAGGGCAGGTGAAATTTGGGGGCATCCGAAACCCAAGCCTTCAGACTTGGGCCTGCATATAGGATACCTGCCAAAAGACTTCGGAAATATGTGAAGCCTCAGCTTGGGATGGAGGATATTTGCTGGTTGTAGGGCAAGTTATGGTTCTGAACTGACTCATGGATTTGGACTTGATTTGGCTTGGAACACAAAAAATTTCTTTAAAAAAATAAACTAAATATAAGTAGGTATGAAAGTGCTGCTTAAAAGTATGTTTATGGAGTACTCTTGCTAAACCTTACAGCAGTTCCAAAAAGTGAAATGCATCAAATCTGGATGAATTAATTCTATGGGTACTAATAGTAATTTGCCTATATGCAAGCTATGGGCACATTTATTTGAAAGTCAGTAGGTGTGTCTACACTTGCGCTTTAATGCACAGTAACTTATTTTGATGCATGTTAAAGTGTCACATCAAAAACCATGCAGATATGCTAATATTTAGTAAAAATAGGCTACTGCTCATTAAGTGTCACTAAAAAAGTGTGCGCTTTTACTACTGCGCATTAGGACAGCCTAATGCACATTTATTTAGTACCTCACGTAAGAGGTGCTAAATTCAGTGCACAGTAACAAAAGCACATTAATGAGCGTGTAGATGTACTCAGTGTTTTCAAATTTGCCCCTTACTTTCACGTACTTAGGGAGAGCAAGGTCTGACAGCAAGGAGGAGGAGTGTTGTAGGGGGCAGAGGCCATGGGTACCACCTGGCTCCCCTTCCCCCCCCGATTTATTTTCCCTGCTTTAGCAGTGAAATATGGACTAATTCAAGGAAAACCTCCAGGAAGTAGATTCTGTACCTGGAAAATGACCACAAATTTATCAACTTTCCATATACAGAATCTAATTATTGGGAGGGGGGGGTCATCTTATATTCAGTGTCATCTTTTATTTGAGTAAATACCATATTTAGCTGCCTCTTCTGTCTCACAAAAACATTAGTGAGGAAGATCCATGGAAAAATTGCTTGGGGCATCAGGACAGTAAAGAAGACTCTCATTATTTGTATCAATATAAGCACAAGTCTGCCTCTGGTTCATGTTGTTAATAAAAACTTATGAAAGCCCACTCCCGTAGGAGTGTTAGCAAGAGGCAGTTACAATTCTGCATGGTAGTACTTCCCAGGGCAAGGCATAAGGCCCAGGAAAGGAGGTTTTGTTGACAGCATGTGCTGTGTTTGAAGGTGCAAACATCTTTGAGGGAGTGACACAAGGTGGGATTTAATCAAGATGCTAAAACCATTTGAAAAGTAAAAGTACTTTTCATGGCATCTACAATAATTATGGAGATATTTTATAAAACTCAATCACTCCCTTTTAAATCTCACTTAGTGGAGAGCACAAAGTAACTTAGATTCTTTTTACTTGTTAGGCAAGGCTCTTTGGTTAGATACGATATCTTTTATTAGACCGAGTAGTTTGTGGGGGGGGAGTTCTTTGTAAGCTTTCAGGCACAAGCACCCTTCTTCAAGTATAGGGGGTCTCTGCTGTTCTGAGATCTCCAAGAAATGACAGAAGCTAAAAGTGTGACAGGAGGTCAGTGAGAATGTAAATAGCTGGAAATTAGGAAGGCAAAGAGTAGAAAAGGCGGGGAGGGAAGGAAGGGTGAGGGGGAAGTGTAAATGGTAAGGTCAGGCAGGTTGTAATGTATCATAAATCCAGTGTCTATATTGAGTCGGTGATTTTTTTTGTGTCTAGTAGGTTTATGAAGTGAAGTTCGTAGGCTTGTCTACAAAAGGTGTTTTATAAGTTCCCTTTGAGGATTAGAACATAATGTGCACAGTTTTGAAAATAGCAAGTTAGGTACTGTAGTAACCCTTTACATAGTTGTACAACAGCAAAAAGTAATGCAGGATTGGAAAAACATGTATATGTACAAAGTGCATCAGCTTTGTAATTTCCTGAGAGTAATGAGAATATTCAACTTTGACTAATTGCTAACTAATTACATGATAAAGTGTAACACACTTGATTCTGGAACAGCAAGGGCTGTGCTTCTGGCTGGTACCTGGACTCTATCCTTCAGGGTAGGGCGATGACGGCCCTGGGGGGGGGGGCTACCCTACCCCACCCTACCCCACCCCCACCCCAGAGAAGCACTTCTGGTTTGGCGCCAGCACTTTTGCCAGTGCCAGCGAGCATCTCTGGATGTCTGAGCTTTGGCTTGCCATCGGGCATGCTGGGAAACTGCCTTGCCCTGCTTTTTTCTGGGGTGGGTTTTTTTGGTACCTGGAAATTCAGAGCCCACACTGCGAACACGCTGCACAGGGAACATTTTTTCATTCTCAGTGTGCCTCTTGCAGCGTCTGAAACTAGTTCAAACATGCGTGTTCATCTGGATGCACCCTTATGATCTATCATGTCAATGTGTCTTGACAACCCTTTGAATTCAGAGGACAAAAACTTCAAGTTCACCCTAAAGAAACAAAACCAATCATGTTCTTGGATTCTTAGTAGAGAAAACTTTTATACAGCAAAGCATCTAACCTCTCTCACCTTGGCTGAGGTAAGAGTAACCCAGAAGGTCATTTGCAGAGTAAACACAGGGAGACAACTGAAAAGAATGGAAACCAAGCTTGGGGAGAGAAGCAGGTGACGTCTTCAAAAGGAAGTCTGTCACAGTCTAGCTCAGTGGTCTCCAAACTTTTTTGATTGCGCACCCCTGTCAGTAAAAAATTTGAGTGTGCACCCGCAATATATGTATATTTATTTATTTATAAAGTATATACATGTACTACTGTACTAATATATTATGTACATTATAAAACATACACAGAAAATAGAAATTAAATTGTCATTGTTTTTACCTCGTAATAGGGCTGACAAAGAGCTCGTACTAGGAGTAGGAGAAGTGTCAGCTCTGCCATTTTCTTGTTGTTTGCTTGTGCTGGCATTATTAGTATCATTTTCAATCCTCGGTTTCTTTGCAGGAATCTTTTTAAGCCACTTGTCCATTTTGTGAGGGTTAGCTTAGTTGAAACTAGATAATATAATTTGTAAATCCACTTAATCGGGCACACGTAAACTGCAATACGTCCCAATACGCTGAAAGCGAACGAATGCTTCTTCCCTCAAGATACCTCGCATACCATATGTAACACGTGACCGTCTGACATATGGACTGAGTGAGGGCCCCAGTGTCAATCTGTATATTAAATATTAGTAAAGCTTAATTTCTTTCTTACTTTTTAGATAAAAATAAATAAAAATACAAGTTCTAATATTTTCTTTGCGCACCCCCTGGGAGCGTCTCATGCATTCCACTTTGGAGACCGCTGGTCTAACTAGCAGAGGCATTTGTAAGCACCTTAAAATATTATCTTAATTCTAAAACTACTTTGAAGCCCATGTCTGCCATATGGTTGCAGTTACGGGTCCATGAAATACAGAGGAGTTGGAAAGCAGGTCACTGCTCTGTTTCTTAGAGCCCCAAACTTATTGTCCAAAGGGATATGAGACAGGCACTACTTCTAAAAGCTTTTGCCCTCATGGATCATTTGGCAGCTGGGTTGTCAATCTCTTGTTAACTCACAAACTCAGCAAGCCCTGATGTTTGAGCTGCTTCCTTCAGCTGTAATCTGGCACCAGCACAGAGAATTAGCCCCAGAGAAAAGAGCTCAGAATTAGGGAAGAAAACAGGGTTATGCAGCTGATGCTAGACAAGACCAATTCTTCAGGATCCAATTATGGCTGAGACTTCACAGGAGGACAGTTCCTAGTTTGCCTTGACTCGGCTATCTCATGTAAGGGACGGGGGAGAGAAGCTACATAAATAAGAAGACTCTGTCTTGACAGACATGAAAATGAAGACTCATTCAGACTTTGATTCTAGAATACAGCCTGCCTTCAAAGAGAACAACATACAAAGTTTAGTTATTTTAAACAAAGTTTTCAGCTTTCAAAGAGTCTCAGAAACATCAGCACTGTAATTAGCTATTTTCTGGTTAATAATTCCTTTAAAAGACTTCCTAAATTATAGCATCTCCCACACAGGAAGATGCTTATCTGATATTGATATTCTCTACGTTGATAATCTGCAATAAACATTTGTTGAGAAATTTTTATTAGAAAACTTAACTAGAGTAATATTTTGTGTAGGTCACTGGTAAATGGATACAATTTATTTTAACAATATGGAACAATTCCTTTACTAGGTTAAAGATGCCTAAAGAATTCTTTTCCTATTCAAATATAATGACATTGCTTTGCTCTCCTCTAGTTTAAGAGAGAATGTTTTTCCTGCTCTTACCTAAAAAGCGAGAAGCCGAATGTCAAAATAATATTATTTTACCTTGTATACAAATCATAACTTTTAACAAGTTTGCTCTTTACAGCCTACCCCTGCAGTGCAGTCAGACTAGGAGGGGCTAAGTAGTAACCACAAAAGGTTACAGAATCCAGTGGCCAATGATGGTTCTCCTTTGTTAGAAGCTAACCCTTCGTAAAATTCCCAGAACTTCTTTTCAGTATTGGGATTGGCTTGCCAACAAAATGATTGATTCTAAATGAATAGCAGGGAACATCTGATTGCTGCAAAATCTCCCTTCATTTCTTACTACTTTTTCCTTTGGGGTTTTTGACTGCATATGGTTACCAATTACCTGATGATAACTATACCTATTCATAGCCACTGGAGGGGCCCAGCGGGCTTTTGAAGGAATCTGTGTTTGGTACTGCAGATGCCTGTAGATTTTGCGCTTAGGGCACAAGCTCAGGCTTACCTGCTTTCTTCTTGCACAAACGCAGCTAGAGCTGACTGGAAATGTCCTGTCAGAGCAATATGCTGATGAAGAAAACAGCTTTCAAAAACATTTCAGTTCAACTAAAAATATTTAGTATTTCCACCAAGAATAAATAAGTGGAGAATGCCATTTTGCTATACTGTTCTAAAACGTTCTGATTATCATGAAAGGTTATGGTTGGAAGTGACCTCAAGAGATCATCTAGTCCAACCCCCTGCTCAAAGCAGGACCATCCCTAACTAGATCATTTCAGCCAAGCCTTTGTCACGATGGCCCTTGAAAACCTCCAAGGATGGAGATTCCACCCTCTCTTTAGGTAACCTGTTCCAGTGCTTTACCGCCCTCCGAGCGAGAAGGTTTTTCCTAACAACCAACCTAAATGTCATTTGCTGCAACTTGAGACCATTGCTCCTTGTTTTCTCATATACCACCACTGAGAACAGTCTAGTTCCATCCTCTTTGGACTCACCCTTCGGATAGTTAAAGGCATGGGTGACTGGTGCTGCCTGGCTCTGGGGGGGTGCGGAACATCTGCTGATTGCCGACAGGGATGGTATCATAGTACTTAGAGTCGGAAGGGACCTAAACAGATCATCAGGTCCAGCCCCCTGCCCTGGACAGGAACGGGTGCCAGGATCATATCGCCCCAGCCAAGTATTTGTCCAGACTCTTCTTGGAGACCCCCAAGGTAGGAGAGAGTACCACCTCACTTGGGAGCCCATTCCAGAGCCTGGCACCCCTAACTGTAATGTAATGTCTCCTGATGTCCCGCCTGAACCTTCTCTCTAACAATTTGTAGCCGTTAGTAGTTTTAGAATTAGGATAATATTTTAAGGTGCTTACTAATGCCTCTGCTAGCCAGACTGTGACTGACTTCCTTTTGAAGACATGACCTGCTTCTCTCCCCAAGCTTGGTTTCCATTCTTTTCAGTTGTCTCCCTGTGTTTACTCTGCAGTTGACCTTCTGGGTTACTCTTACCTAAGCCAGGGTGAGAGAAGTGAAATGCTTTACTGTATAAGTTTTCTCTACTAAGATTCCAAAAACATGATTCTTTTTGTTTATTTAGGCTGTATGATGATTAGTAGGGTTCTGGGTTTTCTGTTTCCTGCAGAAAAACAAGGCTTTTCCCCTTTGAAGGACAAAAATGAGGCTTTGCCCTTAAAGGCTGCTCATCTGCAGTGAACTGCTTGGAATTGAGTTGGAGGTCATGGGGGGATGACTGCTCTGTGGTACCACCTGAGGACCTTCCCCTTCCCCATGCTCTGCCCCACATACCCTTTCATCCCACTGCTGGGGTAGGACTCAAGTCACTGGAGTCCAAGGAAGGCGGGGGCCCTGCCTCCTCCCCTTGCCCCTGGCTACACCTGCATGTGGTGCTGGGTGGCCAGAGACGGGAAAGGAGCCGCCTTTGCACTTGTGGCCCGGCAAGTGGTTGCTGCCTGTCTCCACAGTGCCTGGCAGCTTTCATGAAACAGGCTCAAGGCTGAGCGTGGCTCCTGGCAGGGCTGCATAGCTCATCTTGCCTGGCTCTTATCTTCTTGCCAGCTGGGGGCAGGGCCAGGGCTGCTCTGCCACTGGGGGCTCAAACCAGCTCTGCAGGTTACCCAGGGGGATGTTGTTGAAGCACTTGATTCTGCAGTGCCCACTGGGGGGGAGGCAGGTGTTCTCCTTGGCTGCCTTTGCCCTAGTGTTAGCTGGTGGCACCGTGTCCATGGCACTGCCTCCATGGCTGCTCTTATTAGCTGACTAGCTTGGAATTCACTCATCTTGGCCACTGCCCTGCTCCTCTCCTCTTCCTGCAGGGGCCATAGTTTCATAGTAGCTGGGGTCAGGAGGGACGTGAATAGATCATTTAGCCTGACCCCCTGCCACAGGCAGGAATGAATGCTGGGTTCACAAGACCCCAGACAGGTGATCATCCAACCTCCTCTTGAATTTGCCGAAGGTAGGGGTGAGGACCACTTCCCTGGGAAGTTGGTTCCAGATTTTGGCCACCCTAACTGTAAAAAAATTGCCTTCTGAACTCTAACCTAAACCTGTTCTCCATCAGCTTATTACCATTGTTCCTCGTCACCCCAGGTGGTGCTGGGGAGAAAGGGCTTTACCTGTTTGCTGTTGATCTCCCCTGAGTTTGTAGGCAGCCACTAGGTCTCCCCTCAGCCTCCTCTTGCTGAGGCTGAACAGGTTCAGGTCCCTCAGTCTCTCCTCATAGGGCCTGTCCTGTTGCCTTCTCACCAAGCAGGTGGCCCTCCTCTGAACTCTCTCCAGGCTGGCCACATCCTTTCTAAAGTGCGGCACCCAGAACTGGACTCTACTGCAATTGCGGCCTGACCAAAGTCACATAGAGGGGGAGTATCACCTCTCAGGACGGGCATGAGATTCACTTTTGGATGCATGACAAGGTGTGGCTGGCCTTGCTGGCTATGGTGTGGCATTGGCAGCTCATGTTCATCTTGGAGTCAGTAATGACTCCAAGATCCTGTTCTGCCTCTGTGCTTTCAAGTGGGGAGCTCCCCAGCCTGTATGTGTGCTGTGGATTCCTTCTCCCAAGGTGCAGTGCTCTGCATTTATCTATGTTGAACCCTATCCTATTCTCATCTGCCCACTTTTGTAGTTTGTCTAAATCTATTTGCAGCCCCTCACTCCCTTCAAGCGTGTCCACCACACCCCACATCTTAGCATCATCAGTAAACTGGAACAGCGTGCTTTCCACCCCCTGCTGGAGGAGCTTCAGGGAGCTCTTCTGGATCAGGAACTTGGCTGGCTTCAGCATGCTCTGCAAAGGCAACATCTAGCGGGGTCAGGGCATGCAGAACCAGTGTGGCAAGTGGCTCTCATGAAGGCATCCTGCACTAGGCAAACAGGGCCCTGCCTGGGCCCCAAGCTTGTTGGGGCTCTAGAGATCAGGTTGAATGGGGACACAATTGGCCCTTGTTTAACAGCTGTGTAGGTGCTAGAAGTGTAGTCAGACACCCTGGATGTAAGTAACTTCCCAAGGAAAGAAAAGGCCCAGGCTGCAGGAAACAGGGGTAGGAAAAAGCTTGTTCTCTATCATTTCTGTACAACAAGCTGTTATGTGGAAACCCCCATATTGTTAAGAGCTGGAAAGAGCAGCATGAATAACCCCAGTGCTCAAAACAGATTCCCCGATCCCCAGGTTTGGAGCACTTCCAGCATTTCCTGGACTGGAACAATTTACTGTAAATGCATCTGCTTGAAGTGACATAAGAGCAGCATTTTTATTGTGGTGAACCTGCTGTGACTGGAGCCCCCTCTGTTACCAGGTATGTTAGTCAGGGCTTGGACTCTGACTTTTGTATGTGCCACAAAGCAGCAGGGGGGACAGCTGCAATTGGACCCACATCCTGATTTAAGGGGGGAGCTGATACTGGGAGGGAGCAAGGTGGAGGTAGGTAGGGACTGTGGGTTGGGAGTGTGAGGCACTGGCAGGGCTGGGAAGACTATGGCTTGGGAGCGAAGGGCACTGGCATATCAGGGCTGCTTAGTGCCATATAGTAGCCTGGGGGACAGCTGCAGCTGGATCCACGTCCTGGTGAGTGAAGGGGGCAGGGGGAGATTTGATTTTCCATGATTTAAAAAAAACCAAAATCAAATGCCAAAATATATAGGTATTTAGAATTTATTTTATTATAATGATTGAGGCACTGGTTGGCTTCCAAATTGCTTTAAGATTGTAAAATATATCAGTAAAACATAGTGTTCAACTGACGCGTGTGCGCGCACACACACACAGGTTTCACTTTAATCATGGAAAGATGTGGACTTTTTTTTTTTTTATCAGAGAGTTCTGGACTTTTTTAACAGAGAAAACCAGGAATCCTGATTAGTCAACCCCTTGCATCTCTTTGATGTATACTTAAATTCTGTAACTTTTTAAAATAAGGCCAGCTGGCCTTGATTTTCTTTTTCTCTCACGTGCTAGTTTGGTAAGGTTTTGAGATTCATCTGTTTGTCACCCCATGTATTTGGGGAAGCCTCCAAGGAAAAAGAAGGACTTTAATTCTTCTTTCAGGTTTTGGTTGCAAAGGTGATTCCCTGTTTGAACCAAAGAGATTCTTTTCCTTGTGGGTAAAGCTTAATAACTTTGTGAAATTCCCAAATTCACAAGAGGAGTCCGTATTATATATTTGTGAGCCCCCCTTTGCACAATTCAGTTTTATGTGTGAGGAATAAAATGTCTTTTTCATGCTGTATAATACAGGAAGCTCTTGAATGTTTTCTTAGAAATACAGAAAAAAAATATTAATACAGTTAAAATCCTTAGGGTCTGAAAATTCCTACCTAGCAAGCGTTCTTCAGCTCACCCTATGTGTGTGATTATAGTGTTCATGAACGAATTGGAAGTTTGTTTTAGATATTTTTTCTTATCAGCATCATAACATCTTCTTGTGCCACTTTGGAGCTGACTTTATGAAGCTTCTCACTGAATTGCATTACATCTAGAAACTGACAATTAGCTTTGTGGCATACTGTATGAGTACAGTAAAAGTGTAAAAGACCATCCCTGTTGGACAACAGCTCTCTCACACCACTAGCTGAAAATCCCCAAGCAACCTAGTTCTGCAGCACCTTCACTGAAGTATTCCTATCAGGGAATTAACAATATTTGCTTGCTGATAGGCAGCTGACTTCTATCAACAAGTCTTCTTAACGCCATAGGTAGTAGTAGAGTTCCCTTCAGAATAGTATTCCAGGTAGAAAGGCGTGCTGAGAAGATCAACATTATATCTGCTAAGAACAAGCAGCAAGAGGTCTCTCCAGTGTAAGAATTCGAGGATGCATTGATTATTAAAACAATTTCTTAGGGTTGCTGTACACCTCCCCAGGAGGGCTGGGTGTACTTATTCCCTGTATCTTCTCCTTGCTGCCTTTCTTTTCTGAGCTGCCTGTCAGTGCCTCGCCCACCATGCCTTGATGGGATAAACTAACATGAACTTGGCCTCGTAGGGCACCAGGTTGATGTCTGGTTGGGGTTGCCCAAACTCCGCTCAAGTTTGCTCTAGCTTCACCAGTTAGTTCTGGACCCACTGTTTAGGACCACAGGCTTCTGTCACAGCAGGATGTGCTCCTGACGCAGGGTTGGCAACCATGAGTCACACTGTCCCCTTTACTACCTCAGCCGGCCCTTTCAGGACTGGCTTACAGTAAGTCTGTCACCACACTCGTTCCCGCTGGTCAACACCGGTTTCACATCCACCATGCTGGATGTATCCTTTTGTTTCTACAGGCTGCCCTTTGAGTGCTGGAGTTTTCGGGTACTGCCCTTGCCCTCCTTTCCATGGCCTCTGTCCCTTTAGCCGCCACCTGATCCACCAAGTTGAGGACCCCTGTCCATGTGTCAACTCGACTACTAACACAAAATCTCCTTCCTGCAGATTGGTCTCATCCTCAGTTGTTCTTCCTCCAGTACAAACACTGAAAAGCAAATAAGGCTTGAAACTTATCTGTCCCACTGCAGTTTTTCCTCATCCAGCCAGTATCCAAGCCTGCCCACTGCAGTCTGTGGCGCTCTCTCTTCTCCCCTGCCCACCCCGCAGCCTTCCTTCCTGGAGGTCCCCTCCCCCCTGCTCCTCCTTGGGGCCAGGCTCGCATACAGTGAACGCGGGTCACCTGATCCTGGTACTTCTGCCCTGGGTCCTCCAGGGCTATCTGCCCCCATACCTGGTGTTTGTTTTTCCTTGGCTTCTGCATTCACTCAGCTAAGAATGGATGCATGTGTGTGGTGGGGGAGTGGGCTGGAGGGGGAGAACTAGTGAAGAAAGGAAAGGCTGGAAGGAAAAGCATGCCAGGTCCTGGACAGATCAAGGGACTGCCCTGGACACCCACTCCCTCTAGTAATGGGGAAGGGACCCCATTACAGTTGCGTATACAGAAAGGAAATTTCTAATTAAGTATAAAACTTCAAACTATGTTATTTGCAAATTATCAAGAATAATTGGTATCTATAGATTAAAATTACATATACATCCTGGTTGGAGTCACACTATTTAATGCTGGGGTGGTTGCTTTCTTAGCCATTGTTCCACTGCAGCCCTAATAGCAAAAACTGCTGAAATGCTGTTTACAAGGGTTAAGGAAAAGTGCATCTCAGGAAAGGGCATATTCTATCATTTTTGAATCCCTGGTTAATTAAATATTAATTTTCCCATTATGTTTAGTTCCCTGCTCTACCAGTAACCAACAGATCTTTAAATGCTACACAATGTCATTCTGACAATTAGAAAAAATATTAAGGAAAAACTTGGAGATCACGTTCAAGGAAAATGGGTTTTATGGATGCACTAAAAAAACCTCTTTAAGAATCTGGGTAAAAATGCTTGCTTATATGACTAAATATAGTCCAGTGGAATCTTTTTTATTGCATTTTAAAGATAATAAGTGAAAGAGATTGAATCTTCCTTTGAACTGAAGCATTTCAAGCAGGATAATTATTAGGGACCTACTCAAATCACAGTGTTGTAGATTTTGTGGAAACCACAAAATCAGGCGATCTCCATGAAATCTGCTGAGGCTGGGGGGAGAACTTGCTAAAATAAAATGCTGGCTCTCCAGCATTTTGCCTCCGTGCTTGCCACTGGTTGGCTGAGGGTTGCCCCCCCCCCGTCAGCCAATAAGTGGTGAAGACTCGGGCCATATTTATGGACAGCCCTCTCCACCTAACAGCAGCGGGGGATGGGGCTACCAGGATCTCCTTGCTCAATCAGGGGGTGGGGGGGGGCACCACAGTAAGCCCTTGAAAATAGCAGCTGACCCCATGATCTGCCTGGGAATTCAGCTGGCCACCTCATCGAGTTGAGTAGATCCCTAATTATTATGCCTTGCCTTTGAAAAAGCTTAGAGATATCATCATAATTTTTCTGTGCTATACTAAATTTTTCCAGCAGTTTGATACCAACTTTGCTTGCTCTGTGTTTCTCAGTCATGTTTGTGTAATTAGTAAATGTTTTGAGCAAGCTTAATGATTTCATAGAATTGAAAGGTTATTGTTCTTGGTGATTTTTAAATAGAAGCGTTAATAATTGATATGCAGCATGCACTCTAATGAAGGAAGAATTTTATAGGAAAAACTATTCTGATTTACTCTTCCCTTTGCTAGTTCTATGCTCATTGCAATCATTTTATGGTGATAGAACTTTAAACTCAACTGTTTCTTGTAACTGTGTGAGGCTAAGCTATTGGAAGGCAGGGTATATTGCAAGACACCTTTATAGACTAACTAAATAAGATATAAACAGAGAGGGTGCAAGCTTTTGTGCGCTGAAGCTCATTTCATAAGATACTGGAAAATTGTGACCAAATTGAACATTATAAAGTTTGACAGATACCTTAGTCGATGTTGTTTTTTCATAATGAACCCCTTTTCAGTTTTTATTCTTGAGTGAATCCAGTTGAATGAACTCTTTTATGCACTCTTTTGATAATTAAAAAATGATCGTATATTGTTTTCAACACCCTATGACTGGAATGCACAACAAAGAGTAAAATTTTGTCAAGTGATATTTTATTTTCGTAAAAAGAAAAATATCCATATGGGACTCTGAGCACTTGGCTAATTGTTTAAAATTACAGAATCAGATGTAAATTGCCCTCAGCTAAATATTTACACTGACAGAATGTCTACTGACAGTACTATCTGATTTCCTATACCCAATATTTCTGGCTTCTTTATTTCTCTTCAAAGATGAGGCATAAGAAATGGGTCCTTAGAACCCACCCTGAAAGATGACAAAACATTTATATATATAATTTTTCTACAAGGGGCTAGCAGCTATTCTATTAACTTGGGGATTCCTAATAAAAATAAACAGAAAAAAATGAAATGTTGTCTACATTATTTTTTAAGCCATTTAATGGGGTTAATTAAGGTACTTTGGGAGTGTAGGTTCTTTGGCAGATATGCAGCAAATGTTCCTTGCTGCTGTTGCAGCTAGCCAAATTTTCTCCTAATGGCAAAAATAAAATGGTCCTTTTTGGCTTGACTCGGAAGAGAGAAATTAAAAGAATTCCGCTCAGGATTATCAGGTGCACAATGTTTCTCTATATAAAAATCAAATGCATGCATGATATGTTAATATAGCTTCACTTCCTGAACTGATTAACATGGCAAGTTTTGTATTGTAAAGGGGACAATATGCAGGAAAGCTACATGACATTGACAGCAGCCTAAGGAACAAAAAGGTTGCAGGCTGTCTTATGACTTTTACTTGTTTTTGAAGTTGTGGCCATTCCTATAGATACTAGAATAGAAGCCACCTTTGAGTTGTTTGGTTTCACAACCTGAATCAACGGATTTATATCCTATAAATAGCAAATGTCACATGACTTTTGTAAACAACATGCAAAGTTATACATGGAAAGCCCATTTCAAGCTACAGAAGCTTATTAGTTTGTTTGTTTATGATGATGAGATACCTTGTCAAAGGCCTTATTCAGCATTTGTGTATATACATGCATACGTTCTTTGAAGATCAGCGTTTTTCAGTATCTGAATTTGACCTTTTTAATTATATATGCAGTATTCAATAACACTTTTCAGAGCTTACAAAACACCTTGCAAAAAATAATAAGAGTATTAAATTTTTTTAAACAAGTAATTTACACTGGAATTGATCTTCAGATTTGTTTGCATGTTCATTTAGCCTTCCTTTTGTCAAATACTTCTATTATAAATTTCTAGGTACTACCATATATCAGGGTACTATTGTATATCTGTTTTGACAAAGGGGTCCTTGGACATTTACATAACTTATAAAATAGCAAATCCACTCACAGAAGAAATTGACAAATTGGACAAGAACCTTTTGTTGGGCAAAAGAATAAAAATCAACAGAAAGTCTTAAATAACTGTTTCAACTGGAAAGTACCATTTTTTTAAAAGTTCCCTTATTTTGTGTAAAATAAAGTGCTTAGTCCGTCTGCCTGTCTGTCGTAATGCTTTTGGTGCACTCTGATTGGCCATGATGGTGGGGATGGAGGGGACAGAGCAGGGGACGAGGCCAGTGGCGCTGAAGGTGGCAGCAGCGTGGGGTGCTGGCAGAGAGGGACGGAGAGGACGGCAGGGCAAGCTTCCTCTCCGCCTCCCTCCCCCCAGCTCCTGGGAGGCAGTAACAGTGTGGGGTAGTGGGTCCCCACCTGCACCCCATCATTTTTGATAGGCAATTGTCTACTTTTGTATTAAAAGCATGTGCTGAATTTCAGCTGCAGTTCTTTAAATGAAAACACTGGCCCTTGAAATGCTTTCACAGTAAGACTCTGGGAATGAGGCATCTTATTCTAAAAGGTATTACTAAGTCTAGGAGATACTATAGTAGTTTAGGGTCTAAACCTGCAAATTTACTCACTTTGTCTTAATTGGCTTTAATAGGGTTAGACAATTGCAAGTAAGAATGTCCTGCAGAAGTAATTTTGCGGTGGTGCTCCTTTACTGTAGTTCGTTCCATCCATCCCTTGCATTTTTGTAACGATTTTAAAAGGTTTCTTGTATAGAGGATTCAACCCTTTTTTTATTAAATGAATGAACACATCTGCAGACTGAGAGTTGGAATAAATTGCAGTCCTTGCTTTAGCTTGCAGAATTATAAATAATTCATTGATTATTTATGATTTGTTGTGATGACATCTGATCAGTGCTAAGTAAATAAAAATTGGTATCTTTATAAAGGATGTTATCAGGTTATAATTGCTTTTAGAAAATCCTCAAATCTTTACATACATTGGAAAAATAAAGCTGAAACTTTCTAATAAGTGTTTGCATGCACATAAGACACTAGTGGTTACGTGATATTTGTCAGTTCCCTGTACCAGGGGTGGTGACATGGTGCTTATGTACCCCTCTGTCGATGGATGGACATTCTTAGCCACTTGCTTTGGAAAAGTCATGTCCGATGGGAGATATACAGCTGCTGTTTATTCAGATATGAAAATTTGTACTCTTTTTACTCTTTAAGAGTCAGTCAGTATTAATTAAAATATTTCATTCTGCCCGTTTACTATTTTTAGTTAGCATTATGACTGTGTACCAGCACTACATAAATTATACCGTCTTTTCCTGAATATATGACTTGGTCTGTACCAAATAACAATATACCCTAGAATTCACCGACTCTCTTAAGCTTCTTGCAGGGAAGAACATGAGGAACTTCCTGCAAAGAGAGATTAACAGACAGGAAATCTGGTGCAGATTAAGTAGTTTAAAACTGGTCCCTCACCACAAAAGATTCCAGGGAGCCTGTCTGGATTTGGCTCTGAAATGGTTCAGTAAATTAGCCAGAAGGTGAAAATACAAAATGGGAAACCAAGCAGAGGGAACATGAGATGCTGCCTGTAAAGATAGCTGCTGTCTGTGTTTCATGTTCCTGGGGCTCAAATTTTCTAACGCTTTGTGTAAAATTCAGTATTTTATTAATATAAAACTCTATCTTTTGGCCTGGTGATCTGCTTCCTCAAAGCTGTTTCTAAAAGGCATTTGTAGCTGTAATTGTATGCCAAAGTATTTAGGCCAAGTGTATGTGCCCATTCTAAATTGACAACAGACATGATCCATTTCTGAAAAGCAGGTAGTCATGTGCAGGCAGAAAGGAAGTGGATATTTGACAACAGTCTCTATGGTGAGGGGCATTGTTGTGGGCCATTTTAACTTGACTTCTCCTAAGGCTAAAACACCACCATGACAGTGTTTGAACAAGGAATTGCTATCATAAGATGGAAATGAATTTTCCAGGCAACAGAACAGAAGGCCCTGCCCCCTGAACTCCATTACATCAGAGTTCCTGCTTCGAAACTGTTGCTGAGCCAGCAGTCCTGTCAGCTGTCGGAACATCCCTACGTCATCGCTTGAGAAATATTTCCTGATGTAATAAATCATTGGTTAAATCCTCTTTCATTAACACTATACATTCCTTTAAAAAAAAAAAAGATAGGGGACATATATTAAATTGATTTCAAAAGCAATATTTGAATGAGGTTTAAACACCCACTTCAAACGGTAATTAACCAGTTCATGGAGTCCATCAGTAGTTATTGAACCAATCCAACCAGTCTATGAAATCTGTGAAACAGAGTCTATCAATAGTTATTGAATATGGTAAACAGGGATGGGGATGGGATGGGGAAAGGGAAGGGGGCCTGTTTACTGTCTCCCTTGGCATCCACTCTCTGCCATTGTGCCAGATGGGACACTTGCCTGGATACACCTGTGGTATGAACCAGTAAATTGCAGTTCTTGTGTATGTTCTTATGTTCCCAAGTGTCCAGATATACCAGGTGATATATTATTTTGAAACTACTGTGTTGGGTTTGTTCGGGTTTTTTTGGTAGTTTTGCTGGGCAGACAGGCTACTTGAGTTGCAGTAAGAGAGTCAGGTAGCTCCTCTTTACATATTCGTGCACTACAAGTGAAGAAATATCATTTACAAGTGAAAGACCAATATTTTGATCTTTATTTAGCCTGTGACTTCTGTCAGTTTTCATTTCGTTTTTTTTAATTATGCATTCATGTAAAATAGCTTGTGCACACAAATGGGGGCATTACCTTTAGTTGGCCTTTTGTGATTCGGTGATGAATGTACCGTTATTTATCTGCTTTTATACATATAGGATAGTTGTATGTAACTGGTTTCAAGAAAGGTTGTCCATCTGTTTTCTTCTGACTTAGATTTAATGTAAGAATTGCTGGTATTTGGTTAGATATGACTTGCTCAGTAATGACGGGTAGAGTATATCCATGGACTCAAAATATTAATGCGTTCATAGAAAAACACTTATCTAATGTAATATTGATGTAATAAAATGCATTATGCTGAAATGGAACTATATCAATTTCATGATACAAAGTTGTCAGTTGTAGAGCGTGAATATAGTTTCTTAAAGGCAAGTCTGCTAGCTCGCAATTTTTGGCTTTTTGGGTGGTGACACAAAGTGAAAGCAAACAGACATCCATATTTTCTATTGCACCACAAATGGTCAAATTTGTGGCCATGACAAAATAGTAATAAATTGGGGTCTGTTATTGCAGGCTGCGTCTGTTTATGGTGGAGGAGGACAGGCAGCACATAGCCTGGACAGGGCGAGAGCTCTGCTAGGTTGAGGGGCCCAGTCTTGCACAACCCAGGAATTCCTGGGCAGAATGTCTGTAGATGTTCGTGGATTGCAACGAGCTGTGCAGTGATATGCTGTGGCACAGCTGATTGCACTCCACCAATGACATCTATTTACAGCCTTTGGGTATGCTTATGTTGTTCTTCACCATGCCCTGAATTGAGTGTTGTTAACCATCATTTGAGATGTACAAAATCCTTGTTACTTCAGTGCTCTGAAAAATATCCAAATGTGTCAAGAAAGTGCTATTCCTTATTTTTGTTATTTTATCAAAAATACTTTGCAAGAAATGTCATATGGGCATTGAGAGTTTAAGTCGAATAATAGAGTTCTGTATATATGTTTGTTCCTCAGTTATTTCTTGGTTTAAAATTTTGTCTGCTTTTGTGGGAAGCACCAAAAGCTCTGTACTGTTGTGTAAACAAACTGTCCCTGCATGGTTTATCAACATGGAACAAAGTTGGGATTTCTGTTTTGTACTTTAATAATAACTACAGTCAGTTATTCAGTGTTTGGAAAATAGGAACCCCAGGAGGAGGTCACCAGGCCATGGTAGAGACATAGATTGGCCAAACGATGAAGATTTAGATATAGAAGGTCAGGAGAAGCTGATATTCCGAGAGGCTTCAATGAGAGCAAACTGGAGAGCAGAGAAGGAGAGGAGACTGAGGCTCCAGTAGGTTTTTTTTACAGCAACTGGCCTTGGAGCCCTTAGAAAACACAGTGAAGGCATGGTTGGAGAGATGAGAAGGGACAGAGCATGGAGCTAGAAGCTATAATACTGTTTAAGAGCGAAGGTAGAGCAAAAACTTGTCGTGAGCTACCCTCTTGGGCTTTAAACAGTGATAAGTTGGGAAAAGATGCATTTGTGTGTGCATATCGGGGAATAGAGGGGGGGAAAAAAGGAAGAAAATATGGTCCAGATGAAATTTTAGTCAAGGTGGAAGACACAGAAGGGGGGCAAGGAAGTCTGAGGAAAGAATATATTATCATAGTATCATATCATAGTACTTCGGGTCAGAAGGGACCTAAGCAGATCATCAGGTCTGCCCCGGGCAGGAACGGGTACTGGTCATCATATCACCGCAGCCAAATATCTGTCTAGCCTCCTCTTGAAGACCCCCAAGGTAAGAGAGAGTACCACCTCACTTGGGAGCCGATTCCAGAGCCTGAAGTGATTGCCAAAAGGAGGAAGGGATTCGACAGGGGCCACCATATGGGAAACGACAATATGTATGACAATAAGGAGGTCCTAGACTTGGGGTGTGTACAATTATTCACAAAACATAGAGAAGAACCAATCTAAGTTGCACAGTGTAGTTTGAGCAACCTAAGTTTAGCTTTAGAGAGCCGTGTACAGGGGTTTGCCCTTGTGGAGAGGCGGCCCACAGGCAGCCTGTGCTGGGAAAGGCCTGTAGACAGGGGCCCTTGTGCATAGATCCCTGCATGCCCTGCAGGCTTTCTGGGCTGCCAGGGATTGTTGCTGAGCACAACTAAGCATATGAACTACTCCTCATAGGCTGGCTGCCATGGGGAAATGCCCCCAACTGCCACCCTGGGGAATTCCCCCTCTCAGTGGCCCCTTCCTTATGCCCTGCCCAGAGACTTTTAGACAAGACCTGGAGAGATCGCTCCCTCTTGTTAATTGCCTGTGTCAGTTTCTTTGCCTCACCCTGACACGGTCTACTGTGTATGTCTAGGCTCAAAGGCCCCAGGAACATGTCCTGCTTTTCACACTGCGTGACTTGCAGCTGTGGGACATGACATGCCCATCTAGAGATGGCCGAACAGATGGCACACACCTTCGTGCCCACAAGCTGGGCATTCCACATGTGGCCACTTACTGCACCCCAGGGTCACTAGGCATCTTGAACTTGGCCAATGGCTTTCACATGGCTGATGAGGATGAGGCCATCCAGGGCACCGTGGTCTCTAGGGTTCTGTGGCACCACCTCCAGACTGTCGAGCAATTGTTCTAGGCCTACATCACCAGCAACACTTGGTAGTAGACTTGTCTTGGACATTTGGGATGATGAGCAGTGGCTTCAGAACTTCTGAATGTGCCAGAGTACTTTAGTGGACATTATCACCCAACTAGCCCCCTACATTGAGCATCAAGACATCAGCATTATGTGACCCCCTCAGTGTGGAGAAGCAGGTGACCATCACTGTCTTGAATCTAGCCACCCCTGACAGCCTCTGCTCCTTCATCAACCATTTCAGTGTGGACAAGTCCACAGTCAAAGCAGCTGTCTAGGAGGTGTGTCTGGTCATCCAGAGCAACTTGGCCAACCATTTCACCTGCTTTGTGAACAGCATCAGGGCCAGATGGGCAAGCAGCACCCATAGTGCCAGGGTTTTCTGCATCCCCACCCTCCCCCAAATAATGGAGAATGAATGCTATGCCCCTAGTATTTCCAACGTACATGTCAGTGGCATCCTTGTCCTACCCCTTATCGTTAGGGACCTGGCCTACCCTCTCCTGCCTTAGCTCATGAAGAAAGGGCATCACAAGCTGAGCAACACATCAGTAGCCATCAAGAAGGTGTCCTTAGATGCTATGTCAGCATGGTGGAGCCAGATAGAGTATTTGAGCCTGATTCTCAAGTTGGGCGATTAATCCCAGATTCTCAGCTGTAGCATGAAAGGAAGCAACCCCCAGCCCTTCCAGGACATAAGGAGGGTGGTGTGACTAAGACATACATATCTTAGGTCAGTGTGTACATACACTAAGTCAGTGGTTTTCAACTTTTTTTCATTTGTGTACCCCTTTATAAATTTCAAATAGAGGTGCAGATCCCTTTAAATTGTAAATGTGGGTATTCACACCCTTTTGATTGATCATAGTAATCTTTTGTGGACCTATTAGATGTAGTTGTGGACTCCCAAGGCTCCATGGACCACGGGTTGAAAAACCCTGCATTATGTAGTAAGGATAGGGATAGGCAGAAGGTTGCAGTTAGAGGAAAATGTAGGATAATGGGTCTGTGTAGCAAGGTTTACAGTTGGGTCCCCTTGTACTCCTAATAGCGAGAATAGGATCTGGCCCAGGAGTTTGGAAAGGTTAGGGAAGTATTAACATGTCAGAATGGCAGATGGGGACAAGAATCAAAAGCAGAAAATAAGGTATCCAGGGTTGGTAGACTTGACCCAGTTTTTGGATGGGGAGACGAACATATCCTGAAAGAAAGACTATTGAAAATTGGGATGAGATTTTTACATAATGTTCTAGACCAGCAGCTGGCCCTTTCTTTCATCAGTTTCTGTGAGCAAATGAGATGCGGTGGCTAGCAATCACTTCGTTAGTTTTTGGGTGCAAACTGAGACTTTCCCTTTGTTCCCTTTTTGTACCTGAACACAAACCCAGGCCCTGCTACAAGCAGCCACAGGAAAGAACAGTCAGAGCTGTGTCACTTCAGATGTTCTTCAGTATTTGTGTCTGTGGAGCAGAGCTAGACCTGCATCCTGCAGTAGTGGGGGGTTAAGTTTTATGTGCCGGGGTGCACCATTTTCTTTCTGCCACCTCAGCTGCCTGTATAGCTCTAATATTTGTTGCAGCATATAGGGTTCAAAAGCCCTAGTAGAAACAAAGAGGAGGACTGGAGATGCAAAACTAGAGATAAAACATTTTGCAGCTCAGAATGAATTCAAGTGAAACTGAAGAGAATTAAAATTAAAGCAAGCAGTACAGTAGGAGTAGCTGCATATACAAGGGCTTTTGTGCTCATTTCACTATTAGCAATAAAGTTAATGGATAATTGCACTGTTGAAAGACATTTCTCTACCAGCAAGTCAAGGTTGTGTTGTAGGAAAACTGTTGATTTTCCTAATTTATTTACTTTACCCAGGGGTATGTGAGACCCAACTGCGTGCATGTCTGCCAGGGGCCTCAAAGTAGGAATCAAACCAGATATTAGTTGAGAAACAGTGTTCTGGGCCTGGTGAGAGGAGAGAATGATAAAGATGATAATCTTGGAGAGGTCAAATAGGGCATCAAGGCTGAATTGCAGTACAGGCTGGGGACTGACTGGCTGAGCAGCAGCTCTGCAGAAAAGGACCTGGGGATTACTGTGGACAGAAAGCTGAATATTAGCCAGTGGTGTCTGCTGGCTGTGTACTGGGTTACAGTAGTAGGAGTGTTGCCAGCTGATTGAGGGAGGTGATTATTAGGCCTGTGCAAAGAGGCTAGTATTTACTTCGGATTCTGATTCAGCCAATTCAGGGGACAGTGATTTGATTCGGTGATTTGAATCACTGTCCCAAATTGATTTGGCCCAATCTGATTCAGAGATTTGGCTGCTGTCAGATCAGCCAAATCTCTGAATTGGCTCCATCCCCTGCCCACTCTCCTATCCCTGTTAAGGGTGCTCTGTCCAGTCCCAGCCTCCTGGCTTTTTTTTTTTTTAAAAGCCCAGAACTCATTGGCTTCTGCCAGGTTGTGGGGGGGGGGAGGGAGGAAGGCAATTCCCACGTCCCTTCCCACCCATGGCTTCCCTGTCTGGCCCCAGTATTGGCTCTTTAAAAAAACAAACAAAAACCTGCAGTCGCTAGGCTGGGGGGGGAGGCCGAGCACCCAGAAGCCCCAAGGCTGCTGCAGCATCTGGTGAGTGTGGGGCTTTTTTTTTTTTCTTTCTTTTGGTAAGAACCAGGAGCTGGGGCTGGGTGGGGCAGCCATGGAGGGGGGGAATGGGTTGGGAGAATGGGTGGGGCTTGAGGGCTGCTTAGGTGGGCTGGGGGAGCAGACAGGGGATGGGGGCTGACAGGGGTTCCCCCATGGTTCCCTGCTCCAGCCCTCCCCACCCCCTCCACCCCCTACTTACTGGCACAAAATCCAGGTCCAGTTCCCTGCAGCAGCGAGAGCTCCAAAGCTCTCCAAATCGATTTTGGAGAGCTTTGAATTGATTCAGACTCTTTTATTGCTCTCCTGACTCGATTTGGATTCATAGATTCAGCTGCCAAATTGGGCTGAATCTCCTCCTAATCAAATCAGCACCTGAAGCTTCGCACAGCCCCAGTGATTATTCCCTTCTATTCAGCACTGGTAAGGCCACATATGGATAACTGTGTTCAGTTTTGCCCCCCTACACACACACACACACTTCAAAAATGATGTGGACAAATTGGAGAGAGTCCAGTGGAGGGTTGTGAAAATGGTTAGGGTGCTGGGGCATGTGGTTTCTGAGGAGAGCCTGAAGGACCTGGGCTTATGTAGTCTACTGAAGAGAAAACCAAGGGGGGTATTTAATAGCGGCATTCAGCTACCTGAAGGGGGGGGGGGGCGTCAAACGAGAATGGATCTAGACTGTTCTCAGTGGTAGCAGATTACCGGACAATGAGCAATGGTCTTAAGCACTGGAACAGTCTACCTAGAGGGGTTGTGGAATCTCCATTCTTAGAGGAGGAGCAGGGGTTAGTGGCGATATTTGTAGATGGGGGAACTATGGTCATGATTCTTTCAGAAGTGCTTTAGGAATTATCAAATCTTTCAATGGCTTGATATTTTTAAAATTAGAACAATACTGTTTTGTGTGATTCATTATACTCCTCTCTCGTTTACTCCTTGAGTTGTTGACTGGCATTAGGGTTTGGTTCTTGCCCATATTAAAGGGACAAAAAAATCCCATTTTAATCCAGTGTTAAATCTGTATGGAGAAAACTGGGGACCAGCCTGAAACTTTTCTAAAAAAAATATGTTCCTGTTGTCCAGAAATAACTGAAACGAAAGATTTTCAAAGAAATCTTGATCAGGTGTATTTACTTTAGAATTAGTTCTGCAATTTATATATGCTGGAATTCTTAAAATTAATGATGCGGTTCATTCTTTTGAAGACAGGTACAACCTAAAGATGTACATGACAGAATCTCAAAAATGGAATACTTATTTCAGTCCCTGACTAGAAGTTCATATAGATGCAAAGCTGCTTAGTTGTTGGGCTTGCAGTATCAGAATTCAGAGTTCAAAAGTTTGCTTTTTCAAAGAGTGAGCACTTCCCAGAAATAAGGGCATCATGGTGAACTCTCATAACAAGTTTTGCCCTTTGATTCAGAGGACTAATTTGTGTATGAGAAATTGCAGTGTTGCCATAGGCTCCCCGTTTATCTTCGGATAGCTCTGGTACTGGAGGTCTCAAAATACCATCCCTGGAAAGTAAGACATCTTAGTAGTTAAACCTGTGTCTTTTCAGATCTTTCTGAAGCACCACTAACCTCCAAAACAGTGTTGGGTGATAGGCTGTGTTCTCTAGCAGCAAACATCTGGGGACTCTTGAGTCCCTTTCTGTCAGTTTAGCAATATAACTGTTTGGAGATATTGTCTTATTTGACCAGTTGCATCCAGATTTTTTTGTGTGTTCAAAGAAAGCCTATATGACAGTTTTGCTTCACCCCCCCTTCCTTCAATGCCTCTTACCACAGTTTACCTCTCTTGCTGCTTTTTTTTTTTTTTTTTTTGAGCGAGTGAAAGATTATTGAGGGTATTGATTTTTACCTTCGCACTTTGTTATGAGCACGAGCAGTAGAATTCACAAGGACAAATTCTCAAAAGGCTTAATTTTCAAACACTTAGAAAACTTCCTTGAATTATCAGTTTAAGATCTTTCCATTATTTATTAGGCATCATTCCTTAGGCATTTTAACTGATTTTGTTTTGACTGATGCTTTTCTAAAGTATTTTGGGATATGTATGAAAATGTTTGTCAAAAACTATTTCCTCTTCTGCATGGGTTTATTTTAATAAAAATACCCAATTAGACTGGAGGACAGAATGAATTACTACACTAGCTTTTCAATTTTGAAGATTGGTGGGTTCCAATCATGCCTTATCTCAGACTAAAATTATTCTAGTATTAATATTCTTGTTTTCTCTTAGGTTTTATTTGAAATGAGACTGAGAGGCGAGGTCGAACATTACCAAATTACAATTCACTGTCATTTCAAGCTGGGTCTGCGGCTGCTTGATCAATTAGTCAATATCACAAAGCAGTAGAAATTCAGAACATTAATGTTCAAAATGCTGTTACTTTGCATCCTTTAGATAGGTTTGTGTTTTATAGGTTCATGGTATGCTCCCACAATAGCATAAAAAGAAAGCATAGTGCAGTTTTGTTTGTTAATATTTTATATTTTCTCTAACTCTTTAAAAATTGATTTTAAATACTTGTTTATTAGGGCTTTGGTGACACTATATGAAAGTCACTTTTTAAAATGCCACTGAAACATAATTTTCAAATCCACTATAATAAGTTGGCCCACTGATTTCGCTGCAGGCAAAACGCTGTGTACAGGGAAAACTGGGTTTGAAAGTGAACTCACAAGTCTTGGAAGAGAGGAGAAACCTTACTGGTATCAGACTGGTCTTCGCTAAACTAGCAGGAATGAGCACGGTATAAACAGATGTGTATTAGGTTTGTATTCCTGTTCTGTGGAAGGGAGTAGCCATTCTTTGCTATACGTTATCTTTGATGTATACAAGTATATTATTCCAGGATCTCCTCTTACCCATCTTCCAGCATAGAGTGCAGTAGCTGGAAATGCTTGTGTTCTTTCTTCATGATCTTGCACAAGCCTTTCCAGTCCTTTAGAGTGAAGGGAATATAAAGGGGGGAAAACTAGCCTTAAAGTAAACAGAATAGGACTAGAATAAAGCAAGTTTCAAAGCTGAGGCGTTCACAAATACTAGAAATAAAGGTTGCCAAATGAAGCAGATCAGCTGTGCTGCTATTACCAGACTTAATATTAGACTTTAGGTAATGTCACTAAATTCATAAATGCGCGAAGAATAGTCCATTCTGTGAAGAGAGCATTTGCGATTCCAAGCATATGACAAAGAACAATAGAAAAACTTCACCTAAGCTAACACACAGCCTAGTAAGACACAGTGACAGCACATGACTTAGTCTAACTTAAAATGCAATATAATAAGCCAAAAAGACAATAGAAAGCCTTGCATAGGTCTTACATAATCCCAAAGACAAACCCGAGGCTGTCTTGTTACAGCCAGGTATTCAGAAAGTCCTTCTGGTGAATCCGCAGGCGGTCTTAGGCATTGAAAAGATCCTACAGGCCTCATTTTATCGGAAGTGGTGGGTCCCCCACCTGCTCCCTGCAAGGCGACCCCTGCTTCTGGGGCTACAGCCCCCCCTGCAGGGCCCACAACCCACTTTCTCTGCAGCAGCGTGCTGCTTGCACCCTCAATCTGGGCCAGTTCCATGGTGCCAGGACCTGGCTCAGCTTATGGGGGACCATGTGTTGCACTGAGCCGGGTCCTGCCGCCATGGAACAAGCTGGGCCTGATGGCACAAGTGGCTCCCATGCTGGCAGGAACTGGTTTGACACACAGGGACTGCGTGTTGCACCAAGCTGGGTCTTGCTGCCATAGAACTGGCCTGGCTTGAGGGTGCAAGTGGCTCCGGTGCCAGCAGGACCTGGATTGGTGTGACACACAGTCTCTGTGTGCCGAGCCAGGTCCTGCCTCCATGGAACCAACCCATACTGATGGCACAAGTGGCCCCAGTGACAGCAGAACCCAACTCAGCGTAACATACACGCTGAGCTGGGCCCTGCCGCCATAGAACCAGCCTGGCCTGATGGCGTGAATGGCCCCAGTGCTGCCTGAAGCATCATGGCCCCACATGAACTGTGCTGGCCCCGAGACGAGTGACACAGGCAGTGTAGTCTCTGAGCCGATGGGGTCTTTAGCTGCAGCAGGCCCTGAGCACCCCACAGCCGCTGCTGCAGAGAAGGTGAGTTGGCCCTGCAGGGGAGCTGTAGCTTCAGCGGTGGGGGAGTGTGCTGAGGTGGGATGTAGCCCCAGGATGTGGGGGGATGCGGGAAGAGCATGGGGCCCTGCACGGGTTGCAATCCATGTGCTGTGGGGGGCCTGCACCCTGATGGGGGGAGGAGACCCTCCCCTCTTGATTAGCCCCACACACACAGAGTCCCCCCACACCTATCCACAGACCCACCTGCATCCTCCTACATTCTTCCACGCCCCTTCCCACCCCCCTCCTGCAAACCCCACATCCTCCCATCACTTCCTTCATGCCCAGCTGCCATACAGGATGAGGCCTGCTGGCAGAAGCTGTAGCTGCAAGGGCAGTTGTCCCCACTTCCTAGTTAGTGAAGGGGTCAGGGGGAGCTCTAATTGCCATATGATAAGAAACAAAAAGCAAACATAAAAAATATAGATATTTAGAATTTATTTTATTAAGATGATAGAGACACTGGTAAAGCCTTCCAAAAGGCTTTAACATTGTAAATATATCAATAAACATTGCCCAGCTGAATTTTCTCTCTCTCTCCCCCTCTCTCTCTCTCATATATAGGCTTTTATTATATATATAAAATAAAAGCCTTAAGTGTCTGTCTGTTCGTAACACTTTATTTGCACTCTGGTTGGCTGATGGAAACAGCCAGTCAGAGTGCTCCAAGCATGGGGGAATGCCACCATGATTCCGAATCTGCGCCGAGGACTAGACAGAGGGTGGGGCTCCCCCACCCCACTCCCTGCAAGTGGCACCAAGGACTGGACACGGTGGGGGAGGATGGCAAGAGGCAGAACAGTGGCAGCATTAGGTGGTGGCATGCCATGCCAGCCTCCCTGTCATTCTTGACGGGCAGTTGGCTTGACGTGTGTGTGTGTGTGTGTGTGTGTGTGTGTGTGTGTGTGTGTGTAAGTAAGTGATCTTTGCTTCTGGGGTGTTTTAAAGAGTGAAGTTGGGATTTTTTTAATCAGAGATTTTGCAGTTTTTAAATAGGGACCACCAGAATTTCTGCTTAGTGAGGCAGGTGGCAGGAGCCAGGCATAGGAGCCTGCTCAGGGCTGGTGCTTGAGACCCAGCTGGAGGTGGCTGACCTGGTCCCTTGTGGCTAGGAGGACATGCTTTGACAGTTCAAAGCAGGCCACCACACTGAGAGCATCTTCTGGGTGATAGCTACCCAGATGGCAGAGCGGAGGCACCCCATCCGGGTCTGGCAGGCATGCAGCTTTGGGGCCATGTGCTGTCGCAGGTGGCAGCAGGTCACAGCCAGGCAGCAGCCCCACTGCCAGACTGCTGCAGCAGGTAGAGGGTGCAGGGGCCACTCCAGGTTAGGGCTGCTTAAGCAGTCCAGCTGGCACAAGGAGTAGTGTCCCCAGATGTCAAGTGGCTGTCCCTCAGAAGCTCCGAAGGGCAAGTAGCCCTGAGCTGCTTGTCAGGACAGGTTTTTATACTGGTGGCCCCAGGCTTTAGCTCCTCTCTGGGTGCAGATCCAGGAGGAGCTGGGCAGGATTATTTTGCCCCAAGTGGCATAACATGCCCCAAACCAAAGTGCATGTCTGGGCACATGCGCTGAGGGAAAAATCCCAGCTCAAATTTGTGCTACTTCTCTTTGAGCTGCTGCAAGCGCATGTGCCTACATGTGTGGACATACCCACTGATTTTTCTTTCATGTGGCACAACAAAGGGTATCAGTGTCTGTTTGCTCAGCGTTTGTGTCACCATCAAAATTTTTATGGCAGTACAAATGAGATCTCAGGCGATGTCTGTTTCCACCCAAAGAGAGTGCTTTGCCAGCCAGCATCTTTTGCACAAGCTCTAGTCCAGCTCATATCCCTCTGCTGATTACAGCAGCAGGAGTAAGTTCTCTAAGACTGAAGAGGGGACAAATACTCATTCTGATTCATACCTTCAGCTTGATGATGGAGTTGCATTACATCAAGTACCAGATAATTGGTGGGCATCTTTCAAATGGTTGCTGTAAAGGGAAGCCTGCGTGCAGGAACCGGGACCCCAGTTTCCTACCAGTGATTACATTTGATTTATTTGAACTTTAGTAGCATCTTATTTTAAAAATGGGACTTTTTTATAAAGCAAATCAGCATTCCAGTCTGACCCTATGTGCCTGATAGGTGATATTTAAGAAGCTTCATTGGCACTCAGTTATCCTAGAAACATTTGAAAATTTTACCTGAAAATATCAATAAGAAAAATTACCCCAACTTCATCCCATTCCTCTTCAGATTAAAACTTCTTCAGGGTTCATTCCTTCCTCTGGTACTCTCAAAATATATTATCAATGTAAAGCATAGAACTCACAAAAATATTGCATATTTTGAGATATTGAATATTTAAACCCATTCTTCAGTGGGTTTAAATATTTACAGTGAAAACTGCAGGATACATTGATTTACAATATTATATTAGAGATCTTGCTGATTTATAGGGCTGAAAGTAGTTGTCATAGTTACTATTACATCATATGCTCAGGTGTCTAACATGCACAGATCTTAGCAACATCTTCACTTGTGTATAATGTAAGTTGTACTTTTGCATTTTACAAGGAAAGTGTTACAACAAAGTCAATTTACAAAGCTAATTTAAATGTATTTTTGCTAGGGAATCGCATATATAAATGTAGATGAATTGGTTCACTTGCTAAATGAATGGAAACTGAGGATATTACATTTTCTAAGTGATCAGAATCCTGTCTTTTCTATCTCACACTTAGTACTTCCAGAGGTGACTGTTTCGCACAGAAGACATCAGAAAAGAAAAAAAAACCAAGGGCTTGAGAAAAAATAAAAAAACGAAAGAACTAGACTTAGGAGGAAAACCCCCCCAGTACAAATAAAAGTGAAGGTTTTGTACGTTTAGGCTTGTCCTTTACAAAAAAGACTATTGGGAAAGCACTCTAAATTTGCTTTCTGTGAAGGAAACGGTAATAAAAACATTCAGGATGTAAAAAAACAGCATACTTTGATAAAAAGGAACATTGCAATAATGGCAAGAAATAGAAATGTTTCCTTTCTTGAAGCAATTTTCCAGAAAGACTGTTATAAGCAATATCTAGAAAGGGCTCATTGTAGTCCCTGTTGTTTACAAACATGAATAAAATAGCAAAAGTGGGAACAGAAGCCTCTGAGGCATAAAAAGTGTACTATCACAGACCTAAGGAGGCCAAGGTTAGTGGCTGTGGGGCAGCAAGAAATTTAAAAACCTGTTTGCCAAGAGCAAGCTAGCAACCAGCTGTAGTGTTTCTTAGCAAGCATGATACAATGATTGCCATCTCAGAGGAAAGATTCCTCCTTATTGAAGGTGCTGCTCTCTTCCCAGGCCTCTGCTGGTGATGCATAAGGTCTGGCTCACAGCTCTCTTAAAAAAAAAAGCAGGGTGGTGGGTGGGAAGTGGAGCAGATTGGGGTAATTTAGTGGAGTGGGAACAAGGCCTGACGAAGAAATTAAAGGCTACTGGCTGTTTCCCCGGTATATGGAACACAGAGATGAGTGTGGTTAGGCAAGTGTGGGTGATCTTAATTCATGGGGGTATAGTAAGGAGAGAGTGGGAAATTTAAAATATGGCATTGAGATTGTTTCAGGGAAGATTTGGAGGAATAGGTCTGCAAAGATATGGGAGATATGATATGGAAGGAGGAAGTAAACAGATAATAAAAGCAAGGAAAAGGAAATCGAGGCAGATTTTTATTTCACTTTGTGTACCTAAATGGCACTTGTGCACAGTTCACTGTTCTGTTGCTCCTGATGTGAGGATTAGGGCTTGTGCAAAGCTTTGGTAGCCAATTCAATTTGGAGGAGATTTGGCCCAATTCAGCGGCAGAATCTCAGAATCTGAATTGAATCGAGAGACTCATTAAAAGGTCCGAATTGAATTGGAAGGGATAGGTTCCCAAGGCGGTGAGAGAGGGAAGGAGGGAGGCCTGGACTAGGGAAGGAGAGGCCCCATTCCTGGGGCTGCACTGTGCTCTTCTTGTCCCTCTGCACCTGGGCTCTGCCTGTCCCCACTCACCCCACGTCCTGGGCTGTGCCTTGCCATGGTGCAGGCAGCTGGTGTTGGCTGCTCCTGGGGCTGCTGCAGCAGGGGCTGGGGGTAGTGGCAGCAAGCAGAGTCCCGGGCGGCACAGGATGCAGCGCAGCTTGTCCACACTCCCCCCAGCCCCTGCTGCACCGGCCCTGGGAGTGACCAGCGGCAGCTGCAACGAGAACTGTCAGTGGGTGTGGGGCGATGGGGTGCATCTCTTGCTGTTCCACGCCCCTCTGCCCCCCCGCAGGGCTGTGGCCTGGGGAGATGTCAGGCTCTTCCCAGGGGCGCGTGCCCCCAGGTCTGCGCGTGGGATGACAGCAGGCTGCTGCTGCGGGCTGAGGCTGGTGGCGGCACCAGGCTGAATCTTCCTGGCCCTTGGGGTGGGTGTGCTGAGCGCTGGGAACGGACCAATGCTGCCACTGGCCCCAGCCTGCAGGTAGCCACCAGGTGGCAGGGCAGCTCTCAAGGGGCGGGGCTACCCATGCAGCCCTCAAAAGCTCACCAAACCTCATTAAGTGGCCCTCCACCCAAAATAATTGTCCGCCCCGATATAGGATGTGTACCAGGCTCTGAAGGAAGGGAAGTTTCCAGACATGATTCCCAAAATCAAACCTGGGCCCTGCTTTGGGGTTTCATCATTTATGTCTGGCATCCGGACACGGAGACAAGAGACATCTGGAGCAGTGCTCTGCCAGCAGAATGCTATCAGCAAGCGTGTCTTGCCAATCTCTCAGTGATGCCCACAACTCTGAAAATCACATTTTAAAATGGCAGATTTATTTATTTATTTTTAAGTAAAAACATGGTTTTGACATAAAGTTTATATTTTTTGGTAGAATTTATTGTCTTAAAACAAATTTTGGGGAGTTTCAGTTCCTTGGTTCAAGGTTTTCACTTCACTGAATTTCTCTATTTTACCACTGAAAAAAGGGGGAAAAAATCAAATTCCTTCATCCCTGAACAAAAGCAATTTTTTATCTTCCACTGGAAGAGGTTTTCCAAGCCATGATGAAAGTTAATGGGTAAAATTTGCAAAATCACCTAAGTATCATTTTCAGAAATGGTTTACGGCTCTCGCTGCCCTTGTGTTCAGCCTGGCAGGGCCCCTGCCACTGTTGCTGCTCAGAGCTGCTGTAAAGCAGCTGCTCTGCCTTCGGTTCCAGGATTTCTTGCACATGGAATAGGAGTGAATGGGCAGTGTGCGCTTCACTGTAGTGATATAGACCACCTTCTAGGAAGGGACATTTTGACACTTAGTGGGCAAACTGTTCACTTGAAATTCATTTGTGATTGAAAAGGTGTAGCATGGGGGAGGGAGGAGGTAGTTATTGGCATTTGAGATTCATATTAGAAAAAGATGCACGTGAATCTGAATCATCTGAACTTGAAAGTTCAGTGGAATAACTTGGCTTAAAGTGTCTTTTGAACAGCTCAAACTAGCCGAATATGCTTTGCACCTCTGGAAACTTTTGTGGAATAAGTTCTAATAAGTTCATACTTACCGGCTGGGGGATGACCTTCTCAGCAGCACAGCAGTGGAAAGCGATCTTGGAGTCATAGTTGACTCCAAGATGAACACGAGTTGTCAATGTGATGAAGTGATCAACGAGGCTAACCACATTTTATCACGCTTTAGCAGGTGCATGATGAACAGGTCCAGGGATGTGATGCTTCCCCTCTATGCGGCACTGGTCAGGCCACAGGTGGAGTAATGCATCCAGTTTTGCGTGCCGCGCTTCAAGAGGGAGGTGGACATCCTCGAGAGGGTTCAGAGGAGAGGCACTCATATTGTCAAAGGCCTTCAGGCAAGGCCCTGCAAGGGGAGACTGAGGGACCTAGATCTCTTCAACCTTTGCAAGAGAAGGCTGAGAGGTGATCTTGTGGCTGCCTATAAATTCATCAGGAGAGGGCAGCAGGGAATAGGAGATGCTCTGTTTACTAGGGCACCCCCTGCAGTAACTGGGAACGTTGGCCACAAATTGATGGAGAGCAGGTTTAGATCTGGACATTAGAAAGAACTTCTTCACAGTAAGGGTTGATAGAATCTTAAATGGGTTTCCAAGGGAGGTGGTGCTCTCCCCTACCCTGGGGTCTTCAAGAGGAGATTGGGCAAGCACCTAGCTGGAGTCATCAGACTCCAACCCTCTTTCCTGCCCAGGGGTGGGGGTCGGACTCGATGAGCTACTGAGGTCCTTTCTGATCCTAACATTTATGAATCTAATTATTAATAAATGGTGCCTTTTAAATCTGTCAAGGCATAGTTTGCATGGAATCCAAATGTTCATCATTATGTTGAACTGTTTTGAAGTTTAATTCTTGTTCCTGGCCTACTTTGTTTCTTTCTCAAGAAAGTAGATTGTTAGAATGCTTCAATTTCAAATAAATACTTATTAAACACTGATTTATTGTTAGATGACAGGTAGCATCAAAAAGCAAAGGTAGCAATTGTCATTGTTAAAATCTGCAGGTATGTTGCTTTACACAATATTCATTCTGTTCTTTTTGCTGTTAGCTACATCTCTTCTTAACATTTTATCATATAATTTAAATTTATACTTTTGTTTGGACTCTGGGTATGAGCTATTGGGAAATGTTACATATCCGAATATGTTTAATCCTATTATTTCATCTGAAGTGTTCATTTTTCCCCTAAAATGATAGCACATCTATTGATGTGAGTCAAACTTTATCATGCTTATGCTACTTATCTGGTTTCTTACCTCTCACTGCAAAGACTAGAATACTATAAATAACATTTCCTCCAAAGGATTGTATGCTTCATACTGCCATTGTGATGGGGTATTGATTCTTTCTCTAACATTTAAAATTGCTTGCATGCCTCCTAGCAGTGAATACATATAGGACAGATTCAATATAAGATGAGCATTCCAGTAGAAATGAAATGCTGGTTTACATTCCTGTTCCAGTAGCTACGCAAAAAAAAAACAAAAAACAAAAAAACCCAACAAGCCATACCAAACCAAAACAAGCAAAAAAAAATCCAACCAACCCTCTTGTTTTTCAGAAATGCAGCCTCAAGGTACTGCTGTATTTGTCTCCAATGCAGGAAGCAGCAATTTATTTTAACAAAACCTAATCTGAGGAAAGAATCTGTTGGACTCTGATAGTTTTGTTTCTTTATTGATTGCTCTAAGCTAGCAGGATCTGCTTTCTGTGCCCTTCCGATGAGACATATTTTGACATTTGTTTGTTTTAATGTACAGGTAGTTGAAAATTACATTCTAGCAAGAGAAATTTGAAACAGAGTTTGCCTAGGAGTAACTTACGTATGGTGAATTGGGAAAGAGATGGTAGATTGGTTATAATGGCAAGAGTTTAACTGAAAATATTTTGTTTTAAACCCAAGACAGAAATTCCTTTAACACCAGAGAGCCAGCTGTTTCACATGAATGGGATTATTGAAATATAGACTTTTTCCTTATCTGTTCCTCTAGGTAATTTGTCATAGTGATAAACTAATTTGTTTAATAACAATATGTAATTTTGTGACAGAATTCCAGGGTGGATTCAGTTGTCACTTTAGAATGTTAATCTTTAAGTCATCTGCTGTCCCTAACCTGTTTGAATTCAGATGTAAATTTTGCTTGGAGGTTTGTTTTTTTTTGTTTGGCTTGTTGAAATATAAAAGTATATGCCCATCTCCAAATGAAAAATGTCAAAATAAAAATTATCTTGAAACTAGTGTGTTGTAGGAAATGGGAAACTTTAAAGTATGAAGGAAAACTTCAGTCTGTCTCACTTTTAGGGTGTGTTGGCATCATATACTATCATTTCTGCATAATTTCAGTGAGATGATTATCTGAGTTACTGTATAGTACTTGGGACTGTGTACCAAAGATTTTTTTATGGCTTCTGTATAATTGAAATTTTATCAGGAAAAGACTTTGTCTTAATTATCATTTTTAATTACTTTTACTGTAGTGTTAATTTGATATATTATTTTAGTATTTACATGTATGCATGTGTCAATTACAGTACTTCTTTAGTAATGCTGAATAAACCAGTATCTTAAAATAAGCAAATAATTTTGCATTGCAAATCGAATTTTAAAAACAATTATATAGAAGCTCCTTGACAGTTTTTTGTGTTTTCAAATAATGCCTTCCCTCCTCAACATGGCTTATCTATCATTTTAATAAATAATCAGCTGAGGCTTTCTTTGACTTTTGTATCATACCTGGAAGATTTAGGTCATGCTTTGACATACCTGTGTTAGCTTTCCTGACTTATTAAAGCAATTCATAATATTAGAAACAGACCTTTTTAAGAATTTATTTGAATAAGAAGATTGACAAGTAAATTCATAGTTCTAATATAGAAAGAATGGAACTTTATGGCTAATTAAAGGTATGATGCATGCAAATACCACACAGTTTACTGTATTCAGGTTGGAAGCAGGTTAATTTTCAGTAACTTTGTTTTAATTTCATTAAAGGTATTAGTTTTACTTACTGTAGCTCTTTGTTTTGCAGACATCTTGATGCAGACGTCCTTTTGGATTTCTTTTTAATCCCTTCACCTTTGATCCCTTGACCTGCATTACCTTGGTAACCATTTCATTTTTAATTTATTTTCATTTTTTTAATTTTGGTGTGCAAGCTGTAACACTTCATCACCTTAAATTGTAACATTCTTTGGCTTCCCCAGATATAAGTACCCTTTTTATCTATACAGTTATATAATGTTGGCTTTCTTTTCTGTATTAAAATTCATTTCAGTTCTGTAAATAAAGTATACAATTTTCATTGTTTTCTTTTCATTTCTTTTAAGTTTAACTGTGTGCATGTTTCTAGTACAGCACATTACTTTTTCTACCCAGGTTCTTAAAAGACTTAAACTAACTTGTTATTTTGATAATTGTGTACATTATAGGTGTTAACTTGCATGTACACAAAACCTACCAGCATCTCTGTATCTCATCTGCTGTTTTCTTTCTACCTTAGCCATATTTTAACAGTATAAAGTGAACTTGTACCAATATTTAAGTTCTGTTCTTTTAAGGAAAAAAATAAAACACTTGAACCATTTTCAACATATTTTTTTGTTCCGAAAATATCTCTCCTTTGACTTCAGTGATTACATAAAAAATACATGGTAAGTTAGGCTACGACCAAGATTTGATTTCTCATCCTTGGTCCAAAGGTTATGAATGGAATTTTGATAGCTATCTATTTAAAATTAGTGATGCATTTGAAGCAGTTGTGATATTGTCATAAGGAGTTCACAGAATGATCTGAGTTAAAAGAGTCAGTGTCATGGAAATATATTATAGCCATAGCATTTTGTTGTTATGTCTTCTTTTCAAAAGATACTGACACTCAAAACGATTTGCACTAACGCTGACTACTGGCTTTGTCTCTTGGTAGAAATCTATTTTTGTCTCGTAAATGATCATATGAAATCTCTTCCTAGTATGGTCCACTGAAGCACAGATTATTTTTTAAGTGTCTCATTATTTTATTTTTTAACATTTAATGCTGAAGTTTTAATTGCACACAGCTGAAGCTGCTAAATGAACACTGAAATGGATTTAGGTCCTCTCTGAGCTTTGTTGATACCTATAAAAGTTTATATCTTTCATTAGAACTACAAATTAAAATTAGGGTTGTAGTGAGCTGTTCATTGGAGATTTGAGTACTTGCAGAATAGACCCTTTAAATTCACCAGATCGCTGTGCATGTCCACTTGACTTGTGAAGATAAGTAAGTCTCAGTACTGTCCTTTTCTGACATCTACAACGGGAAAAAACCCAGATTATTATGAGTGCCACTAGAGAGGTTGAAATTATTGCAGGTCTTCTCAACTCTGAAAGTAAACTTTCAAATATAATACCTTCTTACACAATAGAAATGCTCTTGGTCTGTATTCCTTTCTGTTTACTGTAGCAAAGAAATAGTTTTCATGGATGTGTCAGGAAGCCCTGCAAAGCCAATACAGTCATGTATGGACGTGTGCTGGACTTGGTTCTTCATGTACTTCCACCCTTCAGAATTGTTTACACTCGGGTTTCTCTTTATGTAAATGTGTTTTGTACGAATTTGCTTATATGTGATGACCTTATTTATACTAGAAATTCTCTTTATGCGAAAAAAATTCAATCTTATGCAGAGTTGGCTGGCAATGAGCTCCTTGCAGGCTGGCAGAGTTCCAGCCTGCAGGGAGCTGGGAGGAAGCGGAAGGAAGGTGGCAAAATGGGGTGCCACGTGCATGTACACTACTACAGCACAAGCACATGGCCCCAAGTAGCTTTGAGAGCAGCTCTGGCAGGTAAGTGCTGGGGAGGAGGGGGATTGAGGCCCTTGTAGGGAGGGAGCTGGACAGGGCTGGGGTTGCTGTCCAGCTGGGGGGTGGTTGGGGTCCAGGGTCACAGTGTGCAGCTGCAGGGCCCCAGTGGGGAGCAGGATGGAGCCTCCAGTGGCTTGTTGGGGAAGGGGGAGGGCTGGTTCCCTGCTGCCACACAAACTTCCAAGGGGAAGGGGCAGACACATGGGCGCAGTGGACCCAGCCCTGATCCTGGGCCCAGCCCAGTTCCTCCCCTTGCCTAGTCCCAGCATCCCACATCCTGCTGCTCTGGCCAAATGCCTCAAAGAGTGACAAATGCAGGAAGCACATCCCTGGGGTAGCTCAGGACGAGCAGCCACCATTCCCTGCCTCCCTCCTTCCCTGCCCTGGGTGCCTCTCCAGCTTGGTTGGCATGACTCAGCACGACTGGGAACAGTGGGGCTGCATGGAGAAGCTATGAGCTCCCTGCTGCACTGGGTCATGCCTGCTGAGCTATGGAGGCTCAGGGGCAGGGAAACGGGGAACAACAGGGCTGTACAGAACAGGTGCTTGCCCTGTGTTGCCATGGCGATGTGCCTGCTGCTTGCATCGCAGGGTGAGCACCTTCTCTGTGCGCCCCCACCGTTCCCTGCTTCCCTGCCCCAGTGCCTCCGCAGCCTGGCGGGCATGACCCAGTGCATCAGGGAGCTCGTAGCCCATCCGCACAGCTTCATTGTTTGCAAGGTTGTACCTACCGAGCTGGAGAGGCACCTGGGGAAGGGAAGCAGGGTGGAGCCAGGAGTGGCGAGCAGCCAGCATTCCCAGCCACCATGCTTCCCTCCCGCGGGTTCCTCTCCAGCTTGCCCTGTGCTGATCTGGCAACACACCCAATGCGCATGCCACTGCTTGCAGTGGTGAGCTCACAGCCTGTCCACGCAGCAGTGATTGTATTGTGTGATTACTGTTTGAATTGGTCTTGGTTTTGTGGGGGGGGCAGTAGAGTGAGGCTGGTATGTATCCCTATTAATTACATGTAATAATGGATTGGCTTTATGCAAATTTGCTTTATGCCAGGGGTTTTTTTTGGAATGCAACCTCGCATAAAGAGGGACCCGAGTGTACTTTAAAAGACAATGACTTTTATCTATAAGATTGTGGCTAAGGTACAGTTGGTTAAAAAACCCACGACTAAATTGATTCAATCTTGGCAAGTTAGTCTAAACTGCATAGATTGAGCCAGTAAGCAAACAAACTGGAAATGCAGCTACATGCCTGCAGTGGCCCAGGCCAGAAGCCAGAGGGTATTGGACCATGCCTCCCTGCTCAGCTGGAGCAGACAGCTTGATCCAAGGTTAGTCTCCCACCCTGTGAAGGGGCAGTTTGTGGGGGAGGTGCAAAGCATCCTGGGTTACTGGGGGCTGTGAGTTAATTTGAATCTGGAGGGTATTTGGGATAGAAGTTCAATAAACCAATTTAACCTAAATCAGTTAAGTCTGATTCTACATCTATCCAAGTTTATCTTAAACCAGTTCTGGCCATTTTGAAAGCTTCTGTTATGTTACAGTATTGAACCGTTTGCCTATCACTATGTGTAATTTCTGTCCATGGCCAGTGAGAGAGCTATCATTTGATAATGTGTCATGGTGTCCGATAAGGAAAGAACCAATCCCAGGTTAGATTTGTGGCAATAATAGTTAGAAAAATAATCATCCTCTTGTAAAATAGGCTCATTTGCTCATGAAATTGAGCCTGGAACATGTGGGAATCCTTGATTTTATTTCTGTTGGGAGAGGGCATTTCACTTCTGCTTTTAAAAAAAGATTTTATGCTTTTTTTACTTTAAATTTATCCACTTTAAACTTTTTACTGAAGTAAAACATTGCAAGTGCAATGTTTCTCCCTCCCAGGACATCTATTGTTTGACAGCAGCAGCAGTGGTTGAATGTGGATAAAGAATTTTAAAGCATTGGTGTCCCCATATTTAGACCCATGCCAAGTAGAGAAATCTTTATAGAAAAGCTTAGTATCCCTGCAGAGAATTCTCTCTCAAGTTCATCCTCTCCAATTAAAATAAATGGAGGAATAAATGATGGAAGATGCAGAAGTAAATCAGATCTCTGACTTGCTACCTAGAAATTTACAGGAAAAATGTAAAAACAAATGAAGGAGAAAGGGAAGCAGTTTAATGCCTTGTTTCACTGGCAACATAGCAAGGGCTGCTCTAAATCCCCATTTGTGAGGGGAAAGTGCTTCTCCCTTTTCGCTTCCCCTTTCCTCTCAGAAGTGCACCTCAGTGGTTAACTTTCTGAGATACCAGAAGTAAACATTTCTTGATGACAAACCATGTGCTCCATTTCTTAGGGTTGTGAGGTATTCTATCTGGGATTAATAATGGTTTCAGTTTAAAGTCCAGACCCTAATTCACCAGAACAAGTATAAACAGATACTAAATATGAATCAAATTAAATTGGCAAATTGAGGTGTAGACAGAAAACTGAGGGGAACAGGAACATTGTCTAGTTCAGTAACTAAACTCAAGAAATAAAACATGACCTTCACAGAGCAGAAGATGTTGGTGTTTGTGAATGATAAAGTATCAGGGAGGGAGAAGGAACTAATGTGCTCCCTTTTTCATGTAAAGATCTCCTCTTCCTAGTGACAAAGAAAGTAACTAATATGCTGCTTATCACCTTCCCATTTTGATATCAGTTCTTGTTTTGCCATAGGTCAGATAATCCCTTCTCTAACATGCAGATAAATAAAGGCTCCATGTCTACTTCTTCCACTGAGTTATTGCTAAAAGGGGAGACTCCAAGTGGATATCCTATTAGATCCAAATTTACCGTGTCAGAACGGGTTTGAGAATCAGTGCCAGCCACAAACAGTGATAACTGTGAAGAATGACTTAAGTGCAGTGCATGTTACTTTATGCATGATCTAATGAAATGATGCTGTGCAGTTGAGGACTAGCATCGTTCTTCTGGTCGCTGCTATTTTTCCATGGTAATGTTTGCTTTTGAGCAATGGCAAATTGTAACATTGCAAATCAAAATTGTGTGTTGTATTGCAGCAGCGGAAAAACATAAACACAAACATTTAGTACTTTGAACATTAATGAAGTCAAACATTCAGAGTCCTTGAATTTAGCAGTGAAGAATTATGCAAGTAGAAAAAAGTTCAATGTGGCATTTTGCATCCTGGCACTGCCATGGCACTGAACTACTTAAATTCCCTGTTGTGTAGCTGCAGCACACATTGGCAATCAAGAACATCTACATTTCATTCTGTGCTCTATTGAAATTTTCTTGTGTGACATTCACCAAATCACATTGAATGTTACTGAGTTTCAGTTTCCCCATTTATAAATGGGGAAAGGTGCCTTTCAACTTAGTATATCAAGTTTTACCTAGTATGACTAAAACATCTTAATTGCAGGTAATATCAGTTAAGAAAAACAGCGTGTGGCTTAACCTAAGCTCTTTTTTTCCAAACTGCTGTTGTTTCACCACTGTGAGATGACACAATTTAAGCAGATGAGCATTTGCCATTTTGTGGTAGGATATCAGAAAGCATTCATTCCACATGCTTAGCCTGAAATGAAGTAAAATCCCTTAGGAGTTGCAGAAGAAAACTGTATCTTTGCTCAAAGACTCATAAAACCCCCCCCAATAACTAAAGCAAACCACTATCTAAACGTTACTCTGAAAATGCCAAAAAATACCCTTTTTTAACGTGGAAAAACAAGTATAGACAGGTCTATAGGTTCTACCTATTATGACTAAAACATCTTAATTGCAGGTAAAGGTATGACTGGATCTAATGCAAGATCTGCACATCACGCCTCCTGCCACGCCACATGTTGCATAGCTTCAGCTTGATCCTAGGCTCCCCATGCATTGGCAAGCAGTAGCAGGCTCCCACATCTGGTAGCTAAAAGCTTCAGTAGCCAGTTCGATTCGGAGGAGATTTGGCCCAATTCAGCGGCCGAATCTCCTAATCTGAATCGAACTGGGAGACCCGCTAATCTCTCCAAATAGAATCAGAAGCCTCCAAATCGATTCAGGGAGATTTGGCCATAGACTGTAGAGCAGGGGTTGGAAAAATGCAGCCCACAAGCCAGATGTGGCCCAGCAGGTCTTTCTGTTTGGCTCACGGGGCCCCTAAACATGTAGAAAATCAATATTTATCTGCCTCTGGCTGCCTGTTATGTGGACCTTGATGGCTTGCCAAAACTCAGTAAGCGGCCCTCCTCCTGAAATAATTGTTCACCCCTGCTGTACAGGCACACACTAGGCAGTGCTGGTCAGAGCAGCTGGAGGAGCAGCCGGACAAGCCCCGGCTTGAGTCGGCAGCCCCGGGAGAAGCTGCAGCTTGTCCGGCTGCTCCCCCAGCTTTCCCACCAGCTGCCCCCCCTGCCCTGAGGCAGGCAGCCCTGGGAGAAGCTGCAGGGGCTGGGGGATGGAACCAGGAGCTGGGGGGGGAAGCCCCTGATCATTATCCCAGCTCCTGGTTCGCTTCCTCAGCTCCAAGTTGGATCCCCCAGCTCCCTGATCGTCCCCCCCCCAGCCCCCACGGCTTCTCCCAGGGCTGCCAGCTCCGCCTGCCTTGCCCCAGTGGGGGAGCAGTCGGGGGAGCCGTGGTTTGAGCTGGCAGGCCCAGAAAACGCTGGGGGGAATGAGCGGGGGCTGGGGGAATGAATAGGGACCCCCCCCCATCCTGGTTTGATTCCCTAGCTCCCCAATCATTTCTCCCAGCCCCCACGGTTTCTCCTGGGGCTGCTGGCTCAAGCCAGCGCTTCCCCAGCTGCTCCTGTCAGTACTGCCTGCCTGTATAGTCTATAAGATATGGTGCTGAATATCTTTGGATATGGATTTGGCTGAATCGAATCGGGACATTGATTCAAAGCACCAGATTGAATTACTTTCCTTCCGAATCGCCAAATCTGAATCCAAAGTGAATACTTTCCACTCGCACAGGCCTACTGCTAAAGGAACTCCCTGCCATGGGGACTATGGTGCAGCCAGAACTGAGTCCCACGTTTGATAGGGCTTTCGGTTTCAGCTGTGCCTTGTAGGCATATGAGACCAAGAGTCCTGCACGTAATGCACCCCTGAGCCTTGGGGATCATAGTAGCCACAAACCTTGGGGCTCAGGGGTTTCATGTCAGCTGACAGGGCTCCCAACCACAGCAGGGACTCTCCAATACATGCAAATTAAAGCTCAACAGCAACCAAGTATAAAGTTAGAACACATTTTTGATGTGTAACTTTATAGCCGGTTGGAGCTTTTTATCATGAGATTGCTACTTTGCATGTGTAGCTGGACTAAAGGTGATTGTGCAATTAATGAGTTAATTGGGTGATACTTGTAACTTGTAGATGTCCACCAAATGATAATTTCAGTGTGTTGTTAGTTTTGTTTTGAAGTTGTCATAGAATCATAAAACAAAAGAGATCAATTAAAGCTAGGCTTTCAGTCAGACCCACTCACTGAATTTCAAAAAGAAAAAAAAAGGTAGAGTACCCTTTATTTTTAAAAGATTTTTTATATTACATGTTTTTATATGATAATTTTGACACAAGCTTAAGATGCGCCATAAAACATTAGCAAGATACAGAATCTTGCTGTGTTTCACTTGAAATAATTCTGCTGTGGCAGAACTCTACCCGAACTGTCCAGTAAATCACATCTACCTTATTTGATCAAATAATTAGGAATATTCATGCATCAATCCTTGTGGTGCTTATCTGACAAAATAAACAGAGGCAGTAGAGAGGTGGCTAGACTGACACAAGCATAGTTTGAAGGCTGTGATGGTAGGGAAAGGATGAGGGCAGAGAGAACAGATGCACAAGTTAGCAACAACCAAACCCAGGATTTTTTTTCATTGATTACATTAACTCCTCATAAAAAACATACAGTTTGAAACAGTGTACAGAACTGCCTTTGTCAGAATCTCCACCTGGAAAAACATTGACTGCTTTATATACTAAATGCCAACCAAATGTCAAATTTCACAATAAGGAGCTATCTCTTTACAATGATAATATTTTAAATGAGAAGTCTGGTCTTCTGTAAATGCTATAATTTCCTAAGTGTTGACAGCAAAGATATCCACTCATGGAACTGAAGCCATGCCCATATGGAAAGAAGTGGTAGGAAAGTTTGCACACACTTACTTCTGGCACCAAGCATTCAGATTGGATGTTATATCAGAAAGAGTGGGCCTGGTTCACTCAAGTTCTTGGAGAACTCTTAGGTTTTCCCAAGTTTCCCTCTTTGCTTTCTTGCTCTTTGCAGCTAACTATTGTTTAATTGTTCTTGGTTTTGCTCCTAAAATCTCTAAGTGTTTTGATATTTTTGTTCCTAGATTGGCAGTGCATCCTGTTCAAATTAGCTTGATGCTTTTCTTTTACCTTTCTGACAGAACTGAAGGACTTGCAGAAATCCAGTATTGCATTTTCCTCATGATCTGGAGCTAAGTGCCTTGTGTCTCTCCTTTACCACCTTTGTTGCCATGAGCCTTCAGGGAAGAAAGAGCTTGAATGATGCAAATATTTTTCGTTTGTCTCTGTCTCTCTTGATTTTCAACTCTTCTGTATTTTGCCTTGGAGCCTTCAGGTGTCTGTCTTTCAGCTTTTCTGTGTTTTCTTTCACAAGACTAAAGGTTAGGTTCAGAATAGTGTATAGCGTGCTGGAGTAGACTCAGAAGATGGGTAATCTGTCCCCAGCTCTGCCTCTGACTCGCTGGATATTTTGGGCACATCATTGTCCTCCTCTGGGGCTCAGTTTTCCTATCTGCAAAATGCAGCTAATTATAATTACCTCCTTTGCTTTGAGATCTGGTAAGTTTTATCCAAGAGCTAGATGGTACTGTCTGGACTTGGAACCTGAGTCTAGGCAGCACCAAGGTTAAGATGACTGTATCCTCACCCATTTTACATCTCTTACATGTGTGCGCGTGCGCACGCACCCATGCACTTACACTTTCCCTCTATCCCTCTCTTTCCCCTTTCATAGTACTTCTTGAAGATAAGATACTGTTGTGTTCACACCCTAAGCTTCCTTCAAACTGGTCTGTTAATTTCCTATATTCTTTCCTTTAACCTCATTCATTAGCACAGTGATGTCCAATCTTCTGAGGTGAAGAAGGGTTGTTATGTGGGGTAGGGTGGCATGTGTAATCCAGCATAAAGGACCACGTTATTTGCCTCCAGGGCTTCCCATGGGTGCAAAAATTTGGCAGTATGAGAGTGGCAATTAACACTGCCACCACTCTCCCTCCGTCTGGTTTCCAGACCTATGGAGCCCCTTGAGCTGAATGGCATAGCTCTGTGGGCCAGAGGTTGAACACCACTGCATTTGCACAAGGAGTGGGCTATATATGGAAAATCTTCAAACACTTGCAACCCATACTAGAAGAAGACCCAATTCTTGAAGAGGTCTTTCCAGAACCTCCCATCCTAGCCTTTAAACAAGACCAAACTTTGCTAACCTCATCACCAGAAGCAAACTTCCTCTGACCCAAACCATATCAAATGGATCCAGACCATGCCAAGACAAGAAATGTAAAACCTGCGAACACATCTCCACCACTCCCACATTAACAACACCCCACAACAGAACCATTGCCATTCCTGGATCTTGTACCTGCACCTCCAGAAATATAATACATCTCATCCAATGCACTAAATGCTCTGATGGAAAATACATAGGAGAAACCAAACAACAGCTGTGTACCAGAACGAACGCACACTGAAAATCCATCAAAGACAAAAAAATCCAATTACCTGTGGGTTCATACTTCTCACAAGACAATCACTCCCTCTCTGATCTTTCATTTCTAATCCTCAAAGGAAACTTACAAAACACTTTTTGTAGACGAGACTACAAACTTCATAAATCCACTGGATACAAAAAATCATGGACTTAATATAGACTTTGGATTTATGATGTATTAAAACCTTCCTGACAAAATCTAACACTACAGGTAACCTGCCTTTTAGCTAACCACTCATGTTTCCTTCACACTTTCCCCCACCCCCCATCTCTACCCTTTGTCTTCCAAACTTTCACTCATTTGCAGCTTCATAGACTTCTTGTTTACTTTTACCTTCATTTTTAAAGGCTACAACCAACAACCCTGCAACAAAGTGGTCAGTTACTCTTTGGAAAGAATTGTACAATTCTTAAAGATGCCTCATTATGTCATAAAAGTAACACCAACTTGCTTCCCTTGTGGCTGCATAGACATTCACTTCTACAAGGAAGAAATTTCTTCTTGTAGAAAAATAGCTTGAGGAATGGACAGTAAAAATGTTCTTCCCGTCCAATGACTGGAAAGCTTCACAGGCAAGCTACTTTCTGACCACCTCTTCCCACCCCACCCTTGACAGGCTGCCCTCTCCCCTGCCTGGGAAGAAGGCAAGCTGTCTACTGGGGAGGGTTTCTGCCCCTGGGGAGAATGCTCCCCTGTCCTGCTAGTCAGCTGATTTGGCAGGAGGGGGGGCATTCCCCTGTGGTGGGAACTCTCATGGTTCTGCCTGGCAGGAGAGTAGCCCCACTCCTTGCACTTCTTCCAGCTGACCCAGAGAAGAGCAGAGGGTGGGGGAGCACTCAGTTGCTGCAGCAAGGTTCCAGGCATCATGCTGCATGGGCATCGCAGTCTGCCTTGCCCCATTGTCCAATCTGGAGGACTGAATCAAAGGAAATCTCATGAGGTTCAAGAAGAACAAGTGCAAAGTCCTGCACTTAGGGCAGAACAATTCCATACATCGGTACAGGCTAGGGACTGACTGGCTGAGCAGCAGGTCTGCTGAAAAGAACCTGGGGGTTAAAGTGCACCGATAAGCTAAATATGAACCAACAATATGCCCTTGTTACCAAGAAGGCTCACAGCATACTGGACTGCAGTGGTAGGTGTGGTGCCAGCAGATCAAGGGAGGTGATTCTTCCTCTCTCTTCAGCAATGGTGAGGCCACATCTGGAGTTCTGTGGTCAGTTTTGGACTCCCTGCTACAGAATGAATGTGGACAAATTTGGGAAAATCCAGTGGAGGGCAGCAAAAATGGTTAGTGGGCTGGGGCACATGACTTACGAGGAGAGACTGAAAGGACTAGGGCTTATTTTTTCTGGAGAAGAGAAGACTGAGAGGGGATTTAATAGTGTTCAGCTTCCTGAAGGGTGGTTTGAAAGATGGAGCTAGACGGTTCTCAATGATGGCAGATGGAACAAAGAGCAGTGGTCTCAAGTTGTAGCAAGGAAGTTTTTAGGTCAGATATTAGGAAAAACTTTCTCACTTGGAGCGTAGTACAATACTAGAACAGGTTGCCCAGAGTTGTTGTGGATTCTCTATCCTTAGATGTTTTTAAGACCTAGCTACACTAACCTTGGCTGGGATGATCTAGTTGCTTTGAACAGTGGGTTGGGCTAGACTTTCTGAGGTCTCTTCCAGTCCTAATTTTCTATGATTCTGTAGTGCTCTGGGCTGATCTGAGGCAATGCAGAGTGAGGCAGAGGGATTTCACTACAATGGCAAGGCTCCCTGCTCAGCTGAGCCCGGAAGTAGGGCTGTGTGAAGCTTCGGTTGTTGATTCGATTTAGAGGAGATTCGGCAACTGAATCTCCAAATGTGAATCCAATCAGAGAACAATAAAAAGGTCCAAATCCATTTGAAGGTCTCCCAATTGATTCAGAAAAATTTGGATAACTTTGGGGAGATTTGGGCAGTCCCTGGTCACTGCTGCAGGGAGTAGGACCCAAACTCTGCTGGTAAGTATGCAGTGGGAAGGGACCATGGGGGGGCACCCTTGCCAGACCCCATCCCCTGCCTGCTCCCCTGAGCACCTTCCAACCCCCGTGCACTCTCCCAGCCCCAGCAATGGCTGCCTTGCCCAGCCCCAGTGTCCTGACACTTTAAAAAAAAAAAAAAAAAAAAAAGATAAAAAAAACCCGCACTCACTGGCTGCTGCAGTGGCCATTGGGGCCTGTGGGGGCTCGTGGGAGACCCCCCACACACACACAGCGTGGCAGTAAGTGGTGAGTGTGGGGCTTTTTTTAAAGTGCAGGGATGCTGGGGCTAGGCAGGGCAGCCATTGATGGGGGTGGAAGAGTGGCCGGGGGATGGGGCCTGCTCAATTCGGAGATTCAGCTGATTTGGTGGTGGCCGACTCTCCAAATCAATTCAGGATGCTGATTCGAATCACTGCCCCCCGAATTGGCTGAATCCAAATCCGAAGTGAATACTAGCTGCTTCGCACAGGCCTACCAAGGCGGTGTTGAGGGGAAGCTGGCAGGGGGCAGCAGTTCTTGTGCCTGGTTTCCAGAGCCCAGGAGCTGAGCAGAGGGAGCAGTGCAGGAAAGCTCCTGTCTGCTTCTCACACTGGGAACTCTGATGTGGGAAGCAGGTGTAGGGTAGCTGGGGCATTGCCTCCCCTCTTCCCCCAACTGGTGTGACCCTGGTCTTGGAGAAGGCACAAGGAGCCTTTTTCCCAGTCCCACTCCTGGTCCTCAGGAATAGTAAAACCAGGGAAAAGTGTGCAGACATTTAGTCTCCTGAGAGTGAGTTAAGCTTGGTTGTTCTCAGGTTACTTTTGTCTTGGAGTGGCCGTATTTGCTTCAGAAGGAAAAGTTTGAATGTCTGCACACTTCGATTTTTTGCTAGGAGAATGGTGATTCTCCCAGTAGAAACTGAAAGTTTGTACATGGTGGTTGTAAGCACAGATCTTGTAAATGGATCAAAGTTTATACACACATTTTTGGATGTAGTTGATCTTTCTTATGGAGGGGGCAGAGAAGAGGGAGGCTTTGTGTCTGGGTCTCTGCATGACCTAAAAGTATTTTGCCACTGAACCAAGATAGGGTTTTAGTGGGGGCTTCACTACTAGACACAGCATTACTTTCATGATTTGACTTTTCATATCTCATGCCTGATTTTGTAGAGCAGTTCCTCAAACTAGGGATATAAATAACATTTTAAAAATTAACTGTTTAACCTCCTCCAATTTTATCAGTTAAAATGTTAACCAATAGCTCATACCTAGTTAAGTGACCTCCAGCAGGAATGGCCCCAGCCCTTTGTCTTCACTGTGCCCTCAGCACTGCAGGCCCCAGTCCACGAGCAGGGGGTGGCAGGTACAGCTGAGCCACCAAGAGGCACTGCCCAGCTACAGAGCTGCAGCTTCCCTTCACCCCTATGGGCAGGGCTGTGGCTGTGGATGGAGCTGGAACTACAGACCTCTCCTGCCCAGATCCTTCTGCCTTGGGGAGAAAGGGAGGTGCTGGGGCCCCCACAGGAGCAAAGCAGAGCCCTCCCACCTCAGCAACAAGACTCCAGGCTCTACGGTGGGTCTATCCGCCCCCCGCCGTTACTGGGCCTGGGCAGGGTGATGGGCTCCAGGCATCTCCCACCGTGCTTGTGCTGCTGCGGCCTGGACCTGGAAGACTTCTCTGTTCTGCTGGGCTGGGCCCTCCCCAGCTTACCCCAGGGAAAGGGAGAGTCTGGTCCCAGTGGGGTGACTTCTACTGGATGTGTGTGCCCTGTTCTTCCCCGCTCCCATCTGTGGCACTGGGGCCACGTGGGGCCTGGCCCAGCCCTGAGGTGGGGCTGAGCATGCAGCTGCCTTGGCCCAACAACAGGCAGATGGCTCCAGGTCTGGTGGGTCACCACCGACCCCTTGCACAGTGAGCATGGCCTCAGGACATCCCTGAAGTGTGGTGGTGTGCAGGGATCCCAGGGGGAGCTTTAGGGCTGCAATAGCAGCTTCCCAGGCTGGAGCTGCTGCACTGCCACCCCTCAGGAATTGCCTGGGGCTGTGTTCACTGCACAAGGTGCCAGAGCAGCAATGCCTCAGATCTGGCACCAGCTGCCACAGAGCTTCCTTGGGCTGCTGTGGAGCCTTCTTGTTATCTAACTTTTTACATCCCTACCTCAATTTTTTTTTTGTAGCTCTTCACAAATTAACTTCTTCTGATGATATTACCGCTAATTAATTTTCTACATGTCCTTTATGGTGGTGTACATTTTAAAGGAAGAAGAAAGATTATTAATAAAGTAGTTGTATGTGAATTTTGACAGCAAAGACTTACACTCCCCATGACTGTTCCTTTCTTTGAACTCTATAGGAGTGCATTCCTGGTAAATACATGGGGGGGAAAAAGTGGATTTGACTTATCTAACATGGAGTCTACACTTGTTGGCCTGTGAGTGAGAATGTATGTTATGCCATTGTCCACAACTTTCCTGTAGGTTTTGACCTTGATGCAGAGTACACATTTTAAAAAAAGTGCAGATGTGTTCTCTTACTGCAGGAGTGGGCAAAACGGCAGATCCAACCAGTGGCTGGACTCCATTTCCCAGTAGCCCCTGGAGACCCTGGGATCACAGTGATATGATAGTGTGGGGCCACAAAACTGAGGCTTGGTCCTGGCCCTGGCCCCGCACTATCATGGCCCTGTGCTGTCACGGCCCTGCAACCCCTCCAGGACTGGGGCCAGGGCCAGAGCAGAGCTGTGATCCGTTTCATGCACACCTCTGCCACAGAACCTACGCTATTCGCAGTGGCATGCAGACAGCAGATTGCAGCCCGGCCCCAGCCCCAGTCCCATGCTGTCACCACCCCAAGTTCCTGGGGTGACCTGCCCACCCATGTCACTCCCTGCCACAGCCCCATCCCAGATGCCCAGCGATGTGCCCTCCCTAAGCAGGTCTCACCCCTGGTGGTAGGTGTGGGGTAGATGGGTCGGGGTGCCCAGGCGGCAGGGCTGGTGGTGGCAGCCAGAAGGAGCTGCTACCCCAGGGGCTGCTGGGAAGTGGAATTTGCTGTAGGCTGGATCTTGCCCACCGTTGTCCTACTCCCTGGAAAATCTACAATTAGCAGGTAAGTTGTTTTCTTGATTCTGTGTAGTAAATCCCTTTCTTCTTTTTTACCACTTATTCAGACAGAACACATTTCCTGTGTAGCTGGGAATGTTTTTACTAACCATTAAGCAAGATTGAATACTGGAAGGACTGATATTCTTTAAGGTGAACATGGAGACTTCTCATACAGGAAAAGCTGCTGCTGCCACCACAAATGCTGCTGTAGTTTCTGCCAGTGATAACAATGAGTGGTATATAAAATCAGTTCAAGATGAAAAGCTACTATGCTGTGAAAAGCAATCCTCAGAAAACGTTTTATTGCATGATAGCAACAACAGAGGTGTTCTTGATTCTCTGCTACCTTGCTGGAGTTCCCACATGCTATTCTCTGCCTGTCACATCCATTTTACCTTGTTCATATGGGTTCTCTTGAAATGGATTTCAGGCTTTCATCCCTGTTCTCTCACTTTTTATAATATTTAATCTCACTCAGTCCTACATAGCTTTTCTAGATTTCAGTAATATCCCTACATGGACCAAATTCACTAAGCAAGCTCGAGATGCCTTTTTGATTAGGATAGCTTCCTTTTCCCCTTTCCTTACTGTTTGCTGAAGAATTTGCTTTATGAGGGAATTGCACTTGGCTGTGCATTTAGGATTATCCTGTAATAAGAGGTTGCCTGATCTGACTGCTAAAGTAGGTTTGATTTATGAGCAAGAGGCAGCATTTTAGTTGTCTGTTAGAGTTCCCCACCTAGAGTCTTGATTGAGCTGTATTAGTCTGAGGTTTTTTTTGGATTGTATTTAAATGAAAAGAATCCCAGTAAACACAGTTTAATAAAGAAATCTTGCTCATCAGGCAGGTTTCCCTAGTCTCCCTCAATTCTAATTAAGTATCTGACAGGAAAGTATATGAATGACACAAATTGAAAATTAGGCAAGAAATTAAAATGACACTAATAGTTTCATTGCTGCAATAAATTTTTAACCTTCATGAAGGAATCTTAGATGCCATCTTATGACAAATAAAATGAAAATGCTTACCAACACTAGATGCAGGTTTAATTCCGGCTTCACACTTGAATTGTACTTGTCAGTTGTATAATCTCAGACCTTCATATGTGACAATTTACTTCTGATTTATTTCATTTGTTGAAATCAGTCTTGAGCATCTTGTACATCTTCAGAACTCTGCTCACTGGTGACAATGCAAAATAAATATAATACTTTTGATTGAGATTTTTTTTCCATTTGGGGATTAACTAGGGAAAGCAAGTGGTTTCAATACACTGTAGTTTGATTGAAGGGGTCCTGATCGTAAATCCTGTTTAAATCAACTGAAAATACAGAAGGGGTATGCCCTGTCTCTCTCTCTCTCGCGCTGTTTTTTAAAGTTCTTACTGGACATCCTTACATGTAAATTGGCAGAAGTTAAAAAGGTGAGGGCAAAGTAAGCATCAAAACAGGTGCTGTACTTTCTATTTAACAGAGGCAAAAGCAGTAAATGTGGTGCAGGACAGTATTGTATTTACTCAAATGGAAGATAACCCTGATTGTAAGATGACCCTCCCCCAGTAATTCGATTATATGTATGGAGAATGTATAATTTTGTTATTTTTAGGTATAGAATCTAATTGGAGGTTTGCCTTGAATTTGTCCCCCTCCCACTGCTACAGGAGGGAAAATAAATTAGGGGGTGGTATCAGGTAGACCTTTTTCTCTCTGCTTCCCATCCGACACTTTCCCCTGACAGCCCCTTTCCTCTCTCTCTAATGTCAGAACCTGCTCTCCCTGAGCGCACAAGGAAAAGGAGAGCAAAATTGAAAACAACTACTTTGAAATTAAACATGGCTGTAGCAATTTACATGTAGTACCCATGCACTAAGTTCATCCAGAATTGATTCACATTTTTTTTTTTGAAACTGCTGTCATAAACACACTTCTGAGCAGCACTTTGGCATCTACTTATATGTAGTACAAACTATGCATGATATTCGTCCAAAGCTAAAGGCTCATAATTTACCACACACCAGTAGTTCATTGGGCTGGGCCCCACTGGAGTCCTGGCCGGTCTTTGTTTTAAGCCATTATGACCCCACAGCTCAGCACTGTTCAGTATGTGTGTGTACTTCAGATACCTTCCACAAAGCATCCATGTGCTAATTAGCCCCCACTCGTGAGTGGAACCGGGTGCTCTTGTCATGAGTCCTGGGATGCTCCATAACTATATGCAGATGATAAGCAGGGCAACCTGGTCTGATTTCATCTCATGGTGGATGGGGCCACATTAATCCTACACAGCAGTCAGAGAGGGGGTGCCAGAGTGATTCTGGGTGAATGGTTTGGGGCCCCATTTCATCATGTTTGCCAGGCATTTAAGACAAAGAAACAGGAATTATTGGAAATGGGAAAGAAAGGCATAGCTCAGCTGTGGGAGTGAAAAGGAAGTTAAAATATATGCAGTGGAGTGGCTTGCCATCACTTGAAAAAGGGTTGGCGATATGAGGGACTGTGCTGAATGAGCACTACCATATGTCTTATTCAGTTGTGCTGCACTAACCTGTCCTTGTGGTAGGCTCCCATTTGCATCTCAATTTTCTTGGCTAAGGTCAAATATAGTATTTTTGGCATCAAGGGGAGGGTGAGGGTGCAAGGGCAAGCTCTGGCCTTCCCGATGCTAGTTTGGTATTGCAGGAGGTCCAGGCCTGGTGCCAGTTCCCTGTGGAGGGGACACCTGCCTGTTTTTTCTTAAGGGCCACACACGCAAAAGTACCCATCAGCATATTTGCCTAATGTGGGCCATGTGTTTTATAGTCACGCTCAATGCTGGCTACATTTAATCAGCTTCATAGTTGGTTTGCATTGCTGAGCATATCTGTTTTTGGCAGCAGTTTAATGATAGATGATGTGTTTAGTGAGATTTCCTTGTATGTGATTATAAAACGAGGGGCCAACCTACACCAGGTGCATTGATTGATCACAGCAAGAGCAGATTTTTTTTTCATTTGTGCAAAGATAGGACCCAAGGCATATTGAACTTTTCCTTTAGAAACAGCACTTTAAATTGTACATGAAAACAAATTGAAACCAGTGAATTTTTGAAGGCACAAGGGAATATGCAGTCTGCGAGAGATGACTAAATAAGAGCACAGCAGTATTTGGCACTAGCTGAAGTTAAAGCATGGACTAGAAATCATTTGGAAATCCAAGTGTTTTAAATTTTGAATTGTTACTGATACTACATTTATTAATTTGTCGATTAGTGTGTACTATGGATGCTTGTAATTCTAAGAAGTACTGGGGATTTATAGTGACTGTAAGATCTTCAGAATGTCTGATAGTGAAAATACCATGCGTGTATAACTATAGAATTCTAAACAAATTTCTAGTCTTCATGAAAAGCACAATGCAAATTCAGCCATTTTAGTTTCACGTTTCCGCAACACAAACAAAATACTTTTTTAATCTTTTTTTAAATTTCTTCTAGGTCTTGGTACCCCATCTGAATGAAATCCTAAAGTACTGAAAAATTAGTGGGCATTTTGTTTAGGATGAGATCATTGTTTCTTTCTTTTAAATTTAGGTGTCTGCTTTTCCTTTTGGTTTTATTGCAAAGCTCACTAACATTTAGCTCATTGTTCCTTCTCAAAAAAATTGTTCTCCTTTTAGTGAAGTTCCATATGAACTTGGCTACAGATTCCTTTTGTATGTTTCCTTTTAGAAAAAAAACTGTTCCACATGAGATCTCCTGGATCAGTGTCTAGTGGCCATGTCTTTTATGATGCTCCCTCCAACACCTTGAGTAAAGCAAAGCCCTCTACTACTTGAATTAATGGAGCAGTTCTACAAACTGTTAGAAGTAGTAAATGTGGTACCTCTCCACAATTTCAATCTTGAGGCTATATTCATAGCTCAAGATATCTCAACACGGTGTGTGATTTTGTACTTCCTCCTCAAACTGCCCTTCCTCAACGTGCCCCCTTGTGTTTCTGCAAAGAACCTTCCTCAACTGGGATTTCATTCTTCAAAGTAAAAAACAGAAGTCAGTGATGTCCCTGTTTCCCATTTCTTCACACACTTATCATCCCATCTTCTTTTCAGTCTTTTACCTCTAAGCTTTCTACTTGCTCCACTCACTCCATCCCTTCTCCTGATGTCCTTTATGCCTGCTCTCATTCCCTTCTCACGCTATACTGAGGCTCCTTCCTTTAGCAATACAAGCTTTCAGTAGTTTCTCCTATTTTAAAATCAAACAAGCCTGCCACCTCCGTGAAAAGGGGTCATCTGTTTATTGTGTTGTGCACTTCCTCACAAAGTGATTAAGGCCTACAGGCTCAGTCACTATCCAAATAATATATTGCTTGCATTAGATAAGATATGCATGAGCAAACATAATTTGTATAAAGTTACATTCATCCAAAAAGTTTGGAAACTGGTTTACTAAGGAGAGTTTACTGTTACGGTACACTGAATTATAGTCTTGTGGTACTTCAAAGATGTGTACTTATTGAAAAGGTAAGCAACTTGTAAATGAAGCTTCATTCTGCTATCAGATCAGCAGCATTTTTGGTTGAAGGGTGGGAAAGAAATTTCCATTTTCTTCTTATGTGCAGTTAAAGTTCTGGGTATTAGTCATTGATCTAGTACAAAAAAGAACGTTCATCTGAAAGGCAACTCTTCCCAAATACTTCACAAGCAACTCCTTCGTTGCTTTTTTACTTCCAGGCCATGGTCTTGGGCCACCAGGGGCCTTGACCTGGCTAGCATGGTTGTTCATTTCAGCCTGCCTCCTTACAGCTGACCACACAGACTAGTCAGGGCTGACCTGAAGCCTCCATCTGAAGCCTTTGCCGACTGGCCTGAAACCTCTGCCCTCTCCCTGCCATTGGAGTCTAGGTCAGCTGACCCTCCATTCCTCCATAGAACGTCCTACACAGGAACAGAAAGTGTCTGTGTAACAGGGTTCAACTTGATGCTAGACCAGTGGTGCTCAACCTTGGGGTGGGCCACCCCTCCCACACACACACACGCAGCAGGATTGGGTTCTAGGTGACCAGCACCATCCCTGCACAGCCCTACATGCTGGGATTGGGCAACAAATCCAGCATGTAGGACCTAGGGTTCTCCAGGGATGTAAAGATTTGCCATCAGGGCAGCAGCACCACTGTTCTCCTGCCACCAAATTTCTGGACCCATGGGGAGCCCTGTAGGTCAGATTACAGCACCATGGGCCAGATCTGGCCTCTGGGTCAGAGTTTGAGCATCACTGTTCTAGACGGCTTTGTTGTTCCCTCTGGCTTGTACTCTGACTCTGCTCTCTGCTTGATCTTCTGTTTCAACCCAGCTTACTCTTTGGCTGCTCCCTGCCTGATCTCCCAGCTTCTGACTCAGCTTGTTCCTAGACCCTGCTTTGGATTGATCTTCTGGCAACCTGACCTGGCTTGTTCCTGGCTTCTGCCTACTCTTCCTGATCTCAGTCCTCAAATAGCCCAAGACCTGGCCACCCACATTCTGGCATTACACCTGTGTTGCTGTCAAAAATCAGAAGTGGAGTGATAGGCCAGTGCATGATGAGAAGAGGTACATTTGCTGGTGGCATGGCCAGCCACTCCTGCTGAAAAAGAAACTTCTAGCTAAGAGAATCATTTTGAAATAGAAATAATGGCACCATTGACATTTTGTAGTTCCTTGGCACAGTTTGGTTCAGCATCTTCCTGGATTGGATTAACAGAAATGCAGCCCCTTTATCTCTGCTTAGAGACAGCCTTTTTCTCTCCAATACAGACTCTGCAGCTGGGACCTCTGCCCCTTGTCCCTGTATTCTGGACTTATCTTTATTTCACAAACCACCTTTTTTCTTTCCTTGATGTAAAATATCCAGTGGCTTTGATAGAAGGCATCAACATGCAATTCTTAATAAATAAAAAGTCATTGCAAAGTGAGAGCAAGTTCAGGGGAAATACTAGCTCTTATTCCCTTATATGATGTTAAAGAAGATTGAAAGTACAAGGCCCTTCTTAACATCAAACCCTTATTCTAATAAATCTAACTTTTTTTTTTGAAAATCTTAACCATTATCTTTTGTAGAATCCGTGTGTGGAATTATCTGTGTAAATCGTTTTGTGTTTCTGAGCACAACAAACTTCCGTTAACATGGGAAGAATAAATCGTATTAAACTCATTTCATTCCTATAGAAACATCATTTACTAAGATTAATTAATTGAGTGTAAAACACTTTGAAAATGAAATATACTATTTAAATGCACTTCTTATACATTGCACAAATCAATTGATTTGTGTGGATTTCTAAAACTCTTGTATGTAGAGGCACGGATAAATTATTGCCTAATCCAAAGTATAATCAATAATTTAGACCCAAGATTTATTCAACTTCAATTTAAAAATGATCTGAAACCAGTTAAAAAGTATATAATAACTATTGGGTTTCTATATTTTAATATCCATCTTCCCTTTATGCTGTAAGAGCAATAGGGTATAAATAACTGTTTGTTATGAATAATTCAAAGAAGTTTAAATTTTTAATAATTTAATAATTATAAACTCACTAAAAATCAAACTTTTGCTGCTTTCCTAAAATTAGAACTGAAGTACCTGGGTTATCTTTTGTGTGTTATAAATAAAGAAAAGTACAGAGTACAAGATAAAATGGACAGACATTTTAAACGTCTGTGAATATAACATGGAATGTTAGACACATTATCAGAAGAAGAAAAGGAATAAAATCTAACAAGTGATTTCACAATAATGAGTCCTATTGCAAAGAGACCAGATCTTTTGTCAGTATTGAAACTGGATTCTTTAACATAAAACCTTATTAAATACTGATCATAGCAGTGTTTGGTTGTGTTTGCTATGGCTATCAATACAATTTTACTAAATATTGTTTTTAAGTTATCATGTTTAATTTGTTTTAACTAAGACCCCAACCATTATTCTCTTTCCTCCTAATAAAGTGAACCACTTCACACACAATGATTAATCCAGATATTGACAAATAAAACATTAAATCCCTTCCCAACTTGTCTTGTAATCATCCTTTTAAAGATGATCCTTTTGCTTTTGAATCTACGGTATTTTACATTTATTTTGGCCAAGCGTGAGAAGCATCTAAGTTCTAACTGGTGTTCTTACTTATTTACTTCAGCCCATTGTCTTGGTAGCTGAAATGTTTGAATATGTTTTGTGCTATCACAAGTTATGTCTTGCTGGGTCCATCTACACATGCCATTAAGGTGATGTGATAAACTCCAGCGCAGCTTGCACTGGAGTTGGCTGCTTCTAGGTGCAGCGTCTGTACATGTGCCCAGGACCGCAGCAGTCTGAGCTGGGGTTACAGGCTCCAGGGTCAGCCCTGGTCTCCAGGTGGCAGCACTGGGCAGTGGAGGGGCTGGCTAACAAGTGCCAAAACTGCAGAGCTGTGTAGCTGACTCCTCACCTCCACCCCGAGTCTGCTGCCAGCCTGGGGCTGCTCTGCCTTGGCTCAAACTGCTGCAGTCCTGGTCACCGTCCGCACATGCCTTTCTGCTCAGTAAATGACTCTGCCATGGGAGAGTACTACCTTACAGTACAGTTAATTTACTGAGTCCTAATACCAGCGCATGTATAACCAGTGATGCTTTATTGCAGAGCTGGTTAGTCAACTCTGCAGTAAAGTATAGATACACCTGCTTTGACAGTCTTAGGGTGTAGTTGCTGGTGAACAGTTCAGTGAAGCTAAGTATTATATCTGTGGCTTGAGCACACTAAATGTAAGCTGCACTACCTATTCCTGAAACATTTGTTCCTGGAAAACAAGGAGTGGGGGAAACCTGCCACCCCTCTACTCAACCCATGTTTTGTGGGCACACTGGGTTCCCTCAAGAAAACGTTGTGCAGGCATGTAATGTGTGTATGTTAAGGAGGATCTGGGCCTTGGTGAGAAGACAGTTGCCATCAGTGGGAAAGGAAGAACTGTACAATTCTAGTAACTGGAAATTATGACACAGTCTTTTGGGAATGATCTAGACTGGAATTCAATGTTTAGTGTAGAACATCATTAATACTCTGCTAGTGTAACATAGGACCAGTGTGTACGCAGTGATATTCCTGGACAATGATATAAAATAAATGAATAATGATGATATGCAAGATAAAAGCTGAAAAAGTAGGACTGCTTTAGAACACCTGGTTGAAGTTTGACATGGTATTCTACAGGTTTGATTGTTCATCCAATTGATTATGATCAGTTTTATCACTTGTGATTAATTCAGCTAGGAGAACTTTGGTCTCACAATTTGTCACCAACAAACCTCAAGTCTGTTCACAAGTCATCCTTCTTCTTGAATATTTACAATACATGAAAAAATAAACTCCTGGAAGTAAAAATAACTGTACAGAAGTATTTTAGGGAGCAATATGAAACTAGAAGCCTGTTTTCACTGAGTATTTTGGAATTCAGTGTACTCTTTTTTTTCTTTTATGCCCCCCTGCACTTATGGTTATTCATTAAGAAGTCAAAGGATTAAACCCAGAATAGAAGCTAAAACAAATGCAAACACTAAAACTTGTTTTAAAAGGATATTCCAGTATGTTTGGGTTCTTTCCTGTAATGGCCATTAGATAAACTGATAGAGCTTCGTAGTCATTTCATCTTTTTCTTTATTCACCAGTCATTAAGTAAGAATGCATCAGTCTTTGACTTAGCAACTGAAATCCTTGTGCATCTCATGTAAGTCCCCGTGAGAATTCACTAATGGTTTGTTAGTATGGGTGCACATGCTGTTTCTTTACAAGTTTTTCAAGTGTCAGCTTTTTGGATAAAATATACTGTGCAGCAGATAAGAAACTTCACATATTATTGGTTTGTTTGTCATTCGTTGTACATTGTACACTTTGAGCCTTGAGGTGGCATCATAAAGCTTTAGGTAATCAATAATATGATCAATATTGGTAATCAAATACTAGATAAAATATTAATGTTTGGGCTTTGTCTTATTAAAGGAATTGTATAAAATCAAACAGATCACCTATATTTACATATTTTAAGTTGGCTGCAAGTGGTTTAGAGACAAACATTTTGGATTATGTAAAACTGGAACTTGTGCAAATTAGTTTTGTCCCAGGAATAACTAGGCACTTTTTGGGAACAATACAACAGTACATGCATATGGATATTAATTGTATATTCTCTTTTCAGATAAATTGTCTGATTTCACGTTGCCCATGTGACATTTACAGATGGTACTTAAACTATCATTACAATTTTTATGTTTTAGATAGAACTTTATATCTGTGATACAGAATGCCCCTCTGCTTTTCCCCACTCCAAAAACAATTCCTAACCACCCCCACCACATGAGAAAACATGCTAAATGGAAACATATATGTTTTCTAAAACAACTTTTCCAGGAAATCTGGGGCAAGACCTGTCTTTCTCAAGAAAGCCTATTAGGCTTGGCAGGGAAAAGGCTTTGGAAGTTCTTTGGAAGATATTGTAATTAAAAGATTTGTTCAAATGTGTGTGCGCTTTTTTTTTTTCCTTTTGAGAAGTTTAAAGAAATCCCTCCCTCCTTAAACTGATTACCTCTCAAAAAAGAACTCCTTGGCATTAAATACCAGTTAAGCTGCTGCTGTGCTGATTTGACTGTTCCTTTCTGTTAAATGTAAAACAGTTTTGTTAATCTTCTGATTTAGATATTTTAATAGAAAGTAAATGTTTAACTTGCTTTGGTTGCATCTCAACCTTTATTTAATCCACAAGAACTTTTGTAATAAAATGAAAACATGCTTTCATTTCATTTAAATAAAATATGTTATCAGTAGGCTTGCTATTTTAAGCATTTCAGCATGTACTTTTTAAACTGGAAATTAAAATATCAAATGCTTTTAGTATTTTAAGCAATGACCAAGTCATATTAAATTTGGCAAAGGGGTGAAATTAAAATATTGAGTTACGTTATAGTGTTTTTTTCACTGCCACATAGGTTGGAGTCCCACACAGGGGTCTGTCCTGGGCCTGGTGCTGTTCAATGTGTTTATTAACAATTGGAATGCTAGCATAGAAAGCTTCTTGAGCAAGCTTGCAGATGGCATGAAACTGGGAAGGATTGCAAATACTTTGGAGAATGTGAGCACAATTCAGGAGGATCTCAACAGATTGGAAAGTTGGGTTAGAGCTGACAGGATGAAGTTCACTGTGGACACATGCAAAGTGTTACACCTCAGGAAGAATAATCAAAAGCACAAATCTAAAGTGGGTTACACCTGGCTAGATGTCAACGCTTATGGAAAAGGACCACAACAAGCTCTGTATGAGTGCAGTGCAATGCAACCTCACAAACAGTGAGTGTGGTTTTGGGATGCATTGATAGAAGCATTAGGTGCAAGATGGGGAAGGTGATTGTGCCTCTCTGTGTGGCACTGGTTAGACCTCATCTGGAGTACTGTGCAGTTCTGGACTCCTCTTTTAAAAAGGATGTGGAGAAGTTAGAGAGGGTCCAGAGTCAGGCACAAAGATGATCAAGGACTTGGAAGGCAAATCAAACGAGGAGAGGCTGAAGGAGCTAGGCATATTCAGTTTGCAGAAAAGGATCTTACAAGGGAACATGATAGCAGTCTTCAAATACTTGAAGGACTGCCATAAAAAAGAGGGAAAGCACTTTTTCACTCTTGCTGCAGAGAGGAAGATGTGGCCCAGTGGCTTGAAGTTGCATCTGGAAAAACTTCTATACTGTTAGATAAGTGAGGCAGTAGAATAGATACCTAGGGAAGCTAGGGACTCTCACTGGAGGTATTCAAGAAGAGGTTGGATAGCCACTGGTCAGGGATGATGTAGGCGTAGCCATGTCTGGGTTTTACTATGGGTATCGCCCACGCTTTTGGGATTTGCTGGTTGCCACCGCCCTACCACCACTCACCTTTCTGCTACATGTCAGGGTGTTTTTAAGGCTTACTAGATGCACTGGGAATTGGCTACAGCCAAGGTTGAAGCCTGACTAGGATGTGGCAGTGCTCCTGCTGGGACCAAAGCTAGAGGTTCCTGGCAGAGGGTCTTGTCCAGGGGTGGGCAATTATTTCAGGTGGAGGGCTGCTTTACCAAGTTTTGGCAAGCTGCCAAGGGCCACATGGGTAGCCTTGCCTTTGACAGGTGCCCCGCCTCCTGTTCACCATTTTGTGACTGGAAATCCCATCTCTTAATCCCTGACCTTCACCCCAGAAGTCCCTCCCCCTGAAAGTACTCCTTTCAGCAAGGGGTTTTGCAATCTTAGAACCAGGAAAAAAGCAAATTATATTAAGTAAACATCTACACCATTCATTCATTTCAAAAAAATATTTTCGTCCTGATTTACATGTGTTTGTGCAGTGCACATAGAGGTGATTGTACAGTAGCTTAAAATGAAGTCTTACTCTTGTATATTGTGGGGGGGTATATAGGTTTGTGGGGGGTTGTGGACGTGTGGGTATGGGGTTTGTGGGGGGCTGTGTGTGGGGAGAGGGTAGCTGGGGTCTGCGTGTATGGCAGTGCAATGGGGGGGGTATGGGGTTTCTGGGGAGCTGTGGGTGTGTGTG